>NC_080542.1:129609579-130236579 GCF_028640845.1 Ahaetulla prasina | reverse complement strand
TCTTTCACAAACTGTAGATAGGCAATCACAGTTTTTGTAGAGTACATGCACACCATTGCTATTTATACTTCATGTAAGGAGTTAGTAAAAACTGCTCCTGCAAAGAAGTTCACACTCAAGTCTGAAAAAGCAAACAAGGTGGAGTCCACATTTAAAGGCCTTCCAACAGCATTTCCCACAAAGTCATCTCTATCCAAAGGTAATTGGAAGGCCTCATTTGAGGCTACATGAGCAAAATCAGTAGGTTATGGATCATATTAGAACCATGGAACAGAGGTAGTGTCTCCCTTCCTCACTGCTTGGTAAGTGAATGAACCTCCATTTTAGTTTAATCACAGTCAAAACTCAGTTACGATTAATCTTAAACTTTGTTGAAACAAGCTGATTTCTTAAAATGATTTGAACTTGGCCTCGGTGAACAAACTGTAGTTAAGATTAGCCAGTTTGAAATGCTTCAGTTCAACAAGAGAAAGTTAATTGAAAAAAAAGGGGTGGGGAAAGCTGCTTAATGATGTCTGCATACCCTCATACCCAAAAGAGGAAAAGGAGGTGAAGAAGGGAAAAGACAAACTCTTCTTCTAAATGATGGTCTTAAGTATTTTGCACAAATCAGTATAAAGAATATGTGACAAAATATTTTGAAATTCTCATTTATAAATTCTTTACATCTGTGACTCATTTTTAATTTTTTTCTCTTGCATTGTTATATATTCACCCAGGCTAGATTTAGGGCATTTTGGGGTGGGGTGGGAGGTTCCAAAATTTCTTAATTTGTATTATTTATTGTTTTATCATAAAAATATTTTTTAAATTGTAGTCTTATCCAAGGGTGGCTTAGTGGCTAAGATGCTGAGCTTGTCAATTGAAAGGTCGGCAGTTCAGCAGTTTGAATTCCTAGTGCCATGTAACGGGGTGACTCCCATTACTTGCCCCAGCTTCTGCCAATCTAGCAATTTGAAAGCATGTAAAAATGCAAGTAGAAAAATAGGGACCACCTTTGGTGGGAAGGTAACAGCGTTCCATATGCCTTTGGCGTCTAGTGATGCCGGCCACATGACCACAGAGATGTCTTCGGACAAAGCTGGCTCTTCAGCTTTGAAATGGAGATGAGCACTGCCCCCTAGAGTCGGGAACGACTAGCACATATGTGCAAGGGGAACCTTTAGCTTTACCTAGTCTTATTCAGCTATGTTCTTACCCATATTAGGCTGATAGTAGATAAACTAGAGACCAACTGTACTTAAAAAAGGAGCATGTTGTATTTTTATCAAATTGGCATCAATGGGTTTAACCTGATTAAGACAAATAGAATCATTTTAAATTACCTATAGTGGGCCTTTAGTGTTTCTTTTTCACTGGGCTTTCTTCCTAGGATTAGCCTGAAGAAGGTTCTTCTTTAACTCCCTGTTTCAATCTACTGAAAAAGAAATGCATTTACAGTCAGATTTAGTTTATCTGCTAAAACATCATCATTCAGGCTTGTTGAAATATTAAGAAGTGCACAGAAAACTTAGTGTCAGCTTGCCTCAGATCAATGTTTAAGAAAATAAAGATCCAACTCCATCATTTTGAAGAGATTGGTAATTTTTACTAAACACATCAGATTGCAAACAAAGCTAAGCCAGAACTGAAAATATACTAAAAACACAGACGTCATATACTCTCCTGAACCGTCCTACCACTAGAGTTCAAACAATCATAATCCAATGTCGTCTTCCTCCTTGGCCACCCTTCCGATATTCTCCCTCTGTCAATCTTCTGGATGGAATGCGAAGCAGGCAACTCCCGTTACATTCATGGGCCAAATCAGTTCAAACGTCTGTTTGAAAGACTATCTCCACCCACCCACCCCCACATGCAATGTCAGCCGAACCTGGCAACAGTACAAACCTCCCACGTCCTCCATAAATCATGTAAGACATTCAGTAAGAAGAAAACTTAGCGAAGTAATAAAACAGTAAAACAGTCTAGTAGGTGAAATACACTTAAATAAAGCGGAGGCTGACACCTAGGCATGCCATTGAATTACTTCTGCCTCTCAACCTTAGAGTCATGATCTGTAAAATGCCATAAGGTTATTCAATTTCACATTCAATTCTTTGGAGATATTATTAGTAATAAAGTTAACAATCTTGTAGGCATTATGTTTGAAAACGAGTGGATTTCTAGGCTCAACATTAACCTGTCAATCAAAAAAGCTTTTGCTGAGAAAAGAATTAGCTGCTATGCAAACTTGAGCACATTCATTTCAGCTTGACAGTATGGGATGTCAATGGAATGCCCTCCTCCTCCTCTTCCTCTTCCTCCTTCCCCTCTGCCCCTCCTCCTCCTTCCTCCTCCTCCTCCTGCTCCCCATCTCCTCCTCGTCCTTTTTCAACATTTTTCCTTTAAACTTTACTGGGTAACCATATTTGCTTCAGACTCTCTTAAAGTTTCCAGAACTGTTTTTTGATTAGCTAAACTAAGATTTGATTAGGATTAGCTAAATTAAGAAAATTTAATATTGCCCCAAAATAGTGGATTTCTTTACACCAAGTGAATATTTTAAATCAAAATTCTTCATAAGTATGCCAGAATTTGAATTGTCAGTCAGATCTGGAGAACATGAATTATATATCTGAAAGGTTTTTCCCACTCTGTTTAGCTAACTTTCTAGGTCATGTTGATTGCCCTTTAGATAAGAGGCTGATTTAGCGTTAAAAAAGCCTGTAGGATTAATTCCAGCACCATAAACTCAGTGGTTCAGCCTTAGGAAAGTTTTTCACTTTCAGTTTTACCTTTGATATTAAACAATGACATAAACAAAATGTATGTTAAACATAGTGCACACTTGAACATTTCATGCAGATGGTAATGATGACTATTCTAAGACAGGGGAAAAAGCAGGCAGAGAGAAAAGACATACACTGATGATTCATTAAACATAAATGCCTAATAGGATACTCTTAAATGTATGTCAAAGGTGAAGATAGATCTATTTTTGGTGTTATTGGAGATTTTTCTAGGCACTTTTTCTTCTAAGCATTTTTTTATATGGAATTTATTATGGTTTTTATATGTCAACAGACATTTAGAATTTTGAAATCCATGCCTAGAAATTCTATTTCCAATGAAGACTTATATCAAAATAAATGGCACTGGAATTACATAACTTCTTAGTAGTATATTTTTAAATGTTGCCCTGATTCAAATCAATGTTGACAATGGAAGTTCACTGAAAGACTTTGGGTTAATTGTTTCAGTTCAACTTAAGCCACAAACTTGCTGTTATACAAAAGTGATTTGAGAAGGGAATGCTGTCTTACAAATCTAATGAATAAAATATTGTCCATCCATTTTCTGCAGGTAAATACCAGCTTTCTCCAACAGTCAACATGCCCCCGGATGATATGGTAATGATAGAAGATGATAGACTACCTGTACTACCTCCATATCTTTCAGACCAATCATCTTCCAGTTCTCATGATGATGTAGGCTTTGCAACAATGGATGCTGGCGCCTGGAGTAAACCAATAGTGAATGAATCACCAGAAGGGTAAATGTTGTGTTTATTTGCATATTTATTTCTCTTTACTCTTTAATTCATTGGTTTCATAATTGAAATAGAAGCAGAACTATTTTTCTAGACATCTATGGATATTCTCAATTATCCAGGTGTTGGTTGTCTCAGAGTCCTTTTTTCCAAAAGGCAACTGAACTAGAAGGTGTGTCTCAGGTAAGTACCAACGCCCCTTCTCACCGAAGAAGCTTCTTCAGTTCTAAAGAATACTCTATCTATCCCTTGTTCCTGTCAAGCCATTTAAGAACTTAAGTGGGGAAAGCAAATTTCATATTATTATGGCATGGGATCTCATATCAGCACTTTGGAGTGGGGGCAGCAATGATTGCTTGCGCCTTCTTTGTTATCTTACATAGAAGAAATACTTCCTAGTTTTTAAGTCTTTTTTTTTACACAATCTTTATTAATTGCAGAGAATAACAATAATTTGTATGTGTGGTAATTATGTTCAGCAATAAGCAAAATAAAAGACCTTTCTATGGAACTCCTACTAGGCTTGTGGTGATAATTAACAGAAGCAGGTTGAAGTATGAGTGTTTCCAAGTCTCATATCCTCCTGAGCTTGATATAATTGTGTCAGCAATATCTTACTAACTATTACCCACAGCAAAAATCTCTGTTTGGCAAGTCAGCTATTCGTTACACACACATGTATATCAATGTGCACTGGTATTCAGTCATATTAATTTTACTCTTACTCTATCTTTGAAAAAGCTTTCAGTTATTATGTTAAAAACCATTACTTCTCCTATTACAATGCTGTTCTCTATCACATTGTGCTTCTTCTTTGACTTCTCAGACTCCCACCAGAGCAAAATACCTAAAAACTAACTAACTCAGATTTTAGAAATGCATCTATGCCTTTCAACAGCACGCCATATTTCATGCCGAGGATAATTTTTTTAAGTTGAAACCAGTTCTCATTTGTTGATGGCATAGAATTTTATTTTACTTTCACATTTTACAACCCACCCCCCCCAATAAGAAAAAGAAAGAATGAGCAGTTTTAAAGGCTTACTTTTGTTCCTATAACTGCCTTTATGCCTGCCCTTTCAAAGCCTCAAAGAGAGTAATGCAATTACAAACGGGACTGATCTGTTTGGATCCTTATTTTTGTTGACTGCATTCTATTCGTTAAAAAGGAACCCAGTAAAATAAAATAAACAGCAACCAAGGGTGGTTTTTGTATTAATTTCCTGCTGGTAATGGACAAAGGAAGGATTGTAAAATGAAGGTGTTTTCTGTGAGTTTGCTTCAAAGCACCAAGGGGTTGATGTAAAGAAAATGGAAGAAGGGTTATCCAAACAAGAATGGCAGCTGTTCTGAATCATGGCTGAAAATATATGCTTTTTCCAGCCTGACAGTATCTCCTTAATCCTTGATGAAAATGTTATGAAAACAAGGGACAATGAAGAAGGATTAATATGTGGAATTTTAATAACACTGAGGGTCATAACACGGTTACATTCTTTACAGAGTCAACTTCTTTGTTATAGTATATTCTGTTGCCTGTTGATTCTAGAAATAATAGCAATAGCCCTTAGACTTATATACCACTTCACAGTGCTTTACAGCCCTCTCTAAGCGGTTTACAGAGTCAGCATATTGTACCCAACAATCTGGGTCCTCATTTTACTCACCTCAGAAGGATAGAAGGCTGAGTCAACCTTGAGCCTGATGAGATTAGAACTGCCAAACTGCTGGCAGCTGGTGATCAGCAGAAGTAGCCTGCAATACTGCACTTTAACCACTGAACCACCGTGGCTAATAATAATAATAATAATAATAATAATAATAATAATAATAATAATAATAATAATAATAATAATAATAATAATAGAACGTTGCATTAATGTCAATCTGAAATATTAAGGACTATTAATGTGAGATGTTGTTCAGTTTTACTAAGCGACTTCATTCTTTATAAATTTTACAACAGGTTGTTAACCATTTTGGAAGTGTCTATTAAAATGCAACGTAATGCTTTTTGTACACTTTCAGTAAATCCTGAGTATGACGTTTTATAGATATTCAGTCCACCTCTATGGAATTATTTTTTCTAGGGAGGCCAACCTGGCAGCATCAGATAGTTTGTGAAAATAGGCAGAACCTGATTCTTTAAAACAATCTGTTTTTTTGTACTTACTACATGCCAGTTAGAAAATTAGCATAGCTGATACACTAATAGGGTGATTATTATAAATCATTAAAATGATTTATTCCCTGTAGTCTATCTTGATGATTTAATCCTTTTTGGTGGATTATCCTCTCTGACATTTTGCAACAGTTGTTAAGTGAATCACTTCAGTTGTTAAGTTAGTAACACAGTTGTTAATTGAATTTGGCTTCCCCACTAACTTTGCTTGTAGAAGGTCAGAAAAGGTGATCACGTGACCCCAGGACATAATATCCATCATAAATACAGTTTTCAAGCCCGATTAGATTGAGAATTTATATATTTCTGGAAAATCTTAATCTACATAGGAGAAACCCACTCTTTCTATATGGATATTCAATCTAAAAGTTTTATGTAGCTTGTTCAGTCTACTGGTTTTTTTTAGAAGTGATAAGGACATCTAAGAACCAACTAGAGAGCCAGGCATGGCATTTCCACCTGCAACTAACCCTTGAGAATTTCAGACTGAAGAGACTGAAATTTGAATTTCTGTTTCATCATTCACATTTAGTATCTTTAGTGTTCCTTTTAGCAGAAAAATTTTAAAAAAGCATTTCCAGGACAGTTTATAAATTAATCTTACCATTAGAACACTTTAAGCTTCTTTTAAAACCTGGGTTGAAAGGCTAATAATTCTATATTCATGGGGATCAACTAAAATTAAATAATAAAAGAAAATAAAATCTAAAATAGTAAAGTAAAATTAAATAATAAATATCCTCTCATGATTTCCAACTTTTTTTTTTAATTTTATTGATAAGCTAATGATATAACATAAATGTATACTTTAATTAAGCTTTCTTTATATTTATTTATTCTTATATTTCTTAAAGCGTATTAAGTCCAGATATGGATCCAGGATTGGCTTTCCAGCGAGAAGGATTTGGACGCCAAAGCATGTCAGAAAAACGTGCTAAGCAGTTTTCAGATGCCAGCCAATTAGACATCGTTAAAACACGGAAATCTAAAAGCATGGACTTAGGTATTGGTCATAGTCCTTCTTTGTCATTGTTGTGTTTCAATGGTATATTGATATTATTTTCCTTATTGTTTCCTGTTAGCATTTAAATCATTTGTAATATTATGCAGTTGATTATCCCATGCAGCTGAGTTCAATATGTGGCATGAAAATTTTTAAATAAGATCAAGCCAAGTGCATTATATATGCTTCAGCAATTTTAATGTTTATTTAACGTATTATGATTATACAGATTTAGGTGTTACAGGATTGTTCAGTATATACAGCAGCTGTAAACAGCTTTAAATAGGTAGTTTTTTCAGGAGATGGAAAATAATGCAAAATTGCATTTTAAAATAATTCTGCAACAACATATTTCTCATTTCTAGCATTGCTAAAACCTTTTCTCTAACGAATGATTCTAACATAATTCTAAGAAGCTTAGACATTCGGCTTTAGCTTAATCTTTAATCATTTAACAGCTGGGATGTTTAGTCCCATTACTTGTAATGACATCTATTGCTAAAGGCAATAGCGATTGACCTAAACACTGTCAGGGATAGTAAATGGGACTTGGTTGAAAGAATAACCTCCAATGGCAACTGCACATGTTATAGGACAGGGATGTCAAACTCACATCATCACAGCAGCATCATTTGATGTGTCGGCACTTTTCCCCCCTTTCCTAAACCAGGTATGGGCGTGGCCAGCACATGATGCATCCAGCCCATGGCCAGGAGTTTGACAGCCCTGTTATAGGAGATCTCTCTTTCAACTTTACAAATGATAGAGTTCATGGTTTGCATGGTTCGATGTAAATGATAGGAATGTGGTTAGAGTCATCTGCTTGTGACATTGCTCATGGGTCTAGCAAGTCTTCAGTTTAGACTTAGGTGTAATTCCAGCAAAAAGATAGAGATAGCTTTGAACTGTATTAAAGTAGTGTAAAAAAGTGAGGAATGGCAGAATTCTGGTCCAGAAGTCTCAGTCTGGATTAGACACTACTTTCTAAAGAATTCTATTATAGGTGAAAGAGTGAAAAAGCTGGAGATGCCTACAAACTTAAACATTTATTGTGGCCAAGTTTTTCACTGAGATAAAACCTTGCTTCATCAGAAAAGGCTAATTGTCAGGCCTGAGAATTGTTGAGAAAAGATTAGCAATTATAAATTATAAATGTCAGCTATCAGTAGGTCAGATTACTGTGTAGAACATATAAAACATAAATATGTCTATGTAGATTCTTAGTCATCCAGCTCTTGATTGTCCTAAAAGTACTTTTTCAAAAGACAACAGGACTTTGTCTTTCCTTTAAGACGTTTCGCTTCTCATCCTTCTTCCGTTCTGATTAGAATCAAGGAAAACAAATTCATTCAAGGAGGAATTAATGAATTCCTCCTTGAATGAAGGAAAAGCAAAGCAAAGCAAAAGCAAAGACCAGTTGTCTTTTGAAAAAGCACCTTTGGGATAAAAGGTAAAGGCTTCCCTGTCAATCATGTCCAACTCAAGGGCATGATGCCCATCCCCATTTCTTGGCTGAGGGAGCCAGCATTGTCGAAAGATAATTTCCATGGTATGTGGCCAGCATGGCTGTATGCCAAAGGCATGCAGAATGCTTTTACCTTCCCACTGAAGTGGTACCTATTAATGCTTTTACCTTCCCACTGAAGTGGTACCTATTAATCTATTTGCATTTGCATGCTTTTGAACTGCTAGGTGGGCAAGAGAGCTGGGGCAAGTAGCGGGTGCATATACATATACGTATGTACATGTGTGTGTGGATGGATGGATGGATGGATAGATAGATAGATAGATAGATAGATAGATAGATAGATAGATAGATGATAGTGTGTGTGTGTGTGTATACATACACACACACACATACATATATATGTATATACACATACACATCTTAATGCACATCTTTGTTCTAAAATAACATACTCCAACATAATTGATACATTTCTCTTAAAAGATAGTATATTTATATATGATGGGGATGAATTCTTTTTAAGGAAAAAGTGGAATATTAGTGATTGGTATTCATGTAAAATTTTACTCCCATCTTATTAGCTTAATTTCTAAATTCTCAATAAGTTTATGATTCTGACAGCAATAACTAATCTTGAAATCCTACAGGTTCATATCTCAGGAATAATGCTGAAGGAAAGCTAGCAATAGTAAATCTAGTAACCCATTTAATAATTCAAATTCAGCCTTTCTAACCAAGCCTTTTTACATATCCCTTGGGAAGATTCATGAGCTTTGATATGTTTTTTTAAGTGTGAGAAAATGTAATAAATATGTAGACATTTACTGTTTTTATAACCCCACTGGGACTTTTAAAACTCAAATTGCTATTTGCTGATATGTGGTAGTCTTGCCTCGGCTAATTGAGACATGCTAGCATGTGAATAACATATTAAGTTTGCCTGTGATCCAGAGATGACTGACACAAAAGCATGAATTTTCCTAAATATTTTTCTCTAGGGCCTCATTCTACCCCTTAAAAGTATCTGAATAATATGACATATTTGCATGAGTAGTGATATTGGCAATGTCCTCTAAATAAACAGTGGATGCATGAGGGATGTGGGCACTAACAAAGCTAACCATTATACATTTACCTTTTAACAGTAGCTGACGAGACTAAGCTCAGTACAATGGATGGCCAGAGAACAGGTAAGAATTAACTGTAGGGTGATTGCCATAATTTTTTTGGTCAAAGCAGCTTATGACAATTACAGGGCTGCCAATCACAGTGCATGTAAAAATAATATGTCAACAGTTGCATGAATCTTTTTACTCTCCCAGAATTCAAATATTACACACACTTTATAATATTTGAGAACAAATACTAGCAATATTTAGCAATTGAGCTTACCAATTAAATACAGTTCTTAAAAAGATAATACTTTGGAGAGCTCTTCGGGTGATTCATCACTGGAATGCAGACTTGGCTTATGAAATTTTGAAAACTTATCTAAGGCACTTCTCAGGTTAAATTTTTGAAATTTGGCTTTTAACCACAAAATTCTACCATGCTTGGAAATTCCTTAATCAAGCTTCCATCTCATTATTCAGTAAGCAGTAATGAATGTTGCTGTATTCACTGTTCATCCTGGCATTTCTTGGCTTGTAAAGAATTAGAACAAAACCCCACTAATAATAAAACTGTGTTTCACAAGCTATGCATTAGAGCTATTTTGCTTTCTGTGTAATTTGTCATGATTCCAGATTAGAAAGCAAGACTTTATTAGCAATTAAAATAATGCACCAGCTGCAGTTATGAACATTCATAATTTATTAATGCAAGTAAACTTTTGACTTATAGATTGTTGTTTTAATTAGGGTAGTTCAAGAGTACATAGTCACTTTCCATACCAGTGAAACTATTTTAATTTTGGATGTCATCTTAGAATCATGAAAATATTACTTGTTTCTAACATTAATCATTGAACAGCCTATTCCTAGTTTTGTGTATCTGTCTCTCTGTAAATAACAGAAAAGTCATTTTTATCTCATATATCATCATCATCTGGTAAAGTGATTTTTTTTAAAGTAGTAAAATTTTAGGTTTTTATAAAGCAAATACTGTAGAAAGATTAAGAGATAACAGGAGCTTTACAGCCTTGTTGGTCTACATTATAGAATAATCATGCTATAGTAGGCATTATTAAAGCACTGAAAGTTTAAATGACAATGCTATTGGTTGAGCTCTACCAATATGATTGTTCTCTGAACTAATAGGCAGCAGTCTAAATGATGTATTGACAATATAAGGAGTATTGACAATATAAGTATTGACAATATAAGTCTCCATTTTCTTCTTAATTTTGTATATTTCTACTACATTTTTGGCTGCAAAGGTATACTAAGCTTTTGTTGATATTCTAGTTTGTCACAGTATGCTTTTTTTTCTTTTTCATTATGTCCACATTAGTTTCATTTTGATCAGTTTTGAGATAGACTTCAGAAATATGTGTGAATTGAGTAGATGTAAAAAAGATATCAAATTGGGACTGAGCACTCAAAATACTTAACCATTAAGCTTTTTTTGTAATTTCTTTTTTCTGCCACATATCTGTAATTAGATTTTTTAATGGTTTTATTTTGAAACGCAACAAAACATAACACCCACAGCTGAATTGAATCAGTTACTATAGTCATGACTAGCATAGAAACTGCCATCATAATCATGCATCCCAGGACTCTTTCTTCTTACCAGCTTTCCCTTTCTTCACGTTTTTGCAACCTTCCATTCTGATGATTTTCCCAAAGCATCCCAAGAGCACATTGATCAAACATTTAACAATTTCCTTCTTAATACTGTTTAACATTCTTTTTATTTATATAACTTTCATATGAACTTTTGGCTAAGTGTGGAACACTTTGACACATCTTTAGCATATTAACAGAGGTTATTAAAATGAATAGCTTCATTCTGTTTTGATATCTGCAAAACAGAATGTATTTCACGGAAGACTATAAAGTACAATAGAGTAGATAATGTTTACCTTGGCAGAATAAATTAGAACCTGTTTTAAAAGCTGCAGTTGAGTTTATTTGTATTAATCCAATGGAAAGTGATGTTCTTGCCTGGATGGAATATGTTGTAATAGATTTTTAAGATTGTTTTCTTTCTTCAATTGACTTAAATTGCCTAATCCTTTTCAGTGCTTATAGTTCATTCCAAAGGTCAGAAGTGTATTATTCGGTAGCAATTGAGTAAGGCTCATTTATTCAGTGTTATGCAGACAGGAAGTATGATGGGTTATTTCCATATTCATCTTGTCATAATGCCAACAATAAATCTCTGGAACAACAGCCAGAATTTATTAAAATAAAATGATAGTTAATTTTCAGTTGAGCTAGGGGATGAGATAAATGGTTAATGGTATTTTCCAGTAATTGCATTGTTTAGGTTTTTTTCCCCCCCACGTTAAAATGCAATTCTTTATTGCGTGAACTAAATTAGAGATATTATTTAATTTATCCTCTCATCAATACCAGTTATTTAAATCACCTGGAACAGTTCAGATTGTAACAGTTTAGTAATAGAAATATCTTTGCCAGATTTGAAATATTTATTCTAGTATTCTGTGTTCATGCTATTCAGATGAAATGCTTTTGAAACTAACATCCTCACAAGAAAATAGTCAGTGGCTAACACTTGCATGGATATAAAAGCACAATCTTGAGCCATAAAAGTATGTGACATCAATAGTAGAATAAATTAGGGAGACTTCAGTAAATAGACTAATTAAAAGTAGGAGAATTCTGTCTAGAAAAAAATATTTAAGATGACTAATACTTCTGCTCAGCTGATTCTTTGTTCCCTTTCCTCTCTACATCTACCCCTGTCTAAATTACATTTCACAACACTGGCTCAAATAAAAATGCATGTAAGAATGTACATTTCAAGGCATAACCAAAGAAGCAAAATTCATTAATTTCACATGAAGTTTCATTAATCCCAAGAACTCAAGAGATTGGGAGGCAGAGTGCTTAAAAACTTAATAAGCAAAATTTGAGTCCTTGTTTATTGGTGAATTCATTACGTAGAATATCAGTGAATAGCTTGAACATCAACAGTTCCTTTATCAGATTCTGGTATGTCCATTGGTCTTCATTCATGATGTTTTCAATTTTTTTTTCTTTTTCATTATGTCCACATTAGTTTCATTTTGATCAGTTTTGAGATAACTTTAGAAATATGTGTGAATTGAGTAGATGTAAAAAAGATATCAAATTGGGACTGAGCATTCAATAACTTTTATTTAAATTACTGTCCTACAGAGAGTTTCAGATAAGCCAAATGCACTTATAGACTTACTGTATACTTTTTATGTCAATGTGTGAAGTATGAGGTGTCCATACTCCCACTATTGTCTCAAGGTCTCAAGAACAGAAAGGTAGCAAAAATTATATGAGGCTTATCTTGAAATGTTAACTTTGTACATGCAAGAAGAGCCATGCTGGACAGATTGTTGAAAGAAACATGTCAAGAGAGAATGCAAAATGTCTATGGAGATTCTCAGTCATAGTTGTCCCAATGGTGCTTTTCCAAGAGGCAACTGGACATTCTGGTTTTTCTTTGAAGACATTTTGCTTCTCATCCAAGAAGCTCCTTGGTTGAGAAGCGAAATGTCTTCAAAGAAAAACAAAGTCCAGTTGGAAAAGAAAATTGAAAAAGATTTTAAGGATAGGATAATTGGAGCTAATAGTTCTAAGATGTGACCCAGGTTGCTACTACGCAGCCCTGAACCCTGCCTGAGGACAGAATACCTGGTCCTACTGAGGTCTGGCTACTGAAGCTGTGTCTAAGTATAGTCAAGCATTTTTGTACCTGTCTGGCTTCTTTTTCATTATATTGCATTATTTAAGATTGAATAAATGAATTTTAAGGTCGGCATCATAATCTGCAGAGTCTAAGTCAGGAACAATGGAGGCAGTTGCTATGACTAACAGTGCAGAGTCCACTTCTTGGGATAGTTTCTTGTGATCTAGAAAGATAGCTACCAGTATGTCTTTATATAAATGCTTCACATAATTCCTGTACTTCATTTTAATCAGCTGATTTGTATTGGGATGAGGATGTTTTATAGTGTTTTTGTGGAAAGTCTGATTGGCAGAAGTTATTTTATTTTATTGGACTTGGGTGGCTAGCTTGGTGAACATAGAATAGAACACAGACTATCTCAGGAGGCAACTGTACTTTCTTGTTTTTTCTTTGAAGACGTTTCGCTTTTCATCCAAAAAGCTTTTTCAGCTCTGAAAAACAAAGTCCAGTTGCCTCCTGAAAAAGCACTTTTAGGACAACCATAACCTGGATGATTGAGAATGTCTACAGACTTTTAGAACACAGAATATTTTATTTTGCCACATGTGATTAGACACACAAGGAATTTGTCTTAGATGCAAAAGCTCTCAGTGGTCATCACAAAGAA
Source organism: Ahaetulla prasina (assembly GCF_028640845.1). Classification (NCBI taxonomy): domain Eukaryota; kingdom Metazoa; phylum Chordata; class Lepidosauria; order Squamata; family Colubridae; genus Ahaetulla; species Ahaetulla prasina. The sequence goes on along the minus strand of NC_080542.1, from coordinate 130,222,936 downwards.
TTTTGTATTTATCCCAAGTTCCAAAGTCCCAAGCTTTGCATAGAGTAGCAGTACATCCAGGATAGCTTCTTTAAATAAGTCATTGATGAAAAACATTCTGGGAGAAAACAGTGGCAAGCTGCTTTATTAATGCGGTTAAAGAAACAACCTGTAGTACTTAGGAGTTAAGCTTGACTCAAGGGTATCTTTACCTTAGATAATATTTAGGTCATTTAACTTTAATTACAAATACATGCATAGCCCACTGAAATAATCCTGGAGTAAAATCCAGTCAAATAACAAATAAAACCCTATGAAATCACAACATTCAAAACAGTACAAAATCACAAAAAATGTAAACAGTGTAACAGGAATATGATAACATTAACAGAAATAATACACCTTTATTTATTAGCATCAATATTTTTGCACTTGGCTGACATACATCTTAACTTCCTGCAGGCTTTCCAGAAGAAATTAATTATAAAGCTGGTTGTTAGGGTGATAGCAGTAAAATACCAACATAAAAGTACATAAATGAAAAACAAAAACTTTTTATACTGGTAGTAATACTTTTCTTCTTCAGCAGTCTCCCCTCCTCTCATCTTTCCTTATAAATTATCAAAATATTTTCAGTAATTTCTCTTCTACATGATACATTATCCCTTTTAATTATTCCAACCTTAGAAACCTATATTTTGACATCATTAGGAAGGATGCCACAAGCTACAAAATGCATGAACACCTTTGAAGTGCAAAAGATTCAAACTTCTATTTGGTTCACTCAGGTCACACTTTGCAACTTTTACACATTCACACATCTGACTGTGTTTGTTGAATAAGACATAATGGCCCAGTTTTCTCACTATAGCTAAGACCCAAATAAGTAGGTTATTCTGTCATATCAAATAAAAAGAAAACAATACTTATTAGTTTTATTTGTGAACTAGGTCTATATTTCAGTTAGGCAAATATGAAAAAATGAGCAAACATGGTCATGTTTGTGTTATATTTAAAAAGTTGAAGATTTTATTAAATTTTCCTTAATAATACAAGTACAAATATATTCATGAAGGCCCAGAGGACCATATCAGGAAACCACAAATGAATCGTTAAGCCAACTGTGTAGCTTTAATGAAATATTACCTTCATGTTTTATCAGTAAAGCAGCTTTACCATGGGGATAATTGTAAAAGTAAAAGTTGAACGTGCATTATTCTAAAAGGAATGTGTAAAGCTTTAAAAAAATAATATGAAGATTCTGATACTTGCTATTCCACTTCTAACACATGTTATGCGTTAAAGGGTGTGGGAAATGTGGAATAAATGTGGTCACCACAAGAATGTATATTGAGACAATGAAGCATTGTTTCAGCCAAAAATGTCTCCATGGAAAATGAGTCAGTGTGGTTCATGCCTGTCCAATAGCCAAAAGTTGCTTACAAAGCAAAAGATCCATAGTAGCTAAATATTGCTAAATAGCCTAGCCACATATCACATAAAAATATCATCCGTCACCCTAGGTTATTTTGACTTGGGATTGTTTAAAGATAGCAATAGTCAAAAACCTCAATAAAACCTAACTATTCTGAATTTTGACTGTAATTTCATGTAATTCAACTTCATGATCTTATCTTTTCTGAATAGCATAGAGGCATGAAAGGAGAGAAATAAATTTGAGTTGTGGGAATTATATTTTATGTATCTATTGGAATATACTGTACTATTCCCTGTGAAAATCCAGACTGCAATATACAGGATTACTATCAAGGTTCCAGGAAAAACCTCTTCTGCATGAAAAAAACTCTGAAGCCATTGTCTTTCAAAGTTTTTTACTAGCATAAGGAAACTGGCACACGATGAGTGAAATTCCAAAACTGAAACTTCCGGATTCTTTTCCCAGTTATACAAACCCCAAGAGTCCCACCCCACTAACCCCTTTGCTGGTCACATGGTCCAATGTTCTTCCACTTTATTCGAAACCTCTTCTTGCCACTCCTTCTGCAGATGCAAACACAATCCGATCTTGACCGCTTGAAGAATGTTACCATACCCATCAACCCAAATTCTTCCCCTCAGGGGAGAAATGTGGCAGCGTCTGGAAACCTACGGCCTAGTATGGTTTCCAGGGCTGACAATTACAGGTAGTCCTCTATTTACAAGAATAATGAAGCATGCCTATTATAAGTCATGATAGTTGTAAAGCAGGTTACCTATGTGACCAATCTAATTTTATGACTTATTTTGTACATGCTGTTTAATCAAATGCTTCTGTCATAAAGTGAACATTGTAATTGTTAATCAAATGAATTGTTCACTCTAGGCTCCTTTTGCTGAAAACCAGAAATATATGTGAATGCTAGGGGACGGGGGAGGAGAGGACATCAGAACCAGGCCATGAGTATCTGGTCATAAGGACTACCTATTTACTGTTAGGACAAAAAATAGCACCTCTAGTACAGTCCTCATTTAACTTGTTGCTACATATACAGTACCAAATAGAAAAATACATACTATGCATATTTACAAGTACCCACATATTTCAGTAATGATATTTCAACGTTACTTGGATCAATTTAAAATCTTCTCTTTTATCTAAACAAAGCTTAATTTTATGCCCAAAGACAATCTTTTTCAAAGAGAAGCATTTTGATTAAATCTCAAGGGTATTAGCATTCCCAAGTTCTTAGGACTAAAAAATAGCAACTGAAAATTGTATTCTGTTGCAATATATTAAGAAAAACAGCGAATGTATGTATCATAAGTTCTGAATGAAATTTATTAAAAGAAAGTTTCTGACTTATGGTGGGTCATCAGAGATTTGTTGAACAATCCAGATCATGCTTTCTAAGACTCTGTTCATGCTTTCTAATATCTCTGTATAGTAATTTGAACCAAATTAGTTGTCTATGGAGATTCTCAGTTATCCCAAAGGTGCTTTTTCAAAAGGCAACTGGACTTTCTGGTTTTTCTTTGAAGACATTTTGCTTCTTGTCCAAGAAGTTTCTTCAGCTCTTGTCCAGTTACCTCTTGAAAAAAGCACATTTGGGACAACCGGATTGGTTGTAGTCTACATGCAGGGACTTATACTATATATAATGTAATGAAATGTATGTTTGGCTAGAACTAAAAAAACCAAGGTTTGCTCACCGCTAGAGCAGCTCACTAGTGACTTGTGTTAGTTATTAGTTCCAGTCTACCACTGATTTGATGTGCTAATAATTAAATTTGAAGAAGAGGTACAACATAGATCTCAAACTCTTCATGGAATATGCAGTATAATTTAAAGGAATAAACCATAACTGATATTCATAAGTTTATGAATAATTTGAATTATGAATAAATCAGGTCCTAAACCCAAGAAAGCCATATTTAAAACCTACTAGAACCATTTCTTTAAGATAGGAGGAGGACACAGGAGTCTTCAACCAAACGCTTAATTCTTACAATTACTTCCTGTCTAAAAGAGACCCATTGAAACAATGAGATGCTTACCCAAAAGTATTTTTAATCATTTTACTACATATTCTGCTTATGTAGGATTATGTCTTTATTTTCTTTGTCTGCAGACTGTCCACATCTATTTTGATGACCACCCAAGTTCAACAAATAGTTTCTGTAGTTCATTATTAGTTTTACAGTACTCTGGGAACATTAGGTCATATCCCATCTCACTTTTCCTTTGGGATTCTGTGTTTTACATAAATATTTTTCTCACAATAGTCCATACTGGTAGCAGGAAATATGTTCCCTTGTGAACATGAATAGGTACCTAATATAACTACCATATATAAAAAGAGTAAGGAACCATTAAGTAACTAAAAAAAAAAAAGATTGTTTCTCATTATAGATATTCAGATGCAAGGATTAAGGAATAGTCCTTGCATCTGTCCGGATAAAGAAAAAGAAGCTTTTCTCCTTAAATTCATTCCAGATCAAATTTAGCCTGCCTGCCTGCCTGCCTGCCTGCCTGCCTTCCTTCCTTCCTTCCTTCCTTCCTTCCTTCCTTCCTCCCTCCCTCCCTCCCTCCCTCCCTCCCTCCCTCCCTCCCTCTTTCCCTCCCTCCCTCCCTCCCTCCCTCAATTATTTTTGCTATTTCTCAAATTGCATTTTAATAACAATCAGGATTTTGAAAATAATACTATGTGTTTGTATTAAAATTATTTTAATAAAATCTTTATTGATTGCCAAATATATACGGCGGCAAAGATAAAATACAAATAGCTTTCCATACTCACTGACAATATGTACTTCCCCAGGGCAAATACACAGACTTAACTACAAATATTTTTCAAGCCTAACCTGAAGTTTATTTACACAGCTGGAAAGCACTGAACCTTCCTTTCCTTTCTTCCTCATTTCACACTTGACCTCTGCCTCTACTTATTTCAGGCCTTTCTGCTTCCTAAAATATTGGGAATCTCTGAGGTGGGATCTCTGAGGTAGAAGTATAAATTATGTGACTTCATATTGATTATGGCTTTATAGATTCTTTTTTTTTTCAGTTGATTCCAAAATTTGCCTTTTTGTTCATCCTAATACTCAAGGCTGAATTCTGTTAAAAACAAATTCCAACAATTTGAAATATAACATTAATAATAAAGTTAATTAACTGTTAAAGCCCTAGAGAAAGAAATGAGTTTTTTTCCTAAATGCTAAGAAAATGAGAGCTAAACACAATTTCTGAAGCAGTGCATTCAGCATCCCTGAAGCTCTATCTATGCTAGATACGATCCTTTCCTGAGGGCTATGTATATGAGTTTTTGTCATTAGGGACATATTCAAACAAATCTTACAGATTTGAATATTGAGGTAGATTTAAAGTGGCAAAGACAGACTTCAATAAAGTAGACCTGAAATGCTGTTAAATTCAATAGTAAAACTCAGTAGTAATATCATCAATTGTCCTTGATGAGCAGAGAACCACTACAGATCCTTTAAAATATTTATCATGTGATCCCTATAACTTTTAATGGTTATCAGCCCATTTGACATTCATTTCAGTTTTTATACAACTATCGAGGATAGTCCCATATCTTCGGGTAATAATTAAGATGAAATGCAATCCAGGCATTGATAACAAATCAGAGCAACTCGGAACTGGAGCTGATTCTAACCATAAGAGCCTTGGTGGCACAGTGGATAGAGTACAGTACTGCAGGCTACTTCTGCTGATCACCAGCTGCCAGCAGTTTGGCAGATCGAATCTCACCAGGCTCCAGATTGACTCAGCCTTCCATCCTTCTGAGGTAGTAAAATGAGGGCCCAGATTGTTGGGAGCAATATGCTGACTCTGTAAGCCCCTTAAAGAGGGCTGTAAAGCACTGTGAAGCGGTGTATATATATATATATATTTAAATTTCTTTTTGTCACAACAGTATACACAAACAATTGTCATAGATAAAACAACATATTTTGAAGAAAATATACATATATGTATAAAAATATGCATCAACTATATCAATTTGATATGATGAAATGAACAATAGGACAGGAACGGTAGGCACTTTTGTGCTCTTATGCACGCCCCTTGTATAAGTCGTAAGTGCTATTGCTATTATTATTATATATATTACATATATATTATATTATATTATATTATATTATATTATATTATATTATATTATATTATATTATATTATATTATATTATATTATATTATATATTATATATATATTATTATATGTCTAAGTGCTATTGCTATAACCTCACTGTAACTACCATCTTGCAAACCAGAAGGATCAAGAAGTTCCTCCCAAATGCAGACCTATTCTTTTTGAGGAGTTTAAACTTACTTCCAGGTTCATATTTCTAACTATCAACAGCATCCATTTTGTCTAGTTTTCATTTCAGTTTGTTCTACTGCAACTAGCTGAATATAAAACTTAAAACGCTTTATAAGGATACTAATTACTTAGCTGAACTTGAATGACAAGAAGCAATAAAGTTGGAATTTCAGTAGCATACTGATGGAGTCCCACTCCAAAACTCTGAATAACCTTTCTCAACAGGGAAACTGTCTGTCCTGATCCATATTTTAGTCTTAATTTGCATGTTGCTATTGTTTTTAGTAGCATTAGGTAGGATAACTTTTGGAAGCATGATTCTGAATACCATTTGTATTGAAATATCATATATTTTAGATTACTTTCTAATAATTGTCTTAATACCGTAGTTTTATCTTTTCTGATCTGTTTGTGGATATGGGTCTATCAACAGCGATCAGCACATGTGATGCCTGCTGTAATAAAACCTCAGCTAGGTAGAAACTTCTTAACTTCAGTTTGAAATAGGAACATCTTAATTTGAATACTAAATGTATTTGTAGTGAATGAATCTCATGGAACTCTAATGAACTATAGGATATAACTCTTCTATAAGATCCATTTCTAGTCTTTACTAGTGTTGATTGGATATATTACAGCTACTCTTCGGTATGCCATTTAAAAATCTATATTTGTTATTTTAATTATTAAATAAAATACAATAATTATTGTATGGATTTCTGTTATTTATTAGTTTATATTCCCTTTGTGTTTATTTGTGAATGCCAAAGTTTTACCATGCTGTAGTAGTCTCTGTTAATAATCAAGATAAGGAAATTTACATTAGTTCCACTTAGTCCATAATAAGCGTTGACATGAGTTTTTATGAATAATAACTATAGTGGTACAGGTTAATTAATTCTAGGAGAAAAATCTATGTGTACTAGGCCTTGGGAAAAATGTAATATTTAAGTGCAGATTATTAAATTCTCTTCATGAAAGTGGCTAGTAAGGCAGAATTTTCCCTAGATATTTATATTAAGAATGCAAGCTAATTTTAGGTCAATACAATCTCTAATGATTGTCATTTCCAATAGTTACATAGGATTGTTTTGTTCAGTTGAAAAAAAATGAAATTAACTGGCTATGCCATTCAAATTATAATGCTGACATCTTTAATATTTGAGTTCTAATTCCCCACCTTCCTTTTTAACCACTTGGTAATTATTTTGCTCTCATTAAATTGATTGAAACCATGGTGATGAGTTTGCCTTCCCATCAATTTGAAAAGTGGGATGTTGCTAACCTTATCAAATTTGTACAGTATGACTTGACAGTCATTGGTTAAACCTATAAAACCACCTAGAATTGCCTAGATTATAGAGATAACATGAATAATATTGGAAGTATTCTCTGTAGACTGTTGTGGATGTGAATAATGACCTTCTTGTGAATTCTAATTAACTTTTTTTAAAAACAAAACTATTAAGGTTCTCCAACAAGGGATGTGGGCCCTTCATTAGGCCTGAAGAAATCCAGCTCTTTAGAAAGTTTGCAGACAGCAGTTGCTGAAGTGACACTGAATAGTGACATCCCCTTCCATCGTCCACGACCACGAATAATCCGAGGACGAGGATGCAATGAAAGTTTCAGGGCAGCAATAGATAAATCATATGATAAACCTGTTGCTGATGAAGATGATGAAGGCATGGAAACCTGTGAGTAAATCATGTAGAATTCCATTCTTTACATTCTTAAAGTCTTCTATAATTTTGGATTGAATTCTGTTGGAAAACCCAATAGATGCTTTAGGTTTCATAATAGAATTATCACAGGACAAAATTGTTATATTCAGTTTGGCTTTGGTAAAACACACACACACACACACACACACACACACACACACACACACACACTTTACCATATATTTTATACATAAAATACATAAAATTCTGGGTAACACACCTCATGAATGACTCAATTATGGGACAGATGCCAAGAAGGGCACCAAATAACATCAGAAAACTAAAAATGACTGGAAATTTTTGGTTTTGTTTACATGGTCCCCTAAGACTATATGTATACGAATATAGCACAGTTCTTTAGATCCAAATTGGAGTGTAACATAATGATCACAGTGAAGTGCATTTCACAATGTTCATTATGGGCTGGGTATCAGGGAGTTGGTTAAACGGTTGATTGAGGCTTCACTAGTTAAATTACATTCAATAATTTTTTTTATTCCTTTCATTCTTTCCTCAGCTTATGTGCTTTCTGTGTGTATGTGTCTAAAATAATAATTTGGAAATCTTCCTTATGTCATTGTGAAACCAATGTAATGCATCACTGGAAAATTACTGGTTTTAGAAGCCTGAATATTTCTCTTTGCCAACCAACTGACATTTTTGTTTTGTTTTGTTTTGAAGAAAGAGTTACAATGAATTGTTTATAAAGAAATCTTTATGATGTTGTATTGGGAGTTCTAAAATTATAGCATGGAACATGTGATAGAGAAGTACACTGACTTTGCAAACATAATATAATTGCTCCCCTTAGAAGAACAAGCTATTCATACTCTTAAACAATGTATGAAAGATAAGTTTGGCAGGAGGTACGTATAGATTTTAAGAGCTATAATCAGAAAGTCAGAGATGACTGCTTGGGATATTCCGATCATATGAATCATAGCGCTTGTTTTCAAACTCTTGAAAAGAATGACAAGAAACAGAACCCATTTTTAGTGTGTGTAGTCTGAAGCAAGCCATTTGAATCTGAATAAATTGGCAAACCTTTCTTATCTCTCTTAATTACTGGAGCTTCAGCTGGTATTAAGTAATACAATAAGCAGTCTAGACACTCAACTATGAAACAGTTTCATATTCAGTAATTATATTTTCTTATATGCATTTTGCTTGCTTTATGGAGTAATTAGGAAAAGAGCTTCAGAAAATTCGGCCTATGGTCCTATTCAACAGAAATTATGTGCACATTTGCGTCATGTTCAAAAGGGCAATCTGATTTAATATTCTATCTGCAGTTATATGCGAATCTATTAACCAGGGCTATTTTTATCCTTTTATTTTTATTTAAAACAAAGGTGTATTTTTTAAAAAAACAGAGCCTGTGAATGAAGAGATAATTATTGAAGTTACATAATTAATTTTCAATATAGCATTATTAAATGATACCAAGCACAGTATGAGGAGTTGTTTTCATGATATAAAAGAATGATATATATGATATATTTTTTTGAGCTTAATGCCAAAACCTCAGCTATGTTAATATTTATACATGTTAAAAAAAAGAAGAAAGAGAAAAGTTCATCCTCTTATTAGGAACACATTTATTGAACATAGCTGGCTTATACTGACTCATATATTGTGCTATATGGCGTTTTATTCAGTATAGTGGCATATAGCATACTTTTATTTGTCCATACATCACCTTCTCATGTCTTGTAAGAATTGGCTGTAATTTTCAAATTTTTATTTTAGTCAGAGACATTGAAAATTCACACACACACACACACACACAAGTAAATATGCATATTCTTATTATCCTTCTGGATCCCTCTGTATCTTTTGATCTCATCAAACGTTTTGTCCTTTTGGACTATTGAAGGGGTTTGTGGATCAAAAGTAGTGCTTCTATTCCTAAGTAAGCAGTTCAGTTAAGTGTTCATGAGGAACTCTCAGGAATAGCCCAATGAATGACTGGATGGGATAGAGCAAGTTCAGATTGAATCTCAGCAAGACATAAGTACTGTCTGATTGAAGGGTAGTTTCAACTTAAATCTCTGGGTGCAGCTGCATTTCTTTGAAGGAGCAGCATGTCCTAGATGGGCAGATTTTATTTATAGCAGATGGTTCCAAAGGTATCTTTGATCATCTGCTCTAAGTAAAATCTGCCCCTCTAGGACATGCAGGGCATGTAGTTTGTCTCAACATTCCAGAAACTAAAAGGAAAGCAGTTGAGAGAAGGATCTTGGTCATGGCCTCTTCATTTGGAAAGTTGTCCCTTAACAAATAGAATGGTTTTAGCCTGCATTTAAAAACAGTCAAGATCAAATTTCACAGAGTAGACGTGTTGTTTTTTTTAGAGTGAAGAGTGGAATGGGACAGTGGGCATCGTGAATCATAAGTTGGTGTTACCATAGTGTTCAACTGGTTTTATTAATGTTAGCTTGTTGTAGAACTTAAAGTTACTTAGAATCCATTGGGTAAGCAGAATATGTGTACCGTAAATAAAAAAGTAAGATTATAACCTGTATCACATGTTTCAAGCTAAATGAAATCAAATATAGGATTAAACCATAGTTTGAGAGCAAAAATTGTCAATTAATGGGTAGTTTCTCTGTTGTCTAAATATAACAAAAGTGCATTTACAAAAATATGTGGAGCTGGTAGGCTGCAAAACACTTACAATTCTTGTGTTTGAAACTTATATTTTTAACAAAACAAAAACACCTTCCTTTTGTTTTTCTCCTTCCCCTGATAAAATTTCCTTACTCTTTTAGTGGAAGAAGACACAGAAGAAAGTTCACGATCCGGTAGAGAATCTGTGTCCACATCTAGTGACCAACCATCCCATTCTCTAGAAAGACAGATGAATGGCAGTCAGGAAAAAGGGGACCGGAAAAAAATTGGGAAGGACAAGAAAAAGGATCGAGATAAAGAGAAGGATAAAATCAAAGCCAAGAAAGGAATGCTCAAAGGTCTTGGGGACATGTTCAGGTAGGAACTGCAGACAAGCTTAAATGTTTATGTCTCGTTGTGCTTGGCTATTCATCATAACATTATTTATAGCTCACTATCCATTTCCAAAATACAAATACTGTGGCTATAGTTAAACGGTGTTATTGAATGTTTTGTCAATCATTCACCCTTGCAGCCTTACCAATATTCTATTAGAGTCCATTTTTTCCTGAGATTAGCACATCCGGATGAGGGACAATATTTTCACCAAGCAAAAGAATACTGTAGTAACATGTTTCTTCAAAGGAGACAAGAGAAGGGAAAGTATGACCTGAGGCATAAATAGTAAACTGTGTTCTGTACGCAATGAGAACAATAATGCATGTTTAATATTTTTTTTTAATTTGCATTTATATCCCACCCTTCTCCGAAGACTCAGGGCAGCTTACACTATGTCAAGCAATAGTCTTCATCCATTTGTATATTATATACAAAGTCAACTTATTGCCCCCAACAATCTGGGTCCTCATTTTACCTACCTTATAGAGGATGGAAGGCTGAGTCAACCTTGGGCCTGGTGGGGCTTGAACCTGCAGTAATTGCAGGCAGCTGCTGTTAATAACAGACTGTCTTACCAGTCTGAGCCACAGAGGCCCATAATAGCATCATCATGGCTTATAACAGACATAACTGAATACTAATCCTAGATATTTTGTACATTTATGATAATGTACTACTAAATGCTACCATGGCCCAGTTCATATCTCCATAAACTTCAAATATTACCATAGAAAATATGCTTCATGTAATATACTGAGATTTCTTGTGAAATTTGGGCAATATATGCTATTATTTCATTTCTGGAGAAAATTTCCTAACTGCCAAACAGGAATTTATTTGTTATTTGCATATGATTATGAATTGGGAAAAATAGATTCAGACATAATTATTTAAGTATAGTCTTATAGTGGTTAATGAATGATAAATTGGTTATTTGGAATGTGAGCATATCCTCTGATCAAGTTCTTTTAAAGACAACCCTTCCCTCATATAAAATCTCGGTTTTCTAAAACTGTTATTGTTTGTGTTCCTACCTGATTTAATACTGCAATTTACATGGGTAGCAACAAAACCTGTGGGTAGCACAAATCAGCCAAATATATATTGGAAACTGGAAATTCATATTAGTGTATACAGGTTACTTAGGATCAGTATTGAAATCCAGCTGGATCTATCTGGTTTGCGTGAACTGGTAGTGCCGGCGGTGGGAGGCACCGCCCACCCACTGGGATGTCATAATGTCCCATTTTTGACCCTCTGCACATGAGCAGAAGAGGTGTACGTGCTCACATTTTCAAACTGGTAGCAAAGTAAGTGCATTTCACTGCTGCTTAGGATTCAATCTGTGCAGAAGTATCCCAACTTAATGTGGCCACATGCCTTATGACGTTCTTATTAATAGGTATGTGCACAGTAATTGCCTTTATTTTTTAAAGAACATGCAGTCAATTCATTGTGGAATCATGGTTTTGTATCTTCCATTACAAAAGCAACAATGTGAACATTAATTGTATTTATAAGAACTATTGGCTATTATTGATGAATTTGCATAGGACTGGGCTATCGGAGAGATCAGCTCTCCCAAGTTACATCAGATTACCCCATTAGATCTGGCATAGAAGGCATGCTACAGATATCTTCAGTTATGGACCTCCATTTTATGGGCCCCAGGAGCCATGCTTTCTCTATTGTGGTGCCCACTTTATGGAACATTATTTCCCCTGAAATTAGATTAGCCTCATGTCTTTTGATATTCCAGAAGGCCCTCAAGATCTGGTTATGTTATCAGGCCTGGGACTCCCAGAGAATCAGAGACATAATTAGATGGCTCCATTGCAGAGTTGGCTGTTTTTATTCCCTATTCATGTAGAGTTTTAATCTTTGTTTTTATAATATTTAGAGTTAGTTTTTATATATTTTTTTACGTTTGTGGTGTTCTTACCACAACAACATTTGTTGTGCACTGCCCAGAGTTGGAGAGATGGGCAGCTATTTAAACTGGATAAAATAAAATAAAAATTCCTCATTAACAATACATTCAAATTCATGCTGACCCACTACACGAAGTCTCATTTGTATGTTTCTAGTCAGCTGAATGCTATCACAGTATCCCTAGACATAAAACAATAAGAACAAAATCACTTTCTGAGAAGGATAATATTTTGGTTTGTAAGTATGAGGTTTCCTTCCAAAACAATAAGCATGCAGATATAAGCAGCAAATTCTATCTGAATAAAATGACAAGGGTTTTTTTTTTAGTTTCAGTTACTTATTGTAGCAAATACTGTAATCCTTCATTCATGGTGGTTGTTGAAACACGTCATATGAAATACTGTAAAAAAAAAATCTTTCTCTGATGTTCAAAACTGCTCTTTTTAGTTCATTTGTTTACATTCGTATTGGTTTATTCCTCCCTTTCCCAATGCTATTTCTTAATTATAGACCTCTAAAAGACTGTTTTATTTATATATTTGAAACACTGCTTTTCCTCATAGCATCAATACCTGTACATAAGAAGCATGATTAATGATAATCAGAGGAATGTAGGATTCAGTACTCCCCCACCCCCATTACTTACACAAACACACACGCACACCCAGCCTTTTCTCTGTTGTAGATTTCTATTTGTCAAGTATGGCATAAATTATGCTTTTTCTGAGAAAGCACAACTCCATCCAGGGTTACTCTCAATTGGAATGTTAAATCATTGATTTGTTAACCACCTTTTGCGCCTTATTTTAGTTGCATCACTGAATGGCTTAGACTAATAAAGAACGTTAAGAAAGAGACAAAGAGTAAATACTATTGGTCAGAGAGCTGCAGCTCATTTCTCATAGATAGGTAGGAGAATGCCATAGAATCTTCTTATTGTATTTTGAGAAATATGAAGCCCTGAGGACCATACCCGGCAGAGGTGGTACTGTGTTGCAAGAAATTCCAGATTAGGGTCCATGAGAAAAATTATTTGCAATTATTATAAAGTATTCCATTTCAGACCATTTATTTAAAAAACTTGATAAGGGGGAAATTATTTTTACACGTTGTATGGTAAGCTTTATATTTAGGAAATCTTGCATGGGCAACATAGATCAGCAGAAGACAAGGTGTCCCTAAAACCTTTGTATGACCCGTAAATACCTTCCCCTCTTTTCCTTTTTTGCCTCTTAGGACCTCCCAAAATCAAAACATTTTCATCTTTTCTTTACAGTGTGAGAATGGGGAACTTCTTTAAAAGACAAAATAGGCCCTTTCCAAATTAGGTTCCTCTCTTTTTTTTCACCCCAAATTGTGAGAAAGGTGTGATTCACCATTCACTTTAGTCCTTTCTGTCTTATATTGTATATATTCTTCCATCTGTTAGAAAACAAAGGCTGTGCTATTTTCTATAGCAGGGGTCTCCAACCCCCAATCCGGACCATGGAATGCCAGAAACCTGTCTGTGCAAACAAGTGAACCCCATCTGTGGTATGCAGACAGCACATGAAACCATGCCCCCTCTGGTCTGTGGAAAAACCTTTCTCCACAGAACCAGTCTGTGCTGTCCAAAAAATTGGGGGTTACTGTTCTAGAGTCCTTGGTGTCCTCTGTTTATCAAAAGAGGGCGCTATAATGCTAAAAAGCAGAGCAATTTCATTTTGCCTTCTATTAATAAAAAAAGAATTATGGTCTATATTGGAGAAAAATTGACAATTACTTACTCTTTCCCCCCCAAAATAAGACATCCCCTGATAATAAGCCCAATCAGGCTTTTGATCACATGGCAATAAGGCCAAGCATTTATTTCAGGGTTCAAAAAAATAATAATAAGACAGGGTCTTATTTTCGGGAAAATACGGTAGCAATAGCAATAGCAATAGCACTTAGACTTATACACTGCTTTACAGTGCTTTATGCCCTGTCTAAGCTGTTTACAGTGTTAGCATATTGCCCCCCCCCCTCACAATTTGGATCCTCATTTTACCCACCTCGGAAGGATGGAAGGTTGAACCAAATTTTATTTTAAACCAGAAGTATAAAATAATATTTCAGGAAAGGAAAAGTGAGCATGTTTAGTTTAATATGTCTCAGCATGCCAAATAAACCCAATTTTCCTCATTTCATTTAATTTAATCTTGCAATCTTTGTCATGTTTGAAAATACAATCTGGGTCTTTTTAAAATATTTCAGAGCAGTAATCAAACACAAGTTATTGATCTATACTCCTCTTGATACTTTTTAATTTATCAAAGACTCATTAGAATTGATGCAAAAATATTATAAACACTCCAGCTACACAGTAAACTGGAGTAATCAGACCATAATATTTTGCCAAGTGATAAAGGTATCATTAAATGTATGTAAAAATAGTTCAGCTCATAATAAACACTAGAAGACAATTATTCAGATAAAAAGATCTTTATTAGTAGATATGAATATTTATATAGCCCTGATAAATGGGACATTAATAAGTGAATGAAAATAGGGATGATTCTGTGGATAGGAATAAATGTACTGAAAATGAAAACTGCATTAATGATAGCAATAAATGAATCAATTTCACTGACATATTTTAAAGTGATACATTAGTGGTTGATTTTGTATGGGATGGATAAACCCCAAGGACACTTTTGCAGCCTCTAAAAGTTTGGTAGTACAGAATACATTGGAGATTTCTTTTATAGTAGCTAAACCAACAATTCCATATTATAGATGCTATATTTTTAAATAAAACTAGATGTCGATAATATAAAAGGAATGGAATATAGAATTGAGCTATCTTATACTATCAAACCAATGGTCCTAAGTTTTAGAAATGTTGTGGTTACAATTTAAAACTAGTTCATCAAACAATTTTTTTTTTAAAAAAATAATGTCTATTAAGTTCCTCAATAGTTGTTTAAATTCAGTAGGTCTCCAATAATAATCTATGTTGGAGACCTAATGAATTTGAAGATAAATTAGTTCATACTGTTTGGTCTATGCTCAATGTTACTTCCTTTTCAGATATATCTATTACTAGTTAGAGCAAGCAGGCTCTTGGAAGGAAAGGTTTTAGGATGTTGTTGAATTTTGATTTATTGACTGATTATTTACTATTAAGTCATTTTCAAATCTTGGTTTTCACATAGATAGATCAGGACAACCAATCTCTTCATCCATCTTCCTTCTGATAGCCATCCTCTTTATTTTCCTTCTTCCTTTCCCAGCATTAGAGGCTTTTCCAGAGAGCTTGGTTTTTTTCAATGTGCCTGAAGTAGAATAATTTGACATTTAACATTGCTTCGGTTTCATTTAATATTTGTCTAATAATATAATCACTTTCATTTGTAGCTTTTCTTTTATAGCCATAAATACCAGCGTAAAGTAACAGTAATAGTAATATTTATTCAGTCAATGACCAGCAAAATTTAGAAATAAAAGCATGGAACTAAAATCAAATAAATGAGATAAAGTATTATTTTAGGAAGGAGGTTCCATGATAAAAGTATAGCATACTCTACAGGTAGTCCTTGACCTACAACCAAAATTGGGACTAGAATTGCTCGGCCAGTTTTGAGTCATCACTTCACCAGCTTCAATTTTATGACCATGTTTAGCCATGGGTGTTAGACAAATCATAAGCAAATCTGACTTCCCAATTGTTTTTACTTATTGGAAGTCAGCTCAGAAAGATAAAGATTTTGATCAGATGACACAAAATGCTGCAACTGTCAAAAATGAATGCTAATTGCCAATGCTATTTTGTCATTAAATGGTCAAAAGTTATGGGCTGTTTGGCCAATGATTTGCAGGAATTCATTATTCTCTGCATATGTCTTATAGGGGCCTCTGTGGCTCAGACTGCTAATGCAGTCTGTTATTAACAACAGCTGCCTGCAATTACTGCAGGTTCTAGTCCCACCAGGCCCAAGGTTGACTCAGCCTTCCATCCTTTATAAGGTAGGTAAAATGAGGACCCAGATTATTGGGGGAAATAAGTTGACTTTGTATATAAATATACAAATAGAATGAAGACTATTGCTAACATAGTGTAAACCGCCCTGAGTCTTCGGAGAAGGGCGGGATATAAATGCAAAAAAAAAAAAGTAAAAGGAGAGTTCAAAAGCAATTGAAAGTTTAAGAGCTTACAGCAAGCACTGTACAATTCTGGTGCATATTACAGATTCCTTTAGATTAATAACCATCCCAAGGTATTTAAATGTAGCAAATTTTCTTCTACTGTCCAGGATTGTTGGATAGCTCTCTTAGCAAAGACCAGAATTTTAGATTTCTCAAAATTAAGAACTAGTTGAATTTGTTTGCTGTACCAAAATATTGCTGGCATTGGTCTTTTCAGGTCTTATAAGGATTTGTGATATTATAGCAGTAGCATCAGTGAAGAGCAATGTAATGTATTTTGTTATCTTAGGTACAAATTATGTAGATTAGTCTTTAGCATACTCCATGATCTTTGTATCAACTACAAATACAGTTCTCAACTGCTTTGAAACTCATTGAATTCAGTATTTGATGAATTTGATACAAAAATTTTGTCTTAGTATTCATGGTTTGTTTGGTACTCAACACACAAGCTAGAACATGTTAGTATCGTCTGTCTTATTATGCACTACATTATTCCTTATGGGAAAAATGTGTTTGTTACTCATTGTTTTTGGTACTCATCATGCTGGAACCAATTAACAATGAATACCAAGGTACCATTGTAGTAGTTTTATAGAACCTTATTTTTATAATAGCCCTACTTTTTTATGGTTTATTATCTAGAATGTGTATATTATTAGACAATCTGATCACTTGCCTTAAAAAATAACAATAGTTTTTGCAAACGTGTTGCAGTTATATAATACACATATTTAAAGATGTGCCTTCTATTACTTGAAATACAGACTTCCTTGTTTTCATCTTTGGATCTGCTATATATCTGAGTACAGATGGCAAGCCAACCTATTGGAAACCAATGCAAATTAAATATTCCCTGATTACCATTAAATTGAATTCTTCAATTGCATTTGGAATGATTACTCAGAGTGTAACTGTGCTGTTTCATCCACTTCTGCAAAAGGAAATAGATAATTTAGTTTTAAAACCCTATTTAGCTGAAATCAGATATACTGTTGTCTCTTCTTACACAGCCATCTGAAAGTGCACAGAACATGTCCAGTTTCATAAACATATTATTTGAGCTTTGAATTGTGTGTGCCTCCTACATTAGCCACCTGAGACTTCTGACTAGACGTTTGGGAAAACAACAAACACAGATTGTTCTGCCCGTATTGTAGTTCACAATTTTTTGTCTGCCCAATGCTTTTTAATTTACTGTGGCTTATTATGCCTGAGGATAATTCAGAGTCTACAATGCTGAAAAGCAGGTGGCTTTTTCATTACATATAGTTAGAGGTGTAGGTACAGGAATAGGTATATATAGGAGAAGTTAATAATTTCCATGTTTTAGGCATTAATTCATAGCTCCTGCAAATGCATTTCAGATGCTTTACTAACTATACTATATTTTTTCTAGATTGTAAACTTGATTTATATTCTAATTGTGAAGTTGCTCAATATTCAAACAAAGAATTAATGCTTTTAATTACGTGATTTATTTATGTGATTGTTGTATCTGTGTAACTTTTGTTCTTTTACTAATAATTTTTAGGGGCTTCTTCCCCTTAGGTAACTAAGAAAGATGCATTACAACATCTTAGCTATTGTGTGAGTGCTCTGAAATGTTTTCACAATAAAAGCTAAGCAACACCCATCCTATCATCAAACAGAGAAAATTGCAGCATCTCTTGGCCCCTAATACAAAGAGTTATAAATAGTATAGGCTGGTTAGGGTAAAAAGCACCAACCAGGTGCTTGTTCTAATGAGAAGCATGTCTCATATACCTAGCATAAATAAATAATTGATTCAGTTATTTAATGATAGTTCCAGGTTACCCAGAACACTTACAGCAACAGAGAAACCTACTGTCACATTATCAGATTGCCATTTCTCTATAACTTTCAAATGGGATAGCTAGCTACTTAATCACATTCCCATTCCATTAAGCTATTAAGATCTGATATCAAAGTTGGAAGGGAGGGAGAAAAGGAAGGAAGGAAGGAAGGAAGGAAGGAAGGAAGGAAGGCTGGGTTTCAGCAGGTTCTGACTTTGGAAAACCGGTAGTGGAAATTTTGAGCAGTTCAGAGAACCAGTAGTAAAAATTCTGACTGGCCCCGCCCCCATCTATTCTCTGCCTCCCAATTCCCAGCTGATTGGGAAGAAATGGGAATTTTGCAGAAACTTTCCCCAGGATTGGGGATGGAATGGAGCTTTTACAGTATCCTTCTCCTGCCAGGCTCACCAAGCCACACCCACCAAGCCACACCCACAGAACCGGTAGTAAAAAACTTTGAAACCCACCACTGATAGGGAGGGTGGGTGGGAGGGAGGAAGGAAGGATAGTTTCCGATTTCCTCAGTCATCTTCCCACAACTAAATTCTGCAGAAAGTCAAAAATCTCTCCTGCTCCCACTGCCTTTGGTCTATCTATCTCTTTGTTTAAGTAGGCAATACCTCTGATGATGATGTAACAGGACATAAAATAAATGTTGTTTGCAATTATCTTTCTGTAATGACTTTGGATTTTCCAGTCTAACTTACAGACTTGGCTTACCAGTTTGGTTTCCCCTATGAAATTATTTTATTTTATTTTAATTTTGTTTTGCTTTATTTTAATTTATATTTTGCTCATTTTAGAAAAGATCAGGTATGGCAGTTAGTTATTAGGAAGTTCTCCGAAGGAAACTGTTGTTGGCTAATTATAGCTTTTAAAAAAAATATTATTTTAAACATTTGTGAATTTTCCATTTGTCATCAAGAAATGGCAGTAACTTCTTCCTACTAACTTCTTCCAGCTGGGTTTTCCGTAGAATAATTCTTGGATTTTGATACCTCTGGGGTATAAAGTATGGGATTTATTTTAATCTGAAACAAGATCATCGTTTTGTTTTGTTTTTTTAATGCACCAAAATAATGTCAGACTGACCTACTAATATAAAATAATGTCAGACTGACCTACTACTGAAGACAAGTATCCGTGGCTCCTGATAACATATTCTCTCAGTGTTCTTCTTTGCTTGTCAGTGAGTTAAAGTAAAAAACCTCTGACATCAACAGCACAATATCTGCCAAGCAAGCCCAGAGTGGTTTCTACTATGACAGCTAAGCCGTCTAAGACCCTTCCTGATGTTTTATAATGTTTCTCTTCCAGGCCCGCAATCTGAATATAAAATGCAAGTGTCAGGCATGACACCTACTTTATAATCTCTGTAAAGCAAACCTTTTCATAAAAAATGTGTTGACAGTTCAGAGATTCAAAGTCAATTTCAATTCAAGCCCATGTTCAAGATTGGTTTTTTCCCCCCTTCTCATCCTCAACTCATGTGAAAATTGAAGGCTGATGATTATTCAGCCTATAGCAAAGCATGGTAAATTAATATCTTCTAAGTATTAGATGAAAAAAAATGTTAATGTCATTCTTTTCAGTATGTATTGAAAACATTTCTTTTGATATTTCAATTGTGATATTGGCAGAGATTGAATATCCACAATGGTTAGCATAATCTTTTAGAGTAGTTTTGTAAGGTTTTGTTTTGCTTTATTAATATTTAAACATTCTTGAAACAGCCTTTCTGGTTTAATATTGCAGAGTCATATATAATTCGTAGAAGGAGAGATCTGTCTTTATGTAAACATACAGATTGCTCCCACCGTAAATAAATAAAACTTCAGTTTATCAAATGGCATATACCTGAATGAATGACTTTTTAGTCTGAGATACGATTTTCAACCCATAAACATAATTATATTATATTGGAATCCTAATGCACGTAGAAAGAAAGTTAATTAGAATTCTACCCCCAACCCCCCTCCTGCCACAGGAAATAGCTATATATGTTACTTTCTGGTCTTAATCATATTTTCTGTAAGTAGGACAAAGTTTAAAAACTTCACTGATCTAAAATTCTGTCCACTGTCTAAGATCTTGGAAAATCGAATACCTCCATGAATTGAAAATACCAGACTACAGCAGAAGTTAATTATTTTTGTGTTATTCAACAGTTTATATCTTTTCATTTTGGCAAAATTCTCAGGACAACTTACAAACCCAGATAAAATTGACCATGATGGAGACAATAAAGCATTAGCACATAAAATGATTAATACTATAATGCAACTTAAAACTGGAATAAAAAAAGCCAAAACCTGTTATCCATTGTAAAAGTGAAAAGAATCTCCAGTGTTGTCCATGACTACTTAAATTAAAATGTTTTTGAGTTCCCAATTACTGTGTGCATTGATTTTAGATCCAAGCATGTATCTGAATATGGGCTGTAATGGTAGAAAATATAGACCCACATTAGCACGAGAGGTAATAGAGTTGCAAAATGAACTTCCCATTCTTGCACTGACAAAATATAACATTTAAAAGTTGGTACAGCAAGTGCTTTTCTCTTGAGAACAAGTGCTGGAACTAACAATGAAGAGATCACTGGCTTGATGTAGCAATAGCATCTTAACTTCGTATTCCATCAAATTGCAGTGCACTCCTGAAGTTGGAAAAGCAAGTGCTTGCCATCTTAACTGTCTCTAATATTAACTCATAAATCTTCCAAGGACATTTTAGTAATCTCATTGATCCCATCCATCTCTTGCCAATTGTGTTTCCATTCTTCTGCTGCCCTCCATCTTGCCAAGCGTCATTTTTCAGCAGAAGAAAATACATGGAGTTCAGGGTTGAACTGTGAAGTTCTTGGTGCTCTCTGAGCTTGCTTATTTAAAGCACAGATGATGGACCTACTTGGATAATGAAATATCTCTAAACAAACAGCAATGCTCAGAGGGCACAAAGGATTTCCCTATCTCCCCCCCCCCAAGTTTATTATCAATTTGTATCTCTACACAGCATGTGAGTTTCTGCTAGCTTATTATTGCTTCAAGAAATCAGTCTGTCCAGGATTGTCTGATACTTTTGGGAGCCCTAAATTCTGTAATTTGAGTTGTCTGTATTCTTTCTCTTGTTTCATCTTAACTTTTAGAGCCATGATTATTGCTTCTTA
The DNA here is from genome assembly GCF_028640845.1 of Ahaetulla prasina. Taxonomy (NCBI): domain Eukaryota; kingdom Metazoa; phylum Chordata; class Lepidosauria; order Squamata; family Colubridae; genus Ahaetulla; species Ahaetulla prasina. The sequence goes on along the minus strand of NC_080542.1, from coordinate 130,201,356 downwards.
ATATCTTTATTCTAAACTTTTAGGTCATTGAAATGTTTTATAGATATCATTTACAGACATAGAAAAAAAATACTGTGTGTATATATAAGAATCAGTAATTTTTATTGATATAATTTATATACCACCTTTATTATTTTTATAAACAACTCAAGGCGGCAAACATATCTAATGATCTTTTCCAAACAAACCTGTAATGTGAGGTGGACTGAGAAAGAGTGACCAGTCCAAAGCCAGCTAAGGTGGGAATAGGATAGGATAGGATAGGATAGGATAGGATAGGATAGGATAGGATAGGATAGGATAGGATAGGATAATATAGGATAGGATAGGATAATATAGGATAGGATAGGATAGGATAGAATTTTTCATTGACCAAGTATGATTGGACACACAAGGAATTTGTCTTGGTGCATATGTGCTCAGTGTACATAAAAAGACAAGATATGTTCATCAAGAATCATAAGGTACAACACTTAATGATAGTCATAGGGTACAAATAAGCAATCAGGAAACAATCAGTATCAATATAAATCGTAAGGATGCAAGCATGGTCTCCTGCATTGTAGCCTAGTGCTTTAAGCAGAGAACAAACTGGCTCATAGTTTTGGTATATCAGTATAGCAAACTGAGTATATCATTTCTCATTGGGTTTTGCTTTTTGACATTTTTCTTGTAAATGCACTTGAGAACTTTATTTTAAAAAATGGTTCCAGAATCAGCGTAGTGTTAGAGAAAATCTTGCTCTTTTGTGCTTCCCTAACTGATGGTACTCAGATAATATTCCCATCTCGATGTGTAAATGCATAAGCATATAATGTGGGAAGTAAGCTGTTGTTCTGAACTGGGATATGAATCAAATAGCAAGTAAGATAGATCTTTCAAAATAACTGCAATAGAGTTTCATTTTAATAAACAAGTTAGAATTCTAGTCACTAATTTTTGAACTAATTGAAGCCTCTAGGGAATCTTCAAGGACGGGCCCATATATAATACATTACAGAAATTCAATTGGGATCTGTTGATGGTGATTAGTAGTAGACCAAAAAGGAATATTTGGCCTGATCAAACACATTAGCAGTACAGTTGTTGTACACTTGAGAATTGCTAGTTAATCCACCACATAGCTCTGCACAGGCTATTTACCAAATTTTTGCTTTCTTCAAAAACTGCACAGTGTAAAATCTTTTTGAAGGCCTATTAAAAGCAGAACCAGGAACAAGGGGAACACACTGCAACAAATTTGTCATCAGATACCCCTGTTGTCGCTTTAATAGGTCTCAAGTTTTAAATATTAATTTATATTTGAAAAAGCAACATTAAAAGTTTATTATGCTTATGAAGAATGTTTTGTCTCAGGTAAGTTTTATAACTTGCTCTTCCTAAATTGGAGTACAAGGAAATAGACAGACAGACAGACAACACCAGATGTAATAATAGTTGGTGTTTATTTATAAGAGAAAGTGTCTTACAAAAAAATAAGATCAGATGCCAGCTGATCTTTTCAGATTAATTTGAAAATCTGGTTTACTTTTCAATGCAAAGCAAAGGCCCTGTTTTCCTTTCAGAAGATGACAGAATACACTGAAAAAAAGTATAAGCTTCCTGATTGTTTATATGAAGTTCTGGATTTTCAATTCAGTAAATTTAGGACTATTTTTTTTATACACATAAGATTTTTCCTGTTGTATTCATTGAACAGTGAAAATATTATCTAAGCCATCTATCCTTGTTTCTTCCCTAATATTTTCCTGTTATCGTCAAAGACACTTCACAAGTTAGTGATTCATATACATTAATGATATTCCCAATAGCATATGATAAATATTGTCCATATAATCAATTTATAAAATTTTATCAGGCTGAGACCTATTACAGTTTAAGATAGGAGTAGGAGTTTGGTGTAGTGAATAATGCACAAGGCTGATATCATGATTTCTTGCCTGCCTTTGTCAGAAAGCCAGTTAGCTGACCTTGGGCTAGTCACTCTTTCTTAGCCCTAGAAAACAGGCAGTGTCAAACTACCTCCAAAATCTTGCCAAGAAAATTACACAGACTTGTCCAGGCAGTCGTTAGGAGTCAACAAACAGATAAAAAATAAAAAAGATCAGGACAGGCCAGTTCAGACATTATATATTTTGTCCATAACTCCACAAATTTCTTGTGTCATATCAATAATTTCTGGAGAGCATTTTCTATCCCTAACTTAAAATATGGAATACCTGTGTGACATAATATAATATAGTTTAACATGTGCTGTAGGCCGTTCCATGTGTTTCCCCTCATTCTGCTTAACATATTTTCAAATAGCATGAATCCAATCTAAATTAACTTTATCATGTTTCAGCATGAACCTGAAATTAGCTGTCTGTTATCAGTGAGTACTTTTTGTTATAAATATGGAACAGCTGTTCAGTATACTTGAGCAATTGCTCTGGATAAGTCTGAAGCAATCGGTTTTGGTTGATCGTTGCAGATTATTCAAGTGCAAATTAATCAAAAGCGCTTCATTTAGATTTTCTTCTAAGCCATTTTGCTCAATGTAACATTTGCTACTGTAGTGCCATATTTGTAAAGTAAATGTAACCTAGCAGAGCCAGTTTGGCCTAGTAGTTAAGGCACCTGGCTAGAAAACCGGAAGTGGTGAGTTCTCTCCCATCTTAGTCATGAAAACCAGACCTTGAGCCTGTTGCTCTCTCAGCTTAAGCAACCTCAAGGTGGTTATTATGAGGAGAACAGGAGGAGGAAGTTGTATTGGATATGTTCACCACCACTTCATCATTTGTAAAAATAATAAAGGAGGGACACAAATAAATAAAATATCTATTAAAATAAAGCATTATTGTTATGATTCTGTAAATGTATATTTTGCTATCTGTTTACTTCTTGGTATTGGTAGACTTTAAATTAAAAGGGCCAGAGAATTTTTTCAGTATCATTTCTGTGTCCTGATTGGAATACGTTCCTAACACTAAAATTAAATGGGCGAATACGTTTTCAGGGTAATATGCCTTGCTTAATTTATTCAGCCAAGGGTATTCCTTAGGAAATTTACATCAATAAAGAATTTCTGTTAATTGGCAAGAAAAAAATGCTGACGTATTAATGCTTTACAGATAATGAGGTCTATAGGGAGTTTTTAATATTGGGATGTTCCAGGTGAACTGTCAGGATTTGATTAACCTTTCATATTCTTATGTAAACTTTCACTATAAACTTTTCTGTAGTTGCCTATGGGGCCCAGTCATGATAAACATATATATATATTAGATTACATCCAGATTTAGTAATACTCGTGTTTCCACGAAAATAAGACCCTCCCTTATATATTTTTGAACCTTGAAATAAGCGCTTGGCTTATTTTGGGGCGCGTGGAGCAAGATGGGGCTCCTCTTGCTATCTTACCTGATTTCCAGCTTTGCATTTAAATATTTTCGGGGAGGGCGTATTTTCGGGGCGAGGCTTATTTTAGCACATGCGCTCAAAAGCCCGATTGGGCTTATTATCGGGGGATGTCTTATTTTCAGGAAACAGGGTAATTGAATATGTCTATTTAAATCAACTATCATAAACCAATCCGTTACGATCTTTTGTGTGAAGCATGTTTTATGTGAATTTAGTCAACTACCAGAAGGTCTAATTTCTACCAATCAATTTTCATGAGTCATACATCATTGGTAAAAAAAAACAGTTATAAACTGTAAGTTTATGAGTAGGGTTCAATGTGCATTTTTTTTCTTAAAATTATTTGAGAATCAGCTTGGCATCTATTTTTTCTGCAGTTGTATTTCTTCCTGTTTTCTAGAAAGATAATGACAAACAAATAATCAATGAGCATCTCCTTCATTCTTTGGTTGAGCTGTAAGGAGGAAGAATATAGTTTTACTAAAGCTTTTGTTGACTCATAAATTCTACCAAATATTTACTACAGAGTTATAAAGAGGGAAAGTCTCCCTCCCAAGTAGTTTGGGGGTGCTTTTTCAACAACTCACAGTAGCCCCTGGAAGTGTCTGCAGGCTCTCTATTTAACTAGTTTCAGTTCAGGAGTTTTTCATGATAAAATTGAATCCAGTAGATCTCTATTTAAGTCTCTGCTTCGTGTGCCTTTGCTTTTATAGGAAAACTCTTTGCTTCATCCATGGCTGTCAAAGGCATGATATCATTTTTTGGCTTTCTGCTTTTATTTTATTGCACTTAAAGCTAAACAAATGTTGAGTTGGGAGACCCTTTGGTAAGAACACTGTAACATAAAGCTGTCATAACTCTAGCATTTCAAGTACAGCAAGTTCCTTTTGGGAGAATAGCAGAGAAAATGCACATGAATATCATCCAGTTATGACTGAATTCACAAGTCAGATGGTGATTTGGTTTGTTTGGTTTAGCAGATCATATTGTATGGAACTATCTATCATGAACCGTGATTATATCCTAGCACGCACCAGTAGTTATGCTTTATTCCATGAAGCAAGGCATAGCATTATACAAAATGAAATGAATCCAACCAGTGCAGAACAAGCACCAAAATTATGCAATAGCTATAGTAATATTTGGATACATCAAAGGCTTTTGATTTTTTCCCCTTATAGAATGGGGGAGATGTTGAGCATTTTTGGAGCAGGTCCTCTGGAACAGCTTATCCTTTAAGATATGTATGGCTTCTATCTTTGTGGCCCTTTGGAAAACTTGGTTCTTCTGTCTTTTGGAGATTAACGTATCATGAATACCACTCCTTAATTTGCTAATGTTGCATTTTAATTCTATATTAATTTTGAAGTTGTATGTTTTCTTAATTTCTATAAATCATCCTAAATTGGTTTAAATTAGCTCAATCATTGCTATATTATTGCTTCTAAACTTCTCTTTTCTAATATTTTAACCTCCACTGTTTCATTAAAAAAAAATTCTATTTTTTTTTTACTTTGAATTATGGTAGTGGCAAAGATTATTAATGATACATTTATAGTAATTCTCATCTATAATTTCATTGATCTTTACGAAAGCAAAAGTTAAGGCAATAGAGCAAGAGTATACTGATAACATATAATAAAATCCACTGGCAAAATTTGTTAGGAGTGACATTTATATAAGAGACACTTGGAAGAAGAACTATATATCTTGAGAGATACGGTTGACAAAAATTCTGTTCCAATATTTTCAGATTTTCTTTTCTAAAGATATAGAAAATGCTGCCAGACAGCGAAAACAGTATTGCAAAAAGTTGATAATACTCCTATAATGACCAAAGTTGCTTTTTTCAAAAGACAACTGGACTTCCTTGTTTTTTCCTTGCAAATGTTTTGCTTCTCATCCAAGAAGGTTCTTCAGTTATCTTAACATAACATAACATAACATCAGAGTTGGAAGGGACCTTGGAGGCCTTCTAGTCCAACCCCCTGCCCAGGCAGGAAACCCTATACCATCTCAGTCAGATGGTTATCCAACATTTTCTTAAAAATTTCCAGTGTTGGAGCATTCACAACTTCTGAAGGCAAGTCGTTCCACTTATTAATTGTTCTAACTGTCAGGAAATTTCTCCTTAGTTCTAAGTTGCTTCTTTCTTTGACCAGTTTCCACCCATTGCTTCTTGTTCTACCCTCAGGTGCTTTGGTGAACAGCCTGACTCCCTCTTCTTTGTGGCAGCCCCTAAGATATTGGAACACAGCTATCATGTCTCCCCTAGTCCTTCTTTTTGTTAAACTAGACATACCCAGTTCCTGCAACCGTTCTTCATATGTTTTATCCTCCAGTCCCCTAATCATCTTTGTTGCTCTTCTCTGCACTCTTTCTAGAGTCTCAACATCTTTTTTACATCGTGGCGACCAAAACTGGATGCAATATTCCAAGTGTGGCCTTACCAAGGCATTATAAAGTGGCACTAACACTTCACGTGATCTTGATTCTACCCCTCTGTTTATGCAGCCCAGAACTGTGTTGGCTTTTTTAACAGCTGCTGCACACTGCTGGCTCATATTTAAATGGTTATCCACTAGGACTCCAAGATCCCTCTCACAGGTACTACTATTGAGCAAGGTACCACATATACGGTACTGGTGCATTTTGTTTTTTTGGCCTAAATGCAGAACCTTACTTTTTTCACCGTTGAATTTCATTTTGTTAGATAGCGCCCAATGTTCAAGTCTGTCAAGATCTTTCTGTAACTTGAGCCTATCTTCTGGAGTGTTGGCTATTCCTGCCAGCTTGGTGTCATCTGCAAATTTGATGAGTTCCCCATCTATCCCCTCGTCCAAGTCATTGATGAAGATGTTGAAGAGTACTGGGCCTAAAACAGAGCCTTGGGGTACTCCACTGCATACTTCCCTCCATGTGGATGTAGTTCCGTTGAGGACTACACGTTGAGTGCGGTTGGTCAGCCAATTACGAATTGTTCAGATTACGAATCTTGCTCATCTTGTTCAGATGAGAACTGAAAAAGCTTCTTGGATGAGAAGCAAAATGTTTTCAAGGAAAAAAAATCCAAAAAAGTCCAGTTGCTTTTTGAAAAAAAACCATTTTTGGGACAACCATGACCTGGATGATTGAGAATCTCCATAGAACTCATATAATAAATTTGATTAATATCTCTTACTTATTTTGGCAACCCCTTAATATTTAGAGTTTATTCCTCTCCCTCAACTACAGTTATAATGTATCATGAGCAAGATGCTGTTGGGTTCTTCCTATTTGAACATGTGCTTTTCTGATTTTTATTGAACAGACTTTCCCTATGTTTCTTTTTCAGAAGAAAAATCCCTCACCTTTTTTTTATTTCAGCATCCAAATTACTTGAAAACCTAAATAGTCTGCCTTTTTAAAAAGCCCTCTCCATCCCCCCTTGTTGGAAAGTACCTGTAGTTTAAATTGTACAAAAACCATGGTAACCAACTGCAGTAAGTTTTGTTGCCTCTGTTATGTCAAAGTGTTGCCTCTAACAAAAGAAGCTAATGGCAGCGTTCAGATGGACCCTTCTCATGCAACCACTGGCAACTTAATCAATCTATTATTATTATTATTATTATTATTATTATTATTATTATTATTATTATTATTATTATTGTTATCATCATCATCATCACCATCATCATCATCAGATTTATTCAAGCAGAGGCAATAGTGCTAGCATTTCTCAAAATCAGTCCTTAAGCCAGATGTAATTTGCAATTTGTAGTATTGTATTTTGAAACAATAATGCATTTAAATGTACAGTGCATGAAATTAGAAGCAGTGTAGTCAAAAGATGCATTGGAGAACAGCCACTGCCTGAATGTCCTCTTCCAAGCTATCTTAAGTGGGTACTGCTAATTTAAAAGGGCCATAATGCAATTTTATTAGCACCTAATTTAATTCAGAGTTGTTACCATCAAGTCTATTTGATTTCACAGACTAGATAGTAGAAATTGACTGACTTTTTGCACATGGTAGGTTTTTTTTTTACATACGCAGCTCTTTTGTGATCTTTGTGTGGCTTAAATATGACAACATGACATTAACCATCGATGCTAAAGCCAGCAAAATATCCTTTTGTTTTGTTTTCCATTTTTTGAAAGCTAGTTTCAAAACTCAAAGCACTCTATTTTTTTTAACTTTGTTGCTCCAAAATCCTGATAAGCTTTTTTGCATTTAATTTTTTGATATTGGTAATTGGCTCTTTCCTTTTAAATAAATCTTTACCAGATTGAAAGTATACTCTCACAGGAGGCATTGGATACTGTGCTGCTCTGAAGATCTCTTTTCACTTTAAATTTGCCCGGTTTTAGCATGCTTTAATGGTCAATCAGATGTCCTTTAAACAGGTTTCATGCAAAGCTGTAAGCATGTTATCTTTTCTTGTTTCTCTCTGCACTCTATTCATGGATTGCCTACAAGATCTACAGAGCTGCTTCCCCTCACCACCACCACCACTGCCATCATCACCTCTACCACTGAAGCTCATGTGGGTAATCTCATGGCTTCTCCTTATCAATACAAACTCCATTAGTTTGGGCATATCCAGATGTCAGATTTTGTCTCTTGTTATTTTGTGGAAACATGTTAGTCTGCCATGCTTCTACCCAGAAGCTGACAAAATTGGTAATAAAGCCCATTTGAATATTGTTAGCTAAATGCGGCATGAAATGTTTTATTGGTATCTTGATAGCTGTCTTAAAATCCTTCAGTTTTGGTCTCTGTGGAGTTTTTAAGTATTTACTTAATAACTAACAAACCACCACAAACCTGACTGCATAATACTGACTTGGAAACAGAATATTTCTGAGAAGTATTTCATAACAGTAAGGGTGAAGTTATCTGTTATGACTGTATTATCTATTATAATGAGTTTAAACTATTTAAATCACCAAACTTTGATCCCCTCCTGCCTCCCGCACCTCCCTGGATAAACAAACCATAACTAAGATCCTTTCCGAATTCAAACCAAGATAGCTAATCTGTTTCCACCACGATTACTAAATGTGCATGTATATTGCATTCAGTTTTTCTTATTTAGCTATTCTTAACCAATCCCAAAAATGTGTTTGATTTTGTAAGATTTCCATTAAACTTCAGTGCTCTTTTTCTGTGGTTGCTCTCATCACTGCTGATTACCAAGACTCTTATCTCTTAATAGAAGCTTTTCTCTTCCTAATCTTGCATCTTTGATTGAGTCATTGAAACAGCAACTCTCTGTTTAACCCATTACATTTTGTTCCTCTTACGTGTTTTATTGAAATTTCACTGATATAAATATGCAAGCATGATGGCTCGAATTTGTGTAGTTGCTAAGGCCTGCATATCTGTTGGCTAAACAATAACTTTTAAGGATATAATAGTCTGTTCCAAAGTTCAATCATATGGGCATAACACTTATGGCCATTGTCATATATGCATCTATTCACTTCTAAAATATGCTTCAGGTTTGTTTATGTATTTATTTCAAAATGCATATCAGTTACTTTACAGCAAGTGTGTCAAACTCGATTTCATTCAGGATTCTGTTTGATCTTGGGAGGGCCAGGGGCATAGCCAGCTTGACATCACTCGATGAGGCTCCGTTTTCTGCCTTGATGGCCTCCTGCAGCTCTCTGCTAGTGAAAATGGAGCTGTACACGGCACCTCCAAGCTCATTTTCACTGGCAAAGAGTTGCAGAAGGCCATTTGGCCGAAAATTGAGCCCAGGTAGACTCTCCCAAGATCAGTTTTTGCTGGCAAAGGTACTGTGAGCCGGTCCTTTGCTGTTTCCAGGGTGGTCCCACAGGCCAGATCTAAGCATCCCATGGACCAGATCTGGCCCACAGGCCTTGAGTTTGACATCCCTGCTCTACAGCATTCCTTTGTAGGGAGACATGAAGTAAAAAAAGGTTAAAATGTATATAAAATAAGAAGAAACCATAAATTGAAGCAATCAACTGTTAGCCACCACACAGCAGATAAAGGATAAAATTGTTTAATTAATCACACTGCAACAGTAAGATTAATATCAAAAGTTAAAATAAAGGAGAATAAAAATGCAATTTCTTGGCAGAAAAAAAAGACAATACAGTAGAAGCCAGGCATTACTGTATAGCAGTGGTCTGCAACTTTTCTGGCACCAGGAACTGGTTTCATAGGAGACAATATCCACCATTGATCCAGAATCAGAAAAAGACTATGAAAATTATATAATGTTTGTGCAGTAATGTTTCAAATTGCACCTAAAACCTATCTGAAACTTTGAACCCTTTTTGGGACAGTAGTACATGGCGCACATTTCAATATATTTAATGATGAGTGATCAGGTCAAGAATTATTACAATTCACTCTACAATAAAAATCATACAGCTGTAACAGGAGATCAAGCAGCCAGTTGCTGAATAATAATTTTCCTTCCTTTGTTCCTAGGCTCTATAAATGGGCTGGCAGTGTATTTTCCAAGGTTATGAACAATCATAGCTGATCCATAGAGCCCAATCTAATGAACAAGGGCTTTGTATCTGGTAGTTTGTAAAATCTCATTTTGTGTCTTAGAATAGGGTTCCCCAACCCCTGGGCCAAAGCCCACTACTTTGAGCCTTTCGGAACTGGGCCATGGAAGTAATAGGCAAGATGCACATGCACCCCATTTGCACAAGCAGTGAACAAGCATGTGTGCGTGTGACTATTTGCATGAGTGGTAGGTGCACATGCCCGCCACTCACGCAAATGGAGCTACGTGCATAAGCTTGCCCACTGCTCATGCATGTGCGGATTCACGCACATGCTTGCCCACCACTTCCAAGGTGAAACCATCCCCTGTGTCAGCCTACCTGCACCCCCAGCCAGTCTGCAAAGCTGGAAAGGTTGGGGAACTCTATCTAGATTTACTTGTATCCTCATCCTACTCTTTTTATGTGTTTTGTATTCTCTTAATGTTGGTTGAGTCCTAGTGTGTTCTTAAGCACTCTAGGATTTAAACTCCCTTTGATTGTTTATTAGTCAGCTAGGAGTAAAACTCAAGCTTAGTAAGTCTTGACTTGCCTGCCAAACACTGATGCCAAACACTGATGTGCACAAAGGACACCTACAATCCACTAACAGAATCTCTCCCTTGCTTGAATTCAGCTTCAGCTTTTGGCCCCCATCCTGGCAATTACTGCCAGGATCAGATGGAAAAAGAAAAAGCTTAGATTAAAGTTCAAAGCAGGTAATATTAAATATAGACATCTTTAGAATTGTTCATTTAAAAATTTGTTGGAAAAATGTGTCACATATGTGACCTTTTTTGTCTGCATCTATTTAAATCCTGTAACAAAAGGCCAGACCCTATTCAAATGATGCATGGTGTTTGATAAACCTCTAGAGGAAAAAAGATTTTGGTGTAATTGCCAATAATGTCTTCTCCATAAACACTTTATGATCATTGTTAGCTATTTTAACGGGGCATTCTTGTTTCCTTCTATGGGTTATGCAAAACGTCCCCACTATGCTGTTCGCCAAATGTTTTGGAATGTATTCCAGTCATCCCTTATTATTGGCTGTGCTAGCTGAAGACAATAAGAGTTGCAGTCCAAAACATATGGACATGGAAAAGATCACCTAATTAATATGTGGAATGCATAGCTTTCTTGAATTATTGACAGTCGTGTGGAAGTTCTGTCTGCCAGATTAGACAATTGCCAGATTTTATGTAGGACATCAATCATGGTATTTGGCATTATATTTTTTGAGTTTTATTTAAACATACCCTATTTAACTATTATGTTCTTTCTGGAATATCAATTAGGAAAATCATGATCACAGCTAGGAAGGCTAGAGCAGAGATAGGAATCCTCCAGATGTCAATGTTGTTCAAGATTAACCAGCTATACAAAGGATGGCCAATTGGAAGGGATACTGGGCATTTAGCAATATATGGAGTGCCCCAGAATACCTACCATTGGGACAAAAAATGGGGAAACTATTATGCAAATGGATTTAAGCAAATTAAAATAATATCTTAGAACACACTAAAATAATTGTAAATTATGAATAATCATGTATTGAATTACACTCTCCATATTCTCCAGTAGCTAGTTAGAAATGATATTTCTAATCCATCAAATAATAAGGTTTCCAGGTTTAAATTAATTACTGGGGGTCAGGTAACATATAAATTTAATATGTGATGATGCTGATATAACTAAATATTTGGTTGGTCTGGGCTTTTTGTTGCTATTTTTCATTTTCAGATGAAGAATGGTTTCTTCTGAATAGTTCTCAGTATAATTGTTTTCTTAGTGTATGAAGCATCTGGTATACAAGCATGTGCATTTACAAGTGAATATAAACCTTTGTTCCCCTCCTGTCATTTTTGTGAAGAAAATATATACTGTGGTTTTTTTAGGTCTTGAACCCCTACCAAGTAACCATAGCAACCAACACCCAATTTGGGACAAAAGTCTAGCAAGTCCGTTGTTTGGGGAGAAGATGGTGACTAGAAGCAAGCGAGGAAGAAATAAATTAACAAAGATCAAGGGGAAAAGAATAAAGGGGAATATTTTTTTATTATGCTATCGTGTAATCTAGGAAATATTTTGAGTTATGATATTTAGTATGTACTTGTATCAGACACCCCTGTGTAAAATAATCATTGGACATATTGTTAATAAATTTATATCTTAACTTCCCCATGCTCAAAACAGCTAGACATAACCAAATAAAAGCACACTGTAAAAGAAAAATAACAGTACTCACTGATTTAAATCTAATTTTGTATCAAATCAAGATTAAATGCCAAAAAGAAAAATGTTGGCAGAAGATGCTTGATTTTCTACAGTTATAAGATTGGCCTGCAGAAATCTAGAAGGCTCCTGAGTTCCAGTGGCAACTATCTTTAAGAACATTCCCCGTTCTAAGGAAACATTATTTTATTCATTTGTTCTTCTCCTTCCCAAATCATCTTTTTAAGCCAGGAAAAGCAAGAACATATATTTTTCCAAATATTTTGTCATCATTCATAATTAAAGCTAATGTTAGATTAATGACTTCTTTACCCTTTAGAGATACTTTACAACAATTCAGAAGAAGGATAACAGAATAACAAAATAACAAAGTTGAAAAGGACCTTGGAGGTCATCAAGTCTTGCTTGAACAGGAGACCCTATATCATTTCAGGCAAATGGTTGTCCAATCTCTTCTTAAAAATCTCCTGTGTTGGAGCACCCACAATTTCTGAAGATAAGCCATTCTACTTGTTGATTGTTCTCACTGTTAGGAAATTTCTCGTTAGTTCTAAGTTGCTTCTCTCCTTGATTAGTTTCCATCCATGGTTTCTTGTTTTTTTTTCAGGTGCTTTGGAAAATAGTTTTATATTATCAATTGTTTGTGGCAGTCCCTCAAATATTGGAACACTACTATCATATCTCCTCTGATCCTTCTTTTTGTTAGATTAGATGTACCCAACTCCTGCAACGATTCTTCATATATTTTAACTCTAGTCCCCTTATCATCTTTTTTGCTGTTCTCTGCATTATTTCCACACCATCAACTTCTTTTTTATATTGTGACCAAAACTAGATGCAGTATTCCAAGTGTGGTCTTACTAAGGCGTTGTAAAGCAGCACTAATACTTTACACGATCTTGATTCTAGAAAGATCTTGACAGAATTGAACACTTATACAACAAAATGCAACTCAGTTCTGAGAAAATTACGCTTTACATTTAAGGAAGGGGAAGAAAAGCACAAGTATAGAATAATTTGTAACTGGCTCAACAGCAATAACTATGAGAGGAATCTACGAATCCTAGTGAACAATCACTTAAATATGTATGAGTGCTTTAGCTGCAAAAACAACAACAGTGCTGCATCAACAGAGGGATAGCATCAACATCACATGAAGTGGTAGTACTGCTTTATGCTATGGTGATAGACAGTTGTTGGAATACTGCATTCAGTTTTACTTACCATAGTACCAAAAAAAAATATGTTGGGACTCTAGATAGAGAAGAGCAGCAAAGATGATTAGGGGGCTGGAGATTAAACCATATGGTGAATGGTTATAAGAACTGGGATTGTCTAATATAATAAAGAGAAGGACTAGGGATGACATGATAGCCGTCTTCCAACATTTGAGAGGATATCACAGAGAAGACGAGGTTAACCTATTTCCCAAAGCACCTGGGGGCAAAACAAGACTAATGGATGAAAACTTATCAAGGACACTGTTTGCACCCAGACCCAAGTAGGTAGCAACAAACTCAGACCTTGATAAAACAAACTTTATTTGAACAGCTGGGAATGAGGCAATCATTCAACTCAAAGTAAAACAAAGGCCTTCCAAACACCAATTCTTCAGTTATCACAAACCTGAATCCAATTAGGCAAACTGCCAAAGACCCTTCCTGATAAATGTCCAGAAGTTACCAAAACACGAAGCAGAGGATGCAGCTACAATGTTGTTTTCTGGCAAGCTGAACACCGGTGCTGGTCTGTTATTAAGCCTTATGGGTGGGGCAAATCATCTCTTGGCCCTACTCCCAAATTGTCCTCTCTGCTTCAGCTGCTCTTGCCTTTGGCAACTCTCCTCATGCGTGCACTAGGAACAGGCTCCGCCAGCTCCTCTTCCTCACTATTATCAGGCTGTGGAGGCTGTGGAGACCGCACCTCACTTCCCGATGGCCCTGGATTCACCTCAGCCTCATCGCTGTCCGACTCCTTGCCAACACCATAGGCAGCTGATGGACCACAACAGAGAGAAGCAACATAGAATTAAGGAGAAATTTCATTCACATTTTCACTTCACAGAAGCTAGGAGGGTGGAGCTGCTGGCTGTATGGGGGGAGTGAGGGTGAGTACAGAGAAAAAGGAGATTGAAACTGCCTTCACTACATTTTCACTTCACAAAAGCTAAGGGTTGGAGCTGCTAGCTGTGAGGGGGGAGTGAGGATGAGTACAGAGAAAAAGGAGAGTGAAACTGCCTTCACTACATTTTCACTTCACAGAAGCTAGGGAGTGGAGCTGCTGGCTGTGAGGGTGAGTACAGAGAAAAAGCAGTGAAACTGCCTCCACTACATTTTCACTTCACAGAAGCTAGGGGGTGGAGCTGCGGGCTGTGAGGGGGGAGTGAGGGTGAGTACAGAGAAAAAGCAGATTGAAACTGCCTTCACTACATTTTCACTTCACAGAAGTTAGGCGGTGGAGCTTCTGGCTGTGAGGGGGGAGTCTGAGAGTGAGTACAGAGAAAAAGGAGAGTGAAACTGCCTTCACTACATTTTCACTTCACAGAAGCTAGGGGGCAGAGGTGCTGGCTGTGAGGGGGGAGTGAGGGTCAGTACAGAGAAAAAGCAGAGTGAACTGCCTTCACAACATTTTCACTTCACAGAAGTTAGGCGGTGGAGCTTCTGGCTGTGAGGGGGGAGTCTGAGAGTGAGTACAGAGAAAAAGGAGAGTGAAACTGCCTTCACTACATTTTCACTTCACAGAAGCTAGGGGACGGAGCTGCTGGCTGTGAGGGGGGAGTGAGGGTGAGTACAGAGAAAAAGCGGAGTGAAACTGTCTCCACTACATTTTCACTTCACAGAAGTTAGGCGGTGGAGCTTCTGGCTGTGAGGGGGGAGTATGAGAGTGAGTACAGAGAAAAAGGAGTGTGAAACTGCCTTCACTACATTTTCACTTCACAGAAGCTAGGGGACGGAGCTGCTGGCTGTGAGGGGGGAGTGAGGGTCAGTACAGAGAAAAAGCAGAGTGAACTGCCTTCACTACATTTTCACTTCACAGTAGCTAAGGGGTGGAGCTGCTGGCTGTGAGGGGGGAGTGAGGGTGCGTACAGAGAAAAAGCAGATTGAAACTGCCTTCACTACATTTTCACTTCACAGAAACTAAGGGGTGGAGCTGCTGGCTGTGAGGGGGGAGTGAGGGTGAGTACAGAGAAAAAGCGGAGTGAAACTGTCTCCACTACACTTTCACTTCACAGAAGCTAGGCGGTGGAGCTTCTGGCTGTGAGGGGAGAGTCTGAATGAGTACAGAGAAAAAGGAGAGCGAAACTGCCTTCACTACATTTTCACTTCACAGAAGCTAGGGGGCGGAGCTGCTGGCTGTGAGGGGGGAGTGAGGGTCAGTACAGAGAAAAAGCAGAGTGAACTGCCTTCACTACATTTTCACTTCACAGAAGCTAGGGGGTGGTGCTGCTGGTTGTGAGGAGGGAGTATGAGACTGAGTACAGAGAAAAAGCAGAGTGAAACTGCCTTCACTACATTTTCACTTCACAGAAGCTAGGGGGTGGAGCTGCTGGCTGTGAGGGGGGAGTGAGGGTCAGTACAGAGAAAAAGGAGAGTGAAACTGCCTTCACTACATTTTCACTTCACAGAACCTAGGGGGCGGAGCTGCTGGCTGTGAGGGGGGAGTCTGAGACTGAGTACAGAGAAAAAGCAGAGTGAACTGCCTTCACTACATTTTCACTTCACAGAAGCTAAGGGGTGGAGCTGCTAGCTGTGAGGGGGGAGTTTGAGAGTGAGTATACAAAAAAAGCAGATTGAAACTGCCTTCACTACATTTTCACTTCACAGTAGCTAAGGGGTGGAGCTGCTGGCTGTGAGGGGGGAGTGAGGGTGAGTACAGAGAAAAAGCGGAGTGAAACTGTCTCCACTACACTTTCACTTCACAGAAGCTAGGCGGTGGAGCTTCTGGCTGTGAGGGGAGAGTCTGAATGAGTACAGAGAAAAAGGAGAGCGAAACTGCCTTCACTACATTTTCACTTCACAGAAGCTAGGGGGCGGAGCTGCTGGCTGTGAGGGGGGAGTGAGGGTCAGTACAGAGAAAAAGCAGAGTGAACTGCCTTCACTACATTTTCACTTCACAGAAGCTAGGGGTGGAGCTGCTGGTTGTGAGGGGGGAGTCTGAGAGTGAGTACAGAGAAAAAGCAGAGTGAACTGCCTTCACTACATTTTCACTTCACAGAAGCTAGGGGGTGGTGCTGCTGGTTGTGAGGAGGGAGTATGAGACTGAGTACAGAGAAAAAGCAGGGTGAAACTGCCTTCACTACATTTTCACTTCACAGAAGCTAGGGGGTGGAGCTTCTGGCTGTGAGGGGGGAGTATGAGAGTGAGTACAGAGAAAAAGGAGTGTGAAACTGCCTTCACTACATTTTCACTTCACAGAAACTAAGGGGTGGAGCTGCTGGCTGTGAGGGGGGAGTGAGGGTGAGTACAGAGAAAAAGCAGAATGAAACTGCCTCCACTACATTTTCACTTCACAGAAGCTAAGGGGTGGAGCTGCTAGCTGTGAGGGGGGAGTTTGAGAGTGAGTATACAAAAAAAGCAGATTGAAACTGCCTTCACTACATTTTCACTTCACAGTAGCTAAGGGGTGGAGCTGCTGGCTGTGAGGGGGGAGTGAGGGTGAGTACAGAGAAAAAGCGGAGTGAAACTGTCTCCACTACACTTTCACTTCACAGAAGCTAGGCGGTGGAGCTTCTGGCTGTGAGGGGAGAGTCTGAATGAGTACAGAGAAAAAGGAGAGCGAAACTGCCTTCACTACATTTTCACTTCACAGAAGCTAGGGGGCGGAGCTGCTGGCTGTGAGGGGGGAGTGAGGGTCAGTACAGAGAAAAAGCAGAGTGAACTGCCTTCACTACATTTTCACTTCACAGAAGCTAGGGGTGGAGCTGCTGGTTGTGAGGGGGGAGTCTGAGAGTGAGTACAGAGAAAAAGCAGAGTGAACTGCCTTCACTACATTTTCACTTCACAGAAGCTAGGGGGTGGTGCTGCTGGTTGTGAGGAGGGAGTATGAGACTGAGTACAGAGAAAAAGCAGGGTGAAACTGCCTTCACTACATTTTCACTTCACAGAAGCTAGGGGGTGGAGCTTCTGGCTGTGAGGGGGGAGTATGAGAGTGAGTACAGAGAAAAAGGAGTGTGAAACTGCCTTCACTACATTTTCACTTCACAGAAACTAAGGGGTGGAGCTGCTGGCTGTGAGGGGGGAGTGAGGGTGAGTACAGAGAAAAAGCAGAATGAAACTGCCTCCACTACATTTTCACTTCACAGAAGCTAGGGGGTGGAGCTGCTTGCTCTGAGGGGGGAGTATGAGAGTGAGTGCAGAGAAAAAGGAGCGTGAAACTGCCTTCACTACATTTTCACTTCACAGAAGGGGGGGGCGGAGCTGCTGGCTGTGAGGGGGGAGTATGAGTGTGAGTACAGAGAAAAAGGTAGCAGCCCATGCGCCTAACGGCAGGCAAATCAATTAACTATAAACCAAAAATAGCAATAATATATTCAGGGCTAGTCCACTTGAGATTGTGATTTTATTCTATTTCAAAATGACTGGTTTAGTTCAGTGTGATACTTTTTTGCAGCTGTCTTTCGCAGTACTCTTTTCAAATTTGGGTACTGTTCTCTTTGTAAACAATTTAGTAATCTACGTGCACAGGTTAGCTATCTAGAATCTCAAATCTGTGCTCTCCAAGCAGAAATTAGGTGCCCAATTCAGCCATTCCACTCTATTGAGCTTCCGTGCCATCAGTCCCCTCTACCACAAAGATTCTGCAGGAGAAGGGCAGTATGGACAACCTTGGGATATGGCAGGGTGAGAGCTGTGAACCATAAACACAAAGCTTTTGTAGTGTCCCAGTATAACAGATATAGTGCCCTTGCTGACCTTAATAGGGACACTAAAGTGACAGGTCAAAGTAGTTGTGATACTGATAACTCAAACAAACGGGATCATGGTCCAAGATGAAGAACTTACTTTGGAAAGGGGAAAGTGTGAATCAGGTATTACACATTGGTCACACAAGAAGAGCACGGTATCCGAAAAGAGAAGCCACCTTCTGATTGGTGATTCAGTTGTAAGGGATTTAAATTTAGGAAAGGATATGGAGGTTTTGAAAGAGGCCAGGTGTCTGCCAGGTGCTACTGCCTTCAGAGACAAGAGGCGTATTCTTAAGATAATCAAGAATGCCAGTAAGGATTGTGAGGTTGATGCTATTATACATCTTGGCACAAATGATCTGTCCTAAAAGGATGTACTTTCCATGCAGAATGATTTCCAGAGCTTGGGGTATGAACTTAGTAGTATAGATTGTAGGCTTATCTTTTCAGAGGTTTTACCAGTATATGAGGAACAAAAAGGTAAAGACCAGCGTGTACTGAAGTTTAATGTATGGCTAAAGAAGTGGTGTAATAGGGAAGGCTTTGGTTTTATTAGTCATGATGTCTGCAAATGGTTAAAATGAAAAACTGTACAAAAGAGATGGATTGCATCCATCAAAAAAAAGGACTGAGTATTTAACAATAAATTCACAGATTTTCTGGATAAACATTTAAACTGAACAGTGGGGACAGAGAATTAATTGATACAGAACATATCTGTCCCCAGCAATCCAAAATTAATAGGGTTATCAGTGCATGTAACATAGATGTCTGTGTGGGTAAGATTATCAGCCCTGCTATCCAGAAAAACCAAGCATTATATAGTGAGTGCCATACCATGTGCACTAGTCAAACAGGTGGCAAGAAATTAGGGGCAGTCAGGCACAACACAGGCTATGTAGACAGTAAACACAAGGTCAATCAAAATGGACTCAAATGTCTATATACCAATGCACAGAGTATGAGGAATAAACAGGGTGAATTAGAAATTCAAGTAAATGAGGGCAGATATGATATTGTTGCCATTACAGAAACTTAGTGGGATGAAACCCACAAATGAAACATACAGCTAGAGGGATATAAATTATTTAAAAGAAATAGACTAAATAAAAGAGGAGGTGGAGTTGCACTATATATAAGAAATAACCACATCTTTACAGAAATAGAGCACAACAATGATGAAAATTATTTGGAATGCATTTGGGTCAATATTAAAGGGAGGGAAAATGTTATTGCCATAGGTCTATACTATAGGCCACCCAACCAAACAGAGGAAGTAGATGAACTTTTTGTTAATCAGCTAACTAAGGTATGTAGGAAGCACACCACAGTAGTAATGGGGGATTTTAACTACCCTGACATCAACTGGGAGACAAACTCTTCACCAAGTGGAAGATCCAACAGGTTCCTAACAAACCTAGCAGACAACTTTGTTTCCCAAAAAGTAGGGAAGGGAACAAGGGGATCAGCCATATTGGACTTAATTCTCATTAACAGAGATGAAATGATAGAAGGTGTTGAAACTACAGGAGCCTTGGGGGCAAGTGATCACGCAATATTGGAATTCAACATTATGCAAACACAAGTAGCAGAACAAAGTCAAACTAGAATCTTGGACTTTAAGAGAGCTAATTTCAATAAACTTAGAGAGAGGTTGAGAAGGATTCAATTGATGAGAATCCTCAAGGGGAAAACAACTCAAGAAGCTTGGGAAATTTTGAAAAGTGAGATTATAAAAGCCCAGTCTAGCACAATACCAATGAAGAAGAAAAATAATAGATCTCAAAAGAAACCAGCATGGATGCATAAAAGAACTATCTGACAAATTGAAAGACAAAAAGGACAAGCATAAAAAGTGGAAAAAGGGGCAAATAACTAAGGCAGAATATCAGCAAATAACCCGAGCCTGTAAAGATGAAGTGAGGAAAGCCAAGGCTCAGAATGAACAAAGGCAGTGACAAAAGTAAAAAAAAATAACTAAAAAAAACTTCTTCTAACATGTTAAAAACAAGAAAAAAGTCAAGGAAACAATTGGCTCATTGCTGGGAGAAAGTGGCAGGAAGGTGACAAGCAACAGGGAGAAAGCAGATCTACTTAACTCATTTTTTGCATCTGTCTTTACACAAAAGGCAAAAACAATCCAACCTATCAAAAACAGCACCACAAAAAACAGATTAGGAACACAAGTTAAAATAGGGAAAAAATGGTAAGTGAATACCTGTCTACCCTAGACGAGTTCAAATCACCAGGACGGAATGAATTACACACCAAGGTTCTGAAGCAACTGGCAGAGGACTGGAAAAGAGCTGATGTAGTTCCCATCTTCAAAAAAGAAAAAAAAAACAGATCCAGGAAATTACAGACCTATCAGCCTGACCTCAATACCAGGGAAGATTCTGGAAAAGATAAGCAACCAATCACCGAACACCTAGAAACAAACAAAGTAATAACCAAAAGCCAACATGGGTTTGTCAAAAACAGATCATGCCAGACTAATCTTATTGCATTCTTTGGCAAAATGAGTGACAAAATTAGTGGACCAGAGGAATACTGTTGATATAATTTACTTGGACTTCAGTAAAGCATTTGATAAAGTAGACCATAACCTACTACTAGATAAAGTAGAAAAATGTGGGTTAGATAGCAGCACCACCAGATGGATTCGTAACTGGCTGACCAACCGCACTCAACGTGTAGTCCTCGATGGAGAGAAATATGCAGTGGAGTACTCCAAGGCTCTGTTTTAGGCCCAGTACTCTTCAACATCTTCATCAATGACTTGGACAAGGAGATAGATGGGGAACTCATGAAATTTGCAGATGACACCAAGCTGGCAGGAATAGCCAACACTCCAGAAGATAGGCTCAAGATACAGAAGGATCTTGACAGACTTGAACATTGGGCGCTATCTAACAAAATGAAATTCAACAGTGAAAAAAGTAAGGTTCTACATTTAGGCTAAAAAAACAAAATGCACAGGTACCGTATAAGTGGTACCTTGCTCAATAGTATTACCTGTGAGAGGGATCTTGGAGTCCTAGTGGACAACCATTTAGATATGAGCCAGCAGCTGCCAAAAAAACCAACATAGTTCTGGGCTGCATAAACAGAGGATAGAATCAAGAACACGTGAAGTGTTAATACTACTTTATAATGCCTTGGTAAGGCCATACTGGAATAGTGCATTCAGTTTTGGTTGCCACAATGTAAAAAAGATTTGGAGACTCTAGAAAGCAGAGAAGAGCAACAAAGATGATTAGGGGACTGGAGGCTGAAACATATGAAGAACGGTTGCAGGAACTTGGCATGGCTAGTTTAATGAAAAGGACTAGGGGAGACATGATAGCAGTTTTCCAATATTTGAGGGGCTGCCACAAAGAAGAGGGAGTCAAACTATTCTCCAAAGCACCTGAGGGTAGAACAAGAAGCAATGGGTGGAAACTAATCAAGGAGAGAAGCAATTTAGAACTAAGGAGAAATTTCCTGACAGTTAGAACAATTAATAAGTGGAATGACTTGCCTGCAGAAGTTGTGAATGCTCTCAACACTGGAAAAATTTAAGAAAATGTTGGATAGCCATTTGTCTGAAATGGTGTAGGGTTTCCTGCCTGGGCAGGGGGTTGGACTAGAAGACCTCCAAGGTCCCTTCCAACTCTGTTATTATTATTATCCTTAATATCTTTTTCAACTGTGTAATTCTGTCATTTTTTTTCATTTATGACAATTAAGTCAGCCCAGATAAAAAGACATTTATCATTTGAAAATAAAGTGGCATGAGCATTTAGCTGCTGAGTGACCAATTTTTCTTCCTCATGAATCAAAATACAATAAATCTTTAGTGTTCCAACACCTCCTTCCCCTTTCCCCTCCCCCGGATAATTCTCTTTAAAATTATTTGCAACAGTTCCAAAAGAAAGAACAATTGCAGCCTATGTTTGTCAGATTTCTGTCAACATTATTTTAGCTACTTCTCCACTGAATTCAATACCTCCAGATTTTCTTTTTAAAAACAGTGATAGATGATACTGGGGATAAATTGTGTCAACCGGTGCCAGTTGCTGTTAGAGTGATAGGAAAATCCTTTGCAGGGAATTTGGATTAATTAATGTTTGGAACAAGCCATCTTAGTTGGCTGCCTACATCAGTAAAGATTCTGAACTGAAGTAAACCAAAAGCTGCTTTAAATGTACATTAGCACTGTGTATCTGAGACCTCTCCTTATTCTGGAATCCTTACATATGTGTATGGGTTCACATCAGTGATGGGTTGCTACCAGTTTGTCCTGGATTGGGCAAACCAATAGTGGTGGTGGGAGGCTCCGCCCACCCGCCCGGACAGAAGAGTTGTGCACACGAGCACTCATGACCAAACTAGTAGCAATGGGATTTGCAACCCACTACTGGTTCATATGTATGTATATTTGATGCACAATAATTGGATCGTCAGTGTCCTTTATCTCAGCTGTTGGATTTGCTTAGAAGAAGTACTTCCTTTTAATTTTGTTAATAGTGGGTGAGGAAAACTAAGATAACTTTGAGAAGCACACTCAGTTCTAGAAGAAAATTTATATCACAGTGGGAACTAAATTCTAACTAGTGGCCGAACAAAGAACTTAATTATATTAAGGAATTAAGGAGATAAAATTCATACCAGTTTCCAGGAGTGGAGAAACAGGTGTGTTTATTTGATTGCTCTGAAGTCATTATTTGCTTGCATAAAACTTGAAAATAAAAATCTGTTTTGCTTATTTACTACTGGATTCCTGAATAAGACGAGTTTCTTGTACATGAACTATTTTTAAGTTGTCATACTGAACACATGAGTTTGTCTATTGGGATTCATTTCCTGAACTCTCAGTATTTAGAAATAATTTCCTGGGATTTATCTTTATTTACTATGACCTTATTACAACAAAATGATTTGAATCTATCTTCTTGCAGGAATGGATAGCTTTGAACTTCTTACTACTTGGATACTTTGGATTTGGAATGTATTGTGAGGGTCCTTTTTTTCCGTTAGAGTTCAATTGTGGTATTGTTTGAAAAGGAGAACCATTTTGCTTTCTTTCTTTTTTTTAAAGGAACTATTAGGAACTCTCATTTCTAGTGAATCATCTGAAGAAATATTTGCAGATCCCGAATTACTTCTTAGCTATCTAGAACATTTGTAAAGAGATAGAGTATTAGTTTAGAACATTAAATTATCATTATGTAGTTGTCTCAAATGGGAGAAACCAAGAATTAAAATAGCACTAGGTTTTTGAGAGTTCATAGGTAACTCAAAGCATCTGTTCAGGTAACTGAACAAAATTTCATAAGTTTCTCTTCATTATATTACACTTTGAGGAAAGCAGAATATTTTAATTTGCAACTTTTATGTCAGGCTGTCATAAAAACAAATCCCTAAAATAAACTGCTTTTGTTGTATTGCCTTTTTTTTTAATGCTTTCAAATATATATTGATTCCTGGCAACTGCCTGGATAAGTCCCTGCAGTTTTCATAGCAAGATTTTGGAAGCAATTTGCCGGCTTCCTAGGGCTGAGGTAGAGTGACTGATCCAAGGTCATCCAACTAATTGGCTTTGTGCTAAATAGATACTGAATCTGGATTGTTTCTATTACTCATGTTGTTTGTTTATATGATTAACTTAACCACCCATCTCACTTTTACAGTTTGCTTAGAATAAAACAATTATATTGTATTTTGGGAAATTGGGTATTGTGAATATGCCATAAATCATGAAGTGACTTATCATTTTTTGTTCAGTGAACGAGACAGGAAGATTTTCAATCTGATATTGTTCATGGTATATGGTTCCAGGTAGCAATGTGGAAGCTTCTGGTGTTAATATGGCTTCCAAGCTGACAGGCGTGGATGGGGGAAGAAATTAAATTGTACCAGTAAGATGCCATGCTTTATTTATTTGGCCAGAATTCATCCTTAAGTGAAATTCATGCGATGTAGACTATATCCATTTTTAAAAATATATTTATAATGCCAATATCCTTACTTTGTCCTAAAGTTAATAGTGGTCTCAAATCATCTCCAGTAACAGCTTATAGTGGATGAGGCCATGTTACTTTTTGAAATAGATGGAAGTATGTACTTCTAGGACAGTGGTGGGTTTCAAATTTTTTTACTACTAGTTCTGTGGGCATGGCAGGGCTTGGTGGGCGTAGCAGGGGAAGGATACTGTAAAATCTCCATTCCCTCCCCAATCCAGGGGAAGGATACTTAAAATCCAAATTTCCTCCCAGTCACATGGGACTTGGGTGGCAGAGAATAGATAGCGGCGGGGCCAGTCAGAAGTTTTACTACCGGTTCTCCAAACTACTCAAAATTTTCGCTACCGGTTCTCCAGAACTGGTCAGAACTTGCTGAAAGCCACCTCTGTTCTAGGACTTATCTTGGCAAATCAAAGTTAGTGCTGTTTAGAGCTGAATAAAGTATCTGTATTTCATACATATACCATACAAGAACAGTTTATTCCTCAGACGTTCAAAGAGAGAGATTTTACCTCTGGGCATTTTGATTAATGATAACAGGTTGTTGCATTCACATGTAAATAAGTATAGTCGAAAAATACTTGGTTGCAAATTTAATGAGAGAACTTTCATGGGGATGTCAATAAAATATAAGCATTTTCAAGAATTGAAACTGATATTTGTTTGACAAGCAACATAATATTTCGCATCCCATCCCATTAGGTGACTGCTATCTTATACAGAGGGCATAATTTCCTATGTCAATAATGGAAATTTTACACAATTATTGATCATTTTGACAAGTTAGAACTTTTATTTTGTTATTAACAGGTTTGGCAAACATCGAAAAGATGACAAGATTGAAAAAATAAAAATGCAGGGAGCTGTTACTTCAGAAGAGGAGAGAATACGTATGAAACAAGAACAGGAAAGGTAGACTTTAATCTTTTACTTAACACTTAGTGAATCTTTGATATTTTTAGGTGCAGTATTTAGGTGTTCGTCTTGAATTCATTTTGGGTCAAATAACTTAAATACATATTTTTTACATCTCATGTATCTTAATAGGAAGAAGCAGAATTTATATCAGCCATAACAACATTGACTTTATTCAGAGGATGATACAGTCCTCAATTTATTTTTTTTCTTTAAGAAGGCAAGTGGAACTATGGCTGTTCCATTTGCCTTCTTAAAGAAAAAAAATAAGAAATGGATACTTTGTTACCATATCATCCTCTGAATATCATATTATTTGTACTATAGCTGATTGTGTAGACAAGTTACGAAAATATAAATATTTCTGTAACATTAAAATGCATTTTGAATCTTTTTTGCCCAAATCTTTGCAATATTTTTGCATATCTTCATTTGTTGCAAGCTGATTATTATACCTTCTCATAACTTGGATTTTAAAACACTGGAAATATTGTAACTGGATTTCTTTTTTCCCCCCCCTGTTGTCCAGGTACAGTGTGAAATACTTGGCTATAAATAACAAGTGTTTCTTGCTGCAGTGGTTTCTTCCAGATATTTTTTTTTTGTCAGATTATTGTTCATCTAGTTATATGTTACTTTTTGCTTAGTTTTCCAGTAGTCAGTAACTTGTCTTTCTGATATATAAACATCCTAGGGTGAACAGAGAACAGCCTTTTACCCTGTGCTTTCACTTCATGAATGGATATTTTGCAGATATTTTGCAGAAGCTAGAGAAGCTTAAATAACTGAGATTTATGAATCCATTCACTTTCTCATGGACATATGTGTAAGGTTGCAACAGTAATATTCATTTCATAATCATCATGCACATGTTTGAACATAGGATTTACAGTAATATTCTGTCACTATAAGTAAAATATAAAGTATAAATATAAAAACAAAATTAAAAATATGAATCAAGTCTGATGATGAACTTTATTAACCATGATTAAGTTTATGTTAAAACAAGTTAAAACAAGCAAAATCCTAAAACGATACATGTTTTATATTTCTGAAAACATGTAATTGAGCCCATTAAAAATCAGGTTCATACAAATCTATACTCATTAGACTTTGAAACTGATAAAGAAGAAAAAGAATCAAAATTCTTCACCCCAGAGCTACAATTTCAGTTGAAAACAGGTTCCTAGATGAGCTTACAAATGCACACTGAGCTTTCTTTGGGAAGTTCTTCCACATTAGCTCATGATATACTTGTTAGATGATAACTTCTTAGAAGGAGTTTTTTGTTGTTGTTGTTGTTGTTGTTGTTGTTTCTCCTTGTTTTTAATGGCATAGGTCATTTAATCTCTTTACTTGCTCTTTAGATTGCTATACCTTTAACAATGAAATACACTGGGGGACCAGATTGGGTGTAATGAATTTACTGTGTGTTGCAAAAATGCAACAAAAATCCACAGGGTCAGAGAATAAGTAGGTGCTCCATTAAAAAAATCAATCAAGGCCACAATTATATAAAATTATTCTACACTGATTCTATCATTTTAATAATGTTTGCTTGCATAGTATTTTGCTCTAAGCCTTGAAAGTATTTTGTTCCCATTGATTAGAAGCTAAGCAAATTAATGTAGCTTAGTTTTCCGTTGAATGAATTGAATTGAATTGAATTGAATAGAGAGACTGCTGTTTGGTTCAGAACCCATTTCTTTAATATGAATACTATAAAAAAGCAAGAATTTCCTCAGTTGTTCCTGAGTGTTATTGCAAACCAGAGGAATTTTCAGTATAATTGCTTAGATGTGCAATAACAAGTTTACTAAATATCATATACATCCAACTTGTAAGCATATTTTATTGATATAATAATCTTGTTCATGAACAAATATATATACATTTATATAATGTAAATATACTTTTAAACAAGTACAAACTATTTAAAAAATGTTTTTTAAAAGTTGATGTTGCTATTAAGAATCAATCAAAGCCATTTGTTACTGTAAGTCTGTCACCTTTAAATTTGCAGGGGCTTTTACTGTTGAAAATAACTGTTTTACCAGTTATTATTTTGGAAAAAAAGTGTAGAGTCTAAATATTAATCTCAAATATTTTTGCTATGAAATGTGTGTGCAAAAACTGGGCTTACACTGTAAATTTCACATTCTGTGAGAAGCCATTTTAACATTAGAACTGTACAGATAGTTACAGTGACTTAACAACTATTCATTTACTGTGTTTCCCTGAAAATAGTCCCTGTCTTATATTTTTTTGAACCCTGAAATAAGCGCTTGGCCTTATTTTGGGGTGAGGTTTTATTATTTTGGGGTACATGGAGCAAGATGGGGCTCCTCTTGCCATCTTACTGATTTCCACCTCTATCACCCTAACCCGAGAAAATGGCAGGGACTGGCTGCACATGTGCTTAAATATTTTCGGGGAGGGCTTATTCTGAGCACATGCGCTCAAAAGCCGAATTAGGCTTATTATCCAGGGAGGTCTTATTTTGGGGAAAACAGGGTAGTGACTGTTCAAAAAAGTAACATGACTGTTTTTCAAAGTTATGACCATTGCAGCAGCCCCATCCATGGTCATGCAATCAAAATTCTGGCATTTGGCAACTAGCATATATTTATGATGGTTGCAGTGGCCTTCTGCGATCTTCAGACATGTAAATGTAATGGGGAAGCCAGTTTCCCTTAACGCTCAAGTTGCTAACTTAACTTTGCAGTGACTCACTCAACAACTGTGACAAGAAAGGTTGTAAAATGGGGCAAAACTCACTTAACAACTGGCTTGCATAGCAATGGAAATTTTGGGCTCACAATTTTGGTCATAAGGAGGACCTGCAATATATATAATGAAAAGTATTACATATTGATACATATGCACATGTTGATATTTTTTCTCAATGATGTTGTCATAAGAATGGTTGTGATTCTTATAAAATCTGTTTAAGATTGGCAGTATCAAAGTATAATGGCTTCCTTAAGGAAGGCTTTGAAAGAGAGAGTTGAAAAGTACATGAACTTAACATTCTAAACAATTGTTACTTTCATTTTGCACAGATAATAATTCCCTTAGCTGCATGCTTTAGTGAAATAACTTAAAATAAAATATTTGTGTAATGTAGGTGTGTGCGTTTTGTTATTTGCCCTTTGTATCTTATTTTATAATATGTAGCATTTAGTTGGCAATAAATAGCTCCAGCAGAATATGCAAGCCTGAATGGCATTATCTGCAGAAAGGCTTAGATTTTGAAGATTCTGCATCAGTATTTAGAAGCTAAAATACTTGTGTATATGCACAAAATACCAGTGTGCTTGGGCATTTGTTATTTTAAAACAGCATTGCATTTTGCATTCATGTTCAGTAGATTTTATGTGTTGCAATCTTGCTTATATTTCTCTGTGGTGTTCACAATTCCCAAACCAGAAGGGGGCGCTCCCCACATTAGTTTTGCAGTAGATCTTTTACATCCCTTCCATAATAATGGAAGCAGAAACTGAAATATTCCAAATGGAATGTCTAATTCGCAGATTGAAAGGAATGACTGAAATAAATAAATATTTATTTACTAAGTAAGACCTTCATTTGTAAGCGAATGCTCAATTTTATATTTGAAAAGACATTGAAAATTATTAAGAAAACTGTAGGGAGTCTACTAAACCACTTATAATGTGGTGCTCCAAAAATAATCAAACTCTTTAACAGAAAAGTGATGAACAAAAAAGTTCCACTTGGGTGGGAGAAATAGTGCTGAGTAAATTTTTAAAAAATATTTAGTACAGAATCTCTTCTGGAAATTTTATTACTGACCAATTATTTATCCTTAAGTACGTACTTTGTGCGCGCACACACACACACACACACACACACACGCGCACACACAAACAAGCATAAATTGAACTTAGTTATTTTGATCTCCCATTCTCAACTGGGTTTGTGAGATATTTCTAGGAATTGAACAAGGGATTATCAATGTCTATTCATGCATCACACAATGCTAGCTAATTTTTAATTTTTATGCAGAGACTTTCTGAGACCTGAAGATTATTCCAAAGGTTTATCCAGAGTAAAAAAAAAAAGAAGCACTTTAGAGAGGTTGGTTAGACTAGAGAAATGTATGAATGCAAATGTGCTGCTTTATAAAACCTTAATAAGACCACACTTACAAATACTGCATGCAGTTTTGGTCACCATATTATAAAAGAAGTTGTAGAGACTTTGGAAAAAGTGCAGAAGAGAGCAACAAAAATGATTAGGGGTCTGGAGGCTAAAAAATATGAAGAATGGTTGCTGGAATTGGGTTTGTCTAGTCTAGTAAAAAGGACTGGGGTGACATGATAGTATGTTCCAATATTTGAGGGGCTGCCACAAAGAAGAGGGAATCAGCCTATTTTCCAAAGCACTAGAAGGCAAGACAAGAAGCAATGAACAAAAAGTAATAAAAGAGAAATCCAACCAAAAACTAAGAAAAAAATTCTTAACAGTGGGAACAATTAACCAGTGGAATGGAAGTGGAAGCTTCATCACTGGAGGCTTTTAAGAAAAGAGTAGGCAGCCACTTGTCTGAATATATAGGGCCATGATGATGAACTTATGGTACGCGTGCCACAGGTGGCATGCGTAGCCATATCAGTGGGCATGCCAGCTCAGCTCCGGCATGCGCCAGCTAATTTTCGGGCCTTCTGTAGGAAAACAGGCTGTTTCCTGCCTCTGGAGGGCCTCGAGGGCCTCCCTGTGGTGGGGAAGGCCCGTTTTTCTCTTTCATCTGGCTCCAGAGCCTCTCTAGAAGTCTGGGGAGGGTGAAAATGGGCTTTCCCACCCCACCCCACCCCCAGAGATCCTCTGGAGACTAAAAACTGCCTGTTTGCCAACTTCTGGTCCCACCGGAAGTTGGCAAACAGGCCATTTCTGCTATCTGGAGGACCTCCGGGGGTGGGAGGCAGTTTTCGCCCTCACCAGACTCCTAGAGAGGCCCTGGAGGCTGGGGACAGCAAAAAATGAGATTTCCAGTCCCACCAGAAGTTGGCAAACAGGCTATTTTTGTCATCTGGAGGACCTCCGGGATGGGTGGGGAAGGCTATTTTCGCCTTCCCCAGACTCCTAGAAAGTCTTTGGAGCCAGATGAGAGAGAAAAATGGGCCTACCGGGTCATTGTGTGCCAGGAGCGGGGAGGGGGTTACACACACATGCGCGGGGGCAGAGCACATAGAATAATGAATGTGTACATGCACGTGCACGACCCCCTTCACACACCCCTCCTGGCACGCGATGGCTAAAAAGTTATCCATCACTGGTATAGGGTTTCCTATACAGAAGGTTGAACAGAAGGTTGGACTAGAAGATATCCAAGATCCCTTCAAGTCAGGATGGATTTGAATTAAATCAAATCAATTTAAATCACGATTTAAATCATGATTTAAATTACTAGTGGAAAGGCTTGATTTAAATCAACTCTATTTAAATCATAATTTTTAAAGAGCAACTGTCATCTCTGTCCTGCACTGGCTCCTCCTCTGACCTGCTGTTGACTCACTGACAGTCTCATTCACTTTAATAGGACGGCTGGTGATGGGGCAGTAACACAACAAGGTGAGGGACGTGACAGGTAGCAGGTGAGTAGATGCCCACTAATAGGCGCTACCATGATAGATATGAAATGGCAGGTGCTCTTTAATATTATATTTATAAGCTGCTTGGAAGGTTTCACTTTTATTTTTACTGCTTGCCCTTCGTCGTACTTAGAGCCTGGTAGTACAGATGCATTTCTCTTCAAACAATAATATAGTTTGTAGTGTACATAGATTTGGAAAACAATGGGATAAAGGAATGTTAATGAACTTTGTTTTATGATTTATCTCATGGTTATTGTGAAATTGTGTGAATTCATCAATGCAATGCATGTTATCTCAGCTTGCAGAGCTTGGATTCATTCAATGAGTTTACTAAAAATGTAAATATTGCAGAATATACAGCCTCATGCTACATAACTAAGCTCCATTTCATGTTGAATAAACTAAATTATTAATAGAAAACTATCTTTAGATAGATTTTTACTCCAAAAGCATTTTATTAAAATAAATTTGATAAAAACCAAAAAAATCCAATTTAAATTTTAAAAATACAATTTTTTTAGATTTTTTTTAAAAAAAATCATTGATTTTTATCCACCCTGCTTCAAGCTCTTTGTTAACAGACAATACTGTCTGTCAATATAGGACAATCTGTTATTCTGTCTGTCTGTATATATGCATATGCTAATACCTATGTATATGCTATTACAGTGATAGCTAACTTTTTCCGGACCAAGTGCCCAAAGTGTGCGTGCAAATGTGCCCGAATCTCCAAAACGCAATGTGCATGTGGCTCCCCCGCATGCCCCCCCCAATGACTAGCTGACTGGCAGGAGGCACGTGAGCATGCGTGGCAGCTAAACTGAGGCAACAGGTCGCATGCCCAGAGAGGGCACTGTGTGCCACCTGTGGCATGTGCAATCACGGTGCTATTGCTTAAGTGGCAGCGATAATAGCCAAAAAGCTTTTGCAAACTAAGCCTTAAACAGGTTTAGAAATACATGGCCTATAGGCTATATTGGGAAGTGTAAAGAACATCCTAGAAGGCAGCAATTGCTGCTAAGAAAGTTAGTAGGAATCATGCTCAAGGCCTGGGAAACTGAATGAGATATAGACAGATACAAACATAATTTGTTCTAAGGATTTGACAATATTCTGTATAGTACTGCCTGTTCTCCTGTGATTGGAAATCCTTGCATATATTAGTAGTAATACAATCATTCTTCCTATTTCTTTAATTCCATTCAAATTCCAATACTTTTTTCTTTAGCAAAGTATATTAATGAATAGAAATGTTACAACAAGAATAGAAGTCTTGTGTTTTTTTCTGCGTCATGCATCATCCATTTTAATTAGAGGAAAGGATAGTGAGTATAGTGACAAGAGTGTGGAATTAAAATCATTAATTGATGTCAAGCTGAAGAGAGGCTGCTAACATGAATTTAGTGACAGCAGGAAGGAAATTAACCTTATTACTTTATTTAGAGCATCCGTTTATTTAATATTTTGTCTAAGTAAATGCAAAGTGTTTTATTTATGACAATGGCAAAGGACAAATAATTCATTAAACTGTGAATATTTATTTCAACGCAATGAATCTTAGAAATTATACATTTTGAAAACATACATTAAAGTTGGGAGATACATAACTTAATGGGCTTAGGTTTTTTTTATTTTTCCAAATGATAAGGGTTAACACTGATCCAATTTGTTTTTAGTTGCTTTATACGTGAAGGAAATCATCTGATGTATGTGTATATATATATATGTATGTATGTATGTAGCTAGCTAGCTAGCTAGCTAGCTAACTAACACCTTTCTTCTAGTTTTATGTATAGAAGTAAAAGAGAAGACTGATCATGTTCATTTTGTCAGTGAAAATTGAAGAAGAAGAACAAATAATTAATGCAAGGAATACTAGTTCTTAAAAAGATAATAGTACTACTTTTTAGATAGTTGCTGAACCAAGAGATCATGATAAAAGAATAG
Source organism: Ahaetulla prasina (assembly GCF_028640845.1). Taxonomy (NCBI): domain Eukaryota; kingdom Metazoa; phylum Chordata; class Lepidosauria; order Squamata; family Colubridae; genus Ahaetulla; species Ahaetulla prasina. Next base: position 130,168,823 of record NC_080542.1, on the reverse strand, counting down.
AATACTGTCTGTCAACGAAGGCCATCTGGAACTATTAAAACATCAAATAGAATCACAGCATCAAAAGCAAGACACTTTGTGTATTTGTAGAATTTTCAAGGAATTGAAGTTCATTTGGGGATTTCTTAGTCTGGGAAATCTGAATTTAATTTCTGTGAAGCACATTATTATCTTATGGTCTGGATGAGATTTGTTAGTAGAAGGAAATCTACTATAGTTCTTAAACTTCTGAATTTTAAAGGACAAAGTTTGCTGATTTATTCAACACAGATTGGTTAAAAATTGTGAGCCAAGCGCAAAGTCCACAAAAGGTTTCCAAGTCTTGCGCTTGGAACATTGGACGCTTCGGTACCTGTACCTCGAGAACGTGGATTTTGGCGATCGTGAGGATATATCCGAAGACCCAAATCTTCCTTTTTTTATGTATAGCACAAGGGTGTAATAATGTATTTTCTTTTTTTTGTTTGTTTGTTGCAAAAAAGTAACAAAATTTTTTTAAAAAAAAATTGTGAGCCAAAGTATGAGCAAACATCTTGACCAGAATTAATGAAAATGTAGATGTTCAATTAGAGTGACTATCTAGAGCTTCAGATCTCACGGGGAATAAAAAGAGATACAGGTAGTTCTCAAGTTACAACAGTTCATTTAGTGACCGTTCAGAGTTACAACAGCACTGAAAAAAGTGACTTTTGACCAATTTTCATACTTACGGCCATTGTAGCATCCCCATGGTCATGTGATCATAACTCGGACAATTGACAACTGATTCCTATTTATGAGGTTACAGGGTCCAGGGGTTATGTAATCATATTTTGCAACCTTCCGACAAACAAAGTCAGTGGGGAAGCCAGATAACCGTGTCACTAACTTAACAACTGGAGTGATTCACTTAACAACTATGGCAAGAAAGGTGGTAAAATGGGGCAAAACTCACTTAACAAATATCTCACACAGCAAGAGAAATTTTGGGCTCAACTGTCAAACTTGATTATTATTATTATTTTCAAATAATTACTTTGCTCTACTATTACTTTGTTAATAATACATTTTAAAAACTTAGCAAGTTATGAAATAGAAGTATAAAAATTTAAAATATGACATGGATTCAACTGTTCGGAAGCCATACATATATCTAATGTTAACCACAGCCAGGTCTTTTAGGCTGTACCCAGACCTTGATTTATGGAGAGAGCAGTGTAGCCTAGTAGTTTGACAAAGAATCTATGTGGTGCTTTTTTGGGGACACAGATTTGTACTGGGACAACGGTTTGTAGATAGATGTGCAAAAATGGAATGGAGTCAAAAAGGAGTGGTAAAGAATTTAAGGAAAAGTGATGCAGTACCAAGGATTATGAAATTTAATGATTTATAATTTAATGATAGAATAGAATAGAATAGAATAGAATAGAATAGAATAGAATAGAATAGAATAGAATAGAATTTTTATTGGCCAAGTGTGATTGGACACACAAGGAATTTGTCTTGGTGCATGTGCTCTCAGTGTACATAAACGAAAAGATACGTTCATCAAAGTACAACATTTACAACATAAATGATGGTCAATATATCAATATAAATCATAAGGATTGCCAGCACCAAAGTTACAGTCATACAGTCACAAGTGGAAAGAGATTGATGATGGGAACGATGAGAAGATTAATAGTAGTGCAGATTTAGTAAATAGTTTGACAGTGTTGAGGAAATTATTTGTTTAGCAGAGTGATGGCCTTCGGGAAAAAACTGTTCTTGTGTCTAGTTGTTCTGGTGTGCAGTGCTCTATAGCGTCGTTTTGAGGGTAGGAGTTGAAATAGTTTATGTCCTGGATGTGAGGGATCTGTAAATATTTTCACGGCTCTCTGCTTGATTCGTGCAGTATACAGGTTGGTTGGTAGCAATTATTTTTTCTGCAGTTCTAATTATCCTCTGAAGTCTGTGTCTTTCTTGTTGGGTTGCAGAACCGCACCAGACAGTTATAGAGGTGCAAATGACAGACTCAATAATTCCTCTGTAGAACTGAATCAGCAGCTCCTTGGGCACTTTGAGCTTACTGAGTTGGCGCAGAAAGAACATTCTTTGTTGTCCTTTTTTGATGAAGTTTTTGATGTTAGCTGTCCATTTGAGATCTTGCGATATGATAGAACCTAGAAATTTAAAGGTTTCTACTGTTGATACTGTGTTGTCTAGTATTGTGAGAGGTGGAAGTATGGAAGGGTTTTTCCTAAAGTCTACCACCATTTCTACAGTTTTGAGCGTGTTCAGTTCCAGATTGTTTTGGTTGCACCACAAGACTAGTCATTCGACCTCTCGTCTATATGCGGATTCGTCATTGTCTTGAATGAGACCAATCACTGTTGTGTCATCTGTGAACTTCAGTAGCTTGACCGATGGATCATTGGCGATGCAGTCATTGGTATACAGAGAGAAGAGAAGTGGAGAGAGCACACAGCCTTGGGGGACCCCTGTGCTAATTGTACAGGTATTTGATGTGATCTTGCTTAGCTTCACCTGCTGCTTCCTGTTTGTTAGGAAGCTTGTGATCCACTTACAAGTCTGTTCCGGTACCTGTAGCTGGTTTAGCTTAGTTAGAAGAGTGTCTGGAATGATGGTATTGAATACTGAACTAAAGTCTACAAAGAGGACCCTTGCATAGGTCTTTGGAGACTCAAGATGTTGTAGGATGTAGTGCAGAGCCATATTAACAGCATCATCTGTTGATCTATTTGCTCGGTATGCAAATTGCAAGGGGTCTAATAGCGGATCCGTGATGGTTTTCAAGTAGGAAAGCACTAGCCTTTCAAAGGTTTTCATGACTACAGATGTTAAAGCAACTGGTCTGTAGTCATTCAGTTCCTTGATGGTGGGCTTCTTCGACACTGGGATGATGGTAGAGCATTTGAAGCAAGAAGGAACATAGCACATCTCTAGTGATTTATTGAAAATATGGGTAAAGATGGGGGCCAATTGGTCAGCACAGACTTTTAAGCAAGAAGGAGTTATCTTGTCTGGGCCTGGAGCTTTTCCTGGCTTTTGTCTGTGAAATAGGTCCTGCACTTCCTTTTCTGTGATCACTAGGGATTGTGAACCCAATGAAATGGGGTCAGTTGTAGGAGGCTTGGCTGTTGTTGGTGTGTCTGAGATGGGGGTTGTGGAGATAGGTGGCTGTAGTTTCCTTTCAAACCTGCAGTAAAACTCATTCAGGTCATCTGCCAGTTGTTGATTACCTTCAGCCTGGGAAGGAGGTTTGCCATAGCCGGTGATATTTTTAAGAGTTTTCCACATGTTTGCTGGTTCATTTGCTGAAAACTGATTCTTTAGCTTTTCAGAGTAGCTTCTTTTTGCTGCTCTGATCTCCCTTGTTTGTGCATTTCTGGCCTGATTGTACAACATTTTATCACCTTTTCTGTAGGCTTCCTCTTTGGAATGTCGTAGCTGCTTAAGTTTAGGTGTGAACCAAGGTTTGTTGTTACTGTATATTCGCAAGTTCCTTGTAGGTACACATAGGTCTTCACAGAAGCTGACATATGATGTTACAGTATCTGTGAGTTCATCCAGGTCTGCAGAGGTATCTTCAAAATAGTCCAATCAGTGCAGTCAAAACATACCTGTAGCTTTAATTTTGATTCCTCCGTCCAGGTCTTCACTGATTTAATTGTTGGTTTTGTGGTTTTAAGTCTTTGCCTGTAAGCAGGTACAAGGTGAATCATGCAATGATCAGAGTATCCTACAGCTATAGTGTATAGTGTGATTAGTAACCAAGAATGATGAGAAGGGGCAGGATATATTGAACAATTTGACCTGTCTTGAAATAGGGTAAAAATGGGCATCCATCAACATAAATAGACATTTTTGGTAAACCAAAAAAAGTATCTAGTTGCCTTCCTTTTAATGATTTGTTTACTTACCAATTAAGAATTAATTTTATAATAATCAGAAAGAATAGAATTTTTTTTATTGGCCAAGTGTGATTGGACACACAAGGAATTTGTCTTCGTGCATATGCTCTCAGTGTACATAAAAGAAAAGATACATTCATCAAGGTACAACATTTACAACACAATTGATGATCAATATATCAATATAAATCATAAGGATTGCCAGCAACATGTTATAGTCATACAGTCATAAATGGAAAGAGATTGGTGATGGGAACTATGAAACGATTAATAGTAGTGCAGATTCAGTAAATAGTCTGACAGTGTTGAGGGAATTATTTGTTTAGCAGAGTGATGGCCTTCGGGAAAAAACTGTTCTTGTGTCTAGTTGTTCTGGTGTGCAGTGCTCTATAGCGTCGTTTTGAGAGTAGGAGTTGAAACAGTTTATGTCCAGGATGCGAGGGATCTGCAAATATTTTCACGGCCCTCTTCTTGATTCGTGCAGTATACAGGTCCTCAATGGAAGGCAGGTTGGTAGCAATTATTTTTTCTGCAGTTCTAATTATCCTCTGAAGTCTGTGTTTTTCTTGTTGGGTTGCAGAACCGAACCAGACAGTTATAGAGGTGCAAATGACAGACTCAATAATTCCTCTGTAGAATTGGATCAGCAGCTCCTTGGGCACTTTGAGCTTACTGAGTTGGCGCAGAAAGAACATTCTTTGTTGTCCTTTTTTAATGATGTTTTTGATGTTAGCTGTCCATTTGAGATCTTGCGATATGATAGAACCCAGAAATTTGAAGGTTTCTACTGTTGATACTGTGTTGTCAAGTATTGTGAGAGGTGGAAGTATGGAAGGGTTTTTCCTAAAGTCTACCACCATTTCTACAAATGTTTGAGAACTCTCCTGATCACAGACACACGTGGAGAAATCCATATAAATCTCAGCTCTTCTCAATAGCTTAATTGATATAAATCAACTCATTTTTTTATAAGAAAATAATTGTAACACATGAGTATACTTATAGTTGTGGTTAATATTTTGGAAAGAATTAAAACAAAGGTGTTTTGATCTCCCAAACCATTTGGAAGAGAACTTTTAAACACACTACACTATAAAAAGCCATTTTTGTACAATTTAGGTAGACAAGTATGCACAGTTTATAATTTTGACATTCGGTTAAAGCTGCTACATTCAATATATTCTACAAAGAATAATATTACAGTGAGATAATAACTTTACATTTGGTAATTTCCATAAACAGACTTAGAGCCACTCAATGTTGGTCCTTGTAGGACTTTTCTTGTTGTATTTTTTTATCATATCTCTTTGGGCAAGAATCTTATTTTTTCAAATTTAATCTTGTATCTGAAATGATGATTTTGTGTCCTATCTGACTGTTTTTCTCATATAAAATATAGATAGCTGGTTAGTTTTGCCCTGTTTGTATAAATGACATTCTTATGCATCTAGAGCTAAACTGAGCAATCTATAAGAATGTTTGCATGATAAGAATGCAATGTAAATACTTTTTTTTGGTAATATCCAATATGTAAAATTTATGTGTATTTGCATGCATTCTGTTGAAAATTTTCCATGTAAATCAGATCAATATTGACCTTCAGAATCCTTGTTAAAAAAACATACAATAGGGCAGTTGAAAGATGTGAAAGAATCTGAATAAAGAACAGAATTAGGATAAATATAAGATAAAGCCATAAGTATATTCTTTTCATAAAATGATTGTGGCAACCATAGAGATACAGTGTGATATAGTGTGGAATACATAACGATGCAAACAGAAATGATTAATAATTACCATGTTAAATGGTCTCAAAGCTCTTATAACATTATGATTCATGTCCACATAGTATGGGAGAAATATTCAAGGGTTCTTGTGCTAAAGCAATCTAGTTTTTTTAAAAAAATTCTTATATTCAGTAACCCAATGGTTTTTTCAGTGCATAATTAGGCAAAGTAATATCAATATAGCTATATGCAAACCTGTGTAATTTGCAAACCATCCATCATGTCTATTATATTAATTTTTCTGATAATTTTTAAGTAGTAAGAAACTGCATTGCAAAAACCCCATGCATAGCAGTACTTAAGTATTGAGACCTTAAAACTATATTTTTTAATCAATTTAAATTTCAGTTACCCATGAATTGTAATTATTTTCTCACCCTATTTTCAAACTTATTTCTCATTTCCAGAATACAAGCCAAGACCCGAGAGTTTCGTGAAAGACAAGCCCGAGAACGAGATTATGTTGAGATCCATGATTTAAGCAGGAGTTATACATGTGATTCTGAATCAATCTTTGCTGGAATTTCTTCATATTCCTCCATAAGTACCAGCACAATTAGCAGTAGACCACAGAGCCCAGGGGAAGCATCGTCAATAGAAGCATTATATGCCCAAGTGAAGAAAGGACGCAGTTCAAAGTCTTCACCTGTAGACAGGTAGGCACCAAATCAGACTTTGGTCAATATTCTGCTTCCAATGTCTGGTTTGTAAATTTTCATTATTATTCTTGGCTGTGGGAGGTGACTGTCAGCTGTAAAGCCAGAACTATATTTTATTAATGGATTTTTAAAAGCTTTTATAAGGTAAGATATTGGATTTACACAAATCAAGTCATAACGGAATGAGCAGTATGATCTTTTCAGTTGATTTTAACACAGCTCATTATCTTCTGGAAATGCTTTTAGATTCAAATTGCACTGTTTAGCATAATTCAGGTTAAAGTCACATTTGGCTCAGCCTCTGCTGCTTCAACATCAGACATCCTAGAAATACACTGAGGTGTTTATGAGCATTTTTGTCATTGATTTTTCTGAAAGGGGTTGAAATCTGTAGTGGTTCCAGAAATTGTTAGGTTTTTTCTTTGGTCATCAAAACTGGGAATCAACAGGCACAAATTAAGAATCATTGTCAGCCCTTTGGCTGCTTTACCCATTTTAAATTGAAACTTGAGTCAAATATTAGTCTTAGAACACACAATACCCAACTTAATATGTTGGTCTTTTAAACTCTAATAATGTTCTGCTGACTGGCAATCTTCTCTGATTTAATTTGATGCAAGTTTGCTTGCACCAGTAACAGAATACAAAATTCTGGAGATAATTTTTCTGTCTTGGCTGGTAAAATATAAACTGAAATGTTAAGATAACAAATTCCTAAATGGTCCATCTTGACAGCTGTCTGTTGTAAAAAAAAAATCCTGTTATTATTTCTAGTATCAGTCACATTATGCCTATTCAGTTGCTTTCAACTTCTGCTTAAAGGTTCCCATCTAATTGATCACGTTTGGTCATCACTGAGCAGTTGGTTTGATCCAGCATGGTTTTTATTACACTGGTCCTTAAAGAAAGTTCATAATATGATTGTGGTATATCTAAGAAATAAAGAACAGAGAATAAACTTTAATTCTCAGAATTTTCAATGTTGGAATTGAAGCTTATGAATCAAAAGAGCACCTATAATTGGGAAAAGGCTAATCTAGGATAAAGTGGAGGGGGGGGGGTAAGAATGCAGAAAAGCAGTGGAAAAATAAGAAAAATTAGATAGAGAATCTGCTATTGCAGCTTTGAAGGAAATTGAAAGTCAATTATCATTTGCAATACTAGAGGTTGTCCACAGTGTATAGTTGAGAGAGAAAAATCTATGCCCACAGTTCTAAATTCAGCCCTAGATCTCCAGTAAAAGATTAATAGTGGTAGGAAAATGCCTGACACTTTAAATAACTGCTTTTATTGATAGAGTTATATGAGCCAGGGGCCTGGTGACATAAAATGGATTTATATTGTTATGAGGTTATGACAAACTGCTCATTTTCCTCAGTATCTGGTCTTACGAGGGGAAATGGCATTATTTCTCAATAATGTGTTAGAATATCATTCCAAATATATGGTCAAGTAGACCAAATCAGTTGGCAATAATATTCTCCAAAATCCAAACTTGTATTCAGGCTTTCATGCCAACATTGTTCTGCTTTCTTTGCCTGTTATTCTTGATGTAAAAAGGCACAAAGGCACCACTTGCTACGAAGAAGGTTATAATTTTTAATGTAGAGCTCAGTATGCTAGAGATATGTGTGTAACATTGTGATGTTAATGACATTTAGACCAAAGATGGCTTTCAAGATTTTCATCTCAATGAAACAAAAGAGAATTCTATGCGGAATACAGGCTGCTACTGACAAAATCTGTTATACCTGTTGTACCCACATGAGTGGCAACTAACATTTAGTTTATTTTATTATGTATGCATTGCATCATTTCAGTAGTGGTTCTAAAAATTCAGAAGACCTCTTAAGATACATTTGGGAGGACTTCCCCATGTGAATGGTTGTTGTTTTGCTATTTTTCTTTTTTAGGGTACAGTGAATTATTATTGGCATCTTTTCTTTCCTAATTGTTATCTATCTCTCATGGATTTTACAAGGCACTTTGTGGAAATTCATATATATGTAGGGATCCAAACTAAATTAGTCACACTTCAGGCCTACAGAAATCAAAGTGAAAGTTAATCATATAATAAAGACAAATTTTATTGGACCATTTGTTAAAATTGCTTAATTTATTGGCTGACTCCAATAAATCTACAGGAAATTACAATTTCCTGTAAATTGTACCAAAACATCACTAGACAGCATTGGAAAAATTAATAATTATATTATATAGCCTCAAAATAAAAAGTATGGGGAAGGTATCTTTTTTTCCAAATTAGGATTCTCTGCCATTGTTTATAAAGTATTAAACAAAAAAAAATTAGCTTCAGGTTCATCACTAGTTGGGTAGATCTATATAGAACTCCATATAAAAAGTGGATTGTGGATACATAACTATGTTTTTTCTCGAATAATTAACTTGCAATTTCCTTTCAGGTGTTTCAGAGAAAGGAGAAAGGAAAAGGGGAATGGGAAAAGGGAGAGCTGGATGGAATTTTTAATTGTTTTTTCTTCTTCTGTCATACTAAAAAATTTCTAGGGAGTTACAATCCTGTAGGAAATGTTTTTAGCCAAGCTAAAAAATCTGTTGTTTGTATCTTTCCACATGGAAGAAAATGCAACCAATGGCTATGCGGGTCTGGTTTCATTTTTTTCTTTTAGATGACAGTAATATTACATTAACATATGATATACATATACCAACGTGAGTGTGTGTGTGTGTGTGTGGTGTGTGTGTGTGTGTGTGTGTGTGTAAAATCTAGTATATAGAGATAATTCCATGAACAGACAGCTGCTAATGGACATTTACAGGCTGTTGCTATGACATCACTTCCCACCAAAGAGTGCATTGTCTTCAAAAGGAATTGAAAGGAAAAGGGCATTGTGCTGCTTAAAACTTAATAGCTTCAAAATAGTAGGCTAGAATCCCACAACTTGCTCTGGACACTATAATGGAAAAGTAAATACCATAATCATATGTTTTTTTACATTCACTATGGCATTTAAAAGATACCCATCAGGAAAAAAATCTTTGTGAAATGGTTCCTCTTCCATTAAAAATGGAATCAAGATGCATCTCACAAAACTCAACTGAAAAAAAAAATTGTGAAGTAGGATAGAGAGGAGAGAAAATCATTCTTGTTTATTTTTAACGCACATATGATATTGACTGACATAAAAAAGTGACAGGTTAGTTTTGTATTAATTTTCATTTGCAGTTTAATACAACTTCTAAGAGGAATATGATTTTGTATAATTTAGAGAGATGCAAGGAAAGAAGTATGAGATTTGTTCTGAAACATTTTTATGAAAAGGAATTTTTATAATATAAAATAATATTTTATGAATATATGATTATATCATTTGAAGTTTCATTCATATCATATTTTTAATGTCTGAGAGTAATTCATTACATATATTCCAAGTTTTTTCAAACATACCTTAGGCTGAAAGATATGAAATAATACTCCAGATAATACTTTCTGCAGGTGCTAAAAAAGAAATTAATTTCTCCCAGAAACAGTGAGGTTTGACATTTAGAAGGAAGGAATCATTTAGACCAATCAGCCCAACCCTAGTTCAGTTCAGAAAGTCAAAGTAAATCATAAAGCTGAGGATTTGTTATCTTATATTCTGCACCGTGCTAAAGCATAGATTCCCAAATGAGCTGAGTGGATATTATTCAATAAATTCCTACAAAAAGTGTTAATGGGACAGGTAGTTTTCTCTCAGGATACTTAACATGAAAGTTTTATCAGTTAGTTGATGTTATATTTTGCTTGGGAACTTTGGGAGTAAATCCCAAATGCAGTTCAAAGACAGCTGATCCCCCAACTATCTTTTAAACAATAATCGAGACAAGCTCTCTGAATCAATCCATCTTCTTTCCTTTAAAAATAATACTTGATTTGGATGATGATATAAGCATAGTTAACATATATACATATAACAACAAAATCCATACAATTGTCTGTGTGTTACCTGATTTCACAACACTGTTGTAGTTCTTCCAGCAAGTTTAATATTCTCATCATTTGAATTTAACATTGGATGCCAAGAGAAGCCCTTTTACTTGGTTTTAAAGTAACATGTAAAAATGAAGCTTTTCTGGTCTTGAGGAAAGCAAAGAATACGTAGCAGTTGATTAGAAAAAGTATTATTGTAAAAACAGCTAGTCATATGCATCAGCCTTCCATTTCCTTGAAGAAATTAGAATTCTCAGTTGATTTAAAACTTATTACATATGCACTTTAGGGTTTTTATATATTATTTTTTCCTGCTGCATGCATCATGCACCAATAACCCCCCGATCTATTCCCTGTATAGATTGATAAGACCTGTTTGCTATTCCATAAACTCAATGTAAGAGAAACAACTAGTACCTCTAACTTTAATGGTCTTAGGTTACTACCTACTCTTCTGCCAATATGGATGCAATAAAAATCCACTTTTAATATAAATTCATGAGGATTTATGCAGAGCCCCTAGTGTGAGGTATATTTGCTTTGACCCTATTCATTGTTCGGGTTATGATTTTTGAGTTGCTGGGAAAAGAAATAAAAAGTTTCATCTAAATGTTTTTGAGTCTAACTAAGAGCTGATGTGACAGCAAGATCTTATAGTGTTTTCAAATGAGCCCTTTGTTTATTATTGGTTTGTTTTGGGGTTTGTTTTGGTTCCTTTTATATTCCTTTTATAATTGAAGACAGGCAAGTGTTGGCTTGTTTTTAGTGTTTTAACCCTAGTTCTTTAAGACATATTGTAAATTGGAAAATGTATGAAGAGATAAGAGACAAATGGTCTTCCAGGAGCAGGTTTCAAAACAGGAAAAGAATTGGGGGGCAGGGAGCTCATATGAAGGCTAGCCTACAAATGGAATAAGTCATTTAACAATCATCCTTTGTTTCAAGCTAACAATCACTCAGTTCAGTTTACAAATATTTTATTCAATTGTATCAGCTATCAGCAGTATGCAAGAAGAGTTCTGTAAAATACAATTTGTTTTTAAGAAGTGAGTCAGAATTTGTCGCTCTTAATGATGCTATGGTTGGTATGTGGACAAGGAAAAGCCAGGAATGTAGAAGAAAGCAGCTCTTGTTTTTCTCAGATTAAGAATGCAGTTTAATAATACAGATTTTTTTTTAATCTGAAACACAAGATCTGGGTGCAAAGGGATAGCTATTTTTATTTGAATTTATCTGGATGTGAATTCAAAAGACTGTAAATGTAGAAAGACACAGTTTTCCTGAAAAAAATATAGGAACATGCAGTTTGAGAATGTTTGTGAAAGCTGGTGGATTTCTGTCGATATTTGACTCTATCTTCTAGGGAGCCAGTTTCTGTAGAACTTTCAGTTTTCATTCCTGTAGGTTTCATTCCTCCAACTCAGGTGGGAGAGGAATACATTTCTATGTTTATATTTCTATTTTTTGATTATTTTGACCTATGATGCTAAGTCACTCCAATTTAAAATAACCCCCAAATCATATGAGCATAAAGCAGTATGGCTTACTTAGAGTTTATGTCAGTTTTGCAAACAATTCACCTTTCAATCTAGATATTAGGAGAGTTATGATGTTAGATGTTACGAGAGTATTTGCTTATCCACTTTTCTCTTATTAAATGAAATATATACAGGTGGTTCTCGATTTTCAATCACAATTGAGTTTCAACATTACTGTTGCTAAGTGAGACAGTTGTTAAGTGAGTTTTGCCCCATTTTTGCTGTCACACTTGCTGACAGATTTTGCTGTCACCATTGTTAAATTAATCAGTTTAGTTAAATTAGTAACATGGTTATAAAATGAATCTGGCTCCCCATTGACTTTGCTTGTCAGAAGTCTCAAAAGGTTATGAACCCAGGATACTACAAGGTCATAAATATGTGTCAGTTGCTAAGTGTCTGAATTTTTTGTCAAGTGACCATGGATATGCGGCAACTGTTGTAAGTATGAAAAATGATCATAAGCCACTTTTTTCAGTAAATTCAGTAAGCCATTGTAAGTTCAAAGTGTCACTAAGCAAAAAAAATGTACGTTGAGGACTAGCTGTACATTAAATTTTCTCAGTCATACAGTGAACCATAATACAGTGTTGTTGGGTTGTTGCATTTTAAATAAAACATTTTATTTGTTTCTGAAAAGATGCAAAAAGGACAAAGAATTTTCTCTTTTCATTGGTTTTACAAGTCATTGTTACAGATGAAGCTTATGCTAATTTATATATCTATTAAACTTTATTTCTGTTCTGTCTCTGTAATTTCCCATATAGATGTAGGTTTGTAAAAGCCACATGTGTTGTCATCTTGGCAAATGGGAGAAAGAGTATGTTTCAGAAATATTTCACTTCCCCCCCCCCCCCAAATTTTCTGTTTTCTGACATATTTTACAATTCACTTAGATACCACCTGATCTGGAGACCTTTCCATTTGAATAAATCGCAAGTATGAATCTGAGCTATTCAGGCAGATGTATTTATGTACCCAACATCGTCTACATGAACACCTGCAGGTGTAATGGGAGGTCACCCAGAAAAGTACATGTGAAGGAAGCTTAAATATGTAAACATATGCCACCATTCTTGAAACAGATGAATGTTTGTCAAAAGTGGGATCAGTGCATTTAAGTTGTGTTAATTGGGAAGATGTGATTTAAATCAGAAAGGCTTATTCATGTTTCATCAATAATCATTCTCCTTAATATTTCATCAAAACTGGCTGATTTGCAGACAACCTTCTAATCTTTGATTCATAATAACCGCAGACATAATTTAATCTTCCCTGCTTCTTCCTTTGCTCATTCAAAGATGCTCTCTTTCATCTCCATGACATTGTTAAAATGTTTCTAACTTTCAGAAATTGCTAATTGATCTAAAGTATTAAAAGCTGTATTTAAAGCTCCAATGTCTTTTTTACTGAGGCATTTGTTCTTAGAATTTTGTTTGACAACAAATTGAAATATCACTCTAAGAACAGATAGCATGTAATTTTCCCCTGTGTATATGGTAAAAAAAACTGGTATTTTAATGTTTATTTGTTGCTGTGTTGTCTATAGGAAATAGTCCATTGCTTATAGATTCAAGGTGACATAAGAAAATCTATTTCATGCGTGAAAGTTGTTTTCACTTGTTGTTCAAGGTGCTTTCTGATACCAAACATAAAGGTGTGACTGAATTCCCCACAGAGTTCACAGTTTCAAATTAGATAGATACTGGGGGATATGGGAATAAAATAATATTAAACAATCTATAGTAAGAAAAATGGAAATGATGAAGTTCGGAAGAGTCCTTGGTGCTCGCTGATCTTGGTTGTTTTCTTGCAAATGTTTCATTATCCAAATGACGTTGAAATAGCTGTCATTTCAACCCTGAACTACAAATAATCTCCTTTTTGGATGAAATTCTACCTTTATGTCTGCATTGTCTGTAGTTCTACCAGTTTTAAATCTTCAAAAGAACTAACAAAAATAGTCTACGTAGCTCAAAACCTTTTTATTTATTTTCAGTTTTATCCCTGGATCCTCAACCAGACAAGCATCCCAATAAAAGGATTTTGTTTCAAAAACTCTGTTAATACATTCCCAAGATGTCAAGGAAATTTATAATTCTGTACCAACTATTAGTAGCAACACCATTAATGTACCGTTCCACTAACCTTGTTATCAGAAGATAACCTTGATATTGTCATACACAATTGAAGTTATCCTAGAAAGGTGTTATAATGCTTTCATTAGCCAATGAGTGTTCAGTTTTGAATCCTTCCAGACAAAAGTTAAGTAGCATAATTCTTAATTGATTATGAAGGTCGGGAATAATAGGAGTTGTAGTCTCATCAGAATTTGGGAACTCTGCTTCGTTTCCACAGATAGGCATATAATTTAATAGGTACTATAAATAGATATTATTTAAGGAGGATTTGGGTGTTGTTGTTGTTTTGTTGTTTTTTTACAATTTCTTGGAAAAATAAGTGAAGGTAGTAAAGCAAGCTTCCAGCTAGTGGCAAAATACAGTAATTGAGACAATATATTGATGTAGTCTTAAAATAAAATTTTTATTTGGAATTTTAAGTTTCTATATTTTTATATATATGATTCAATTATACATATAAAAGACTATTATACAATTTTAACTAACTTTTATGAGGAAATAAAAATTTTGGAAGGAAAAAGAAGTACCCTGAAATATAAAATATGATGAAACATGCAAATTAATAAAAATTCTGCTTCACAATTTGAATCACTTGCTTTGAGTAATTTCCAATATAGAAATTATTAGATCTGCCATAGCTGGAATTCGGGATTTCCCCTCAATTAGCTGCATGTCTTTTAGGGCTATAAAACATTTATGACCTATAAAAGGTCTCTGAATTCTATAATGACTCAAACTGGGCAGAATTCACTCATAACACTAAAGTTATTATTTGAACCATAGTTTATATATCAACTTTTATGTCTATGCTTGCAGATGACATTAAACTATAAGCAATGTTTCACAAATCACAATGTTCGATTTCATACATCTCACAAGCCAGACAACCATCTTATTTTGAGATGGAAACCCCTAGCGGCTCCTCAGAATTTAAAAGAGTTGTTGAAACTGAAGCTTTATCTGGCCCACAATAAAATTACTTTGCATGCTTCTTGAATCAGTATTGTTCCGATTGTACAGCTGATATCAACCAGTGTGACTTACATACATTCTTGTAGAATATTTTCCATCTAGCACAATGGAAAGTCATCAAAATATTTTTCTATCAACAACATGTTTGATTCAACAATTGATATTTCTGTTGAATATGTAGTCAGGCTTTTGGGATCCCCCCCCCTCTTTTTTTTTTTTAACAAAGGAAACATAATTGTCAGCAAGTCTCCCATACAATCATGTTCTTCAAAAACTTGTCACGTTTGGTAAGCAGTGTTGCTGGCCATGTTATATATTTGGTTTAAAGCAAACCAGCATTTACAGTTCGTTTACACAACTGTCTACCCCAGATCTCACCTGAATTTTGAAAAATCTTGTCTGAAGTTATTTATATAGTCATATATATATATATATATATATATATATATATATATATATATATATATATCCCCATGAAATTGCTTTGATTAGTTCATGGAGATTGAATTTCATTAAATGCCGTTAGCTGTACCATCAGGATTTAATAGGACAATAGGTAAAACCGAGTGATGGTTAATTTTGCTTCACTGGATACATTTTTGATTCCATACATATTCAAATTATTTTCCTGTATATATTTATTGCCAAAGGAAAATTGATTGGTACATGATTCTCAGCAAATGGTGCAACATTTTGAAGTTTCATAATTATGGAATAAGGAAAAGAGAAAAAAGAAATAATGTCATGCTGACTTTCCAAGTCCTGCTGTGTTGAAGGATGAGGAAAAAGAAAGTTTGTCATTTATTTCCTCCCTCCCTCTTCCAGACCTCATAGTCTGGCATGCATGAATGGTATGGAGAGCAGGTACTTTGGGTAATGAGCCATAAGGTATCTGTGGACTCTTTTATCTCTGTTGCATGAAGTCTTCACCTCTGACCTCCAAGGATAGCTCTCAGAATGTAAAAACTAAGTAGATTTCCCTTAACCCAACAATAAACTACCCTTTAATGGCTATTCGTGTTTGTGTTCTTTGTGTTTGTTTTAACTGGAGGACATTATAAGTAGGGGTACAATTATCAATTGTCACGAAGAACATGGTTTTTGGACAGATTAACACTGCATGCTTCTAAAATTATTTAAGAAAGTGTTAGGAAAAGTGTTAGAGAAAGGGAGGTGAAGAATTATAGTTACTGATATTTATCAAAGCAAAATATAGTAAAAAGGCAATGCTAATAATCATTTCGCCAGGTAAGTACACTTTTAGTATAATTACTTTCTGGTTAAAAAGAAGCTATAATAGTGCAATATAAGCTGTTATCTTAGAAGAGCTGCTTATTGTATATATAGGAAATTGTTTCATATTAAAATGCAAAAGATATCTCTGATTTTTTTTTAATGCTGTAATAAAGTAACTTAAGGAAGTTCACTAAGGTAAGTTCCCTGATTCTTCTCACTATAGCACTTATTCCTTTATACTCCAGAAAAAGACATAGGGTCCTTCTGATTAATTTGAGCCAAATCTTACAGGAAATGTAGAAATGCTCCAAACTAGATTGTTTTGATTCTCAAATAGAATAGAATAGAATAGAATAGAATTTTTTTTATTGGCCAAGTGTGATTGGACACACAAGGAATTTGTCTTGGTGCATATGCTCTCAGTGTACATAAAAGAAAAGATACGTTCATCAAGGTACAACATTTACAACACAATTGATGATAATATATCATTATAAATCATAAGGATTGCCAGCAACAAGTTATAGTCATACAGTCATAAGTGGAAAGAGATTGGTGATGGGAACTATGAAACGATTAATTAAATTAATTAAATTAAATTAATTACTGCAGATTCAGTAAATAGTCTGACAGTGTTGAGGGAATTATTTGTTTAGCAGAGTGATGGCCTTCGGGAAAAAACTGTTCTTGTGTCTAGTTGTTCTGGTGTGCAGTGCTCTATAGCGTCGTATATAGTATACGACGCTATAGAGTATACGTATATAGTATCCCATAACTTAAGCCATTTGATACTTACAGTGGTTCTTCGCCCCTCCAGGAAAACTGCTGAGAGAGTAAGTGTTAAGAAATTTTCCAATATGTTCAGTATCATCAATTCACAGTAATAGCAATTTGCAATAAATTTAAATTTTGTTTGATATAAAAGATTTTTTTTATGCGGCTACACGAGTGACATTTAAATCTAGAAGTTCTACTTCTGTTTCGTGCAAAACCTACAAGGTGTTAAATGTTGGAAGGTTGTATTAAAATATGGAACATGGAATATTACTCTTCTGACTCTTTGAGATTACAAGCCAAAGAATCTCCACCAATAAATAATGCGCCTTGCATGGCATTGTTACAGAAGGTTACTGACAGACTTCATTTCCACTTGGTGTGTGTGTGTGTTTGGATAAAGCTGGTTTAGCAATTTTTTCACTTCTTGGTTCTTCCAGTGTTTCAGTAAAATGTGCAAGAGAACTGAAGAAATTGGATGAGCATTATATATCTCTATTATATTGCATTGTAGTCTCACGAAGCACAATTTAAATGCAGGTTAAAATTCATTGTGTAATTTAATAAACTTAACCTCTATTGGTAATAGTAAGAGATTTCTGCCACTGTCACACTACTATGTCACCCAGTGGAATATTTCTAAGGAGTCAGAGACTTCTACATTCTGAATTAGCAATTAAGCTCAAGAGTGCATGCTCTACTGAGCTTGCAAAACACTGAGAAAAGTTGCTCATGCCTAACGGGACTTGGATTCATTAATAAAGTTGTTGCTTTGATTAAGAATTTAGAACATCATTGAACCAGTTTTGTTGTATGAGTCTCAGCTGTAGAATGCCAGGAAGTAATCCACAGTTATGTGGAGTTAAGGACCTCCTAAGTTGTTTTGAATTTCTTGGAGATGAAAACTAAGGCATATATGTACATTTTTTTTCCATATGTAATGATTGTTATGCATGGGACTCAACAACATTTAGCTTTGTTTTTCATCAGAGTTTTATTCCCCCAGGAGTTAGTTAGCCAAAGCACTAAAGACAATGAAAGAGCTATCTACTGATTCTCCTTCCACTCTGTTTGCCTTTGTTCTTTTTCATTAGAGCAATTAAAACAAAGATGACACAGCAGGACAAGCAATATATGTTATTTAGATTCTTGCAGTTTGGTCACATTTGTTGCGCTGTGTCTATGAGAGTGTTGCAAAAGTTGATTAAGAAAATTAATGACAAGAAACAAGCGAGAAGAGAGCAAAGCAAAATGAGGAAAAGTTAAGTCTCTGGAAGGCATTCATTGTCTAAAAACTACCTTCTAGAGCAGGGGTCCCCAACCTTTCGGACCTCAGGGACCACTAAATTCATAATTTAAAATCCCACAGACCACTAATATGATCTGCCTAATGATCGGCTGGGTGGGTGTGGCCAACTTGATGTCACTCATGGTGAGGGGCGCCTCACCAGCTTCTACTCGCCCCTCCCCTCCCAGCCACTCCTTACCTGCCCGCCTGGGCTTCTTCCAACAACAGGAAGCAGTTGTTGGAGCTAAGCAGCCACCAGGAGAAAGAGTTGGCAAAACATCTCAGATCAAATTGGCTCTGGCCAAGAAGGAGGCTCAGCAGAAGCACCTCACTGAAGACTACAGGCATAGGCTTTCCAAGCAGAGGGAAGACCTGCGGGAGTGCAAGGCCAAGTACCTGCGCCTGGAGGCTCAGCGGGCTGAGATGGTCAGCCAGTTTCAGGCCATGATGCAATCTCTCTGGAACGAGGCCCTCTGGCTCTTTGCCCAAAGCCCTGCACCAGGAGGCTAAAACAGACCCCAAGTCAGAATTTCTGCCCCCCTCCACACAAAAAGACCCCGAAGGGGGAGACTCTCTGCAGCAATACAAATGTTCATTGCACATATCTATCCCAGGGGCTGTAGTTTGAGGATCCCTGATTTAGTGCAATATAAAAAATGCAAATAATTTTTCTGTGGCCCACCAAAATTTTCTTGCAGACCACCAGTGGTCCATAGACCACCAGTTGGTGACCACTGTTCTAGAGATAACATTCTTCAGCTGTGAAAAGTCTGAAGTTTATTTATTTTTTTCAAAAATAAAATTTAAAAACAAATGTTACGGCTGAAGCATTGGGGCTCCTCACTCGCTAAATGCTTTAAAAAATATACATTTATACCATTGTTTTCAAGATTCCAGAAGCAAACAGTGAACAATAGATTTTGGACACTTGAAAGGAGGGATATTAAAAAATAGGCTGTGTACCAAAATATTTCTTTATAACAACAATTTTCCTATGTTGTGGGCTTGGGTCTGCCACTCCTTAAAACACTCGGAATCTTGAAAAAAAGTGTGAGAAAACTTGGTGTGTGTGTTTTGTTTTGTTTTGTTTTTAAGATAAAAGTGTGAGATAGGAAACTCTGGGAAAAATAAACAAGTTTAAGACTCAGAAAGGAAAATATTCCAGAGCTATTGTCCCATTCAGCTTTTAGCTTTAGTCATAGGTCATGGAAGGATCATTTGGATGTTGTATATTTAACCCTTATTGAAATACTTAAGGGAAAGCTAAGCCTCTTCGAAAGCTAAGCCTTTGTTTTCCAGCAGGCTTTCCTCTTTTTTGGCAAGGTTATCAAATGGCTCTTTATTTTAAATCTCTGTATTATTTTATTTAACTCTTCTGATATTCTCTTCTGGAATTAAATATCCCTACCAATATAGCCTTTCTGACCAGACAGCATTGCAAATCTTTATTTTTATTTTTCAATGGGATAAAAGTGCCAAGCAGAAATAATAGGATGCTCTTTAGATGTTTAGGACTATCTTTAAACCCCAACAAGCAATGAAACTTCATTCAGATAAAGTTCTTTCATACAGCTGTGCCAGCAGTACTCTTACTGCAGTGTACATAGTTGAAATTAGTTGAAAATAGTTGAAATTGTACAAAAAATGCACATACAAATAAAAAAATAAAATTTTTAATTACTGTTTATTACAGTTGTATTTGCAAATGGCTACTAACTTCGGCATGTGGGAAGTTGTATAATAAAATACATATTGTGAGAAATAGCCTGATCCTATGCAATATTGCATGCCACTTCTTTTGATTAATTTCACATGACCAAACATTGCTCCAGGCTGCAAGCTGAATTCAGGACACTCTTTCAAGTCATTTTTATGTTGTATTGTCAGAAGGCTTGTTCATAAACTAACCAGTTATATAGTGGTACCTCGGTACTCATTAATTGGTTCCGGGAGGCACGATGGGTACCAAAAATGAGTACCAAACAGATTTTCTGCATAAGGAATAATGTAGTGAATGAAAAATCAGCCAACACCAACAAGTTCTAGTGTACCAAATTCAATGAGTTTTAAAGCAGTTCAAAGGTATTTCTATAGAAACTATAGATAGTTTCTTAGCTATCCCTAATCCTAACCTGAAGAAAACGTTAGTTTGTGACTTAAACTTGAAGGTTTTAGAATTTACATAGTATTGTGAAGTTTGAACTGTTGGATAACAACGAAATTTTAAAACCTGAAGATTTGAACTTGAACCATATGTTTTGGCACCAAGGTTATAAGATAACCTTCCAGATATTCTGCACCACAACTCCAACCTCTCTTGGCATCAGTTATGCAGATAGGCTGATAAGAGAGTACTAAATGTCCATCCAGATATGAAGTTACTTCACAATCCATTAGAGTAATAGTAGTAGAGTAGTCTTTGGTGAAGGCCTCCTCATTGCTGTGTGAAATCTGGGAACAAAAGGAAACAGTTTTGTTCTTTCTTTCTTTTTTACCAGTTCTGTGGGCATGGCTTGGTGGGCATGGCATGGCTTGGTGGGCGTGGCAGGGGAAGGATATTGTAAAATCTCCATTCCCATCCCACTCCAGGGGAAGGATACTGTAAAATCTCCATTCCCTCCCCAATCCAGGGCAAGGTTACTGCAAAATCTCCATTTCCTCCCAATCAGCTAGGACTTGGGAGGCAGAGAATAGATGGGAGCGGGGCCAGTCAGAATTTTTACTACCGGTTCTCTGAACTACTCAAAATTTTTGCTACCAGTTCTCCAGAACTGGTACTTTACTTGCTTTACTTGCTTTAGCTGTCATTTGCAGAAATACAGGCAGTCCTTCACTTACAACCATTCATTTAGCGATCATTTTAAGTTACAACAGCAACTTCAAGTTATGTGATCATCTTTTATGGCATTTTGATAAGAAAAGGCAATGGGGAAGCCAGATTCACTTAAAACCTTGTTACTAACTTAATAACTGCATTTTAATTCCATTTAACAGCATGGCAAGAAAGGTCATAAAATGGGGCAAAACCAGTGGTGGGTTGCCCCTGGTTTGGACCGGTTCTATAGAACTGGTAGTAAAACCGGTGGGAGCAGAGGTGGGTTTCAGCAGGTTCCGACCAGTTCTGGAGAACTGGTAGCAAAAATTTTGAGTAGTTCAGAGAACCGGTAGTAAAAATTCTGACTGGCCCCGCCCCCATCTATTCTCTGCCTCCCAAGTCCCAGCTGATTGGGAGGAAATGGAGATTTTGCAGTAACCTTGCCCTGGAGTGGGATGGGAATGGAGATTTTACAATATCCTTCCCCTGCCTCGCCCACCAAGCCATGCCATGCCCACCAAGCCATGCCCACAGAACTGGTAAAAATTTTTGAAACCCACCACTGGGTGGGAGACTCTGCCCACTGACCCGAACGTCATCAAAAGTGATCTGCACATGCATGCGGGCACAATGCAAACCAGTAGTAAAGGTAAGTAAAATCCACCCCTGGGCAAAACGTATCAACAACTGTCTCACTTAACAACAGAAATTTTGGGCTCAATTGTGCCCAAATGACTATCTGGAGAAGAGCTTTTTGAACATTTCGAATTGCTGCGAATGCTGGAGAAAGCTTGGACATGATGTAAAGCTTTTCATCAAGGCACATTACCTCCTCTTTACTTTGATGAAATACATCATGTTGTCTCTGTAGCACTTAGTTGTGATAAATGAAAAATGCCGTGCACAAGCCTGAGAAACACTAACTTTTCTCTTTCATCTCCCAATGCTTCTGATTTTACTGTATAACAAATTTTTAATTTTACCGTGTCTAAACTTAGTGGCTATGGTTCAAATTGCAGTTCATGAAGTTAAACATGTGAATTTGGACTAATTCTACCTGTGGAACCTAATTTATTTTATAAGACTGTAATATTACTTAAACTTAAAGACTCAAATCCATCCCACCACTAAAAGATTCTAACGGCAAAGAATGCAATGACGAAACAGTTAAAGCAAACCTGTTAAACACATTCTTTGGCTCAGTTTTTGTTAACAGTGATGACACATATCTGACATTCCCAAATCGTACCAGCAATGAGTATGATGACTTAACACATAGATTTCACAGAAGATAATGTCGGAAAAGCTCTTCATAACTTGAAACCATCGCTATCTATTGAACCTGATGGACTATGTGCTTACTTCTTTAAAAAACTTTACACTAATATAGCAGAACCCCTAAGCATAATCTTTGATAAAGCGTTCCCTTCCCAAACTTTGGTCACTAGCCACAGTCATCTCAATCTTCAAAAAAGGAGACCCCAGCTTAGTTGATAATTACAGACCAATCTCTCTATGCTGCGTCACCTGCAAAGTCATGGAATCAATCATCAACCAATCCATTATCCTCCACTTAGAAACAAACAACTTACTCTCTAATAAACAATTTGGTTTCAGAAAAAAATTATCAGGTAACTTACAACTTCTCCACTGTAAAAACATATGGACTACAAATCTTGATCAAGGCAAAACAATAGATGCAATCTACATAGACTTCTGCAAAGCTTTTGACTCAGTAGTAAATGATAAACTTCTCCTAAAACTAAAATCCTATGGCATTTCAGGACCCCTTCACAATTGGATATCTGCTTTTCTGTCTAACAGACAACAAGTGGTCAAAAGGACCGTGGGCGGCTCAGGCTGTAAGATAGCCTGTTATTAAACACAGCTGCTTGCAATTACTGCAGGCTCGAGTCCCACCAGGCCCAAGGTTGACTAAGCCTTCCATCCTTTATAAGGTAGGTAAAATGAGGACCCAGATTGTTGGGGGGGCAATAAGTTAACTTTGTATATAAATATACAAATAGGATTAGACTATTGCCTTACACAATGTAAGCCGCCCTGAGTCTTCGGAGACGGGCGGGATATAAATGTAAATAAATAAATAAATAAATAAATAAATAAATAAATAAATAAAATTGGCAATGCTCTATCAACTCCTGTTCCTGTCAAGAGTGGCGTTCCTCAAGGCAGCGTTCTTGGACCAACACTCTTCATACTATACATAAATGATCTTTGTGACCATATCTCAAGTAATTGTGTTCTCTTTGCTGACGATGTCAAACTATTTAACACCACCGACAATTCATCTACCATTCAAAAAGACCTTGATCATCTAACCACTTGGTCTAAAACTTGGTAAATCCAAATCTCAACCAGCAAATGCTCAGTCTTACATATTGGGAAAAAAAACCCAAACACTAAGTACATGCTTGATGCACATTACCTTACAGATGACCACCTCCCCGTTGATCTGAGTGCCAAAGCCCACTGCAACTACATAGCAAAAAGGGCTCTAAGAGTTGTAAACCTAATCTTGCGTAGCTTCTTTTCCAAAAGCATTACACTAGTAACCAGAGCATACAAAACATTTGCTAGGCCAATTCTAGAATACAGCTCGCCTGTCTGGAACCCACACCACATTTCTGACATCAATACAATTGAAGTGTCCAGAAATATTTTATAAGAAGAGTTCTCCACTCCTCTGAAAACAACAAAATACTTTATCCCACCAGACTTGAAATCCTAGGCTTAGAAAACTTAGAACTCCGTTGCCTTCAACAAGACCTAAGTTTAACTCATAGAATCATCTATTGTAATCTACTTCCTGTTAAAGACTACTTCAGCTTTAATTGCAATAATACAAGAGCAACCAATAGATTTAAACTTAATGTTAACCGCTTTAATCTAGACTGCAGAAAACATGACTTATGTAACAGAATCATCAGTGCTTGGAACACATTACCTGACTCTGTGGTCTCTTCCCATAATCCCAAAAGTTTTAACCAAAAACTTTCTACTATTGACCTCACCCCATTCCTAAGAGGACCATAAGGGGAATGCACAAGAGCACAAATGTGCCTACCGTTCCTATCCTATTGTTTTTCTTTTTCTTCTTATATATATATGTATATGTGTGTGTGTGTGTGTGTGTGTGTGTGTGTGTGTGTGTGTGTATATATATATATATATATATATATATATATATATATATATATATATATATATATATATATATGCTTATACTTCCTTATATTTCCTCATATATATGTTTATATACTGTATAATCTTTTTGTGTGATACCTATATATATTTTGTGACAAATAAATAAATAAAAATAAATAAATAAATAGAATTCACAATTTCTGGAAGTAAGTTGCTCACTCATTCCAGTTAAACACATGTAGAGTTACAGGGTTTGTTTTAAACAGATAACTGTGCTGCTCGTTATCAAAATCAAGTGGAAGTCTGGACATGGCTGATTCTGATGCTGATAGGCAGACGCAAAATTCTTTTTTTCTTGTCCCCCCCACCCCCGGGCAAAAAAAATTAAGGTGCATCTTATATGCCAAAAAATACGGTAAGTGTTTGCATGTTGTTGATCTTAATGTTAAAGAGAAATCTCGTTTTAATAAATGCAGACATACAGTAGATATGTATATAAAATATGGCCTCCATCCCTTTCCAGTACATTAATAAAGGGATAGCCCAAATAAAAATATGTCCAATCGGGCTTTTGAGCGCATAGCAATAAGGCCCAACGCTTATTTCAGAGTTCCAAAAAAATATAAGACAGGGTCTTATTTTTGTGGAAACACAGTAGGACTTGATAGCATAGGTGACAGCCATCTGGATATTCTTGAGTAATAATGTACCAGATGGAATTTAATGCAAATAATTATGTGAGGTGGACAAAGTGTCGATCAAGAGAGTATCAGAAAAAGCAAACCCTTCCAACAAAAATTACAAATCTTGCTCAGGCAAAATCATCACACTTATAATTCAGTTATATTTAAGAAAATAAGAAGAAATCCATTTAGAATAACTAACATATGCTCAGTAATGAATGAACAGTGAAGTAATTCATGTTTGTTTGTTTGTTTGTTTGTTTGTTTGTTTGTTTGTTTGTTTATTTAATTTAATTTATATACCGGCCTTCTCCCGAAGGACTCAGGGCGGTTTACAGCCAAATAAAAACAGATTTCACAAAAATTTAAAAACATTTTAAAAAGCTAATTCAATTAGGCTGAAACAGACTAAAACTATAATAAAACCCACATTAAAACTACATTAAGCCAGCCCCACGCAATGAAACAAAAAGGTCTTTAGCTCGCGTCAAAGGGTCCGGAGGTCAGGGAGTTGATGTATCCCCGGAGGCAGCTCATTCCAGAGGGCAGGAGCCCCCACAGAGAAGGCCCTCCCCCTGGGAGTCACCAGTCGAGATTGTTTGACTGACGGCACCCTGAGGAGACCTTCCCTATGGGAGCGCACAGGTCAGTGGGAGGCTATTGGTAGCAGCAGGCGGTCCCGTAAATAACCCAGTCCTATGCCATGGAGCGCTTTAAAGGTAGTAACCAACACCTTGAATTGGACCTGGAAGACCACCGGAAGCCAGTGCAACTTGCGCAGGAGAGGTGTTACATGGGAGCCTCAAGTTACTCCCTCTATTACTCATGCAGCCGCATTCTGGACCAGTTGGAGCCTCTGGGTGCTCTTCAAGGGGAGCCCCATGTAGAGAGCGTTACAGTAGTCCAGGCGGGAAGTGACGAGGGTGTGAGTGACCTTGCACAAGGCATCCCGGTCTAGAAAGGGACGCAACTGGCGTATCAGGCGAACCTGATAAAAAGCTCCCCTGGCGACGGCCATCATATGCTCTTCTAAGGACAGCCGTACATCCATGAGGACGCCTAAATTGCAAACCCACTCCATGGGGGCCAATGACTCACCCCCAACAGTCAGCGATGGAGTCAGCTGGCTGTACCGGGGTGGCGGCATCCACAGCCACTCAGTCTTGAAAGAGTTGAGTCGAAGCCTGTTCTTCCCCATCCAGACCCGCATGGCCTCCAGACACCGGGACATCACTTCAACGGCCTTGTTGGGGTGGTTAGGGGTGGAAATGTACAGCTGAGTATCATCAGCATACAGATGACATCGCACCCCAAAACCACGGATGATCTCACCTAGCTGCTTCATGTAGATGTTGAACAGAAGAGGCAAGAGAACCAACCCCTGTGGCACCCCACACATGAGGCGCCTCGCGGCTGATCTTTGCCCTCCTGCCAACACCGTCTGCAACCTGTCAGAAAGAGAGGAGGAGAACCACCAGAAAATGGTGCCCCCCACTCCTAAACCCTCCAGCCATCGCAGCAAGATACCATGGTCGATGGTATCAAAAGCCGCTGAGAGATCTAATAGGACCAGGGCAGAGGAACAACCCATGTCCCGAGCCCTCCAGAGATCATCTACCAACGCAACCAGTGCTGTCTCCGTGCTGTACCCAGGCTGAAAGCCGGATTGGAACGGGTCAAGATAGACAGTTTCATCCAGGTACTGGGGGAGCTGTCGCGCCACCACACTCTCAACAACCTTTGCCACAAAACGAAGGTTGGAGACAGGACGATAGTTTGCTAAAATGGCTGGATCCAGGGAGGGCTTCTTGAGGAGGGGCCTCACCACCGCCTCTTTCAAGGTGGTAGGGAAGACACCTTCCATCAAAGAAGTGTTGACAATTCCCTGAAGCCAGCCTTGTGTAACCTCCAGGGTGGCCAGCACCAGCCAGGAGGGACACGGGTCCAATAAACATGTGGTCGCATTCAGCGTCCCCAGTATCCTGTCCATGTCCTCAGGAGCCACAGTATCGAACTCATCCCAGATGGAAACATCAAGACCAGCCTCCGCCATCTTGCCCCAATCTACCCAATCCGAGTCCAGACCATCCCAGATCTGAGTGACTTTATCCTGCAGATATTGTCCAAAATCCTCAGCACGCCCTTGCAAGGAGTCCTCCTGTGCTCCCTGATGGAAGAAGGAGCGGGTTACCCTACACAGGGTGGCTGGGCGGTTATCTGTCAATGCAATAAGAGCGGAAAAATACTCACGTTTTGCCGTTCTTATCGTCACTATAGGTATGAATATGGGACCTTACTAGTGTTCAGTTGGATTCAGAACGACTAGTCCTCCAACCATTCTCTAGGCGTCTTTTCCGGCGCTTCATCTCTCTCAGCTCCTCAGAATACCAAGGAGCCAGTCGAGAACGGCACTGGGTCAGAGGCCGCAAAGGCACGACGCAGTCCAAAGCCCCTGCCACCGCCATTTCCCAGGCAGCCACTAGTTCTTCAGATGAGCCGTGAGCTAGATCCTCAGGAAATGGCCCAAGCTCCATCAGAAACCTCTCCGGGTCCATCAGGCCCCTGGGACGGAACCAACAAATCGGCCCCATCTCCCTGCGGTGTGGGTTGGCAGTTTGGAAGTCGAGTAGAAGGAGCGAATGATCTGACCATGACAGGGGTTTGATGACTAAATCCCCTAATTCTAGATCATTCAACCACTGTCCAGAGACAAAAATCAAATCCAGAGTGTTTCCCCGTTGTGAGTGGGACCATTAACTAACTGGGTCAGGTCCAAGGCTGTCATGGAAGCCATGAACACCCGAGCTGTCGCTGATGTTTCACCGACCGACGGTAGGTTGAAATCCCCCATAACCATAAGTCTGGGGGTATCAACCGCCATCCCGGCTATCACATCCAGCAGCTCAGGCAGGGCTGCTGTCACGCAGCAAGGAGCCAGGTACCTAATCAGCAAGCCCACCTGTATTCCCTGACCCCACTTCACAAAGAGGGACTCACATCCGGCTATCTTTGGTACAGTGACCTCCCTCAGTTCCAGACCTTCGTTAATAATAACCACCACCACCCCACCCCTACCCTGGGCCCTCGGCTGATGGAATGCACGGAACCCCGGTGAGCACATTTCCACAAGGGGCACCCCCCCTTCCGTGCCCAACCAGATCTCCGAGAGGCCCATCAGGTCCGCACCCCCTTCTTGTATAAGATCGAAAATAAGGGGGGGGGACTTTATTTACCAAGACTATGTTGTCAAATAGTCTTCTGTACAAATACTTGATACATTTTGATTGATGTATAATGGTACACATTCATCTCTTGGGAATGCTTTGATTATTAATACAGTGTATAAGAGTGGGAGGTCATGAGTGGAAATTCTAATTAACTGTCTAATAATAATTCATAAAGGATTATATTTATTTAATAATCTTTAAAATTCGAAATGTTGTATGAGGTTTTAAACTGTAGGACAAAGATTATCAATGTGGTACGTACAGATTAGGGCCGTGATGGCTAACCTATGGCACACCTGCCAGAGGTGGGATACAGTGCCCTCTCTGTGGGCACACAAGCCATCACCCCAGTTCAGCTCCGCAGTGCATGCACACATACCTCCCACCACCCAGCTGGTCTTTGAGTGTCTGCCGTGCATGCATGAGACATGTGGGGGGCCCGTGTGTGCATGCTTGTGGGCCCTACGCATGCATGCATGTGGACCCAGTGCATGCATGCGTGTGGGCCCACGTGCACATACATGGGGGCCCACATGTTCATGCACAGTGGGCACATATGTGGGGGCCGCACACACAAGTGGAGGGTGGGGCACATGCAGGCATGGCATTTTGGGGTTTCAAGTGCTCACATGTGCTTTGGGCATTCAGTCTAGAAAATGAAGTAATGCAAGCTAGCCAAAAGGACAGACAGATGGTGAGGAGTAGTTGAATTGACCTTGCAGTTGTAAGTGCAGATGTCTTCATTTTGATCACATGACCATGGAGACAGCCAGGCAGCAGGCATAAGTACCATTTTTTTCGACATCACCATACTTTTACTAGAATGATCACTGAATTAATAGTCATTAATCAAGGACTAAAATAAGCTTTCATAATTTAAAAATTATGATTGGAGAACACTTAAATAAGTCAGAACTTTTGTCCAGAAGAACTAGTTCAGCAGTTCTTTAGGAATTTTTCCAGATTTACCTAGAAATTTCTGAGTTTGAACTTTAAAGTCTTCTGCATACAAATACTGCTTCTCTCCAATTTATTGTTACTGAAGAAATAATTGAAATCTGTACTTTAGCTAGAATTGAAAGGATACATAAGTTCCCATTAATGTTTTGAGACTTAAGGTAATCACCAGAAAATTAAATTCCATGTCTGATTCTCCATGTGATTACCTACTCATATAAAATGGCCATTACATATTTTGAAGAGCTCCTGATCACTTCAGAATATGGAAACCTGTTTTTCTCAATTCTCTAATTAATCGGCCCATTATCTCAATTTGCCACCATTGTGCTTTCAAAAGATTGTTTAAGAATTGGCATAGATGTTCTTTTTCATCATCTCTGCATTTGATTTGTAGACACATTTTTTACAGTAACAACTTGTTGGCTTATTTAAACTGGGTGCATAATTGCATCGTTTCAAACTGCTGCTTTTAATTATCACTGCCATTGGATGTTTACAGAATGTGGGAGGTGTTTATTTTTTTTAAAAAAATACAGTCATAATGGTTTATGTTGAGAATCCAAGGGGCTTCTTGATTGGATATCAACACAAATCTTTGCATAAGCGTTTGCTTACTGAAGCCACATTTAGTTAACTCTAAACAATTTCTGTGAAATTTGTTTCCATTTCCACAGCCATTTTGAGTCCTCTTTTAATTGAAGAACAGAATATTTAAATGTGCAGATTTCATTGCATAAATAAATTGAACAATGGCCTTACTGAAAATGTATCAGTTCTTGATGAGAAGAAGTTAAGAAGATAGAAATCTAACTAAATTTGGAATTCTGCTGTCATGAGTAACCTAGGATCCAGATTATAATAAAAGGCAATGTCGGTTGCACTGGTTAAAATATTATTTATTGTTACTTTGATTTATAACTTACCACTACTAGAAGTTCAAGGAATACAAATCAGTCCTGTTCAAATTGTACTGTTTTTATTAAAAAAATAATAATAACAGGATCATTTTAAACACAAAGTTTTTCATGTATTTTATTATTCTACTAGATAACATTCGACTTGGTCTGCATCAGTCCTTCTGAGTTTTTGGACGGCTTCTGATAAATTACTGTGTATTTGACCCATTATTTTTTACTTTGTGCTTTTCTGAGCTATTTTTTCATATAATTTAATTTTTTTTATAATCTATCCTTTTTATTTTTTAAAAATGAAACCTTAACCCAGATTGGTAGAGCATGAAACAAAACTTTATATTTGTTTTTATCATATAGTTTGCAGCTCACTTTTGTAGAACATAGAGGTTGACATTTGCTTATTAAATATATTAAGAGTATTGACTAAATTATAAAATCCATCAGTCACTTTGCTAGATATGGAGATGTTAAGATTATAAAATGTACCAAGAATTCTAAGGTAAAAGTGAACACATTTTTTGTGTAATTACTCATTGGGGAAGCTACAATCTGTTGCTAGGGATGGTTATCATCAGCTTTGATTAGAAATCTTGAAAGACAGCTGCTGACACCATTGAGTTGGAAAGATTGTATTGAATTAAAAGGAGTTCCTTATAATTTAAAATAATAGGATGACCTAGATAGGGAACCTGTGAATAATCCTTCAATTTAATATGCAGAACGGAATATCATATCCGAATGCAACTTTTGTATGATTGCCATATGAAAACTATACAGAGGAGCCTTTGCAAGTAAGACCTCCATCTTCAAACCCTAGCATCCTGTCTAATTTAATTTCATTCATACAATTATTCTCAAAAATGCAGATTGGCTGCATAAACTTTCCTTAAAAATATGCTTTGGAACTGGCTTCTTAGCCTCTTCTGTTTGCTTGTAAGGGTAGTCCTCGATTTACGGCCACAATTGAGCCCAAATTTTATATTGTTAAGCGAGACATTTGTTAAGTGAGTTTTGCCCTATTTTACAACATTTCTTGCCACAGTTGTTAAATAAATCACTGCAATTATTAAATTAGTAATACTGTTGTTAAGTGAATCTGGCTTCCCCATTGATTTTGCTTGTCGGAAGATCACAAAAGGGGGTCACACATGACTCTGAGACATGGCAACTGCCATTAACCAGTTGCCAAATATCCTGACCATGGGGATGACACAATGGTTGTATGTGAAAAACAGTCAGAAGTCATTTTTAAATGACGTAACTTTGGACATTAAATGAACTGTTGTAAGTCAACAACTACCTGTATTTCTGAGGGGAAAAAAGTTATCTGAATGGTGAAGTGTGTTTTTTAATATAAAAAGTCAACCTAGCTGTCTCTCTGAAAGGCTGGCTTAACAGCAAAACCATTAGAACATCATAATCTGACTATTTACATATAGAACCTGGCAGTCCGCGCTGAATGTTAGTGTACTGTTAAGGTGAAACTGTAATATTTTAGTAAAGATGCGGCTCGGGAAAAATTCCATTGTAAGTTATTATTCACATTAGTACTAACCAAATAGAGATATACAATAAGTACTGAATTTCTGGCCATATTATTAGCTTCTGTTATTTATAGATTTGAAGGGGGGAAACTGCTTTGCTCTAAATTATAGCACTCAACACTGTGTTGCTTAAATAAAACTAAGATAACATTCTCTGACTGAACAATGAATATTTCCTGCAAAATGGTTCCTTCATCCTCATTTTTCGCCATCTGTTCTGAAAAAAACCCAAAAATCTCATGGGAACCTTGACTCTAATCTGTGGCTATTAGCTCTTAAACACATTGATACTTTCACAAGTATACACCAAGTGTATATTCATTATGTTTACCAAGAGCCACATTAGAGTTCTTAATAGTTGCAAAAATTGGGTGATTAGATTCCAGCATCTGGCGTATACATGCTTAATATATACAATTTATTTATTGCTTTGTACAAGCATGTTCATGGTTTTCATAGTATTTCAATTGGGATTTAGTTATTTCTTTGATTTTAAAAAAAATCTAAATGTTAATAATATTTCAACCTGCTGTTTGGTGTTTTTTTATTTTTATTTTGTCAACTTATCTATCTATCGTTAAAACATTCCAACCATAATATTCCTGATTTAAGTGGCACTCTTTTTACCAAACGCCCACCCATTTTCATATCAAAATGTATTTTGGGGGGGGGCTCAGTAACGTGCTGAAAAATAAAGCATTTTAATTACCTGGTAGGACATAGACTGGAGATAGATCTGTAGTAAAACCATAATGCCTATGCTTTGGAAGAGAGAAGAGAGCAAGTAGTCTTTTCATAAAGTCCTGAGAAAATCTTGCTCTTGAAATTTTGGAAAACCTTTTCCTGATTCATTTCAACAATACTTTTAAGACATGCTCTTTAAGGTTGTCAATTTAGAAATGTTTTCTTATCCATTATTAAATTGTCAGAGGAGAAAGTTTCTCAGTGACTGAGAAATTGTGGGCGTTCAGTCATCTTAAAGGCGACAAGGTTGAGAAATAATAAGGATGTGATTTTTAAAAAGTCTTTAAAAATGCAGTGGTCAAGATATATCAGTGGTCAGTTTAACTCTGTATTCCCTTACAAAGAAATGTGTTTTGTGTTCTGGAAACAGTACAATCATGATGATCGTTATAAATTGAACTTCATGTCTGATGGAGCAGGTTCAGTTTAATGGAGTCCTTAGAAAATAAATTTATGATTTTTAGATTGTAATCTTAGCATATCTGCAGGCACCAAATTTTGTGTATACTAGATAACACTTTAGAAATGTCCATTGCTCTTCTTCTCTGATGATCTTCTAGTATAGCTGGCCAATAATAACTTTTTTGCAACTATAAGATAACAGAATAGCTATTGTCTGACTTGTCCAGTCAAGTCTCAATATAAAATAGTTCCTTTTCACCAATAACAGTAATTCTGAATTCTCAGTGCCTCTTGACTGTAGAACCACCAGATTTTAGCTGCAAAAATCAACTGTCATTTGGTTTAGGCTTTAATAAATTGAATTCAGCAAAGATTGCAAATTTATTCAACATAGTGACTTTAGTATTGAAGACATAACTTTCATATCTGCCTTGAGGCATAAAGATTAGGAATCAGTGCTTAGGTAATTTAAATAAAATTCCGGCAGAAACCACCAGTCTAAAATGACTGACTCCAAGCAACTAAATGCTGGGCAGAAAAAATGGCATAAAGAAAACTTATTTATCAAAATATTAAAGAAAGTGTATTGGTTTTGTATGAAAGGAATTCACCCATTTCAGAAAACAATGTGTCCCTTTACGATTTAATTCAGTTTATCCTTTGATTTCATTTATTTTAATCTGACAATATAGAAGGCTATCAATTGCCTGATTTTTTCTTACACCATTTATACTAACTGATCACTTACATTTCTGTGGTAGTGGCAAAAAATACATTTTGGAAGTTTAATGTTGATGTTATCCTTTTATTTTTCCAGAATGTTCTGAAGATCGTTTTGCTTTGTGTTATTCTGGGACAGATAGTGGACATTGTCATTATTTTTAACCAGCCAAGCTTTTTAACGATCTTGGCACCTATAGCCTAACAGCCTTTAAACGATCAGCCTAACAACTCTTGTTGAAAATGATTAATAGTTAACTGAGGGTTTTAAATAAAAACATTTTTGCAAGACCAAAACAAAAACCCATACACGTAGTGAAAACCAAGATACAATTTATAAAAGAATGTCAACTGAATAATAGATAGATAGGGGAGGTCTATAGTGAATTTATATGGTTTAGTTGCTGCCTTCATTCTTTAATAGGAACTCTGCCCACTTTGTAGAGCAACTGTATACATAGAGGATACTTGTTCATAGATTATCTTCAGATAGTTTGGGAAAAGTTGGCAGGTACATAGGAAGCCAAGAAACAATTAGGAGTATGTCTGTCTCTGAATAATCAATGTCAATGCAAAATAGGACTTAATGGACTTCAGTCTGGCTGATTTTAGCTGACCAAGGATAACTCCTTTAGAATGGGAGGTAAAACACTTAAACTTTAAAAATTGCAAAGTGGCTATTTTTTTCCAGGGTAGAAGTTGGACCAAGTATCTATTAAATGTCTGATAATTTATCATCCTCTGTAGCCTGGTATTTACTTCGATATCAGCCATCGTATCCAAGTAGGAAGAGATGTACATCTTGTCTTAGTTTATTTCTGAAGACCCCCAACCAGGGGTGAAATGTAAATTTTTTACTACCGGTTCTGTGGGTGTGGCTTGGTGAGGGGGGGTAATGTGACTGGGTGGGCATGGCTAACTTTTTAAAAAACTTTTAAAAGCATTTTTTCCCTTTAAAAAGAAAAAAAAAGCCTCTGACAATCAGGCAACTCAGCTGGGAGGCTGAAGAGGTTGTAGAAAAAATGGTTTTAAAAGACTCCTCTGGCAATCGCAGCTGAGTT
Organism: Ahaetulla prasina; assembly: GCF_028640845.1. Taxonomy (NCBI): domain Eukaryota; kingdom Metazoa; phylum Chordata; class Lepidosauria; order Squamata; family Colubridae; genus Ahaetulla; species Ahaetulla prasina. Next base: position 130,134,348 of record NC_080542.1, on the reverse strand, counting down.
GCCTGATCATCAGAGGCTTTTAAAAGCATTTTTTTTTTACAACCTCTTCGGCCGAAGAATTTGTAAAAAAAATGCTTTTAAAAGCCTCTGATGATCCCAGCTGAGCCACGTGATCATCAGAGGCTTTTTTTTAACTTTTAAAAACATTTTTTCAGCCAAAGAAAAAATGCTTTTAAATTTTTTTTAAAAAAAACTCTAATGATCGCGCAGCTCAGCTGGGCACCGGGGAGGGGCAGAGATTTTTGCTACCGGTTTTCCGAACCACCCGCCACCATCATTACCAGATCAGGATACCAGATACCGAACCGGGAGCATTTCACCCCTGCCCCAAACTATTATTCTCTTAAGTTTTAGCCAATAGGGATTCATATCACTTACCTATTTTTGTCAAATATTGTTTAAGTATGTTAATATGCACATAAAATTGCCGTTGCAAAATTATTTGTTTATCAGAAAAATAAAATGAAAGAATCAAAAAAGAGAAAAAGAAGCAAAGACATAACATTTTTAAAGTGATGAAATCATATATTAATTCATGACAGTATCATTAGATATACTAGATAATAGAGCAGGAATGGATTTAATTTCTATTCTTTAAAGATATTTTTAGCAAGTTAGATGTTGCTAAATTATCTCACTGGACCTATAGAAAGTAACTTTTAATCTTGCATATTGTCCAACATACTTCAGTGTTGTAGAACATGGATGGATGAGGACAAAACGATGTGCCAAATGTCATAGGTCGTTAACTGAAAAATTTAAAAGTAGTTTAGAAAATTTCAAAGAGGTAATTTAAAAACAAGGCTTTCTTCCTTATTGTGAACCAAGATGGAAACTACTCAGTGCTTACTCTGTTCACTTCCCTAACTTCATATGAGAAAGAGATGTCAGAGTCTTCAAGTATATAAAAGCTGAACATCTTTTATCTTTAGTTCTCCCTATGGCTAAAACCTTTAATCAAGTGTTTTAGTAATCGCAAAGATTTTTCATTTGATTTATAACTTGTACAATGACACTGCTGCAAATAATGAGGGAAAATGTCATGAGGAAGACAGAAAGGAAAAGGCAGTGTTCATAATTCAGTTTAAATTGTATTAAAATGTTTGCCACTTGTTTTAATCCAAGATTTTTTTATTAAAAAATTTAGTTACTAAAATGAATCATAAATGGTATTGTGTAATCTTAAAACCGTCCATTTTAGTATCCCTTCAAACAAACTGAAGGACCTGGGGGAAGGGAAAAAACAGGCAACTTGACATATATTGATTTCAAATTACTTTTAGGACTACATATTTTAGAATTATTCTCTATATTTAAATTTAGCTAAATGAAAGAAATATATATATTGAAATAGGAATGGAGAGCATTGAAAAATAAATTTTGATTGTGTAATTAGAAATAAAAATCCTGAAGCCATCAGTATATATTGAAGATTATTTAAATAACACTTCTGTTTTTAATGGGTATTTGACAAATTGTATTTCTAAATTAGTCAGTGTATATCTTTGATTTGAATCCTATATCAGCTGTCTAGAGTCACAACTGTGAATTGAATAGCCACATAAATTGAAAGAAAGAAAGACTTAATTTGTAGTTGTCCAGAAGATCTGAGTCTGTGTGCAGCTTTGTCAGTGGTGAACTGACAAAGTGAGCCTATTGAATTATAGGCTTTAACTTCCTGAAGATTTTTCTTGTTTTCACACCGCATTATTGAATATTTCTGGGCAGAAAGAAGTATAAAGCTAACTTTAAAAACTTTAAAAAAAATAAAATTGAGATCCTATTTGGTGATAGTTAAGGTGTTGGCCTAGAAACCAAGAGCCTGTGAGTTCTAGTCCCACTTTAAGCACGAAAACTAACTTATGAGAACAGTTGGAATGCAAATTGGCATTGCTAAGTAATGCAATCATAAAGTGCAATGTCATGTGAACATGCAGTTTAGCGACAGGAATTCACACACTCCAAGTTGCTGTCATTAAGTAAGGACTCTGAGGTAAAGTGAGGACTTCGTGTAAATCATGTCACAACTATTAGTTGGGCAGCCATTATAAATTGAAAAAAAAAGGAATGAATATGAATGAATGAATATTTTAATTTGTATACCGCCCTTCTCCCGAAGGACTCAGGGCGGTGCACAGCCAAAATAAAATACAAAAACTACACATACAATACTAAGAACAACCCTTTAAAAACATATTCAATTGGCCACATTTAAATAAAATTCTCCCTATAAAATTAACAGAAATTTAAAAACCCATAAAATCAATTTAAAATTTTAAAAATTCAAGCCAGTCCAGCAAGACGGAATAAATAAGTTTTAAGTTCGCGGCGAAAGGTCCTGAGGTCAGGTAATTGTCGAAGTCCAGGGGGAAGTTCGTTCCACAGGGTAGGAGCTCCCACAGAGAAGGCCCTCCCCCTGGGGGCCGCCAGTCGACATTGCTTGGCTGACAGCACCCTAAGGAGTCCCTCTCTGTGAGAACGCACCGGTCGTTGGGAGATAGACGATGGCAGTAGACGATCCCGTAGGAAGAAGTCAAGGGCAAGGACCGGAAGGGGGGAGGAAGGGAAGCGAGGGAGAAGGAAAGAGAAAGAAAAGGAAAGAAGAAAGGAAAGGAAAGGAAAATGTTAATATTACAATGAAGAACTGAACTCTACTTATCCTTAATTTCCAGCTTGGAACCTTGAGCATTGTTGTTATTGTTATTAGTTTTGAAGTTGTATCCGACCCATTGTGACCCCATGGACAACGTTCCTCCAGGCCTTCCTGTCCTCTACCATCCCCTGGAGTCCATTTAAGTTCACGCCAACTGCTTCAGTGACTCCATCCAGCCAACTCATTCTCTGTTGTCCCATTCTTCTTTTGCCCTCAATCTTTCCCAGCATTAGGCTCTTCTCCAGTGAGTCCCTGAGCATAGGATCATCTTTTCTCTCAATAACTATTCTTGTTCTCCAATGATAAAATTACAGATAATTTTAAAGGTTTATTATATTTGGAAGTTTTTAATTCTATTTTCTGATTAAACAGAAAATAAATGCTTTTATTTATTTTATTTATAATCCAAGGGATTTTGCCACAACTTTCCTTTGGCTATTTGGGACATGTCTGTTTAGTTCTGAGAAGCTATGATGTGATATGCTTTCATATCCTTGAAATAAAGAGTGAGTGGTGATGAATATAGGGTTGAGAATGAAGTTTCTGCTTTATAGGGTATGTAAAGCAAAGAAACAGGTCAATGCCTATAGGCCTACCTTATTTTTCTGCAGCTTCCAGGAGCCTTCAAAATCACGTCGGTGAAATTCATTGGCAAACTGCTGGCTATCAACTGCATATTTCCTGCAATTTTCCAAAAAAATGGCCAAAGAAAAAGGAAACAATCTAACTTTTATATCTCAACTCTGAAATCCTTGAGGGATTTCCTGGTGGAATGTACTTTAGGGTTACCAAATTTGAGGTGCAATTAATACAAATGACTTCAAATTAGAGTTTGGGGGATCTTTTTACTGCCATGTGGATTTTTATAACTCAAATGTAGGAACCAGCCCCAACTCTATAACAACCATATAATTATTAGGCGAGATAATAAAAATGACATTAGTCCAATTTGCTTGTTTATTACAGTATATTTATATCATTGTTCGGACCTTCCATTCATACACAAAGCAACTCAATTAAAGAAGACATTGTTCTCAAGAACACAATCTGAAATAGTGGCAGAAGGAGATAGTTCTGAAGGCTAGGAAGAAACAAGGAATACATTGTCCTGGTGTACAGTACAGGCTTAGGCTACCTCCCGTTTTCTTAAACAGCAATTTGTGAGCCTTTTCTTTTTGATTGATGGACAAAACTATAATTTCTTGTTTGTTGAACAGAAACAGACTGGGTGTTATGGATTTCAGTTAAGTGGCTGTTTCCGAGGAAGCAGGAGCACATTCTGCTTCTGGGGGGTGGGGGAGATAAGACAAGAACAACATGGCCAGGAGTTGAACTGGAATTAGAGAAAGAAAGCTAGGATGCCATTCCATAGAATTACATCCACTAGTATATCTTTTATTTATTTATTTATTTATATCCCGCCCTTCTCCGAAGACTCAGGGCGGCTTACACTGTGTTAAGCAATAGTCTTCATCCATTTGTATATTATATACAAAGTCAACTTTTATTGCCCCCAACAATCTGGGTCCTCATTTTACCTACCTTATAAAGGATGGAAGGCTGAGTCAACCTTGGGCCTGATGGGACTTGAACTTGCAGTAATTGCAAGCAGCTGTGTTAATAACAGACTGACTTAGTCTGTTGAGCCACCAGAGGCCCCTGAGTAGAAAACTTTTCTATCTGAGTAGAAAAGGTTTAGTCTGGCAAGATTCTATCTACTGGATGCCAGCAAATAAAGAACTGAACGTTGCCTGAATTGCTCCTTATCATTCTTTGACTAGGCCTGATTGTAAGCTGCTTTTTGTCTCTCCAGCCAGAGATCAGAACTAGTAGTCCTCCACTTAAGACCACAACTGACCTGGAATTTCAATCATTAAACAGTAGTTAAGTGAATCATCCACATGACCATTTCACACAACTGCAATTACAGCTCTCCCAGTTGTGATCATTATCCAACCACTGAGGCTTAATAACCAAGTCCTCTCTCTATGCCCTACCACATTGATGGCGAACCTTTCTGGCACTGAAAGCCCAAACCGGACCGCATGTGCATGCACACGCATGTGTGTGTGCCAGAGCGCCGGAAACATAAAGACCAGTTGGCCTGGCGTCGGCACATGTGTGCGTGCTGGCCAGCTGGTGTTTGTGTTTGTTGGAAACCCAAACACCAGCTGGCTAGTGGCGCATGCCTGTTTGGGGGATGTTTTGGGGGGCATTTTCAAACCGTTTTGGGGGCCGTTTTCCGGGCCATTTTTTGGGCCGTTTTCAGGCCGTTTTTGGCCATTTTTGGCTGGTCTTCAGGCCATTTTCCAGCACGCCAAAGCCGGCAAAGACCAGCTGGCCAGTGCGCATATGCGCACTGGAAACCAGAAGAGCAGCTGATGATGGTGCGCATGCCCACAGAGAGGGCTCTGCGTGCCACCTCTGGCACCTGTGTCATAGGTTCGCCACCACAGCCTTACTGCATCCAGGTTCGCTTACTTGCATTGTTCTTCAGATGTTGACTACCAAGGCCGTCTGTTCCAGAGGTCTTCAGACAAAAGGGGAAATATCTCAGCGTGCTGGAGGAATAAAAACACTAGAGAATGCGATTGTTCTGTAAGGTTCAGAAGGCTGGCGTTCACTCCTATTTTCTTCTTCCCTAATGCCAGCCTTCTGAAAGGCTCAGAAGGTTGCGTTTGTTAATGGCATTTCCACCAGCACACAGTAGGATCTCCCTTCCTTGCATGGAAGGGAGCGGAAATCCTTTTCTCTGTCCTCTATCCTTTCCACTAATTTCCCAGCCAGATGCACGTTGGCTTTTACGGAAAAGTGGCAGAAAAGATTGCAAATGGCAATCACATGATTGTAGGCCACTTGGCAAAACATCATAAATGTTGCCAGTCGCCTGAAATCCAGTCACATGACTGCCCAAGTGGAGAGTGACCATATAAGATGGCCAGAAGTACTTTGCAGCCATTTACAAGGCTTTCTTAATGCAAACAATTATAAAATGATCGGTCATAAATCGAGGACTTCCTGTAGATATTTCCTTACTCTTATAAGAAAGAATTTTACCATTCCTGCCCCCATTCATTATTCTGTAGATACTTAGCAAAAAAAGCGAATATTAGATAGGAATAGAAATGTTTTTTTTTTCTCACATTAGGTTTGCTTGGCAAGAAATCTATGTAGGATAAAAATCAAAATCACAAAAACATGCTTTTTCCTAACTTTAGAATATTAATAACTTCAGAACCCACTTTAAACACATATTTTTCAGAAAGTATTAAGCAGTGTTTCTTCTATAGAATTTATTCCATGCAGACTGGGCCTATGTTGATATTTTATTTAAAAGCTGATGGCAGTTAAATATAAGTTGTCCAAGAAAAGTATTTACAAAGACGAATAATTTAGCAGAACAAAGGGGAAGGGAGGGATGAACTGTTACACTCTTTGCAGTTTATTTTAGCTAGGTACATCTGTATAAATGCAATTTACTCTGACGCAGAACTGCTTGATAGTTTTAAAACTCCCAGTTCTGTTGCCAAACCAATTGCCCTTGATGGCTTTTATATTCAGAGATACTTGCAATTGCCTTGTTTACATTAGTGCCATTCATAAAACATTTAGAATGGCCGTTCTGCTGAATAAACAGTCAAAAGGCTGGAGGATAAGTCTATCACCATCAACTGAAGAGTAAACTTTCCAAACCATTTCCTGTCAGTGGGGACTTTGTCAGTAAAATTGCAAACTCTGTGCTTTAAGATGCAAGAGGAAGAATTAGATTAAGCAGGTTACTGCTGACATGTCTACTGATCAGGATTCAGGACTAAAATTGCTGTAAACAATAACATTATTTTCTTTCTTTCTTTCTTTGTCAATCATATATAACAGGTAAAAGTATAAACAGTATAAAAAGAGTAAGTAAAAAGGAATATTAGGTCAGGGACGGTAGGCACGCAGGTGCACTTATGCACACCCTTTACAGACCTCTTAGGAATGGGGTGAGGTCAACAGTAGACAGTTTAAGTTTAATGTTTTGGGGGTTTGGACAAGAAATCACAGAGTCAGGTAGTGCATTCCAGGCATTAACCACTCTGTTACTGAAGTAATATTTTCTGCAATTGAGTTTGGAGCGGTTTACCTTGAGTTTGTATCTATTATTTGCTTATGTATTATTGTGGTTGAAGCTGAAGTAGTCATTGACAGGTAGGACATTGTGGTAGATAATTTTATGTACTATGCTTAGGTCAAACTGATGATACATGAAAATGATGTTCTGGTGGTAAATGAAAATGGGCTCCCCAAGCATCAATTACAGAAGTAAGGTGGTAGTACAGAGAGATACAGTTAAGATGAAACCTCACAGCTTCCCCTTTGATTTTTAAAATTAGAATAAACTTTTAAAAGGCATAAGATCTGCAGAAGCAATGACCCAAACAGATACCAATAGAAGAGTAGATACGCTGGTGATATGGGTATTAAATTTTCTAATAGGTCATTAAAGTAGTATTAATGTGATGCTTATAAAGTAGCAGTGTAGAAGCTTGAAAAAGGATGAAGCTGTTTTAGTGAGCAGCAGACTACTACTTCTCAATCATTTTCATGGGATTGGATATAATATTTGATAGAATACGTGGAAGAAGCATAAGAAAGAAAAGCTACTTGTTTGTACCTACAACCATTTTTCTAATAAATGTATTTTTCTGTATTTTTTACAGTGAACATTATCTTTTCATAAAATCAATTAGAATATTATGTGTTGACATTAGAACCCATAGTGCAGTTTTGATCACAAAATTTAATAAGGGAACCACTTATTTTTATTTTATTTAAGAGTCAGTATTTAATTATTTTGCACATGGCCTTGTTGCTTGAATTAGATATTTCTGAATTCTGTGTCTAGTTTTGGTTGCCATAGTGTAGAAAAGAGACTCTAGAAACAGTGCAGAGAAGAGCAACCAAGATAATTAGGTGACTGAAGGCTAAAGCATATAAAGAACAGTTACTGGAATTGGGTATGTCTAGTTTAATGAAAAGAAGGTTTAGGGGTTGCCGCAAAGAAGAGAGAATCAACCAGGGATGGGTTCTAATTTTTTTGACTACTAGTTCTGTGGGTGTGGCTTATTTTGTGGGCATAACTTGATGGTCATGTGACAGTGGGCGTGGCTTGATGGGCATGTGACTGGGTGGGCATGGCTAACTCAATGTCACTCATGTCAAGGGGTCCCTCGCCTGGCCCCTCCCCTCCCAGCCATTCCTTGTCATACCCAGCCTCAACATATCTAGTTTTGTAAAAATGTTGTTCATCTTTTTTCAACTTTTATTATCTACATATTATAGATGCACTTTCATGGACCACTTAAAGGAGGAAATGGCTCATATGCTTTGCCCAAGAATTTGATGGGCAACAGGCTTTTAAGGGGCTGCCAGAAAGAAGGGGGTGGAATGTATTTTCCAAAGCACCAGAAACCAAAACAAGAAGCAATGGATGGAAACTGAACAAAGAGAGAAGCAACCTAAAACTAAGGAGAAGCTTCCTGACAGTGTGAACCAATTTAGGTGCAGAAATATTTCAGTCATAATTTTTTTTTATTTGAATTTATATCCCGCCCTTCTCCGAAGATTCAGGGCGGCTTACACTGTGTTAAGCAATAGTGTTCATCCATTTGTATATTATATACAAAGTCAACTTTTATTGCCCCCAACAATCTGGGTCCTCATTTTACCTACCTTATAAAGGATGGAAGGCTGAGTCAACCTTGGGCTGGTGGGACTTGAACTTGCAGTAATTGCAAGCAGCTGTGTTAATAACAGACAGACTTAGTCTGCTGAGCCACCATTCGTGCAATACAATCTGCGTATTGTTCAAAACAGTAATTAGTATTATGGCTGATGTTTGACAGCAAGCCTAAAAGTCAAAGATCACAAGAGTGCTTCTTTCTCTGTATGTATACAAAACATTACATACCAGGAATAGCATATTAAGATGGACTTATGCAACCTGATGTACAAAATAAACACACACATACCGTATATACTCGAGTATAAGCCGAGTTTTTCAGCACGTTTTTTGTGCTGAAAAACGTCCCCTCGGCTTATACTCGGGTCTATACGGCTTATACTCGAGTTTTGTTTTTTTTTTAAGCCCCTCGGCTTATACTCGAGTATATACGGCTTATACTCGAGGTTTTTTTTTTTTCTTTTTTTCACATTTTACCGGACGGTGCGGGGAAGCCCTGCCGGTGCAGTGAGAGGGCGGGGCGGGGGAGCCGCCAGCCTTCTCAGCTGAGGGAGGGAGGGTTTCCCCAACCGGTAGGTGCCTCATTTCCCACCCTCGGCTTATACTCGAGTCCCCAGTTTACCCCAGTTTTTGGGGTAAAATTGGGGACCTCGGCTTATACTCGGATCGGCTTATATTCGAGTATATACGGTATTTATGCTCTGGACTATAGACATTGAATGCATGTAAATCTCTGAAAAATATGTGGTAGCCAGCAGCTCGCAGGCAGCAAAAGAAACTGCCACTCCCTACCTCCGTGCATCAAAAAAGGCCAAGCAGTAGCGGGAAGAGCATGGGATGGGAGGCGCAGAAAGTAGCTGCCAGTGATGCCTTCAGTTTACTCATGAGCACCATTGGCCTTTCTCCCTGCCTCTCCCGGCTATTTTGCTCACGAGTAAACTGCAGCTAGGATTTCCTGTATGCATCCCACACAGGCCAGGCCAGCTGGGGGAAACACACAGGAAGAGCTCCAGTGTCGCAATCTCCAGCACGCTCCCCTCCCTCCCCACATGCATCAATCCACCACCCGCTGCTGGTATCAGCCCTCCACCAGCTCTCCCTCCCCTGCCCAACTGCCGGCCCGTGCCCTTCGGCCTTACCTTTGCCAGCAGTGGTGAGCAGAAGTACACAGCTAGATTCTGCAAGTAGTGGCAGGGCGGGCAGGCAGGGCGAGCGAGCGAGCGAGCTTCAGGTGGGTGGGGTGTGTGAGTGGGGACCGGTTCGGGGGTGTGGCCAGCCAGAGGTCACTCCCAGTTCAGGGAACTACATCAAATTTCCACTAATGGTTTTCCCGAACCGGTCCGAACCGGTAGCAACCCACCTCTGGAATCAACCTATTCTCCAAAGCACTTGAAGGCAGGGCAAGAAGCAATTGGGTGGAAACTAATCAAGTAGAGAAGCAACTTAGAACTAAGAAGAAATTTACTGACAGAACAATTAACCAGTGGAACAACTTGACTGCAGAAGTTCTGAATGCTCCAACACTGGAAGTTTTCAAGAAGTGATTGGACAAACATTTGTCTGAAATGGTATAGGGTTTCCTGCCCAAGCAGGGGGTTGGACTAGAAGACCTCCAAGGTCCCTTCCAATTCTGTTATACTGTTATTCTGTTAAATTTGTCTGGCAATGCAAAAATCTCCAAGATAAAAATGAATTACAGATGAAAATGAAAGGGGAGTTGATTTTACCTATGTGCTGTGCTGTGCTATTCTGTTTTTTTGTGCTCTTATCTATTCTGTTCTGTTGTGTTGTGTTCTGAACACTAATTTATCCCTGCATCAGGTTAGGATTACATGATGTCTGGCAAAAAGAGGATATGACTATCTTGAGTCCTCATGTCTCTGGATTTTTTTAGTAAAGAAGTCTTTGGCTTTTGATAGCAATATAGATCAGATTCACTGTTGTTACAGTAAATGATGCAGTCATAAAAGACTACATCAAGTGAAGGCACCACTTGGTGATGGCAATGCCTGAAGTGAGGACAATGTAGTTCATAAAACGAGGACCGCACATGTCCACAGCTTCCAATTTTTTGCTGGTTCCCTATTGAGTTTGCATATGGAAAGCCAGCAGCAAAGATACGAAATCATGATCACATGACCACTGGGATGTTGCAGTGACATAAATTCTGAGGATCTATCATAAATACCATTTGTTCAGCGCTGTCATAATTCTGAACAAACACTATACTGCACTTCCCTAATAATATTAAATGCAGGTTAACAAGCTAGTTTTGTGGCCTTCATTCTCGATTAGTATTCTCCTGCTGATTGCATTGCTGTCTGAAATTGAAAAGACCTTAATCAGTTACATGGTGATGGGTTTTGCTTTCTTAACTGGTTCATAACTGGGTCACACTAGACAAACAGCTGATGCTAGCACACTTCTCTCAATATGTATTCTCCCTTGTCCACAAATTTCTCACTTGTAATTTCTTCCTTTCCAATGAAGGTAAATACTAATACAGGTAGTCCTCGACTTACAACAGTTCCTTTAGTAACCATTCAAAGTTACAACAGCACTGAAAAAAGTGACTTATCACTATTTTTCACACTTACAACTGTTACAGCATCCTCATGGTCACGTGATCGAAATTCAGGCACTTGGCAACTGGTTCATATTTATGACAGTTGCAATGTCCAGGTTCCTGTTATCTGCTTTTGTGACCATTTGATGAATAAAGTCAATGAGGAAGCCAGATTCATTTAACAACCGGGTCATTAGTTTAACAAATGTAATGATTCACTTAACAACTGTGGCAAGAAAGGTTGTAAAATGGGGAAAACCACTTAACAAATGTTTCACTTAGCAACAGAAATGTTGGGCTCAATTGTGGTCATAAGTCAAGGACTACCTGCATTAAATCTTCAGGTTGTCGTTCTCTCCCCATCCAATATGTTCGCCTCTTCAATAGTTTGTGTCCTTCTTTGCCTCTTCAGATGCCCTATAACCCTAAAACTGGGGCTTGATTTTTTACCAGCTGTGTTTTTATTCTGAGTCGTTCTGTAGTACTGACTATACATACAGTACTTCTGTGGTATTGTTTATATATCACTTTGTCCCGTGTCTTTTGGTAATCAAAACAACTCTTGTATATTGTTCACAAGTCTTCTAGATTCATATTCAAACAAAGAAGAGTGGAAATTTGGAAATTATCTGGAAATTGTAGGAATAATATACCAGGCAGAACTACGGTCTAGCCATCATTTTAATCTCATACAGGGTCCTCTTGCATTGTCGCAACAAACTTATTTCTGATCAACCAGGCACAGACTTGAACCAAGTGGTAAGAGATGTGTTTAGCCCTTGAATATTCCAAAGGTGCTTTTTAAAGAGGCAACTGGATTTTCTGTTTTTTCTTTGAAAACATTTGAATGAAGAAGCTTCTTGGATGAGAAGCAAAACATCTTCAAACAAAAACCAGAAAGTCCCTTTGCCTCTTGAAAAAACACCTTTGGGACAACCATGACCTGGATGACTGAGAATTTCCATAGACATCAAGCCCTTGAGTAGTTATTAGCAATCCCTTTTTTCCTCATGAGCAAGGAGAGCTCTAAGGAAAGATATAAAATATTTTGGGTTCCTATAAGTTACTATCTAGATATTGCCACAGGGAGAATTTTGCCAAAAAGATAGTTACAAGGGTAGAAAAAAATAAATATTAAATATAGCAATGAGTGTATGTGTGTATAAGAGCAGAACAATTCTAAAACATAATCCTTATATTTCAGATAAAAATCACTATCCATTAATACTTCTTCCTATTTTATATATGTAAATACAACATTTGTGTCACAGGAGTTAATATGATAGGAGATGATTAACTTAATTGAGCAAGTAATAATGCTCTTCTAATGAATAGCAACAGTTCAAGACTAGCTCTGGATAATTCTGAAACAAAGTCAAAGGATTTCTCATTACACTTATTAGAAAATGTTAGAATAATGTCCTCTCACATTGGCTTTTGATTCCTATTGTTATTACAAGTAAAAATAACCAGAGTGCTGCCTGATAAATGAAATAATTATTGATAGACTAGAATCCTTGATTCGGTTTTGTAAATACAAAAATAATAAAAAGTTTAGTGGGTTATGATAATGATTGGGAAATGAAAAGGTTTATTTGAAATAGTTAAATGAACTAGTTGGAATGCCTTCCTTGACTGTGGAGTCTCTGATGGTCTCTGAATTTTGGTTGTTGTTTTCTTGCAGACATTTCATTATCAAAATAGGCAACATTATCAATGCTAAAGGAAGTGGGGTTTGATCTCATTTTATGTATCAGTGACTTTATGCCTTGTGAGTATTGTTGGGAGTGTTCTTAGTGGTTTTTTGATTAGGCTATTGTTTACCTGTTTGTCTGCATTGATAATCCCTTGATTGGAATATTGTTTACTTCTTAATTGCCCCACAGTTCAACCCTGACCTATAAATGTTGTCTTCTATTGAAACTTTCCTTCATTGATTTTACTTTTGTACCTTTCCCCCATACCATAACTTAGAATTGAATAACAGATAGTCTTCCAGATGTTCAACCAAATAAGCATTCTCCACTAACCAAATTTAATGGTGATCAGTGATGGAAGCATCTATAGAACACTGCACACCACAACAACTAGACACAAGAACAGTTTTTTCCCAATGGCCATCACTCTGCTAAACAAATAATTCCCTCAACACTGTCAAACTATTTACTAAATCTGCACTACTATTAATCTTCTCATAGTTCCCATCACCAATCTCTTTCCACTTATGACTGTATGACTGTAACTTTGTTGCTGGCAATCCTTATGATTTATATTGATATATTGACCATCAATTGTGTTGTAAATGTTGTACCTTGATGAACGTATCTTTTCTTTTATGTACACTGAGAGCATATGCACCAAGACAAATTCCTTGTCCAATCATACTTGGCCAATAAAAAATTCTATTCTATTCTATTCTGTTCTGTTCTGTTCTGTTCTGTTCTGTTCTGTTCTGCTCTATTCCATTCTATCTAGCTTTCCACTGACCCACTATTAAGCATATAATTTTGTAGTTTAATTTTGTAATTAGATAAGATTTAGAAAATCTGGGCAAAAATCTGTATCTTCCACTGATGTCTTATCTCAAAAGTGCTTTTTCAAAAGGCAACTGGACTTCGTTTTTTCTTTGAAGAAATTTCACTTCTCATCCAAGAAGCTTCTTCAGCTCTGAAAAACAAAGTCCAGTTGCCTTTTGAAAAAGCATTTTTGGGACAACCATGACCTGGATTACTGAGAATCACCATAGACACTAACTGCCTTAGTTTTACTGAAGATTATGTTAATCTAATGCTGTTTTAGTAGTTCTGTTATAAAATGTTCTAATTTCCTCAGGATGTGTTGAACTTTATCTACTCTAATCCTTAGCCAGCCCAACCATTTGATTATGGGAGTTAAAATGGAATATCCCTTTCAGCATTTTCTATAACAAATGCTTGAAGTATATGCTTAAAATTTTGAATAATACATTTTTCTTTACTTAGTCATCTTTACACCTTAGTTGTAAAGTTCAGTTGGGCTGAGGAAATTCTTCATGGTAACATAAGTATTCTCAAAGTTTTTGCTTTTTGTGCTATATAAATCACTTATAAGTTACATATCTTTTTGTTTCTCCAAAATATAATACATTTCAGGAAAAAAAATGAGAAAGCACGAACTGAGGTTATAGGCAATGCACTCAGAATTTTGACTGTGGTATTTTCAGTACCCAAAGAAATATGTTATTAGAAACCTGACTGATGTGATAAAAGAAGCATTCAATAAATTGGTATTCAACAAATATGGCTTCCATCATTCTGACTGTCAAGCCTAATAGCCATACTGGCTGAGGCTGATGGAATTGGAAGTACAATACATCTATAGATCACCAGGTTGTGGAGGGTTTATATTTGGAAAATTGAAAGAAATAATACACTAGGCATACATAAAAATTAAAGGAAAGCAGTGATATAGATAGAATTGTGTGTGTGCATATATGTATATACCTAGTAATATTCCAGAAATATACAGCTAGTCTGATCTGTGCCTTTTGGAGTTAAAGATGGTGTTGATTAACATATTTTACAAAAAACACTTTCACTGTAATTATGTTCTTACCACATTCAAAACAAACAAGGTTTGACCTGTTGAGAGACTGATTAGCTGACAAGAGCTTAATCTGTATGTTTAAAAATACAATTTGACATTTTATTAATACAGCTTTTGAGAAGGGAGTTATCTTTTAATGAGAAGCTAATTGGTTTTATTGCTTTTTTGTGTATAGAATGTCTAAATTGGAGGGATTTAATAACGTTAACTGTCAGCTAAAATTTCTCTTTCTACCTTGGGTTTAACCTTGTGTTGTAGGATTTTTGTCCTCCGCATTATTGATAGAAATGTGTCGTGCCTGATTGTCATAGCATTTAATGATTTCAAATAGTAATGTTTCTAATAGCTTAAATAAGCCTCTGAAAATACTACTTTCTTATCTTTCCATATATTGCTTCTGAAAATATCTGTTGGAAAGTGGTAGTCAAATCTTAAGAGGTTTCCTGACATCTTTCTGCCTTAGTTTTCCATATGCATTTAATCAAGGAATTCAATCAGGATGAAAAGGGATTAATACCAGGTAGAATTAATCTTATATGTTTTGCCATTAATCATGTCTACTGATGTTGGTAAAAGTAATCTTGAATCTTCTTAGTAGCCAGGTTGAGCTAGTAAAAGAAGAGACAGCTACTCTCTCCCCCCAACCCTTATAAAAAATAGGATAGAATAATTTCTTGCTTCTCAAGATACAGAATTAAACCATTGGGGGTTGGGGAAAGACATTTGTGCAGCTAGCAAATACAATTGCATTTCAGTTTATTTTGTATCTACCTTAAAAATCTACATATATAAATAAATAAAATCCAGCTATTTCCATTATACAGCAGGCATTAAAGATCACTCACCAATCCTTTTGTTATATGCTACTCAACTATTCATGAGGAATATTAGTTAACTTTGCATTTAAATAGTAATGTAATTCAAATTTGGGGTATGCACTCATCATAAACTACAATGTGTTTGAATAATAGACACTATAATATTAGCAACAATTTGCTCAATTGCTATTCTAAATTTGACCCTTGTGGCTTCTAAATTTTGGATATATATTCACATTATATTATTGCAATTCATTTTATTGTGAGTGAAAAATAAAAGTAAGATAGTAAACGACATTCAACTGCTGTAGAAGTGATTAGATTCAATGTAATTATTTCAACAAAAGAGAGAGGGAAAAAAAACCTATTCTCCTTTTTCAGAATCAAAGAGGTTATAGGAACTGCCTTCAGTCAATACATCCAAAATTTTTCATCTAATGCTATTTATCTATGAAATATATATGTGTTCTTTTTTTTTAGATATTCTGGTTGGATTACCAGACAAAAAAAAATTAAACAAATTATAATGCAATCATTGCAAATGAAACAATATAGGTAGCCCTAAACTTACAATATTCATTTAAAGGCCATTCAAAGTTGCAATAGCACTATAAAATAATGATTTGAATAATGACACAGCATCCCCCCAAATCACATGATCAAAAATCAGGTGCTCAGCACCTGGCATGTGTTACAATGGTTGCAGAATCTCTGAATCATATTATCGTTATTTGCAACTTTCCCAACCAGTTTATGACAAACAAAATCACATAGGAAACCATATTTGCTTAATAACCACACAATTCTTGCTTAACAACAGCAATGATTTGCTTAATAACCATGGCAAAAGTTCATAAAATTGGGCACACCTCATTTAATTTATCATCTAACTTTGCTTAGCAATAGCAATTCTGGTCCCCATAGTGGTGTTAAGTCAAGGCTACTTGCAATAATAGAGCTGTGTGAACTGCAGAGCTAGATGTAGTTGGTAATTCAACCACAGCTGGAATTTCATATATTGTACAACTTTGATTTATATAAGAGGACACAGTGCTAATTTCCCAGGAATTAGTATTTTTACTCAATCTTATTACCTAGGAAGGAAACAAGTAAAGACTTCCTTTTAGAAAAAAATCATAAACTATTCCTGAACTTAGAAATTTTAATATTTAATGATAAATTAATGTAATTTAAGGCTGTGGCTTCTTATTCGCTTCTGATCTTCTTTATAATTGCAATATTTTTATACTTTCCTTTCCTTTCCTGTATGCTAAATACTGGTACATGGTTTTTTTGACCTTTATGTGATTTGCTTCATATATAATCTGTAGATATTCCATCAACTGAGTTAAACTATAGATTTCACAATGTAGAAATGAAACACGTGTTTTATAAATGAATTGCATTATTTTCTTACTTGGTCTCATAAAGATTCTAGGCGAAATTCAAGATTCAATCACACTTAAGGCAATCACAGTTAAAATCAATAGAATTGGAGATAATCAGGACTTTTGCAAGTCTAATTACAGTTCAGTCTGAATTTATATGAAACTGAGCTAATGCTTATTATTATTACTGCTGTATTAATAATAGTTATTATTAGAAAAGCAAGTGAATTTGGCATTTAGAGAAGTCTTGGGAATTCATAAACAATGCCCCAGATAATTTCTGGTTTGATCCACACAGGTGGACAGTTAGAGAGGTGGACAAAGTATATTATTAAAGACTGATTATGAGGATACCATTCAGTCAAAGCTAAAAAACCTGGCATAGGGTTGAAAGTGTATTTGTCAATGGATTGATCTTTTTTGCCATGGGATAGGACTTCCTTTTAGTTCAGTTTGACCTCTAGAGGCAAACTAAAGAAATCACTGATCATAGAAATAAAATAAAATTAGAAGATTACTTAAGACAAATAAAACAAAATGGTATACAGCAGAGAAAGATATGTTGAACTTGGCTAGCCCAGGTAAAAATGTTCCTTGTTCAAGTAAACTGATTTGAATATTGAAGCTATTATCATTAAGACTTCATTGAAAAGACAATCGTAAATCATAGCTAAAATCAAATAAAACGTCGGAATAACTTTTCAGCAGAATTCAGTACCATAACCATGGTGTTTTTCTTTATTGCCCCAAAGTGGTAGAAATATGAAACACTATTGTATTGTTTCCATCCCAGTAAAAATGAAATGAAATTAGTTCAGAAACCCTCCGATTATCTGTTCTGATCATAATCCTGAGTAGAATATTGTGCCAGCTGAAGGTCTATGACTTCAGTGTCCTCCTAGACTCTTTGCTCTTGCAAGATTTATAGATTGAGATTTGTGACAGGACAGATTTCATCCATCTTTGCTGCACTTCTTGGGTTCTTGTATGCCCTGGCAACGTTAACTCATGCCTCATCACCATTATATTAGAATAGTGCAATATACTTTATATAAAACACATTTGGCGCAAAATGCACTAAGCCACGAGCTTGTGGCTTCTAATTTGAAACTGAATCTCATTGATTTAGACTCAAAATATTACATGAACCTGAATCCTATTGCTTTCAGCAGATCTACTTTAAATATGACTAGATCAGTAAATTTGAATCCAGCCAAATGAAAGGGAAGATTTTAATTGTGGTAAGCATAAATGGATTTCTTGGAAAGATACCAGCCATGACTCTCTCTTGATATTAGAAATAGATTTGGTTAAGAAAATCTACTATGATAATTCATATTAATGCCAATAAATGCTTTGTGCTCTAGGTTTAACAAAGAATTATTCAAAAATATATAATAATTGTCTCTGTTAAAACAGAATGCGGAAATAATTAATTTTAAAGAAGTGGGATCAATTGGAAGCTGATGGAAAATTTCTCTCCCACTTCCTAAAGTATAATATATCTCAAATTTTTGTCAAGATAATCTCATCCCTATTTTTCCTGGGTCATAGGAATCCCTTTTTCCAATATGTACCACAAATATACACAGGCTAGACGTTCTACCTCAGAAGGTTGTTGTTATTCACACAGTCTAATGCAGCGGTCCCCATCCTTTCCTACTTGCTGGAGTGATAGTGGCAGCTGGTGGGGGGAGATGAGATAGTTTTGTGTGTATGTGCATGTTGCTTTCACAAAGGAAGCTTTGCATGTACACTCACCCACCACTTCCATGCCCCGGTTCCTAATGGGCTGCAGCCAACACCAGGCTGGAGGTGGCCCCCCCCCATCTAATGGACATGCCTACATCTGAGAAGATTGCACTGATTATTCTGAAAGACGTAAGATGTGTCTTCGATGAGAAACATGCATGAAACGTGGTTTTTGCTTTGCCCAAATCTGAAGCAGGTTTTCTTTTCATTCTCCTATCTGCTCTTTTCTGTTGAGTAAATTAGAGCATAGAAGAGTAGGAGTTTACACAACATCTCACCTTTTAAGATTTTTTCCAAGAACGCTTTTTCAAATAGTGCTGTATTATTTTAAATGTTTGCAAAAGAATTCGCTTTGTCCATAATTCTTCATATTATCTTAAGAAGGTTGAATCGTAAACACTTTGAAAATTAAAATACTTAAATGTAATAATATATTAATAATAAATAATTATTTTGTTGTTAATAATAAATAATTTCAATATAGTATTTAGAAATGTTAAATACCTAAATAAAATACTAAAAGTTTGCATAGCAGTATCCTATTTTTTAATGTATGAATATTTAATTTGTTATTCATTACAGATATGTAAAAGTATATCATTTTTTTTAGAAATAAGAGATAGGTAAGTATCTAAGCAGTAACAGTTTTAGTAGTGATGGTCTTTGATGGTTGTTGAAAGGGAAGGATGAGAATTTTTATATGCCATGACTCAGCTGGTGGCCTGCTTCTTTGCTGTTGTTACAAATACTGAAAAACATGGAATGTATAGATTAGAACTGAAATGTATTGTGAAGCTTTTATGTTTCATGGGGATACAATTTTTATGCAAAGTTTCCTTAAGATCTTAACTTATTTCAAGGATTTGTCCAGGATAAAAAGGCATTTGGAGTTCACAACTGGGTTCATCAATTATACTTCTTTGCCTGTTGGATATAACAAAAAGAGAAAAACCCAGTTGATGAAATCATCAGAAAAAGTGCAGTGCTGAAAATTGCCTTACAATTTGTCAAATGCTTTCTTCTCAAAGCAAGCTTCTATTCTCAGAATGCTTGAGGATTTCTTTTTAATCTCTCTTGCAGGTGTTCTGTGCTCTTATTACTGAAGGTGATAGAGAAGGCTGTTACTATTGAGTTTGTTTTGTGGTCTTAATCTTTTCAAACTGTGACACTTCTCATGCCCCCTCACTTCCCAGTTTGGGGCAGGTGGAGGGAGACATAGGAATTCCCTCATTACATCCTCCTCTAAAATTTAAATGGAGCATAAAAAGATCAGGAAACTGTAGAACTGGGGAGTTGAAAGATAAGATAATTCAATGCACTGCTTGGATACTAAATGAATAGCCAGATAACTGTAGTTATCCCTGAAAATTTCTGCAAATGTTCTTCTCTTCTGAAATTTGGAAACATTTGGAAATATAAATAACTTGTCTAATTTAATATAATGAAAACAATGAAGGGGGAGAGGGAGGGAGAAAGAAAGAAAGGAAGGAAGGAAGGAAGGAAGGAAGGAAGGAAGGAAGGAAGGAAGGAAGGAAGGAAGGAAGCAAGCAAGGAAGCAAGCAAGCAAGGAAGCAAGGATAATCTTCCCTCCTGGTGAGAATAGTTGTTGTATTTTTCAACTACTATTACAATAGCCTTTTTTTTTGAGCCAGAGCAGGGTTTTTTGTTATTGATTTTTTGAGCCAGAGCATCCAAAGGCCCCCATGGCATCGTTCCAAAAGCAAAAAGTAATAGGCTAAGTCCAGACAATATGTCACTTGAATACTAAGATTAATAATAGTAATTGCATCTTAATGCTAAGCGTTAGTATTTGAGTACATGTAAATGTACTCCATAGACTGTGACATGCCAAACATATTGTTGGTGCTCCACATGCAACAATAAATGTTGGGCCTGCATTTAAAGTTTCATGACAATTCCTTTACAAATGGCAATAGAAGCTTTAAAAAAAATCAATAGAAGTTGTGAAGTGGAAGTACCTTGCTTGTTAATGTGTGTTAAGATATATTTATATCATTATTGTATTCTCGGAAACCATTTAATTTCCTGTTCAGTTACACCTTCTCATTTTGCACTTATGGATACTGACGAGCCTAAACGATTAATGACCATATCTTGACTGGATATTTAATGAAATTGTTTCTTTGATTTCAGAAATGAGTATTCTGTCACAGAAATCTATTTACAATTTTAAGTGTGTCCACATATGGACGAAACCATCCTTATAATAAAATACGTTCAAACTTGAAAAGGATCTGGGAACACTTATGACTACTCTCTTGAAAATATTCTACTGGAAAGTAAGAAATTATGATCCTAAACTAGAATATGTGGAACTTCAGATTGCAACAAATTCCAAACTATGTTATTGAAGTTGTATCCCACTTGATTGTTGTGTGAATTAGGCATGATGAAGGAGCAGATTACAAGCAAGGAATTAAGTATGTGAAAAATGCCAAATGCTTTAACTGTCTCATTAGGAATACTCCTTATGCACATGATATTTATGCACACACAAGGAAGGCAAGGCAGGATATTCAAAAGGTGCAGATTACCCCAAATTGTTTCTATCTGATTCACAAACAAGATATACATATTATACCTTATTATTCTTATTTATTTATTTGTCAACAAGAACAAGGAAACAAGTAACATTATAGACATTATAGACATGGACACATGAAAAAAAATTGGCACAAAAAAGGATATAAATAGGCAAAACATAGCCATAAACACATAGAATGATTACATATAAATGGGAACTGTAGGACAAGGACAGTAGGCGCGCTGGTGCGCTTATGCACGCCCCCTTAGGGACCGCCTAAGAAACATGAAAGGTCCACGGTGGATAGTTTAAGGTAAAAGGTGTGGGGATTAGAGAAACTAACAACAGGATCATATAGAATGTCCCAGACATTTACTATTCTATTGCAGAAGGCATATTTCCTACAGTTAAGATTAGAGTGAATTACATTGAGTTTAAATCTATTGATAGCCCTTGTGTTATTATGGTTGAAATTAAAGAACTCATTTAGAGGTAGAACATTTTGGTAAATAATCTTATGAACTAAGCATAGGTCGGAATGTAGACGACGTACTTCGAGGCTATCTAGACCTATAATTTCAAGCCTGGTGGTATAGGGAATTCGTAAGAGTCTGACTTACCCTTAGCCTTCAAGCAAATAAAACACAATTTATATATGAAATATATAAAGCTTTCTCTAGTAAAGTGGGGCGGGGCACAGGAATTGAAGAAATCAATTGCTGAATAATTTACCATTCAAGACAAATAGGGATTTACATCAATATGATACTTAGTTAGCTTTATATGCAGTTGTAATTCTACTGTCTCAGGTGTAAGTTCTCAAAATGAAATAAATGTATATTATTTATTGCAGGTGTAAACTGCCATACCATTTGCTGAAGTGAACAAAATATTTTCCTCCTATTACTAGAGTAGCAACAGATATCATTCCCCAACTCCAGGTGCATTTTATGTTAGATTTACAAGTTATTCTTACATCAGTGGAAAATTCTGAAAGGTCATCTCTTTGCCCCAGAAATCAAAATGCAACTTAAATGTAGTTTAAAAATCAATTAGGCCTCCTCCTCCTTCTTCAGTGGCCACAGCACTAAAAAAAATAACTTATGAGCAGTTTTTCATACTTTCAACCATTGCTGCACATGATCACATGATCAAAATTGAGACATTTGGCAACTCATTTATGATATTACAGTGTCCCAGAGTCATATGATCATCTCTCTTATGATCTTCCAACAAGAAAAATCAACAGGAAAGGCAGATTCATTTAACAATCATGTTACTAACAACAACTATGGTAAGAAAATTCGTAAAATGGGGCAAAATTCACTTAAGAACAGGCTTGCTTGGCAACAGAAATTTGGGACTCAGTTGTGGTAATAAGTAGAAGACTATCTGTATGTTTCATTCCTAATGTGTTCAATGGCATTATGCTTCCTTTCTTACTGCTTTTTTCCTAGACTCAAATTACCCTTGGCATTTGTTAGAATGATACAGGTACAATAATTTTGCTTAATTACTGGTACTAAACGACTTTTCCCTTGAGTCACAGAAAAGTTTTATTGGTACCCTTTAGTATGATTATGAAAATTAATGACCTTGCACTATCTTTTAATGCATAGGTGTAAGAGGAAATAAACTTTGCATTACTCCTATTCAATGCCAGTAAATTGAAAATATATTGGAGGTGTAGAAAGAACCTCAATTTATTATTTGCTTTTACCATTTCATTCAATTTATTGAAAGATCAGTACACATATTGTATTAGGAAGCTAATGAAACATGTATTTTGATGTCCATGATTTCACCTCAAAATGCATAATTCATGTTCCAGTTCATAAACTGGATTATAAATGTCATTGCTTGTCCTGTATCAAGTCATAGTTCTTTATGTTAGAGAATTTATGGAGATCCCTATTTAAGCTATGAAACTCATCAGATAATTGATCAGTCATTTCACATCCTAATCTTTCTCACATAACCAATTTACAATTATTTGGGAAAAGTGCAAGATGAAATCTGATAAAGAATAGTTTTGAAGATAGTGTGATATTAATTTTAACTACTCTGAAGTTCTATCAAGATCTCCAAAGATCTTGGGTGACATTAGGTTACAAAAGATATGACATAATGATATTACCATGTAAATACCATTCCTATTACTAATTACTAATTCCTGTTACTAATTGTCACAACAATTTTGAGAATGGAAGCATTGGTATTTTTTAGGAGAGCAGATTGCCTAGGCTAACTACCCCGTTTGGAGACCTCCTGTTTAGAAATTAACATTAATTTTAGCACTTATAAATTAAGCGCTTACTTATTATCAGCTACTAAACTTTAAAAGAAAAATTGTCCACATATTAGCATTTTCGATGCACACAGAAACTGACTTCCTAAGGCAATCAAGGGACTTTTTAAAATGGCAAACTAGCTGCTCTCTGCAAGGAATTCTCGCTTATGATTAAACTACTTGTGATTATTAAATCCATGCAGAGTTGAATCTTTATATTTCAAGAAATTTTCTGCAGGTGGAATATAATGGAATGAAAAGAACTGTCTCTTTTGATTTTGATTTTTTTTTAAGGTATAATTATGGTCAAGTAGAGGAAATGTCTGTTTCAGCAATATATATATATATATGTTTTCTGAGGTTTTCACGGGTGTTTGTATGTAGGTCTTTGGTTGTTCGGGTTTTCTCCCGTATAAAATTGGAAATGTCTTGGTAACGTTTCGACGAAGTCTCATTCATCATCTTCAGGCTTCAGCTTCGTGCTTCTGGGAGCAATGTGTGATCGCAGCTGTTTCTTCCTTTTAACTGCTAGTGGGGGTTTGAACTGATTGGGTGGGAGCTTGGCTGTGCTCTGATTAGATGGAGATTTTTTGTGCTCTGATTGGCTGGGGGTGTGTCCTGTTTGGGTGGGGGCTTGGTTGTGCTCAATTTAGTCTGTGTTGCAGGGGGATTTGAGCTGGTGAGCTGCATAGCTGTTGTTTGGCTTTGTGGTGGTGCTACATCTTCATAGTGAGTGTCAGTCTGCTGCATGTATGGATTGGAGGGGTTTGAAATGGCTAATGTAGCAGCTGCGGTCTGGCTTCTGGTCCTTGGTCGTGCTTCATGATCAGTGTGGGTTTGGGTCTGCTTTCTGGGTGGATGTGCGGTGGTGACATCCTGTGTGGACCTCGTGAGTGTGGGTCTGGTGTCATTCCTCGTGTTAGGGACTCGTTTGTCAATAAGGGCAGGTTTCCAAATGGCTGGTAGGCGGGAGGTATCATCTCGTTTGTTCATGCTGTGTGGGCGTTTATCTCAATGGCTTCTCTGATTATTCTGTTGTTAAAGTGTTCAGTTTTGGCGATAGTTCTGGTCTTTTAAAGTCAATATCATGTCGTGTGACTTTAAGGTGTTGGACCAGGGAAGAAGTTGGTTCCTCTTTTTTGAATGAGTTCTTGTGTTCTTCAATGCGTGCACTTATTCTTCTGTTGGTTTGTCCAATGTATGTGGTGGGGCAGGCGGTGCATGGGATTTCATATACTCCTTGATTTTCTAACTCAATTTTGTCTCTGGGGTTTCTTAGGATGGTGGATATTTTTTGGTTTATGCAGAATGCTGTCTTGATGTTGTGTTCATGGAGGATCTTGCTGATTCTGTCTGTGGTGCCTTTTATATATGGGAGGAGGGCTGTGCCGTTTTCTTGTTCTCTGTCTTAGATTTTAGTGGGGGTTCTTTTGGATTAGCTTGGTAATCTTATTTCTTTGGAATCCATTGGATGTTAGTACGTTAGTGAGAGTGTCTAGTTCGGTTTTAGGTGTTGTTCATCAGCTAAGCATTTTGTTCTGGAGATGAGTGTCTTGGCTACGGAGTTGATCTGTGCTGGGTGGTGGTGTGAGTGCGTGCAGATAGCGGTTTGTGTGTGTTTTCTTCTGGTAGATGGTGTGTCCTAGGGAGCCATTGGGTTTCTGTAGACTAAGACATCCAGGAAGGGAAGTTGGTTGTTAACTTCTGTTTCCATGGTGAACTGTATTTTGGGGTGTAGGCTATTGAGGTGTGTGAGGAAGTTGTCAAGTTTTTCTTTCCCGTGTGGCCAGATTATGAAGGTGTCGTCTACATATCTGAGCCAGAGTTTGGGTTTGTGATCAGATTTTTCTAGAGCTTGGGTTTCAAAGTGTTCCATGTAGAGATTGGCAATGAAAGGTGTGAGGGTGATCCCATGGGTGCTCCTTCTATTGTTTGTATTTTTGTCCATTATAGATGAAGTATGTGTTGGATAGGCAGTGGTTGGTCAGATCTAGGATGTGCTTGGGGGTTATATTTGTTTTGGATAGCTGTCAAGGCTTCTTTGATTGGCACTTGGGTGAAGAGGATATGACATCAAAGCTCACGAGTAGGTCGCTGGGCTGTAAGTTTTGTTTCTTTATGATCTCTATGAACTGGAATGAGTTTTTTACGTGTGAGGTGATGGATTCTGCATAGGGCTGTAGTTGTTTGGCGAGAAATTTGGCTAGGTTTTGTAGAGGTGAGCCTATGGAGCTGACTATGGGTCTGAGTGGGGTTCCTTCTTTGTGTATCTTGGGGAGGCCATAGAGCTTAGGGCATCTGGATGATTTCTCTCTGGGAATGATTCTTTGTTGGATTTCTTCGCTGATGGGGGAGGCTTTTATTTTGGATCTAGTGGTTTTTTCTAGGTAGGTGGTGGGGTCTGTGTTTAGGGGCTTGTATGCAGGGTCTTGGAGTAGGTTGGTTAATTTGGTTTGGTAGTCAGATGTGTTCATAACCACCGTGGCGTTGCCCTTGTCTGCTGGTAGGATTATTATGCTGGTATCTTTTTTCAGGTTAAGTAGTGCTGTCTGTTCCTCTTTGGGTAAGTTGCTTTTGGGTGGCTTGCTGGTGCAGAGGATGTTGGAGATCTCGAGTCTGATTTTGTTAGCGTCATCGGGGTTGATTTTGGTCAGGCTGGTTTCAACTCCACATATAATGGTTTCGGTGGGGATGTATTTGGGAGTGACTGCAAAGTTGAATCCTTTGGAAAGGACATTGGTTTCAGCTTTGGTGAGGATCCTACCTGAGATGTTATGCACTGTTTGTTTCATGTGTGGCTGTGAAGGGGGAGGGGTTTGTTTCTGGCGTTCTTGTAGTCTTCGGAGTTTGTTGGTGTGCGTGTCTGTCTTGAGGGTGGTCTGTGTTTCAGCTCTCCAGATGGCAAGTTGTTTGGATTTGTCCCAAAGTGCAGGGTGCATCTTGTTGCTGAGTTTGAGGTGAAGTGTGAGGAGATCTTTGTTGATTTGATCTAGGAGGAATCTTTTTGTGTGAAGTTCATTTCTGATTAAGGCCAATTCTGTTCTTTTTAGGATGCGTTTGGTGGCTGCAGAGTTGGAGTGGAATTTCAATTGGAAGCATTTGGGGATTAAATTTTGATCTCGGCAGTTTCGTAGGAATGCGAGGTCACATAAAATGGAAGCTCTTTGGACTTCTAGTTTTTCATAGGTCCTGGTCAGATGGTGGATTTCTTCCCCGTAGAGGTGCAATATTTGTTTTCTGAGGTTTTCACGGGTGTTTGTATGTAGGTCTTTGGTTGTTCCGGTTTTCTCCCATGTAAAATTGGAAATGTCTTGGCAACGTTGAGCAATTGAGCACAACCAAGCCCCCACCCAAACAGGACACACACCCAGCCAATCAGAGCACAAAAAACCTCCATCCAATCAGAGCACAGCCAAGCTCCCACCCAATCAGTTCAAACCCCCACTAGCAGTTAAAAGGAAGAAACAGCTGCAATCACACATTGCTCCCAGAAGCACGAAGCTGAAGCCTGAAGATGATGAATGAGACTTCGTCGAAACGTTGCCAAGACATTTCCAATTTTACACGGGAGAAAACCCGAACAACCAAAGACCTATATACAAACACCCGTGAAAACCTCAGAAAACATATATATATATATATATATGTGTGTGTGTGTGTGTGTGTGTGTGTGTGTGTGTGTGTGTGTGTCTTTGGTTATTCGGGTTTTCTCCCGCATAAAATTGGAAGTGTCTTGGCGACGTTTCGACGAAGTCTCATTCGTCATCTTCAGGCTTCAGCTTCGTGCTTCTGGGAGCAATGTGTGACTGCAGCTGTTTCTTCCTTTTTGTAGTCACACATTGCTCCCAGAAGCATGAAGCTAAAGCCTGAAGATGACGAATGAGACTTTGTCGAAACGTCGCCAAGACACTTCCAATTTTACGCGGGAGAAAACCCGAATAACCAAAGACCTACATACAAACACCCGCGAAAACCTCAGAAAACATATATATATATATGTATGTATGTATGTATGTATGTATGTATGTATGAATGGCTTTTGTGGTTCAAAATAAGGAACTGCACCTCTAATGTACCGGTTTTTTCTTGAAATAGTAATGGAAGCATTTATTCTGAGCTGTCCCTGTTTGACTTGGTCTGGTACTGTCTAGGCAATGCCCCATCTTCTGGGATCTGTAGCTGCACTCCAATAGATTAAAATATGCAATCTTATTCAGGGAAGTGAGCCTTGTGGGGGAAAAAAACTATAAAAGGGGAGGTGGATAAATGAAGGAATTCTCTGTAGAAAAGCAGGAAGCATAGAAGATAGAGCAATGAACAGTGTTTGTTCCTATGGTAGGAAAAAATAATTGCCAAATTGTACTCATGAACACTCCTACTAGCAGAACTGTCATTTTGGAGGTGACTTTCACTCAATCCTGTTGTGTCTCACCTACTCAAAACACAAAAAAACATTTGCTAAAAAGAGATGGGGGCCTCTTATGGAAGACTAGATAGTGCAGTATGGAGGGGGTAGAATTAAGTCAAAAGTGCGTTCTCTTCCCCTTTTGATTAATGGAATATTCTGCTGGACTCAGTTCTTGAATGGAAGGTCTCCATCTGCTCATGGGCAATTAATTAGGCTCCAAGCTAGTTTTAGTAAGAGAAAATAAAATTCTCAGCTAAGATAGAAAACTGTTAGAAAAATCAGCTAACTAAAAGGAGAGATGACAATAATAGATTCAGATGGTCCGTGAGCTCACAATGATCTCAGTCTGTGTTAATAACTTATAATAAGGGATGCACCAAGGCCTGAAATATCAAAGCTTTTTTATTTTTAAAAAAAATGATAATCAAAAATACCCTCTGTGAAAAAGGTTGCTTTGAACATTTAGAAGGCCAAACTTCAAGAATATTTTAAGAATTCTATTTCAAAATACAATATTTAAAATCACTGCTCCTTGTGAATTAAGGGCAACCGTTTATTTTGCACGTGGAGAGTCATTCACTTTGCCTGCAAAGGTTTTAGGCTTTGTGGGTTTTTTTATAGACATCAAAAAAAGTGATACTTAATACTTAAGCATTGCAAAAGATGTTGAATAGAAGACACTTTGAAGAATGGAATGATATCGCTGTTTCACATGATATTGATGTAGTTAATATTTCGTTACACATACATCATATGTAAAGTTTGATGTGATGTTGGCTGTTTAAAGGATGGTCTTAATGGAGACTAGACAAATTCATGGAGAATTGGACTATCAAAGATTATATGCAAGGTTTTGAATCTATTTAGGACTATAGCTAAAATACAATGTGCCTCCTATTCAGATTTATTATCTTTTCAATTGCTTCTAGTTGAACGCTGTAAAACACAGATTTCTAAACTAAATAGGCCTCTTTTCGACAGAGCTTTTATGTTCTTAATACCGGTAGTCGTCGACTTACAACAGTTCGCTTAGTGACCATTCGAAGTTAAAACAGCACTGAAAAAAGTGACTTATGACCGTTTTTCACACTTATGACTATTGCAGCATCCCCATGTCCCGTGATTTACTTATGAATGCTTGACAACTGACTCACATTTATGATGGTCCCAGTGTTCCAGAGTCATGTGATTGCCTTTTGCAACCTTCTGACAAACAAAGTCAATGGGGAAGCCAGATTCATTTAACAACCATGTTACTAATTTAACAACTATGGTGATTTACTTAACAAATGTGGCAAAAAAAATCGTAAAATTGGGCAAGACTCACTTAACAAATTTCTCATTTAGCCACATAAATTTTGGGCTCAATTGTGGTTGTATTTTGAGGACAACATGTAGTTTATTGATTGATTTATTAAGTTTTTTTATCCCATTTTACTACTCAAAAGCAACAAATGCTGACAAGACTCATTCCTCTTATTTTCCCCAGCACAACAACCCTATGAGATACGTTGGGCTGAATGAGAGTGACAGACCCAAAATCACCTAGCCTGCTTTCCTCCCAAGGTAGTACTAGAATACTAGAACTCACAGTCTCCTGGTTTCTAGGCCAGCCTCTGAACCACTACACCAAACTGGAAAGGTTATAAAAATAATACATTTAATTTTAAACTGATGTTGTTCCTTGACAGGAACCATAACTAAGATTTAGTACTTTGTAATACAGTACTTACTTAGCAATAATTAGTGCCACAAAGTGTACTAAGTAGTACACTAAATACTTAGTAATATAATGTCTTTCAGTACTTTGATTTGTTTCCCACCATTCTGTCGTGGATAAATTGCAAATTATTCATAATGATTCAGTCAAAATCATTTTGGTATGTTGGAGAACCCTTGAATCAGAGGTAAAATCTACTTACCTTCCTTACCGGCTCGGAAGTCCACACACCGCACGTACAATACATTAATAATAATTTTGATTCAAATGGTTAAAACCAGGAAGTAACGACACCCGGGCGGTGGGTGTTGCTGGTGGTTTGGCGATCGCTACCAGATTGCCGAACCACCGGCCACAATTGCTGCCGGATCAAGAGATCCAGTCAGAACCAGGAGCATTTCATCCCTGCCTTGAATGCCACAGAAAGCATAAGAAACATTAAGCAATATATCAGTTTAAATAGGTTTTGTGAACTTGGATGTACAGTGAATATCAAGGAACATGGTGGATCTCCTCTTTATCTACCTGACATGGCTTCCATGATGACAACAAACTGTTATGGGAGAAAACCATGTAGTCATATTGATTTAGGAATATTGCATTTGAGTATTCACTAATCAGTAGTTCCCATACTTCAGTATCTTTGCATAACTCTCCAGAAAAACAAGCAAATCAATTTTGCTTTTCTTGATTAAAAAGAAAATTTGTTATTTCATCTCAGCCAATAATTATCAAGCATTTGCTTTTTTCTTTATATTGCATATGTGTTTTTAAAAAAAGATTTTTGAGTTCTCTGGATGTAAATATTTCTAGGAGACATGTAAGTACAGCATATAAGCAAAACTGTGATGAATTGCATAGAAATTACGTATCTAATTTAAGATTTGCCAGAAGAACTGGGTAAATAGTATTGCTTTCTGAGCTTTTTTTAACATTTCTTGCAAGTGATGAGCAGATATAGTGCAAATAAACAGCCTTGCCAGCAGAATGCTTAGCAGTGGAAAAATGTGAAAGTTTAAAACAGTGTGAGAGGAAAATGCTTCTAATTAAGGTAATCATGTAAAGAAATGTAAAGAGTTAAATGAGATGCCTGTCTTGAAAGAATTAGATGGGTTATAGATAAATGTTTGCTTCTGTGCTTTAAACAATTTGTTTCCTTATTGGTATTTATAGATTAGAGAGATTTAGAGAGTGTTGTCCTCTCATCCCCCCCCCAAAAAATCATTTCTCTCAGATCATCTTTATTACTAGGCAAACAGAAAAGTCCAGGCTCAAATGCCAGCATCTGCAGCAAACCATGGTCATGCCAAAAAGATATGTGACATCCTTTTTCACCTCTTGCCATTAGGCCGTGGGGTCCAAACATGTACAGTACATAAGTGTTGATATTTGTGTGCTGTAACACAGAGAGCTGCTCCTTCCTGCAATTCTTGTGTGGGCCAAGTTGGATAAACTTCTTTCTTCCTTTAGAAATCGATAGACTTCTTAAATGATGGTCAGATCTTTATTGCCATGAGGATAGACTTCCGTTTTTCTTCCTAAGAAGAAAAATAATTTTATACTGTTATGATTGACAATAACAAGAGAATAGATTGGAAATGTTAGAACATGTTTATGTTTCCTATCAGAGCTACTTAAAGTCAGCCACAAGAAAGTCGCGCTGATACTGGTATTTTGGATTGTAGCTATAGGAACAAAACACTGAAAATGCTGTACCTGGTACTCCTCAACTTATGACCAAATTGGCCCCACATTTGTGTTGATAAGTGAAACATTTCTTAAACAAATTGTGCCTCATTTTACAACCTTGCTTGCCACGGTTGTTAAGTGAAATGCTATGGTTGTTATGTTAGTAACACGGTTGTAAAGTGAAACCGGCTTCCCCATTCATTTTGCTTGTCTGAAGATTGCAAAAGGGGAACACATAACCCCAGAACACTGCAACTGTCATAACTATGAGTCAGTTGCCAAGCATCCGAATTTTGATCATGTGACCATGGGGATGTTGCAGTGGCCATAATGATCATAAGTCACTTTTTTCTTTCTGTGATTCTAGAGAGACAATTGTGTCTCCTATTAAAATAATTTTAATATAAAAATGGTTAATGTTATATATCCATGGTGGTGAACCTGTGGCATGCGTGCCACAACTGGCATGCAAAGCCCTCTCTGATGGCACACGAGCTGTCACCCAGCTCAGCTCCACTGGGCATGCGCGCGCCTCCCACCAGATTTTCAGGATGTGCGGGGGGTGGGGCGCATAAGGAGATGCATGTGCATGGGGGTTGTGTGCATGCAGGGGGGGTCATGTGTATGTGCGGGGGGGCAGGGGCGGAGCCCAGGGGGCTGCAGGGAGGCCTGTTAGGCCCAAAACAGGGCATGGAGGAGTGGCCTGCACCCCCCACTGCCTGTTTTTGGGCCCAGGAGGTGGCAGAGTGCATGCATAGGGCTGGGTGAGAGTGGGGGGATCACATGTGCATGCGCAGGGAGATGGGAGAAGCATGGGGAGTCACATGTGCATA
Source organism: Ahaetulla prasina (assembly GCF_028640845.1). Lineage (NCBI taxonomy): Eukaryota > Metazoa > Chordata > Lepidosauria > Squamata > Colubridae > Ahaetulla > Ahaetulla prasina. The sequence continues at coordinate 130,102,376 of NC_080542.1, read as the reverse complement.
CATGGAATAAGAGGAGAGATCGTGCACCCATGCACACAGGGATGCACGCATTGCATTACAGGTGCTGGCACGGCATTTGTTGTTGCATGCGTGTGTGGGCGCTTTCAGCACACGAGAAAAAGGTTAGCCATCATTGTTATATATTATGTCCATTTACACTCACATTGCTATGAAATATGTAGCTTTTCATGGAATCACCTCTGTTATTTTAAGATTTCATAAATCTTGGACAATATGATAGGGGAGGGAGGGAGGGAGAGAAAAGAGGGTCAGAGAACATATTGCAATCAACCAAAAGAGCAAATAGCTCACACTTGTCAGATATAACATATGCTACCAGAAAAAGAAGAAGAATAACACTAATTTTTGTGACATTTTATGCTTATGTCTGACAGTGTTGCCTCATCCAAGGCTGAAAAAAAAAATCACACATTTAGCTTCACACAGCAACATGTGCTTGAAAGAAATTCCTAGATACCATAATCAGTTTTCTAGAACCACACATAAGCAAATGCCTGGATTTCTGATTCATAATAACCATCAAAATTAACATAATAGTTACAAAATGTCAAGATTTTTTTTTCCTATTCATAAAATGAAATGGAACAGAGGAGTCTGTTAATGTATTTCTCCACTGATGTTAAGCATTGATATTTTCTCTAGGGATTGTATGTTTTTGCCCTGCATACAGGGCAAACAGGACATTCAACACTTATCTGAAAAAAAAAAAGCAATAATTTCATCTGATGTCCAAAGCATTATTTCAGAGACAGCATGTGGAGGAGGACAGCAGCTGAGCAATTTAATGGCATTGGGCCATTCATTTCTGTATTTGTCTTCCTTTTCTTAAGGTTCCTCCTGTTGTACTTGTGTTTGAAATGATGTTCATTAGCCATTTGCTTCAATTTTTCAAAAGTGTAGCTTGTATTAATCTTTTCATTGAAAATATGCACATAGAAATGTGTACTACTAGTATTATTTTTATGTGTTTATATCTATCTAAGTGTACTACAGATTATGGTGTTCCCCTATAAGTTATATTGGAAGGGAGATAATGAATGCCCAAAGTCAACTGGTAAGTTTTTGTGGCTAAAGTTAGATTGGAATTAGTGTTTTCTTCCACTAGGCTGACTCAGGAATTCTGGGAGCTGAAGTCCATAAATCATAAAGGGGCCATCATTTCTCCCTTATTAGACCAGGTGTGTCAAACTGGCAGTCCCCAGGCCGGATGAGCCACACCTATCTCAGCTCCATGAAAGAGAAAAACGCCACAAAAGTCATGTGACTGCAAAGTGATGCCACAAATTTGACATCCATGTATTAAACCAAGGTCTTAATCACTGCACTACATTGGCTACCATCTATGCACTGAAAGTCCTTCAGCAGATGATTCTGCAAAGCTAAATTTCTGACATGGGAATCAGGAACTTAAAATGCCTTTAAGGCCTCAGTTATAAATGGTTGTCACTTTGAGTTGTACATATGAAATTCCCTAGAAATGCAATGAAACTTTTAACTCTGATTCCATTGTGATTGATCTTGCAGATTTTTAGAATAATTGATGGCATTGCCTTAGTTGAGTCTGTTAGTGCAAATAATTATTAATCAATATGCACTCAGCTCTTACTTCAGAAGATAATTTTAACACATGATTTATTCTGAACATTTCAATTGAGCTACCTTTACAAGAAGAAAATCAATTGGCTAGTGGTCTAAAGCACTTTAATTATCTCAAGAGCAGTGTCCTTTTTTACTAGTTTTTTTTTCTTCCCTAGTAACTTATTGTCCCAAACAGAATAAAGCTTTTTATTACTTGGCACAATTGGCATGGTATTTTTCATAGCTTCTTTACAGAAGGAAATGTTGCCTTTTATTGACCTTTTAAAAATTGTTTAGTCAGATACTATAAAAATTTATTTAAGATAGTGGCATAAAATATGAATAGGGAAGATTGTAACCCATATATTAGTTGGGTTGGAAGATCTTTGAAGAATGAATTGCATTTCAAACACAATTGCTTTAGTTTCTTGATCCAATTTCTTGGTAATTATTTTTTTCTTTATGTTTGCCAGATATAAATTTTGGGTTAATTTAATGAGTAATTCTTACCCAAAACTGGGAATGGAGCTTGAGAGCTTTATTTAGGTGTAGCTTGGATTATTGTTGTACAACTATCCTGTTATATACACTGATAGTGGCTTGGATAATATGCATCACCTATAAATTCAAATACAAGCTATCATTCATGATTAAAATATGGATGTGGTGTCATGGGATAGTTTCAATATGAACCACCTGAAATATTCTAGCTCTGTTCCTTATATTTTCAGCCGATTCATCTCTCTTTTCTCAATTTGTAAAAACAGATAAGAGGAATGAAAAAGAAAGCAATCTTCCCATTTCTTGCCTTTATTCACTAACCAATGTGGTGCAGATTGGGGCTATAATCTTAAACATCCATTTACACACTCATAAAAGCAGAATACATCAATACATTGAAGGTTGTAGATGTTATCTACCATGCTTGTCCATTATGGGTTGGTAGGTGCAATATGAGGTTTTTTTCACTTCCCAGTCTAGGGCTGAGAGAGAATGATTGGGCCAAGGTCACTCAGTTGGCTTACATGGATCTTCTGTTCCTAACCCACAATTTAATCAAGTCATATAGGCTTTCTCATAACTAGCTAGCCTAGAGTGTGTATTTGTGTTTATGTTTGTAACTAAAGATACAAAGTGATATAAACATGATGCAATGGCATCACCGAGCCAGAATAAATGACCTTTTGTGGAGAATTTGGGATGATTTATGGATGGGGAGATTTATTTATGTCTTGAAATAACAAAACCTTACAACTCATTCAAAATCAGCCATTTTGCTTCCAAGTCTCACAATGCTCTGGGGCACAAAATGAGGTAACATATGGTCTGCAAGCTACCCAAGCCAGATAAATTGTTATATTTATCAAAAGGGAGATAGTCTATTAACAGACAGCAAGATCATGTGGTTTACCAGAAGTTTCTGTAAATGGAAGGAGAAGAGGCTGTATTGACAGGCTCACTCTTTGGCAATTCCTACAAGAGTTCTGTGCAGATGTGAAAAGCATAGGAAGCTGCAAAAGCAAACAAACATTGGCAGAACTGGATCAATGAAACCTCTGTGTGTAGAATAAAAATGGAAATTATCCAAAATATCTGTTCTTTGCCAGAGGCTTAAGGCATCTTAACTCTTTCGGATAAAAAAGATGCACAATTAGCAATGCACAGTATCTTTTAATCCATAGCTAGGTGCCATTTCTCCCCTCCTTCCTCCTTTGAACTGGTACTTGAGGTACTGGTGAACAAGGGTGATGCTTAAAGGGATTTTTATCCTGCTTTACCAGAAGGTCCTGAGGCAAATTGCAGCATATGCAAGTGACCAAATTCTTATAGTTGAGATGTATAACTGAATCCCTTGATATTCAAGTAAGAAAAAAAAATCACAGACTTTGATGAAACTATTTCCAACAATGAATCACCCTTTTATTCATGGAATATGGATCCCTTCCTCATTTCATACATACATTTGCTTCACGGAACTGGCTGCTTGCAATTAAAAACTTTGAAACAACTTCTCCTGCTTCCAACGAAACAGTATCCTTATCAAGAAAAGTTGAGAGCTATTGTTTATTCCAAACATCTTCATTTTTAACAAGAGTCTTGAGACTTCTGTCACTAGCAAAGCATCTCAGCAATCTGATGATGATTGCCTATGACAATCTGAAGGAATTTTCTGTGAACTAGAAATTTTTTTTAGTAGGTGTGAAAGATCAAAAAGGTTAATTCTGTGCCAGTTCTCAGGAAGTTTCTCCTTTCCCATCAGAAGCTGCTAATGCCACAGTGCAAATGTAGGTTTATACTGTAGAAATTTAGGAAATTTAAATCTGGTTTTGTCATCTGTTTTGAGCTTCAGAAGTATAGCTTGGAAGAGTTAGAAACTACATTGCTAGCGGTTTCCAGACACGTCGTTGATCATAAAACTTAAGTTACTGACATTGCCAATCAGAAATCTAAAAAAGATTGAATGGGATTGTAACCTAACACATCCATTGCCCAGCATTAAAAATGTGTTAAAATTTGACCAAAGACAGGAGATTTTTTTTATTCTGTCTGGTAGATTATGGATGTATTTTGAGGGGTTTGTACACATGGGTCAATCCAATTTTTTTTACTCCTGTTCTGTGGGCGTGGCTTGGTGGGCGTAGTGTGACTTGGTGGGCATGGCTTGGTGGGTGTGGTAGGGGAAGGATACTGCAAAATCCCTATTCCTTCCCACTCCTGGGGGAAGGATACTGCAAAATCTCCATTCCCATCCCACTCTGGAACCAGCCAGAGGTGATGTTTGCTGGTTCTCTGAACTGCTTAAAATTTCCGCTACCAGTTCTCTAGAACCTGTCCGAACCTGCTGGACTTCACCACTGACCTGGGTACTTCTTCAACTACAAGTCTGTGGAATGAATGCATATTTTTCTGTTGATTTTGGAAGTTGTTATAGACATCATTGACCGCTTCTTTTGTTTGACCCCTGTATCATGAGAGTGTGAATCCCTTGAACATATTTCTTCGGAATTTTAAACATTTTGCTTGTCTTAATTTTAAATGTGTATAAGCAAAAATGGATTGATATGTGATAATTTAGTAAAAAATGGAAATGAAGATTTCTTCTTTTCATCATACAAATCTCATCATTTTTCTCATATCAATAAATCATAGCATTGCATCTGAATACAACTACTCTCCCTTTGTATATCACCTGTACAGGTTATCTGCATTTGTTTTAAAATGATCAACCGGAGTATTCCTAAGCCTATTCGGTTCTGTGATATATTAAAAAGGGTATACATCCAAAGATAAGATGAAATTCATGTTTTTAGATTAACCAAGCCAAATATGATTTTAATGCTTTTATTACTTGATATAAACTTCATCTTTCAGGTTGGAATTCCCATAAAACTGTCTTAATTTATTAGCTTTGTCATGTTAGTATTGGATAACTAGCTCAGAGATAAATCTGTGCTTAGTACGAATGTGCCTGAGTTGATGATGTTCCATGGTAATTTATATAGAAAATCTGGTTTGGGTATGAGGGAAGTGCAATTTTATGTGACAGCTTTAGATGGTGTAATGCTTATTGATCTTAGGTTTTTGCATATATTTGGAAGTCTATTTTCAACCATGTTTAGAATTTGATGAGGCCTCTCCACCCACCCCTATCTGATTGAGTAAAATACCACTTTTATATGATGATGGATATTATCTCACTCTTCTTCTAACTGCTTTTAATATATTTGCAATGTTTTCCTCATGATTTCTGCAGGGAGTGAAAATATGTAGGACTTTGAGAAAGAGTTTCTAATAAATGTTAATACTAAACTTTTCCACTAAGCCAAATTATACTCAATGGTAGTAGAAACTTCTCTACATAGAGCGGCAATATAATTTACATGATTACTTCATGTTGTGTGCAACTATTTTTGCCTTAAATTCCACCATCCATATACTCTTTACTTTTTTAAAAAATAGTGACATTGAAAATCAGCAGCCAAATAGCCAAATTCCACAGTATGATTTGTTTCGTAGAAAATGATATTTAAGGATAGAAGAAAAAATGGTTTTACAGATTTTTAATTCCCATTCCCATTTTAATATACCTGATTAAAAAATGAAGTTAAAAAGCCATAGCATAATCCAGTAGTCTCCTGTTAGGACACTGGAATTCAAGTTATGAAATAGAAGTTGCAGAAGTTGGATTGTACCAGGCAGTATCCTGGTTGCTACCTGGGAAGTAGGATGGATGGATATAGAAGGGACAAGTGATGGATTGTGATTATGAGGTTTTTAATAGTATGTATTCTTTCTTCTCCAGTATCCTTTATTTAAAAGTGGCTACTTACGAAGAGAAATATCTATAAAATCATCTCAGAAAATAGGTTAATTTGGTGAACATGAAAATTAGGAAAGATGTTTGCCTCCCACTTGGAAGTCTGAGAGTTCAGTGCTAGGCAAAGTTAAATGGGCGCAAAGAAAATATCTGCTGCAAACTCTGCGTAAGCATCAGGAAGGGCATCTGGCCAATAAACGTTCATCTCCATTCAGTCACCCCAACTTCACCTGAATCAAGGGATTATAGGGTTATAAAAAAATGATGACAGTTTAAGAAATGTCGAGCATATGAAAAAGAAGCTAATTTTGATCCAGATTTGTTAGATATATTCACTTAATTTAGGGCTAAGTTTAAATCATTACAAATTGTAAGCCAACTAAATTTGTGGAGTGGAGCCTCTTTAATGCAAACTTTCAGAGGAGAGCTGTTACCTTTATAAAGATTGAGACCAACTTTTTGATAGAGGATGATTATCTTTGCTGTTCAGATTAAAATGCAGCAAAGGATCAGTTAGTTATAAGATACGGAGACACAGAACAGAACAATTTCCAAAGGGAACATGTGCCTTTTTATATATAGCTTTGTTTTTAGAAAATAATATTTTTATAGTTTGACGCCATGCCATCATTGTAACGCCATTTGCAACCTAAATTGAATGTTTATTGAAACTGTGATTGTTAAGTAAATCTGATGTTTCCAGGGGGCCTTTCATTGAACATTGACTCTGGGTACAACCCAAAATAGGTTGTAATTTAACAACTACAAGATCCAAATGAAAGATCCCACCTGTCTCGTTTTGTTCTGGCTAACAAAAGGATCAAGCTTTTGTGATATTAACCACTTTGAAAACACTGCCTGAATCTTCCCTTTTTTTAAAACAGCAGCTGTCCTACTCTCAGACCCCACTCAGCCTTAATTTCTTTTTGTTAAAAGTGTCAAAAAGTATGAACATGAATACTTTCAGGAATATGAGTTTGAAGTTCAAATTAAACTCTTACCCTAATCCTAAACTTCACTAACAGAGTCGACATAAATGATCACTTATCACAATAGAGAAAGAAAGAAGGAGATGCGGGGGAAGCACCAGAATTAGTAATAGAATTGGTACACCTATTCAGAGGATCAATTAATAGATAGAAAAATTACGTGAGCTGCAAGTCCTCAGTATAATTGCTATCTGAGACCAAATTGCCGAATGATTTCCCCCAGGGCTTCCTGTAAGGAGCTAAATATCAGAGAAAGCAAAGTAGAATCCTGCAATATTCTTCAGAACAAAAGTTTTATGGTAAAGTGGATGTTCTACTACTGCTACTTTTCAGAAGAAGTTTGCAACAGAAAATCAGAGCCCATATAGCACCTTGACTCCTAACAGAAATAGAATAGAATAGAATAGAATAGAATAGAATAGAATAGAATAGAATAGAATAGAATAGAATAGAATAGAATTCTTTATTGGCCAAGTGTGATTAGACACACAAGGAATTTGTCTTGGTGCATACACTCTCGGTGTACATAAAAGAAAAAATACATTTGTCAAGAATCATAAGGTACAACACTTAATGATAGTCATAGGGAAACAGTCAATATAAATCTTAAGGATACCAGCAACAAGGTTACAGTCATATGTATGTATAAAAACATCATGGGATGTTCTTGAAAGATAACCTTGGTTGACAATATCATAATCCAGGGTTCAAGAATGCTAACGTTTTGGGAGGGATTTTTTTTTTTCAATCTGTTGCTGAATTTAGAAAAGGTCTAGCTGTCTAAATCCCAGATTTTTTTGAAACCTTATCATTGTGTTCAGAGCTTCCTTAAAGTTTAATCTTTTCTGAGCAACCATCTTTTTATTGTTGAATGAAAAGAGTTTCATGGTTCACCAGGTTAGTGTCATTGCTTAGTTTAAGCTAAGCCGTTAAAATTGAATTTCTTCATAATGTAAACAATCTGTTTTACCTAGGGTTATTTTTTTAAAAACTGTAGTAGAGCTTCTTAATATTAGTAGAATTTATCACCAATGCGGGTCATTTGGGTGTCCTTTCCAGTTTATTAGAAATTTATGGTTCAGTTTTCTAATTGTATTTGTCTAAAAAAATAAAAGGAGTACATTAATTCCTCCCTGCCCATGTCTCATGCTACTTTCCAGCTGCCTATTTAACTATTTATGTACTCACTCTAAACTGCTATCTTCTATTGACCTGCAGTTAAGAACTAATGCATTTGTAAATTGCAAATTAAAGTTGCTAAGTGTGAAAATGCTTGAAATGCACAAATTATCTGGCCAGAAGAATATAACCCTAATTAAGGAAAATGAGGAACTGTTGCTAATTGTTTTAGATCATTATAGATTACTGGAAATGTATAACATGTCTACAGGACATTTAAGAAGTATTGACTTTGTTTTCCCAAGCAATACTCACAGCAGTTCAGTACAGTAGTTAAGGCAGCAGCCAGTTTAGCACAGAATTTAAGATACCGTAGTCTCAAAAATAATAGCACCATTGAAGAAAAGGCGAAAGAAGAAATAAAAATATAAGAAGTGTGACAATTTTACGGGGGAGACAGAATGGAGGGGGGGAGTTTTGAGCCTGGTTCACTGGGAAAATCAAAGCAATAGGACAAAATAATTCCTGGTTTGAATCCCATTTCTGAAAATTGCAGGTGTATTTTCCATAATTATTTTTTTCACAGCAGCAATCAATAGTCCAGAGTAAATTCTATATAGCTCCAAAATCAAACATGAAAAATGTGTAGCTAAAGCCCTCTTGGTCTTTACCTCTTTTTGACCAATTCCTTTCTGACATTTAAATCAGCACTAGGTCAGGAAGAAACCGTCCATACCTGTAGAATAACATAGTTTACAGTAACATAGTTTGCAATACTGGTTGTACAATATTGAAAAATGAATCCATGAATTGACTCAACATGGGAAATAATTTTTCTCTAGCATTTACCGAAAGAACTGTTGGTTCATTGGGAATAAACTTCAGGATATCCCTGCTTTCACAGAGTCATTTTATGCTGAAACAACTTAGCTCACCTTTATTTTAATTGTCTATGACTAAATGTTGTGGGATCGAAGAAAAAATTATGTTTCATAATTCCTTGTATTTAATATTTCTGGCTGAGTTAAGCCAAACATTTGGCCTGTTTTTTATTGCCTATAGATGCTTTCAACTAAATATCTTGTATCAAGCAAGCAGACAGAATTCTCCTAGTCATAGTAATAGCCAGATTGAATAAACCCATTCCTTAAAACCATAACCATTGTGGAACTCATGTTATAATTCCTTTGAGGGGTAAGTGACAAGAAATTCTGGATGCACACATTTGAAAATATTACCTTTATGTGCAGAAGTATTGCTAATTGTTTTCAGTCAATTACAGAGAAAATTGTGCATTCAGTTTTTGGAAGCAACTTTCCTCCTTTCTTTTGCATATGCATTGCACTTTTGGGATACAAAAACCAAAAACCCTGACTATAACAGACAAAAATACTGTACCATTCTTCTTCATCTATTATGTTGGTTGGAAATGCATAACCTGACCTTTTCCATAAACAGTAGCTATAAACGAATTATATCAATTCCAGCATCAGCAGCTTTAAATGCTAATTGTGCCTTTTGGTGGTTAAAGAGGTAGTCTGTCCTCTTAACCTGCTGATAATTTATCATTTTTAATTCCAAAATCTGTGCATACTTTTCCTGTGTTGTCATTACCTGTGGTGTTTACACTTAGCAAGATGGATGATCAGTTCTTTTCCAATAAAATCCTACCAGACTTTTTATTGTTGTTCTCAAATACCATTTTCAAAAACTGAATATTGGACACAGTCAACCTCATCCAAAATATAATGTATTTTAATAAATACAAATAAGACTAAGCAGTTGGTCCCACTGCTGGGAAACCCAACGTGATCTTGGAGATGACTGGATCACTTTCCTTATTCTTTCTCATCATTGATTCTGCTGCTAATTGATAAAGTAATTGAACCACGTGTCTTCTAGTTTGTTTTGAGTGTCATGATTATACTATGCCCTGTTGACATGATTGGCATCCTGGGGTCAAAATATAGTGTTACATGAGAGCATAGTATTTCACGACAAAATAGCAATTTGAGTTTAAAGGAAAAACACCACTGCAACGCATATGCTAACAAAAAGAAAACGCCAGCGATTAATTATATGTATCTCATGCCTTCACTAATACATAATTCTGGACATGGTTTTAAATATTTTATAAAGGAAGCTTCTGCAGCAGACATGTTAATAATTTATAGGCTTTGTAGTACATATCCGATTCTTAGACGTAGTGATAATTCTGTGGCTTGCATGAAGGTTTCAAAAAAAAACAAAATCCCAACCTCTTGATATGTATTTTCTAATGTTTCTATTTATATTTTTCCTCCTGACTCAATTTTACATATTACTCAAGTGAGGCAAAGCATGTCTTAATGAATATTTTCATTCAGACCTAAACTGTGTCAAGAAAGGAATAACATCCAATATACTAATTGTAATCTGACTTTCTTTGTGGCCAATTCTTGTATAATCAAAATATGGATGACAGAAACCTTGTTAAGAGGGGAAATATCAAGAGACTCTGAGGAGCTAAAAGTTGTATATGAATGTGATCTAAATAGAAGCTAGAGTTGTTCGAGAAAATATCTGTTGAGAAAGCTGCAGTTGGGCTCTAAAGTTTGCATTATTATACATTTCTTTTTCTCATCTCATGTCAGTTTCTTTGGCTTCCTATTTTTTCTTCACTTCCTATACACTGCATGAAATTGCTTAGGAATAGTATAATTACCATAGATGGATCAATGAATTAAATACAATTATTTATTATTGTTCATCAGTTGGAAATGCATATCATTTATATAGAAATGGAAAGATTTAAAAAGACAGACATGGGAAAAATAGGCATGCCTTTGATTCCAAAAAGCTGAGTAATTGTTGCAGAAAAAGCAATGGAAAATTAATGAAATGCAACAATGGTAAGCATTCAATAAGTTTTCAAATATTGTAGATATTGAAATTGTTCCACCATTTCAAAATGGTGAAATGTGCTGGAATTGTAGTTCAATAATAGCTGGAAAGTCACTGATAGTCTTAGAGTATCCTAAACCACAAGTACTATTTTGTTCTAGGTGACACTTGTTTCCTTTCTGAATAACTTAAATATGTGTTCAATATTTATTGGGCTTATTAAGCTTATTAACCTTAAACCTAAAACTGAAGTAGGGTATTTAAACCAAAATCTATTGGTGACTTTCCAAATGTGTATGTTCTCAATGGCCTCAATGGCCTCAATGGCTTCTTTGCAGATCATACTTAAAAAGATCATTATAAAAAATCTATGCTAAGATATAACTGTAAAATATAAACTATATTCTACAAATTTGAAAAAATATACCAAAAGGAAAAAAACAGCACAATCATCATTGTCGATGTTTCAGTTCTAAATAAGTTTTCTTATTTCATTAGAATGTATCTTCAAAGTGTAATCTGTTCCAAAGCGTAAGAGTATTTTTTTTACTTTTTACATTAGTCTTTTGCAGCATAACCTCATACTGGTCTGCTATGAAACCCTATAAGCAACTGTGCTGTGTTTTGTTACCTTGATAATAATTTAACAAACTGCATGTGTGTTTACCTACATTTGAGAAATTATGAGTCCTATCCCTGATTGAAATTTGGTAATCCTGATTGGGGGTAGATGGGGAGAGAAAATGGTTTCCCAGGTCAAACGGATTCCATGGTTACCCCTTTTAGCTCACCAAATTGCTTTGCACTAAGTATGTGTATGCCAATGTGTCTCTGTATGTGAGAGAGGGGAAAAATGACAAAGTGCAATTAGAATGAACAGGCATGTCCCAATATGTCACTACAGTTTTGCAATTTCATATATATGAACGATAGAGTAAGTGCCATGGTTTATTAAAATATGCAATTAAAACCTTCTCAATGGACATGTGTTGACAAGGTTAGCATGGCAGCTGAGTCACTGTCTCCCCATCTCTCAGTCTTGGCCAGTAATAAAGAGCTGCTCTTATTTGGATTTGCTAATAAATGTAAGCATTCATATTTTAGTAACTGATATGGATGGGAGAGACAAGATATAGATTTTTATTCTGAATTAGAAAGCTCTTTGAACTGAAGGTTGATTAATAATCATTCAAGATTAAAGTGCTTTCATGAACTAACACATACTGCTGAAAATTGCCTCACTTAAAAAGAAAAGAAAAGAAAAGAATGAACACTTTCAAAGCAATCATTTTCATAACTTGATAGATCAATTATCTGAGTGGGAGGAGATTATTTGTTCGCCTTTGCTAGTTCTAAAATGTTATGAAATGAAGAACATTCAGCTAATGTATTGTATAGTAACACAGGTGGAATTGATCTATTTAAGTGTTTCTGGCGGGCCCATTGGTCAAATCTCTGATCATTGTATTGGCATATTTTGTGATGCTTAAGGAACTCTATAGTGATGAGAAATAGCTGAACATTGGAATGCAATGTAATAACACAATCCATTACAAAATATGGGTCCTTGCTCACATTTGCCCCTTTGCTTTGTGGCAATAAACTTTTTGGGACATATACTGGATCTTTCATCAGACCAAATTATGGTCAGGATGCACATCATTTCACTGTTATGATAATACACTAATAACAATCACAATAGTGCTTAAACTTATACACCACTCCATTGTGTTTTTCAGCCCTCTCTAAGCGGTTTACAGAGTCAGCATATTGTCCTAAACAATCTGGGTCCTCATTTTACCGACTAAAAGGATGGAGCATTGATCCATCAGGATCAAATTGCTGACAGTCAGCAGAATTGGCCTCCAACACAGATAGTCTTCGATTTACAACAGTTCACTTTATGACCGTTCAAAGCTACAACGACAATGAAAAAAAGTTAGTTATGACCATTTTTCACAGTTACGACCTTTGAAGCATCCCCATGATCATGTGATCAAAATGCAGGCAATTGGCAACTGGTTCAGACTTATGACCTGTGTCCCAAGGTTATGTGATCCCCTTTTGCAACTTTCTGACAAGCAAAGTCAATGGGGAAGCCGGAAGCCGGATTAACAGTCAGGTTGCTAGCTTATCAACTGCAGGGATTTACTTAACAGCTGTGGCAAGAAAGGTCATAAAATGGGATAAAAGTCACTTAACCAATGTGTCACTTAACAACAGAAATTTTGGGCTCAATTGTAGTCATAAGTCAAGGACTTCCTGTACTGCATTCTAACTTGCACCACCACCGTTCTAATGTGAAATGTGTTCTAGGAATGATACTGGGAACTAGCTGGTAGATTAATCAAATCATAAAGCAACTGGATTTTCATTGTTTCCTTTTCCTTTTAGGATTTGTGAATTCCTAATAAATGTGACTGCATTTACTTTCATTCTCCACCCTTGTGTATTGTCACGTGAGGTGCATTTTTCTAAAATTGATATTTGAAAATAAAGGAATGAATAGATCATTATTTCTTGATGGAACTGTTGTCAAAGAAAAAATTAGCCGATAAGGTCTAGGTTCACATGGAAATTGTATCAATAGCATTTGTTACATACTCTTGCCATTGTCTTTTTTACTAGCACTCTCACATTAATATTTTGTAGATAAAATTATGGGATTATTTTAATAGTGTTCTTGAATTAAGCTACAGATCTCCCTTTTATCTTGAATATATCTCCAGTTCAAAACAGTATATTAATCCAAGTATAATTGTAGGGTGAAAAATATTAAATCTTTTAAATCTATGCTATTGTTAGCCCTGCAAAGTAGCCCAGACAAGAAACATAACCAGGAGAACTAGCTCTATCTTTTTTATAAGGTTTATATCAATAGAATCTTGCAAAACTGAAAATATTTCTCCTCATCTTTCCTTTAATCTCTTTAATTCCCATACCATTCACCCATCGGTGGGCTGGGACATCTTTTACAGTACATTTCTGTACTGTTTGCCGCTCTTACTCTTGGCCTCCAAGGTCATTTTCACATACCATTATGTCTGTGTTCTAAATCATTTCTATTAACCATCTTCTCTGAGAGGCAAATTGTTCATTTCATCACTCCATATGGCTACTAAACACACACACAAAACATATTTTAATATATAGTGTAGCTCACAGCATGGAAAAGCTGTGAGTCACATCTGATTATTTTTATCTGGAGGCTAAAACATATAAAGGGGCTGGAGGCAAAAACATACAAAAGACGGCTGCTGGAATTCGGTATGTCTAGTTTAATGAAAAGAAAAACTAGGGATGAACCTGATAACGGTGTTCCAGTATCTAAGGACTTGCCACAAAGAAGAGGGGGTCAATCTACTGTCCAAAGCACTTGAAGGCAGGACAGGAAGCAATGGATGGAAACTAATCAAGGAGAGAACCAATTTAGAAATAAGACGAAATTTCCTAACACTTAGAACAATTAATCAGTGCAACAGCTTGCCTTCAGTTTTTATGGATGCTCCATCACTGGAGATGTTTAAGAAGAGACTGGACAACCATTTCTCTGAAATGGTATAGAGTCCTGCTTGAACAGGGGTTGGACTAGAAGGCTTCCAAGGTCCCTTCCAACACTGTCATTCTGTTATTCTGCTATCTCAAAAGATATCACTATAACAGTGCTCTGACCCATCTTAATTTTCAATAGTGCTGCTTCTGTCTCATTGCAGTTCAAAAGGCATCTCCAGTAAGCATAGAGGGAAGTCCCAGTAGTTCAATATGTTGCCTGCTGAAAATCACAGAGCCAGGTGTAAATAACAGTAGAACTTTGACTTGGATGTCTGGGGCACAGTATAATCTTAATGTATATAAGCCTTTTTACTACTAGGATTGACAAATGGCAACGCCCAATCATAAGTCCTAAATCTAGCTCTTCCGGTTGAATTCCAGCCATTTTGTCAATCACAATCACAAATAAGTGTTCCTTAACCACTGTTACTTTTGCTTTGCTGCAGAATACCTTGTTAAAACAATATATTTCAAGAATAATGAAGAGAATAAAGGAGAATACAAGTTTGACCAGGTGCGATTGGACACACAAGGAATTTGTCTCTAGTGCAGAACCTCTCTGTACATAAATACAACAAGTAACATAATCATAAAGTACTAATAAGAGAAGGTAGTAGAAAAGATGAGAAAGATAATAGTAATATAGCTTTACTACATGGGTAAATAATGTCTGGATTAAATACTGCATGACCTAGAGACACAATTTATGAAATGGTGTTGGTGGCGGTAAATATTGTCTGTAATAAGCATTCGTGGAAGTTCATCTCATCCCATCTCTACTTTATTATATGCACTCACAGTTGCTCTGCTGGATCCTTAAACTTTGTGAAACCAATTGGGTAAGGGAGGAGGTAAAAGGAGGAAGAGCATATTTGATCTTCCAGTACTGTCTGTTGTATTCATGGGAAGACGTTGTTGGCTATAACCAATAAGTAGAAAGACATTTTGCAGCTCATGACCTATGCACTGAAATTGAGGAGGTAAATCTTGTACTGTTGGCATGTGGTAAGAAAATTATGGTGTATTGAACCAGAAGACTATGCGCTGCTTCAGTTTTTAAATCAGTGGAGGAAGAGATGGCTTATTGCAGAGTGAATGATTGCAGCAAATCATGGGAGGCTAAAGCTTTCAGCAATCTATGATTTTGGTAAAGGGGAGCAAGAGGAATATTTCATTTGTGAAAATCAAGATGCTGCAAGGAGGCTTCTATTTTTATCAAAAAGGTTCTGGTCAGGAGGAGGGAGGGAAAGACATGGAGAAAAAAGCTAAACATTGAAAATGGCCTTAATTGGTCAGGATTGACACAGGGGTGTCTTTGTAGAACTGAAACGAAAAAGCCCAAGAATGCTTTATTCATGTTCCTCAGCCTTTTATTTCTATTTCAGATATGATACTTCGAAAGGGCAGAAAGGCCAAAAGTAATATCTCAACCATAACAATCCTGTTGTACACTATCAGACCAGGTTATCTTTCAGAATCAGATCAGATCAATTAGGATGCCAGAAAACAGTCCTGGTAGTCTTGCTGAAAGGTTACTAATCAGTGTGATGCCCCTTTACCAACTTGGTCATGTAACTATGTGATGTAGAAGGTCAGAGTTTATAAACTGTTGGGGCTCTGCAATCTTTGAAGGCTGCTATTCTCTGCCTTACATTTTCCATTGAAAAGTAATTGCTTTGAACACCAAAAATGATTATAGAAGATTATACCTTTTAAAGGCAATTGCAGAATTTTGTGCATTGGAGGAACAGCACGTTAGATGTAGCATGACTTGTGCGGCAATTACCTTGTTGTAGCTAATCTCAAAAGCTCAAATTGGCCATTATTTCAGCACAGTCTTTCTGTGCACCCAACAGAATGGAGAAAATGGCTGCCTTTGCCATAAGATTTGAAAGATGATGTGGGTGCTGCTAGGTGTCTGCCATAAATGGGAGTAGAGCTTAATTGAAATAAAATAAGCCATTTGAAAAGATCAAGAATGCTATGCCCAAAATAGTCACTATTAACACAGCAGGTCCCAGAGAGTTGTTAATGCGGTAGACTTTCATACAAACCCCCAACCTTTTACATTCAGAGACCTTTAAACCCTACCATCTGCCTTCAGGAACAAAAGTGAAAGTCTAGCACACCTCTACTGTCACTTTTATACTTTAAGCAAATAAGCAGATCTATTGAAATTGTATTGTTAGCGTGCTGAATGCTGAATTCTCATTCATACTTTTGCTGTTGGTGAACCTGGCTAAGATGCGGTGAGGACAATGAAAGCAGATGTTTTCACGTATACCATGCAAGTTGGGTGCCGCAGAATTTTTCAGCATCATAAGAGAATGGTGGCTCACCAGTCCTTAACCAAATAATGTTATTTATTATAATTCATTTATAAATTGAAGAGCATGTGAAAGACTTGTGGGTGGCAGATATTGGCTGGAAAAGAGTTGGGTTAAAAGAAAGCACTGATACACAGATCAATATCAATCAGATACCATGATGAGAACTAAAAGACAGAGGTGGTAGCTATAGAAGTGCCAAGTGATAGCAACATCAGGAAGGATTATAAAAATCTGGAGAACTTCTGGGGCCTGAAAGAAGAACTAGAAAGGATATGGAAAAGGTCAAAATGGTCCCCTTGTGGTAGGAACACTCAGGACTGTGACTTGGAGAATGGCTCCAACAGATCCCAAGAACAATATCAGAGTTCTCTGTCGAGAAGAGTTCAGTGCTAGGAATAGCTACAATATTAGCCTTGGTAAAGGATTCAAGATTGACAAAGAGACAGTTTAAGGACAGAATTATCTCCTCCTCAATTATACCAAACTAAACAATTCATGTATCTTTGCATTGTAATACAATTTTTGCCTTTTCTCACTTGCTTTACAACACCACGTGCAAATACATAAGGGAAAGAGTTTGTATCATGGTGTCCTTTTCCTCATTCACTATCTCCTACCAGTAGATAACTATGCCTCCTCATGTGCTTGGATGGTACTCTTTTGGCTACACAAAGTCTGAAGCTTAGCAAAACCATAAATGGTTTTGCTAATCATAAATAATAGTATGTGCTTAGGATAGTCTTAGTTATTATTAGGACACATGGTACTCATTTGTCCACAAGAAAACCAGGCCGAGTACAATCCAAAATTAAGATTATTTCTTTGAGAGATTCAATACTTAGCTCAAATTGCTAGAAAAATTGAGGAAGAAAGTTTCTTTGTTTCAGGACAATTCCATGCAAAAATCTCACAGAACCACCATGCTCTCTCCTTCAGTAAAATGAAATGAAATAGTTTGTATTTTCTACAAAAATAATGATCCAAAATGTAGAAACTAAATTATTGGTATATGCATCTTGAATGTCTGTCATAGCTACTATTGATGAAATAGAAAGTCAATGCTATATAGTACTTTTAAAAAACAAAAATGTGAAGCAATCCTTAAGTGTGCCTTAGCTACCAATCCCTGCAGTTGTGGAAATTGGAAATAGAATACAGTACAATTTAAGTACAGGGTTTTTTTTATTCAGTCCATCCTTACTAATAGATGTATTTCTTTTGGGAAAAATGAGGCAGTTAAGAATTTAGCCTGCTGTTGTCTCTCAGCTGAAGCCTTGGATCTGAAAAAGCTCCTACTGACATCAAGGAAACTTTGATTTGAACCAACAGAGGAACAGGCTTAAGGCCTTGAACTGTCACAATGGACATCTTTGTGACAAACCTTTCTTTACACCTAAAGATATTTAAACATCTTATTTTCCACTCAAAGGAGAAGTGTTATTCACAGGAATTTATTGTCTTAGCCCATCGAATGTTGGAGGAAAAGTGTAGCAATATTTCATTTTTGGTGTATTGATGTCTGAGTAAGTATAAATTTTGTTGTTGTTGTCTACTTGCTAAGTAATGTCTGATTCTTCATGACCCCATGGAGCATAGCGTGCCAGATTTTCTCCCTGCTCCCCCAGTTCTCTACTTTCTCTCAGAGTTTGCCCAAATTCATGTTCATTTCATCAATTACACTATCTTAAACATCTGATCTTCTGCCATCCCTTCTCCTTTTGCCTTCAGTTTTTCCCAACTTCAGGATCTTTTCAGTGAATCCTCTCATTTGGTGGTCAAAGTATTTGAGCTTCAGTATCTGCCCTTCCAAATTAATCCAGGGTTAATTTCCTTTAGGATTGACTGATTTGATCTTCTTGTAGTCTAAGCGACTCAGTAAACTTATTCTCCAACATATAATAATAATAATAATAATAATAATAATAATAATAATAATAATAATAATAATAACAACAACAACAACAACAACAACAACAACAACAACAACAACAACAACAGAGTTGGAAGGGACAACAACAACAACAACAACAACAACAGAGTTGGAAGGGACAACAACAACAGCAACAACAACAGAGTTGGAAAGGACAACAACAACAACAGAGTTGGAAAGGACAACAACAACAACAACAACAGAGTTGGAAGGGGGGACAACAACAACAACAGAGTTGGAAGCAACAACAACAACAACAACAACAACAACAACAGAGTTGGAAGGGACAACAACAACAACAACAACAACAACAACAGAGTTGGAAGGGACAACAACAACAGCAACAACAACAGAGTTGGAAAGGACAACAACAACAACAGAGTTGGAAAGGACAACAACAACAACAACAGAGTTGGAAGGGGGGACAACAACAACAACAGAGTTGGAAGCCTTGGAGGCCTTCTAGTCCAACCCCCTGTCCAAGCAGGAAACCCTACACCATCTCAGACAGATGGTTATCCAACATTTTCTTAAAAATTTCCAATGTTGGAGCATTCACAACTTCTGCAGGCAAGTCGTTCCACTTATTAACTGTTCTAACTGTCAGGAAATTTCTCTTTAGTTCTAAGTTGCTTCTTTCTTTGATCAGTTTCCACCCATTGCTTCTTGTTCTAACCTCAGGTGCTTTGGAGAACAGCCCAACTCCCTCTTCTTGGCAACCCCTGAGATATTGGAACACTGCTATCATGTCTGCCCTAGTCCTTCTTTTTATTAAACTAGACATACCCAGTTCCTGCAACCGTTCTTCATATGTTTTAGCCTCCAGTCTCCTAATCATCTTTGTTGCTCTTCTCTGCACTCTTTCTAGAGTCTCAGCATCTTTTTTACATCGCGGCGACCACAACTGAATGCAGTATTCCAAGTGTGGCCTTACCAAGGCATTATAAAGTGGCACTAACACTTCACGTGATCTTGATTCTATCCCTCTGTTTATGCAGCCCAGAACTGTGTTGGCTTTTTTAGCAGCTGCTGCACACTGCTGGCTCATATCTAAATTTCAATTCAAAAGCATTATTTTTCGACTCTCTACCTTCCTTGTGTCCAACTCTCATAGTCATAAGCATAAATAGGTTTGTACTATTGATGCATGCCAAACTTCTTTAACTAGAAAATGTTTTATATGGAAAACTAAACATACCTACTTACTATACTTCTCTTGTCTGGAACATGGAAGCTTGCATTATTTTGCTGCATAAAAAGATCCAATAAACAATATTAATTCTTTTGATGGATATGTTTAATTTTCTAGAATAGTTTCCTAATTGCAAGCTCTTGGGAATTTTTAATATTATAGATGTAGCTCAAATATATTTGATTGAAAAGGATCAAAAAATAGAGAAGATTGCTCTGGAATCAACAATCTGTAGAAAGACTTGATAAATAGTGTGACCTTTTTTTAGAAGTTGTAAAACTTCTAAATGTAATAAGCAGACCTCATTGACAAATTTATTCCTGTAAATTTATAGTAGAATTTGCTTTCATGCTAACAAATAGTATCAGCTTATAAGGCAAATAATAACTGTCTATATTGATTATACAAAGATCCAATTTAAAAATGGTCTATGTCTGTATATGAGTGGAATTTATGTCATAAATTGGTGAGGTTTTAAAACATGACCACATCAACATATGGCAACCCCAGCTCTTCCCATTATAGTTGTTAACCTAAAACACTGAGTTGTTGAGTTTTTGGTTATGCTTCACCACCTCACCAACTTATGACATAGATTCTATTCATAAAGAGACATACATCATTTTTAAATTGGGTCTCTGTGTAATCAATATAAACAGTTATTATTTGCTTTATAAACTGATACTATTACTTTACATAAAAGCAAGTTTTACTATAAATGATAAAATATCATTTATAGTAGAACTTGCTTTCATGTAAACAAATAGTATAAAGATTCAACCCAGAACCCTGAGTTGTTGAGTCAGTATTTCCTGCAAGCCAGGCCCAGGCTTGGTTCCTCCAGCACCAAGCCTCAGAAAAATAAGATCTACCTCCAACTGTCCCCAACCACTTTTCTCCTTTCATCATGAGCCACGGTGGCCCAGTGGTTAGAGTGCAGTACTGCAGGCTACTTCTGCTGATTGCCGGCTGACTGCAATTTGGCAGTTCAAATCTCAACAGGCTCAAAGTTGATTCAGCCTTCCATCCTTCCGAGGTGGGTAAGATGAGGGCCCTAATTGATGTGGGCAATATGCTGACTTTGAGAGGCCTGTAAAGCTCTGTAAAGAGGTATATAAGTCTAATTCTATTGTTACCTGTGCCCTTTTGCACCCTGCCTTGTGGGGCAACAAGCAGTGTCAGAATCACACAGCTCTGCAATTACATGCCAAGTCCCAGGAAGTCTCAGCAAGCATTCATTTGCCCAGTTGTGTTCCATAGCCTCACATTGCTCCCCAGCCCACCTCTGCAAGCAAGCTGGAACAAGTTGGAGTCAGAAAAGGCAATAAGTGAGTGCAAAAGGTGAAAGATTGGTCTGTAGAACAGGGAGAGAAGGCAGCTGGGTAAATGAACGATTGCTGGGAAGTGATGATTATTGGCTTGTGGGTTGTGGAGTCATGTGGAGGTTGGGACAGTAGGCAACTGGATGGATGAATTCTTGTTAGCGCTTACTGAGGTTTCCTGGGCATGGCAAGTAGTCCTAGAGACACAAAATTCTGGGCCTGATTGTCAGTTCACAAGGCAGGGAGCAGAGTAAACAAAAGGACAGCAATAATGGGGAGATGGGCAGATGTTATAGTGTGGGTGGGCTGCCAAATATCAAAGTTTTGATTATGAAACTGTGGTCACAATGGTCATAATTTTGGACACATGTCGTAAGTCCATTTTTTCAGCAACTGGCATAATTTCAAATGGTTGCTTAATGAATGGTTATAAGTCAAGGGCTACCTGTATGGGTTGTCTCTAGAATGTTTGACTATTTTTCTATGATAACTCTTCATATCAGATAAGGAGAAATTAAAAAATTGCCTATTGCATTGGCACAAGAATATCACAGGAGCTTTGTGGTATAATAATTTTTAAAAATCATGATTTGAATGATTTGCCATAATTCTCTCTACGTGTTCAAAGATGGCCATTCTATATTTTTTTTCACAGCACAAACAAGAAATGGAAAAGCACAACTTCTTTGGATAGGATTGTTTATCTGAACCATTTGTTACTTTTCACTCAAGCTGAGAACATGCAACAAAAATACTATAAGATATTTCTCTTGAACCCTAAAACTTATCTGTTTATCTTTTACAGGAAGCTTTATTTGAATTTTAATTCATAATGTTAGTTTGATCAGATATTTTGCTTTTTCCAATTTCCTTGAGTTCCTAATTAAAGTCCAGATACAGAGTAAGAATAATTAAGAAGATAGTTCATTAGAAAAAAATATATAGCAAAGTTAAAGTTGAGTGTTCCATTATTTAGAAAGAAACCAAAAAGGTAAGAAAAAAGAAATGCAAATGTCACATATACAGAGTATCTTATCTGACTTAGGGCTTTTCTGTGGTGTGTGTATGTTTCTCTGCGTGTGTATATATAAGGAGTTTTTTATTCATTGGATTATGCTTTCACACAGTCCTCCTCTTGCCAGAGGGAGCGATCCAACAACTGATTTGCATGCATGAAATATGTAAGTCGTATCAGTCTAAATTTTAAGTACATTTAAATTCCTTCAGATCAGGCAGAGATCAATATATGTACAGTGACTGTACTCTACCTGGATTTGAAGGGGAGGGGCACAAAGCTAGCCCCCAGGCAAGTAACAGAGGACAGTGATGACAGATGATGGAGGTGGCAGAGAACTGGCAGTGTTAGCTTTGCATGAAGAACTGCCCACCAGGGCTGATGTCTGTCACAATTTTTTAAAATTTTTTTTGCAGTTGTTAATAATTAGTTGAGCAAGCACATTTTACAGAGAGGGACCAGCTTTACTTGCCATGAAGTGCTTCAGGGAAGACAAATGTGATGGATGTTACCAAGACTAGGACAGCACATATTCACTGCATAGCATGTCTGCCCAAATCAATCTTAGAAGAAAAAGAAAGAAAATGATCTGCTTCCTGACCTCATATAAAATGTGGGAATGGGAAGGAAAGGGAGTGGGGAGGATAAGTTATCTGAAGTCCACAGCCTTGTCGTATTCAGTGGTGCCACTACACTTAACACTGTCCATTTACTCTTGATCACATTTGCCTATATATGCATCTTTAGATATATGACTGAATTACAATCAGGGTTCCCAGTTTTATTTAATTTTTTAAATTAAGTTTATATTTAGACAATTCTCTTTATCTTCAAATAAATGTTTAGATTGACCTGGCCTAGAGAATATTATCACACTTTGAACCAGTAACACATGATCATAATACAGTGGTACATTTGTACTTGAATGCTTCAGAACTCACCAAATTTGTTACTCTATGCATTTTGATGCAAAAATTTTGCCCCCAGTACTTGTTCTTTGTTCGATACTTGATACACTGTGCTAGGAAGAGGGGGATGGCCTTAGAGAACAGATAGGAAGTCAGATATGCTAAGGAAAGTCACAGCAAAAGGAAGCAGGGGATGGCCAAAGGACAGTGGACAGGAAGTCAGCCATGCTGATATAGGAAAAGGGACAGACAGGAAATTGTTCCCAGCCAAAACAAAGGGTCATGTGGTACTTCACTTAGTTTGATTCATACTCATTTTTTTAGTATTTGTCTCACTGCCTGGAACCAATTAATGACAGGTACCATTGTAAATATTTTATACTTTATATATAGTGGTGGATTCCTGCCCTGAAACTGATTAGAACTTCTCAGTTCAGAGTCAACTACTAATACGGTAAGAGATAAGGAGTTTCAATTGGTGGCAGTAAAGCTTTTCCAAGTTTCAAAAATGGCAATACAGATATTCCTCGATTTACAACCATGATCAACCCTGGAATTTTGGTTGTATGTCATTGCAGAGTTAACATATGTCAAAACATTATTTTACAAACATTTTTACGATAGCTGCCAAGTGAGCCACTGTGGTTGTTAAGAAAATCACATAGTCATCAAAGAAATAATGTGATCATAAGTCTAAATAAAGTTTATCAATGGTCCTTTTTTGGCAGAAACAGTGCAAATATCACAAAATGTAATTTTAGAAATATGGGATATTACAGCCAGTAAAAAATATGAGCCAGTTGCCAAACACCTGAAATGTATTTACATGACTGTAACGGTGGTATGGTAACTTTTTAAAAGTCTGTCATAACTTTGAACAATTATTAAGTGAGTGATTGTAAATCTATGTACTGCCAGATGCAATCTTATATTCTGTAGTCTATGAACTGTCTAGTAGCTTGGTTCCTGGGAATTAGACAAGTGATTTCTCATAATTATTACAGAATAAACTCATAAATTGGAGATTTTTGAATAAGAACAAGTGTTGCTATTCATAGAAGAATAAGTAAGAAATATTTTCCTCTCTTCCTTAATCTTTTCTATATAATTCCAGTTGTAGTGTATGTTGTCACTAAAATCAGTTTATAATCCCTAAATAAATACAGGAGGGCATTTTCTTTGGCTCAACAATATCTTGAAGAAAAACAAAAAGGCATTCCATTTGGATTAAGGTTTTGCCCATGTTGGAAAGCGGCTATTTAAAATGTTAATCCCATTTTATTATATTTTTTGCTAGCATAAGGTTAGAGTTAACAATGCCATATTTAAGCACATATCCTGGTTTATTTTCTACATTTTCTGACCATACTTAAAATTTTTACTCTCAGATCTTCATGAATATTTTACCCTGAGTACAGCTACATTCTATTATATGTCATTCATTTATGTCATATGCAAAATGTGCAACTGACTACTAATACTGTATATCCAGATAATTTTTTAGTATGTATATATATGCACGTGTCTCTGTATATGTATATTATATGAAGTCCATGATTTAAGACTGGTCACTTAACAACTTTTTGAAATTAAAACAGATTCAAAAAAAGTTGCTTGTAACCCATCTTCAAAGTTACATTTGGGAGAACAGGTTTGAACTTATAACTGTGTGACTTGCTTAATAACCAAATGATTCAGACTTACGATCATGTGGTTCTTTTAACAGCAGCCATTAAAAAGGTTCCTAAAATTAGGTTTGGTAATTTGGACTCCATGACCTATAACTTTCAACCAGTATTCTGGTCTCAGTTGTAGTCATAAATTAAGAAACTACCTATATTGGAAATAACATGTCTGTTTTTGATATGAGTCTCTCCAAGTAAAGTTCTTTTTAAAATCCATAGAACAATATTACAGTAGTGGCTTTAAGTAGCAAGTTTACATTAATCAAATAGAAGCTTATGCAGGCCTTGTATTTGATTAATATTTAATTAATCTTTAATAGAAGGCTGTGATTTTAAATTAAATAGGTCACTGATAAACAAACCAATTTGCTGAACAGTTCATATAAATATGACCTGCTAATATGAGGATTAAGATTGGATATGTTTTGTTTTTGCCTTTTAAAAAATAATTGGTATATGTCAACCACAAGTAATTGACCAGAGCTAAACAACAAAAATGGAAACACTAGATGGAAAACATGCCACATACATAGTATTGAGGAGAAATTTGCATTAGGGACATTGTACATACTTCCAGTTCATAATTGTTGCTAGTGGATGTTTGCTCATTTATTTAGCCCTAAGATTGCTATCTGATGTCATACATTCTCTCATAGAAGACTGCATAATAATGAGGGTCCCAAATTACAGGATCAAAAAAAGGGAGTTAGCTCTTCCAAAAATAGTTTGGAAGAGGGTAAAAGGCGGGAAATATATGAAGAATAGTCATATTAGTGGTAAGTTATTAATTTAACATTAATTGAATTTAGATCAAATTTAGTTGCATCTATTTCATTGTTTTTATGTCTTCATCCCTGCTTGTAATAATTGGTTACTAGATTGATTTTAAAAAAATTAAAAAAATCTATAAACAGCTAGCTATAAGCTTTTTTGTTACCAGTGTAATGTTCCATCTTCTTTCCAAATCAAAGAAAGGCTGTTAGGACAAAAAAATAAATAAAGATGTGTTCACCTTAATGCCCATGGGAAAAAATTAGTTCTAAATAGGAATTAGTTCAATTGTTGGAATTCTTAAAATCTCATTCCATGCTACCAAATATATTTTACTAAAGAAAATTCTGTGAGAATCACACTAGTAAAGAATAAACTGTTTCTAAAGAACATGATGTTGTGCATGGGTAGTCCTCAGATTAGTGTTCGTTTGAAGTTATGATGGACCCTGAAAAGAGATTTACAATTCAGATTCAGAGTTCCAGTATCTACTCTCACAGTCACATGCGAGTTATACTGTTTTTAACTGGAAACCAGCATTTATTTCCAGTTTTTAGCAAAAACAAACCTATATTGAACAACAAGGTTGCTAATGATCATGGCATTCACAACAGTTAATCCAGTTAACGACTGCCACAAAAGAGGTCATAAAATCAGGTCTGATCCTAATGTAACTTGTATACAATTATTACAATTTATGACTGACATTGGGTTCAAGGACTGCCTGTATATTTTGGAGTACCTTTAGTCCCTTTCTTAAAATCCAACACTCATATGGAGAAAAAATAGAATAAAATAGAATTTTTATGGAATAGAATTTTTATTGGCCAAGTGTGATTGGACACACAAGGAATTTGTCTTGGTGCATATGCTCTCAGTGTACATAAAAGAAAAGATACGTTCATCAAGGTACAACATTTACAACACAATTGATGATCAATATATCAATATAAATCATAAGGATTGCCAGCAACAAGTTATAGTCATACAGTCATAAGTGGAAAGAGATTGGTGATGGGAACTATGAAACGATTAATAGTAGTGCAGATTCAGTAAATAGTCTGACAGTGTTGAGGGAATTATTTGTTTAGCAGAGTGATGGCCTTCGGGAAAAAACTGTTCTTGTGTCTAGTTGTTCTGGTGTGCAGTGCTCCATAGCGTCGTTTTGAGGGTAGGAGTTGAAACAGTTTATGTCCAGGATGCGAGGGATCTGCAAATATTTTCACGGCCCTCTTCTTGATTCGTGCAGTATACAGGTCCTCAATGGAAGGCAGGTTGGTAGCAATTATTTTTTCTGCAGTTCTAATTATCCTCTGAAGTCTGTGTTTTTCTTGTTGGGTTGCAGAACCGAACCAGACAGTTATAGAGGTGCAAATGACAGACTTAATAATTCCTCTGTAGAATTGGATCAGCAGCTCCTTGGGCAGTTTGAGCTTACTGAGTTGGCGCAGAAAGAACAGTCTTTGTTGTCTTGAATGGGAAAAAAAAAAGAACTTGAATGAGCCATAAGGTGTAACCTGCTTTGTTTAAATCTATGTACTGCCATGAATTCACAAAAATATATTAAATAAACCACAGGCTCATAATCCTTTCTTCTATTAGAATAATTGCAATATAATTATAGTAGTTTTCCAAAAGATTATTCAGATAATATTAATCCAATGCAATTAGAAAATATTTACACTAAACCCAGAAATTCGTAAGTTGCAAATTAAAAATATTAAAAGTTCCTAAGAACTAGATTGGGAAGAATCTATAATGTAATGGAAGAAGAAAAGAAATAAAATAGTTTTCCATTAGCTAAAACAAACAAACATTAGCTAAAACAAACAAATCTAAGAAAACATCTGAAAACAACAACTTAATTATGAACTGTAACTTTACAGTGGTTAGGACCATGATGGTGAACCTATGGCACGCATGCCAGAGGTGTCACGCAGCGCCCTCTCTGTGGGTGTGCGAGCTGTCACCCTAGCTCAACTCCGCTGTGCATGTGTGCTCACCTGCCACCGGCCAGCTGGTCTTCAGGTCTCTGCCGACATGCGGGGGTGCACATATGCGTGGGGTGTGGGACGCCTGTGGGAGGGGTGGGGCGCATGCAGGGGCACATTGCATTTGGGGATTCATGCATACATTCATGCATGTGCGCTCTGGGCACTTGATTCGGAAAAGATTAGCCATCACTGGATTAGGAGATGCTATGGATATAACATCCATAACGTTAGATATTATGTGAAAAATTATGATAGGGTTTGCTTTATCTGTGTTTATCATGGTTATCCAAAAATAAATTAAATATGAGAAAGGCTTTGACTACTTTTAAAATGCGTCATCATCAGTAATAGCAGTAATAGTAGTAGTAGCAGTAGTAGTAGCAACAGCAGCAATAATGAAATTTGAGACTGACCTATTCGGGCTTCTCGAATAATCTTTAAAAGTATTACTTTGGTCTTACTAATTTCATAGTAATAATTAGGATGTGGATTTCTTCTATCAAGGTTAGAGTCATTATTATCTTTCAAATATTATACTTCCAAGTGAAATTGATGGCATACAAACTTGATAAATATATATGTATACACTTAGGGGAGTATATCTATAATTCAATAATACCTATGATATTACATGTCATTTTTAAATATATCTCTATACTGTAAAACCAAGAAGAATGAGACAGGATGAACTGTATATAAATACCAGTAGGAATATAATGTGTTTGATCTTCTTATATAGATGTTTGCTTAACTGTAAGAATCCAATGTATAGAGTACCATGGGATCTTAAGTATCACCGCATTTTATTCATGAAGAGGGATCAAGGGATTGTTTCAAATAAACCTCACTAGATTTCCTAAAATACAATAGCAGTGGCAATTCTGTTGAACATGATGACTCTGGTTTGATTATAATGGGCATATATTATATATTCTATACTTATCAAATATGAACAAAACAAAACTTTAGATATTGCTATATTGTTCAATAGCATACAATGAATATATTTCAATTAAATGCAGTGGATTTCAGAAGGTCCTATTAAATTTCTCATAATTTTTTTTAAAAAGTTTTCATTTCAGTGGGTTATTGTATATAAAAGCAGTTTGATAAGATACTTCAAGTAGATCTATGCTTTTTAAGGTCCTTACTCCACAATTTCACTTTGATCTATGCTGCAGAATCAAAACTTTGTGAAGTACTAAATATAGATGTGTCAATATTCGTTTTCCAGTCCTACTTTTTAAACTTGGGAATATTTTTATATTGTTTGTAGTTAGAATAGTTCATCCTAGTGGGCAGTCACTTAAATATCAGCCAGCAGTGTGCTGCAGCTGCCAAAAAAGCCATAGTCCTACCCTGCATTAACAGAAAGTTAGAATCAAGATCAGATGAAGTATCAGTACTTTATAATGCCTTGGTAAGGCCACACTTGGAATACTGCATCCAGTTTTGGTCACCACAATATAAAAAAGATGTGGAGACTCTAGAAATAGTACAGAGAAGAGCAACAAATATAATTAGGGGACTTAGGGCTAAAACATGAATGGTTGCACGAATTGGGTGTCTAGTTAAATGAAAAGAAGGACTAAGGGAGACATGGCAACAGTTTTCCTATATCTGTAGGGCTGCCACAAAGAAGAGCGAGTCAAGCTCTTCTCCAAAGCACAGGGGCGTGGCCAGCGTCACAGGTGAGACGTCGCAAACCCCGATGTCTCCGGGGTTTGCACTGATATCCCCCCGCCCAGGGGGTCCGTCTGAACTTTGGATCAGACCATAGCTGCCTTGAAGGGGCAGCAAAGAGTGGGGGAGCTGCCGGAGCAAATGGGAGATGGCAAACTCCCCATAGCTCCAGATCTTTTTCCCCGACCCAGCGGGGAGGAATGCAGCACCATAGTCCATCATGGCAGCTGCACCAAAGCCACAGCGGCTACAAGAGCGGGCAGGAGGAAGAAGCATCAAGAAACAAATTGTTGAAGTTGGGTGAGTGATGATCTCACGAAGAAAAAATAAGAATTTAAAATAGACACAAGCTTTGGGGAGAACTTGTAGATTGGCGACTAATTGAATAACAAGTGAAAGTGAACGTCAATTTGGAAAATATACATTCGGGAAGTGAAAGAGAGAAGAAAGGGCTTGGAATGGAAGCAGAGCCCCATTTAAATAAAGAAAAGGAAAATAAATTTTTTCCAACTAAACAATGGTTTGGAGATTTTTGGAAATCTTAATGGATTATTTTGGAAACTAAAGAAATAGAAGAAAAAAATAAAAGAAGCTATTGAACTGTTTTTTATGCAAATATCTCAAATCCCTCTGTTTTAAATTTATGGAATAATCAATTTATCAATAGGACATAAGAATTTAGAAGATAAATAAATACGATTAAGGGGAAACCTTGGAAAATTGACCTCCACGTACCAAAGCATTTGAGAACAAAGGAACTTTATCACCAAAATGGCTACCTATTATTTGTGAGCAGTAACTGTTTCAAAAAGGGACATCTAGAGGCATAGGAAGACAGCTGGAGGATTGGTGTTGCTGGGATTACACAACAGCTTTAGAAGAGAGTTTCAGAAGGCGTGTCTTTGAACTATAGAAATTGAATTCCCTATTTAAACAAGAATCCAGAGGCAAAGAAAGTATGCAAGAATGGAATAGCAGACTATTCCCCATGGAGAAAGTGCTGTGGGTGTGGGCACACGACTTTTTTTTAAAAGGAATTTATGGCTAACTTTATAATTAGAGGTAGAGGAAAATAGCAAGAGTCGAATGGCTTTCTTGTGACTATTCCCATGAGAATTGATGTCGTTCAGCAGAGACCTGAAGACCAGCTGACCGGTGGGAGGCATGTGCACATGCGCGGCAGAGTTGACCTCTGACACGCATGCCATCACAGCTAAAGGCTTTCAAACTTTCTGTTCTTTTTCTCAGAAGTAGAGGGCAACTTGATGCCCAGCAGTTATATAAATATTATATTAAATAATATTATTTAATATAATATTTATTAAATAAATATTTATTTATATTTATTTAATATATTTATTATTTATATTTATTTTATTTATAATAAATATTTATTTATTAAATAAATATTGGATATTCTGTTAGCCAAAAGGAGATATTATACAACCACTTTAATTTTTATTGTGTACAGGTAGGTGTAAGTATCAGCCATAGTAACTATTCTATGTTGTAAAGCTAAATGCACTTTACAAATGCAAGCCATGATTTCAAGTCCCATTGAAGTTTTGAACATAGAACTAGCTTATCTCTGAAGAGACCCAATAAGAATGAAACCAGTTGTGTATTACTTCATATTTGTTAGTAACTATACAATAACTAAAGGCAGGAGGCTTGAGGCCTCTAGCATGAGGCTCAGATCAATACAAAACACAACACTGTCAAGTACAAGAGCACATTTTTAAAAAGGAAGGCATCCCTGGATAGCATCTATAAAGAAAGCTATAGGAAAGTCAGCTGAAATATCTCTGTGATAGAGCCATATTAGGAATAGTATTTAGACCTTTGTAGTAAAACAAAAGTAAACATATAATTTTTATTTTATTTTGTCTGCAGGTCTAATAAACCTATTATCTAATTTTTCAAAGAACAAGGAAACTGCCATTCCCTGCGATTTTCCCCCAATCTCCTTTATATTACCCAGTCCTTCTCCTGGTTTCATTGTCTTTATAGTAAACTTGTAGAGCTAACTTAATAATTGAAATTACATGACTATTGTATCACATCAATTGTTCTTTCCCTATCCAATTCTCCTATATTGTATTATAGTTATTATATATTTTCCAGGATAGCCTACTTGTTTCCCAATTCTCCATTCCACTGTCAGTTTGCTTACCTGACATTTTTCATTTTACCAATGTGTTGTTCTTATTGTGCCAGTTTCACATCAATCTAGCTGGCTGGATTATTTCTTCCAGAATAATTATGCCTACAGAATCCTTACCATTGGTTATATTTCTTGAATTATGCCTTTAACCTAATAAAGTGGTTAGTCCCAAGAGTATTATCATACATTAAATATTCTTTGTGTGGAATTCCTTATCATGAAGCTTTTTTTCCCCATAACTATTGCATTTTATGTTCATTTTTATAGAGTCTGGACCATGACTTTAGCACTTTCCTATTAATTAATGTTCTGTTTTTTTCAAATAATGACTATGATAATGATCTATCACTATTGTTGCAGGTAAACTAAGAGCTTATGCACCAGAGACAAATTCCTTGTTTGTCAAGTGTGTCACACTTGGCCAATAAAGAATTCTATTCTGTTCTATAATGAATGAACTGTTGGCTTCATCCTTTGTTAGAACATTTTAACCAAGTATTCCTCCTCTTAAAAACTTACCTTGAATCATATTTCCCCTGTTCTCAATTAGGAAGAGATCTTTCAGAACTTGTTTTAGTTTTCTCCCTCTAAACATTTCAGGTATACACAAAATACAGGTACCCCCGCCCTCATGATCGTAATGATTGGGACCAGAACTTCCATCATTAAGCAAGGTTCAGTGAATCATGCCTGATTTTACAATCTTTTTGCTAAGGTTGTTAAGCAAATCGCTGCATTTGTTAAAGTGTATCGTAGAGTCATTAAGCAAAGCCAGCTTCCAACAGTGACTTTTCGTTTGCCAGAAGCTAGCTGCAAAAATCCCAAATTGCTAGGAAGTAAATGTGAGATGGTTGTCAAGTACTTGAATTCCAAGCATATGACCGTAGGGATGCTGCAATGGTCATGACTGCAAGGACCATTTGTTAATCTTTTTTTTTTCCAGTGCTGTTATAACTATGAACAGTCACTAGATGAATGATTGTAAGTTGACAACTACCAGTAAATTTCAGAATTAGATATTTTGTTGCTCTTATAATAAGTTACAAGGAATCTTTTATTTACAGTCACAATTAATGCCAAAATTTCTGCTGCTAAGCAAGGCAGTTGTTAAGGGACTTTTGCCCTTTTTTCCAACTTTTTTGCCAAAATTATTAAGTGAACCACTGCAATTATTAAGTGAATCATGTGGTCATTAAACAAATCTTATTTTGTCAGAAGTTTGCTTATCAGAAGCTGGCTGGGAAGGTTACAAATGGTAATCACATGCCCCTGGGACAGTGCAACTGTCATAAATACATGCCAGTTCCTAAACACCCGAATTTTGATCATGTGGCCATGGAGATACTGCAACAGTAGTAAGTCACTTTTTGCAGTAACATTATAACTTTGAATAGTCATTAGATGACTGATTGTAAATCAAGGATTACCTATAATTATAAATTAATAAATCATACTAAAGGAGCTGGATATATTTAGCCTAAAGAGGAGAAGGGGTAACATATAGCCTTCTTCCAATATTTGAAGGGATGTCATAGGGAACAGCGTGTCGATATATTTTCCAAAGATATTTCTGTCCATCTGTGCAGGACAGAAACAATGGGAGGAAGCGTATCAGAGGGAGATACAAAGTAGATTTAAGGATAAATTTTCTGACAATAAGAACTTATTAATCAATGGAACAGTTTGCCTCCTAGAATTGTGAATGCTCCATCACTGGAAGCTTCAAGAAAAGATTGGAAAACTATTTGTCTGGGATGTAATAAGGACTTCTACCTTGGGATAATCTAGGCTAATCCAAAATTTGAAGTTAAATTGGTTACATCATTTGTCATAGTGTGTTTTCAGAAAGGTCTGGAATCCATTTAATAATGAAAGTGTTGCTTGAGTACTTTATAGTTTGACCATTTGAATGCAGTTTCTGCAATAAAAACTGGATTTTGGGAAGAGTAATTCTAAAAAGTTCTATTTTAAAATTCATTTATGATTAGTATATAAATTCATTTATGATTACTGACAAAAACATCAGCTTGGCATACATATATAGGGCAGTTTTCTACACTTAAAGGAACTATTAAGCTGCAATGCTTCATAATTGTTCCTGGAATTTATTCTATTTCATCAACATCTTGACAGCCATCTGATTTAATAAAGTTTCTCACAAACAAGAAATTAATTAATTAATTAATTAACAAGTCATTCAAGTCATACATTCAACTCCTATAACTTGTCTAGCAGAATCAATGACTTTGGGCAGCTTAGAAGTTTAGAAATATAAAACACTTTTTAAAAACAATAAAAAGCATTTTGAGATCAGTAAAAACCAATTTAAAAAATAAATAACAGAATAATAATGATGTAATATAGGAATCAGACTTCCCCTACCTTAGTTGTATATTTTGCTCTTATATTTGCATATATTTGCAAAATTCACATATTCAGGCTCTAGTGTGAAATGTATCATCATCTGCTAGCAATGTCTCTCTGGATTTTGTGTAGGACAAATGGGACAGACTTTGCACAAAAGAATTAATGGATGCAAGTTTGACCTCAGAACTCAAAATAAGGACAAAGTAATATCAGGACATTTTAACCTCCAGGATGCTCCATTACAGGTGACAATATATAGCACAGTGGATTTATTCAAACACTGTGTCAAAACAATACACCATCTAAAATCCACGAAGATGCCATTTTAATGTCAAATGAAAAATTGTCTGCACAAGTCAATGGAGATACTTCTCTGAAAAAAACAAAACCTTTCATAGTAGTATCAATTAAAACCCATAACATTATAAGGTTGCCAATTCCCTCCCAAAAGACAGTTGATGTGTTCAATGGAATTTCTTTCTCCCTTTTTTTGCATTTATTTTTATTTGCTACTAAAAACACTAATTATACTATTTAGAACAATTGGAGGTTTAATGGCATCCACTAGAAAAGTTATTAAAGCTGAAATCCAAATCAACCTTATTCAATAGCTCCTATGTTGCTTTATTAAGGAGATTCATTTTGTTTTGTTATTATTTGTTCCTTCATTAAGAGCATAAGACTACAAAGATGGAGACCTATTTTCTTGCTGAGATCCTCATTATTCTATTGAAACCTGTCAAGAGCTGCATTTTTTACTAAAGCCAAACTGGGAATGAAAAAAAAACTATTACTTTTATTTAGTAAACTACAATAAGAGACATGTTTCTTCCCAAAGCTTTGTGTCCTTTGTTGAATAGTTTTTATGCGTTCTATATTGTAATTTTGTGTTATTATAGTATATGTGTTTTTCATAATAAATGTGTGCCACCCCTGGGAACTTTTGTAGTTTAAGGGCAGTTTAGTTTTTTAAAAAAAATAGTTGTTCAATGGAAGGGTTTTTTTATTTTATTTTATAAATTCCCTTAGCATGTTCTTTCCCAAGAAAATCCACTCAAATAAACATGGAGAACCACAAAAAGGATATGGGTCTCTTGAATAATATCTTTTGATAGTCCACCCAGGTCTTAGCTTATTTATTGATGATGAACCATACAGATGTGCTGAACAGACAGGAACAAAGAGAGTAGCACTGATTTTTTTACTCCTTTGTCTCAAATTATTATTGTTTGAATAATTCATTCAAATCTCTCAGAGCAAATTGCCGCTCTAGCAGCACGAGAGAATGAAAGCATGCATGAGACTATGAAAAACTTTGTACCTTATAAATAAAAGTATTTCCCAGTATATCCTGGTCTGCCCAGTATTTTGTACCCCCTTTTATCAACTTTGGGGCTGTTACAGTTCTTATTGAGGCTAGGAGTATTTAAAGTCAGATCTTAATCTAAGCAATATCTTTTAATAGCAATATCTTTTAGTTTCAATGTTTGTTTGCTAAGGTTTTTAAAAAGAGCAGTCATATACTATATTTAAAAAGTATTTCTTATATTTATATTGTAGCTTTCCTCCAAAACCAATTTATTTATGACTATAGATACATTATGCTAAAAGACAGACATTGTCCTAATTTTGTTCACCAAACTGATGGCTAATAAGAAATATCTGCAGATATGTTATTGGAATTGAGATTTAACTCTGTCTGCACCGAATATCACTGTTTCTTATTAATAAATGGTAGAATTGTAAGTGTTTTGCAATTGCCTATGATTATACTTGACTTATAACAGTTTGTTTAGTGACTGGTTAAAATAGCACTAAAAAAAGTGACTTATGACCGTTTTTCACATTATGACTGTTGCAACATCCCCATATCATGTGATCAAAATTTGGATAGTTGGCAACTGGCATATTTATGAAGGTTGCTGTGTCCTGGGGTCATGTGATCACCTTTTGTGACCCTCTGATAAGCAAAGTCAATAGGGAAGCCATATTTACTTAACAACCGTGTTACTAATTTAACACGGGGTCTCCAACCTTTGCTGGCTGAGGAACTCTGGGAGTTGAAGTCCACAAACCTTAAAGTTACTAAGGTTGGAGACCCCTGATTTAACAACTTAAGGACTGTAATGATTCATTTAGCGACTGTGGAAAGACAAAAGTTGTAAAATGGATCAAAACTCGCTTAACAAATGTCTCACTTAGCGACATAAATTTTGGGCTCCGTTGTGGTTGTAAGTCAGGGTCTACCTGAATTTTGTATATTTGGATTCAGAATCCTTTGACTCAGATCCAATTATCTAATATCATTACACTATTCTCCACTCCTTGAACTTTCACTGTGTTGAAAGAAATATGGGAGATGTTTTCTGCTTTTCTGTTTTTAATTCATAGGAACTATTTTGCAAGTATCAGTAGTCTAGTTAAGGGGAGGCAGAGAATGCTGCGGGTCCCATCCCCGAGGGAGATACACCTGATTGGACCCAGAAGAAGGGACTTCTCCGTGGTGGCTCCCTCTCTCTGGAACATCATTCCCCCAGAGATTAGAATGACCCCCACCCTAATTCTCTTCTGGAAGGTGCTGAAGACCTGGTTCTGCCAGCGGGCCTGGGGAACCCAGAGAGGGATGGAGCCCATTAAATGGCTCGTGTAATTGGCTGTCGCTGGGGCGGGTGGTGAGGGTCGGGGTGATTTTATTACATTAATTTATTTGATTTTTTATGAGTTTTACTGTTTTTTAAATGTGGTTTTATATATTCTGTTAGCTGCCTTCAGTCGCCATGGGCGAATAGACAACAATATAAATCTAATAAATAAATAAATAAATAAATAGAAGCACTAAAACATTTTGTTATCCCAGTAATAAGTACAATAATAACATCTATTATAGATTGCGAGGTGAATACCAATGAGCAGTTCTGTTATTATTTTAAATTAATCTGTTTTAAAATAAAAATCTGAATTTAGCCACCACAATACTTTTGAAAAAAAGTTATTTTTTTAAAGAAAAAAGCATCAATATGTTCCCCACGATTGAACATTTTTATTCAACTAATATTTTTATTATTCCATGTTTATTGTAGGATCCTAAAATAATTGCTCATTTCTCATCCTTTGTCATAAAGGAAAGAATTCCCCTGAAGAGTGTTCCCAGTGTGAACTCTGACAAGCTAATAAGGAAGAATGATGGAAGCAATAAAAACGAATCTGGGGTGCATTCCTTTGATTTACTGTTATAAAATGATGGGCCTGTTACAAAATGAACTTGTGTTCCTGAACATTTGGGATATGACCCAGACTAACCTCTCCCTTAATTGTAAACCATCCAAATAATCAGGTTGAAACTTAATGACATCTTAACAGCTTCTTTTAAGTCTGGACACGAGAATGGTGTGTTTTTAATTCACTATGATTTACTACATTAAAACTGGTGTGAAATGTATGACAAATTGTGGCCACCAAAGGGGGAAGTGGATGTTTTCAGCTTAAAGAAAAGACAAGCTCTATAGAATTAGCATAAATTTTCTTTGGATGATACTCGCTTTCCAAAAATGCAGGTGAATTTGCTCTAAAAGAAAAGTCAAGGTGAGTGAAAACTTCCCAAAGCATCTGAGTTTATGCTTTCAGAAAGCTGATGTGTTTCCTAGGTTTTAAAGCTACCCTTTAGATGGAAATTTGTCCGTTGTGTGAATTTCAGTGATTTATATATAATGTGAAAATATTTTTCTGTTATATTAAATTGATCCATGAATTTAAGTACGAGAAGAAAGTAGGGGCATTAAGGGATATATATTCTAGTAGTCATCTTGGAATATCTGAGCTAATAAACAGGGATTTTTATGTATCCTGTATAATGAAAGTAAATATATACTGGGGAATAACATGCAAAATAGAATTTAGATTTGCAAGTGTAATGCTCAGCATTCAAGAAGCTGTCCTTGTTAGAGAAACTAACTTTGCATGCATAATCAGTTTGAGCTAAAACATTTAGTTTGTGCATAATTTAATTCAAATGCTTATTCAACATGTGACATTTTTACTGTGAATTTGCAGCCCTGGATTGCCCTTAAAACTCTATGCTGCTAGCTGATCAAATTAAAGACAGCATAAGTAAATTCAACAAAAACATTGCTTTTATCTGCAGATTAGTCATTTATTTCTTGTGTTGTTCTGAACGTTGCAGTCTTTCTCGCATTTCAAATTCTTTGTTCCAATGATAACACAAGTTATAAAATTTTAAAATGGTTCAGAAAATAACTTTAAACAAAACTGAATATACAGATACAGTGTTCAGGTAGAAGGACTAAATAACATTTAGAAAGAGCTAAATGAAGTCTCGACATCAAATCTTGTTTGTCAACATTTGTACTTTTTTGTGCCTGACTCTTATGACTCAGTACAGTGATAAGAGATAATTTAAATATTTTATTTGGCAGGAACATAATTTAAAACAATAAAATATAACTGATCAATGGGATCTAATTTTATATATCCTAAAAGCTGTATAGCTTATGTAGCAATAAAGGTAAGGTGAAGAAGAATGGAGAGGCAACAATGAAAAGTGCTTGTCTTTAATATCATTTTTATTTCAATTGTTTTCTGTTTATATCAAGGTCTCTTGGACATTTTGAGGTAATTAAAATAATGGACAACTGCAACACTGGGCTTTGTAACTTACTACTGCATTCCCCTGTAGTGCTAGAAAAAAACCACATAGCTAAAGGGTGTATTGAAGAGGTATCTCAGCAGTTCTGCTAAACTCATATAGACAAACCGAATGCGACTGAATAAAAACAAAATTTCAATAAATATTTGGAGGGATGAAAAAGCCTTCTATTATATGGAAGAAAGCAGTGGGTTAATCTGTGCGTTTCCCTAACTTATTTTATCCTACTAAGCAATGACAAGAGAGCTCCAATTTAACATAACACATAGGTTTCTCTCAACTTTGCCAACCATGCATTCTGTGACTGTATGTATTGGCAGCAGAGTGGAGGTTTCATCACTAATAAACAAGGCAACCTTTTAAAAATTCATTGTAAACAGCCTGTGTTTCTCTTTGCTTTCTGTAGATAAAGGATACACAATAACTTTTTTTATTTGCATAAACTGAACTCTTTAAATGAAACCAGAGCATATAATTAACACAAGTTGAGATGGTTTGTTCACTAGTGGTAGGACACAAGAACCCAATTTATAGGTAATCCTTGCTTAATGAGCAATTGTTTGAAGTTATGATAGACACTACTGTAACTTACTTACAACCCAGTTCCAGATTTCTCATGGTTACACACCACCATTCCTATGGTCGCATGATCATATTTCAGGAACTTCACAACCAAGATACCTTTATAGTCCATTGTAGTATTCCATAGTCATGTGACTGTGATTTACAATGTTTTTGCATGGAATGCTCGCTTAACTACGAAAAATGCAAAATGGAATCCAGTAACTTGGATACCCTGGCCTATGACTATCATGACTTACAACGGAAATTCCAGGGTCCATTATGGTTGCCTGTATTACATCCACATATTTGAGTTTAAAGACTTTTCTGCTGCTGGAGAGATTATGTGAAAATTCGTACTCCCCCTCTTCCTCCTCTTGCTGTGCATTTCTCAGTTTTGTGTAGACAACTTCCACCAAAAAGAATTATTTGCTGAGTTTGTATTTGTTTGCTGGTTTTGTACTGTACCTGTAATGTTATTGCTTGTTTGGCTTTATTGGAAAGCTTCTTTTTGTTTTGTTTTTCTTCTCCTCAATCTAATCATTTTTTTTCCTTCCCAGAGCTTTAGTCATTCATACTCAGTAACTTGTCGGTATCCACTTTATCACCCTGACATCTCTTTGTTCGGCAACTCTGTACTTCAGTCCATGACATCATAGTGAGATACCACTTAATGATCTGAGTCTCTAAACAGTATTGCTCTGAATTCTAGTTGCAGGAAATATGTGACAGATCTGGCCTAGATGAGCATTGCTTACACTGCTGTTTTCAGGACCAAGCAGGGGTTTGCACATGTCAGTCGCACTCATGAAACTGCTGAAGCTGCATTTTAGTAATGTGCATTTGGCAGACATCAAGTGAGAAGAGGTGAATCTGGTGCAAGTTGCCCCATCACTAAGACGGTGAATCTGGGCTCAACTCACAAACTCATGGCTAAATGAGTTTAGCCATTAAAGCATTTGATTTTATTGAATAATGTCAAGTCTTTTTTTTTTTTTACAAAGAGATGGGGCAAGAGATAGAGGAAGAAAATTAAATTGTCCCAGAATTAAACACGGATTCAGGAATGTGGTTATGCTAGACATATCTACATCCAAGCAAAGAAACTCTTAGTCAGATTAAAGCCAGGCTAAAAACAGCTAAGAGATGAACGTATAGCCCTGGCACTTCCTTTTACACTTTCTGAAATATCTTTGAACTTGAATATATGAAATAATGTTTCTTTCCTTTAAGTTTGCTTGCATTAAGATCTTCCATTGAAGCTTTAGCCCAGAGGTGGAACGCTTCTTGCTCTTAGTGGGTACCTTTGGACTTCTCAGAGAAGAGTTGTTGATGCTTTTATAAAATGATTGCATTACAAGTTTTCCGTATTCACAAAACAGCTGGTGAGACAGAAAACAATCCATTCCATAGCCTCTCAACCATTACTATTTTAGCATTTCTGGTCAGTTCTGCCCTCTTTCAAATAAAACACTGTAATGATTTTTCCCCAACTTTCTACTCTTTTGACCTACATTAGGGAAGCAGTCCATTTATTAACTTTTATCTAGAAATTCATCCAGGCTCATGTTGTATCCCTAAAATTCCAAACAGCATCTGTGGTTTTTTCTCCTTTGTGACTACAGAATGATGGAGGAACGTCCATGATTTATCAAAAAAACAAATGTAAGAATAGTTTGCCACATAGCTAGAATATTTAAATTGTCTAATTGAGAGATTAAAGGGTGCAACAGGTGCCTTAAATATCAACACACACCCCCAATACTTTAGAAAAGGAAAAAAATGTACTGCTAAAGAAGAATATTTGTAGGTCAGGGTTGAAATGAGGGGTACTTACTAGCGTTGATGATGTTACCTAGTTTGAGTAATGAAACACCTGCAAGTAAACAACCAAAGTCAGAGAACACCAAGAACCTCTGAAGAAAAATTATAGCTGGAGTGTCCAAATAAGATGCATGAGCCAATCTCAGCTTTTTAACTTTTTCTTCTCCTTCATAAAATATGATAAATTTTTAGGTTACATAATTGTACCTTGGTGTCCCAGCTATCTGTTCATTCACTCAGGTGTGGTGAAGGATTTCCAATGTGGAAGCAAAATTCATTTGCTTTTTAGTTGATGTAAAATGGAAGGACCATCATTATGTCCATTGCATCTAACAGATAAACAAAAAATCTTGGGTGTGCTTGGCTGATTCTCTTTTTCTTTATACGCTGGAGGGATGATTTTTGGGGGGGCCTTACAATAATCTATTTCTTGAAGTTCTCAAAAATAAGAACCCAAGGTTCTTATTGGTCATATTATAAAAAGCATAATATTTTTCCTATTGTTAGGATGTGCCAAATAATTTTAGATCATCCAGAAATAATACTGCAGGTCTGAAGTTTGTTAACTGAAAAGTAATTCCACTGAATTTGATAGATTGTATTTCCAAAATAAGTGTGCAGAGAACTAAGCTTTCATATCAAGTCAAACTTTATTACGGCCTTTAGACTAGAAAGGGACATATCTATTCTTGTGCGCGCATGATATGATTTCTGATAAATGTTGTAGGGGTTTCACATATTGAAATGTATCACATGCCTATTAACCTTTTAACACTAAACTGATAAGTTCAAACTACTTGTCAGAAGCAGACTTAAGTAGGAAGTTCTTGACAAGGAAACATTTTAATAGTGCCATCTGTAAATTAAGTTGAGGAAACTCTTTGAAATGAAATTCAGACATCTGCAGAGTACCTGAAATGAGTAACAATTAACTGTCACAGGGAGATCTCATTAAAAGATATTTGCCTTTCTTTTAAAAATCTTTAATGCATTCTTCACATGCCTACATGCCTTAAATGCAGATAGTAATAGAAGAATGAATGTTCTTATTTGTTAGGGAAATTTTATTTGGGTTTTTCAACTGATAATGCATGTATATAAAGCATGATTTATATGTATGCATGCTTGTATATAAAGCATGATTTGTGTCCATGCCTCTGAGCCTTCTGAATACCAGCTGGTAAGTGTCACAAAGCATGCTGGCTGAGTCGAGTTTTTGAACCCTTCTGATGCAAGGCTTCTTGTTACATTCTTATGAATTAGATCAACTGAAGAAAGCTTAGAAGATGTATATTTGTTTTAAGTTTGTGTTTACATTAAGAAGTGTTTCTTTCACCAGAATCTAAGCATTTGTGGTAAAATAACAAGACGTATACATACATACATACATACATAAATACATACATACATACATGTAGGTCTTGGCATTTTCAGGTCATTTTCCATGTAAGCTTGAAAGTATCTTGGCCACATTTTGACGAGGTCTCACTCATCATCTTCAGGCTGGTGCTTTCGGCTTCAAGCTTCTGTGGGCAAAGCGTGGTCGGAGCTGCCGTCTCTTTATAAATACTAGTGGGGAGGTGGGGAGTGTTGCTGTGAGCAGGTTGCTTGGCTGTGTGGTTGCATCTTGATTGGTAGATGGAGTGGGTGTTTGCAGATTGGTCGAGTTGGGGAGTGTTGCTGTGAGCGGGTTGGTTAGCTCTGTGGTTGCATCCTGATTGGTAAATAGAGTGGGTATTTGCAGATTGGTCGGCTGTTTTGTAGCATCCTGTGTGGATGTGGTCCTGGTCTTTTGTTCCTGAGCTTTGGTGTTGTGGCTTCTGAAGTTCTGTGATGTGATGTCTTGAGCAGATGGCTGTGATGCAGCATCCCGGGCCCTGGTCTGGCTCTGAGTCTGAGGTCCTGTCATGTGTTCCTGGTGTGTGTCAGCCTGCTTTGTGTGGGGATTGGAGGGGGGCACAGCAGCCAGTGTCAGCATGGTCTGGCTTCTGGATGGTGGTTGTGTTTCATCTGTGGGATGGGTTTGGGTTTGAATCTGGTGAGGATGATTGGTGGTGGCGTTGTCCTGGGTCTGGGGTCAATTTTCATGGCTGGGACCCATTTGTTGACCAAGGCTGGCTTCCAGATGTTTGGTAGGCGGGAAGTGTCGTCCCGTTTGTTCATATTGTGGTGATGTTTCTCTATTTCAATGGCTTCCATAATTATTCTCTTGTTATAGTGTTCAGTTTTGGAGATTAATTTGGTTCCTTCAAAATCAGTTTCGTGTCCTGTGGTTTTAAGGTGCTGGAAAAGGGAGGAGTGTCAAGGTTCCAGAAAAACCTCTTCTGCATAAAAAAAACTCAGAAGCCATTGTTTTCCAGAGTTCTTTACTAGCATGAGGAAACTGGCACACGATGAGTGAAATTCCAAAACTGAATTTCTGGATTCTTTTCCCAGTTATACAAACCCCAAGAGTCCCACCCCCCTGACCCCTTTGATGGTCACATGGTCCCACGTTCTCCCAGTTCATTCGAATATCTTCTTGCCACTCTTCCTGCAGATGTGAACACCATCCGACCTTGACCGCTTGAAGAATGTTACCATACCCCTCAGCCCCCCTTCCTCCCCTCAGGGGAAAAATGTGGCAGCGTCTGGAACCCTAAAGTCTAATATGGTTTCCAGGCCTGACAGGCATCCCCCCTTGGAAAAGAAGCTATATCCTAGGAAAGAAAACAAAGAGTTGATAAAGAAGAGTGTCAGTGGTCCACACTTCCCTTCTACCCCCAAGAGGTTTTTAGGTTTGTCAGGGAAAGTGTCGTGAAATTGTTTAATCAAATTGTCCGCATTTACTTTCCAACTTTTGACCCAAGTAGATTCAGATAATGGATATCCCTTCCAGTGGACTAAATATTGTAATTGACCTCTGTATAGTCTAGAGTCAAGGATTTTCTTGATTTCATAGTGGGTTTCACCTTGGATTATCAAGGGTGGTGGGGGAGCGGCAGGTTGAGGTCTCAGACCAGACTGTCTAGCAGGTTTTAATAAGCTGGTATGGAATACCGGGTGTATTTTCCCCAACATTCGAGGGAGCTTGAGTTGGACGGTAACGGGATTAATAATTTTTACAATGGGGAAAGGACCCAAAAATTTTGGACCAAATTTTCTGCTGGGTCTCCGCAACCTGTGGAGGTTGCAGAGGCTGGGGCCCAGCACCCCCCTAACGGGCCCCCTCTGAGCAGAGGAGAGGGTACCGTTAGCAAAAGAAAGTTAGGAGTTTTGGAATAATGTCAAGGTTCCAGAAAAACCTCTTTGCATTGAATATCTTCTTGCCACTCTTCTCCTATTAGTTTGTCCAATGTATGTGGCTGGGCAGATTTTGCATGGTATTTCATAGACTCCTTGGTTTTCTAGATGGATCTTGTCTTTCTTAAGATGTTGGCTCTTTTTTGGTCTGTGCAGAAGGCTGTCTTGATGTTGTGTTTGTGGAGAATTTTGCTGATTTTATCTGTGGTACCTTTGATGTACAGGAGGAGGGCAATGTCATTGTCTTGTTCTGTGTCTTGGTTCTTGGGCAGTGTCTCCCTTTGGATTAGGCTAGTAGTTGTGTTTCTTTGGTATCCGTTGAAGATTAATACATTTGTGAGAGTGTGTAATTCAGTTTTCAGGTGATCTTTATCGGCTAGGCGTTTGGTCCTGGAGATGAGAGTCTTGGCTATGGAGCTGATCTATGCAGGGTGGTGATGTGATTGTGCATTTAAGTAGCGGTTGGTGTATTTTTTTTCTGGTAGATGGTGTGTCCTAGGGAGCCATTGGTTTTTTTGTAGATTAGGACGTCCAGAAAGGGGAGTTGGTTGTTAGCTTCTATTTCCATAGTGAATTGTATTTTGGGGTGTAGGCTGTTGAGATGTGTGAGGAAGTTGTCCAGTTT
This sequence comes from Ahaetulla prasina, assembly GCF_028640845.1. Classification (NCBI taxonomy): domain Eukaryota; kingdom Metazoa; phylum Chordata; class Lepidosauria; order Squamata; family Colubridae; genus Ahaetulla; species Ahaetulla prasina. The sequence continues at coordinate 130,057,600 of NC_080542.1, read as the reverse complement.
CTCTTTTCCATGTGGCCAAATTACGAAAGTGTCATCTACTTATCTAAGCCAGAGTTCGGTTTGAGTTCAGATTTATCTAAAGCGTTGGTTTCAAAGTATTCCATGTATAGGTTTGCGATGACAGGTGAGAGAGATGATCCCATGGGTGCTCCTTCTATCTGTTTGTATCTTTGTCCGTTATGGATGAAGTATGTGTTGGTTAGGCAGTGGTTGGTTAGATCTAGGATGTGTTTGGGGGGGTTGTATTTGTTTTGGATAGCTATCAAGGCTTCTTTAATAGGCACTTTGGTGAAGAGGGATATGACATCGAAGCTCACGAGTAGGTCGCTGGGTTGTAGGTTTTGTTCCTTTATTGTTTCTATGAAGTGGAATGAGTTTTGTACGTGTGATGTGATGGATTCTGTGTAGGGCTGAAGTTACACAGTGTCACAGAATCCAACACCTCACACGTACAAAACTCATACATACATACATACACACACACACACACACACACACACACACACACACACACACACACACACACATATATATATATGAATGATTTTTTTCCAGGAGGCTGCGAAAAACCATCCATAATGTATTCCTTATTACAGTAGCAACATAACAATGTGTGCATTCCTTATCCAAAGTTTTGTTTAATGCTGTGCCTGATACGGCATGAACGTTTTAAGATGTTGTAAGAAATAGAATTAACTCTAAAATTCTTACTATAAATACTAATTCCAACCAGGACAAGAAAACTTTAGGATTTGAAGAAATAACTCATCACTTATGTTCTCATGTCTTACTTTGTAACAGATCAGCTCCAAGCAATCATGACCGGATACAACGATTAAGGCAAGAATTTCAACAAGCCAAGCAAGATGAGGATGTGGAAGATAGGAGGCGTACTTACAGCTTTGAACAACCATGGGTACGTGCTCACTATCTGAGTATAGCAAACAGCAAAGTCCTAAGGAAGCTATCTTAGATTAAGTCAAATATAGACAGCTATTTTGTCTGTCAATAGTAGTTTAGGAGAGTTTCAGGATAGAGTTCTTTTGGTCCCAACTGGAAATGCTAGAAAGTGCGCCTTGTAATTTTTGCATGCAAACAAAATATATTCTTCTGTAGTTCTATATCCCATTCTTTGATTTGGTTAAGGCATTATATTCAGTTCCTACTGGAAACTGATTCCATGTCTTGAATGACCTTTTAACCTATGACTCTTTGCCTTTCCATCTGTGGTGCAACATTCCTAATTTTGTTTTGGATTGTGCTCTGCCATCTGTCCCTTCTGTAAAAGGATATTGTCTGGCCTGTTGGAAGCCATTCCTGGGTCACACAATTGATGCTGACTAACTTATCTGCCCTTTAAAGGATGTCTCTAGGGGATTTCTGTTGGCGACACTGAAAAGAACATGATTCTTTGCTTGTATAAGCTGTATAGACTTAAATAAAACATGGTAGCATTCAAGACACCTTTACTGGTTTACTTGGATGCATTTTAAACCATGCATTACGTGTGTGTGTGTGTGAGAGAGAGAGAGAGAGAGAGATACTGGCAGAAATTGAATGGCACTACTAAACAGCTGCCATAGTGTACAGTAACTTTTGTGTAGAATATGGGCCAGATTCTACAACATTCAAATAGAAGATCCCACAGAAGATCATGGAGAAGAAAGCTAAGGTCCTGTGGGACTTCCAGATCCAGACAGACAGGCAGGTAGGTACTGGCCAATCAACCAGACCACAGTAGCAGACAAGGACCAGAAGACAGTGGTGGTGATAAATATGATGGACCAAGTGACAGCAACATCAGGAAAAGGAGTATGAGAAGTACTAGGAGGAACTAAAGAGGATATGGAAAGTAAAGGCCAAAGTGGTCCCAGTGGTGGTAGGAACACTTGGGGCCATGACTACTAAGCTGGGAGAGTAGCTCCAACAGATCCCAGGAACAACATCAGAGCTCTCCATCCGGAAGAGTGCAGTGATAGGAACAGCTAAGATCCTGCACAAAACCGTTCTGCTCCAATGGCCCTGGTAGAGGACTCGAGATTGAGGCGGATGCATACCACCCATAAGGATGAGAAGGGGCTTACTTTTGTATATAGGTATGTAGGTATAAATATATATGAGAAAGAAAATTATATGTCAAAATTTGCAGTTTGATTCTGGCCATCCAGCCGGAATAGACTATTTATTTATTTATTCATTTTACTTTGCTTATATGATTTTGCCTCTTGAGTCCAAAAAGACACGTAAGGGTTTTTTCTTAAAAAAAATTAGTTTTCATTAAGTGCAGAGGGGAAAGAATCCGTTCTGAACCTCTGAGATTAAAATTTAACTCACTATTGAGAGAGGATGTTGCTGTTGTAACTACACCAAATAATCTGTAACCACCCAAAATTTGTTGGGCTACATCAAAATATAGGTATATATGTTTATACCTATGTAACGAAACCAGCCCTTGAAGCGAGTTTTGAAATTAAAGGGGGGAAAAAGTCATCAGCATGTTCAAAACTGGAAGAGAAGGAAACTTGTCCATATGCAGATTTATGCAGAGCAGGCTCTGCTCCTTGCAGCTTCAGGCCTTATTCTCTGTGGCCTCAGCAATGTTCCCAGTTGAACAAGGATGCTTTTTAGTAACCTAAATTTTATTTATGTGGCAGCTGACATTGCCTAGGTATCCTAAATGAAAAGAGAGGGAGAGAGAGACTTAATTACTCTGTGGTAATGCTGTCAATTTCCTAACCTAAGGTATTTGAGTTCACAGAAAGATCTATCAGTATATAATACAGTAGAAGTTGTAGTAACGAGGAAAGCTATCCCATAGACATATCTCCTTTGTGTGTGTCTTATTTCAAATTTTCTATTTTCTTCTGAACTTCTCCTTTCCTCCTCCAGTGTTGATCTCAAATATAGCATTAAAAATGTAGGGAACCAATGACTCTTACATCAGCCTGCTTAAATCAGTTCCTTAAATCAAACTTAATGTAAAAGAGATACAGACTTCCTTTTAATATTCTGTTATAAAATATTGTATGTTCTTCATAAATTAATGTAATGAAACATCTATACATACGTTATTTTAATGGGTAAACTATTTTGCTATTGGCCTTGTTAGATACAGAAAAGAAAATTCATTAACTTTTAAAAAATGTTTTCTGAAAAAAGAGGACTTTCTACACCAGAGGATGAAGATCGGCTGGACAAGCCCGAAATGTGATAGTGAAGGATCTTGGGAAAACTATCTGAGAAAAATGAAAACCTTACTACTGTAGGTCATGGCCCAAATGTTGTCTATGCAAATATGAATAGCGCCCTTAGCAACTTTAGACAGGCAACCGCGGCATGCTTTATAAGCAATGACTGAATGTGGACAATTATTTAGATGACAGGTTGATTACCTCAAGAATGGAATAATTTCCTGAATTGTAGGTCAGAAGCCTGACCTTTTTTTCTCTCTCTTTTTTCCTCACAAACAATGGGGAGCTATCTCCCTCTGGAGTAATAATGAAAATGAGCTTAAAGAGTCTGAAATTGTGCTTAATATAGTTATATTTATCCTGAGCTTTGGTGATTCTGGGCTGCACATGTAGTTTTATGTACAGACACGCTCATTTAGCAAAGGCCATGTATACTTTAGGATTAATTTTCTCCCTCTTATGTATTGTCATCTAGATAAGATCATGATACTTGGAAGGGATAAAACAATGATCTCATCCCTTTTGAGATCACACAATGTAGCTTTAGCACTGAGGAACTAAAAACCCATCTCTTATAGCAGCATATGTGACTTTAACCTGTTGGCTTAAAATTATAAAGGTGTGTGCTTCAAAATGCACCTAAATACCAAATACCAAATAGAAACACAGAAATGGAATTGGATATTTTACCTATAATCTTAAATCCTTTCTTTAGTTTATAACTTGGGTTACAGTCTAAGTGTTGGAGAAAAAAAATCACCTACATATCTGCCTGTTGTCAAAGCTGCTATATAACTTGATGGAATTAGAGAGTGGTGCCAGATGCTCTTTTTACAATGAGAGGATGTAGAAAGCTTAGGACAGGGCTGTCAAACTCCTGGCTAGTGGGCCGGATGCGACATGCGCTGGCGACGCCCACGCCTAGTTTAGCGAAGGGGGGAAAAGTCACGATGTGTCATGTGACGTCCCTGTAACGATGTGAGTTTGACACCCCTGGCTTAGGACATGAAAGCTTTACAGAAATAAATTTGCATGCATATATAATGCTATAGAGAAAAAATCTCTCCAATTCTTGAGGGAAAGTAAAGAAAGCCAACTTCCATTTGTAAAATAGCAAGGTCTCCCTGTCACTCCTCTTCAATTTTAATGTGGAGATTTTGAGCTGAATTCTAACAGCAGAACAATTTATGCTGTCTCAGCCATATTTCCCAGGATCTGTTGCTTGATTATAATGGTCCTATTCAGAACATAGCGAGCAAGCATTGATTGTAAACTAGGTTTCATTATGACATCTTTGGCAGAACTTTTTCCAGTGGCTGAGGGAGAATGGCACTTCTACCCCAAAATATCTGCTGGTCCAATAATTTGTGAATCCCTGCCTTGAAGGCAGTCAGTCCAGTAACTTTAATGAACACAGACATTCTTATTAAAAACTTTAAAATGACAGTTCCTGAGACAGCTAGGCAGTATACTTGAAGTTGAGGGCTCAGGGTACAGGTATCTAGGGCTTCATTCTTGTTAAAATTATGTTTTAGGTTCTTAGTCATAGGATCTTTTTAAGAATACATACAATCATGATTCTCTAATACAGTGTCTTGTGTATAGTGGAAATAGCTTCACAGGTGTCATAGAAGGGAAATATCCCTTCTGGGTATAGCTGAATTACAACTCTTGTTAATTTTCTCCATTGGCCATGACAAATGAGCATGCTAGGAGTTATATTCAAGTATTAAGTGTCCATCTTTGGTTTATACGTAACCTATCTCTGATAACATCATTGAATAAGAAAGTCATGGGTTTTGTATATGAGAGTTTTTTCCCCCCTGTGCTTTTGAGTCAAGGCTGATTCCTTATGACTGCCTGGACAAGTTCCTGCAATTTTCTGGGTAAGATTTCAGAAGTGGTTTGTGATTGCCTTCTTCCAAGGGCTGTGAAAGGATGACTGGCCAAGGTCACCCAGCTGGCGTTGTATGTCAAGTAGAACTAGAATTTATAGTCTCCCAATTTCTAGCCTGATACCTTAACTGCTGCTTGTTTTAACCATCTGTCAGGCCTCCTGTAGGCCAGGAGATTCCAGGAACACTATGTTATTGTTGAAGAATACTTTTGAAGAAACTTCAAATTTCTTCCTGATTCATCTTATACTAAACAAAATAAAGGCACGGTTCTTTAGAATTTCTTTTTCACACTTGCTTTAATTTTTCGATTGAATAATCTTTTTTTCAGGTCTCTCTAGCAGATAATTCCTTCTTCCCACTCTTAAAAGCTCTTTCATACTTTCCTGAAGGTCACTTTAAAATTCCTTAAACTATTCACATACACACTCTATCATCTATCTGTCATTCATTCATGAATATGTATATATGTACATGTTCAAAACATTAAATAGTTTTGATAAGGTAGGCAATGTCTTCAAGATGACTTGCCCTCATGTCCCCATGCAAATAATCATCTGTGTTCTAGAAGTGAAATTCAAATTCAAATCAACATTAACTTATATTTCCTTCTCAACTATGCTTTGTAAAGCTGAGAGAGGACGAACGTTATTTGAAGCTTCTGTCCCTTATTGAGAAACTAATTCATATCGATCGTATATGTCAAATAACATTATACAACATAGGCACTCTCCAGAATTGTGTGAACTCTAGGATTTTCAGCAATGATCATAATAAGGGATTATGGGGTGTCGACATTCACATTTTGGAAGAATACCAGTTTGGGAAGGTTGACATATGTTTCTATTAAAGATGAGGCTAGAAACCTGTTCTGATGCTGTTACCAACTAGCCATATGTGAGTGTAATATGCCCACATGCATATGGATTTACCAAGATAAAGGATATTCAATATCCTATTAAGCTTTCTGAAGGTTCTACATACCTTTCATTACTAACCATTGTCATGTGGAGAGTCATCTTGCCATAGAATATCCTGAGGGCCAGCGAATCTGTGTTCTAAATTATATTGACTATTCTATGATACCTAATTATTATTCTTGATAATTTACAAAGAAAACAAAACAAAATGTGCTACTTTAAGGATGACACTGCTGAAGATATATTTTAGAGGAACTATTCCAAAAATTGATCCTTGTGCTCGTAAGAAATCCTAATTTTGTTAATGTCTTTTTGTCACGGATAGAATTTATCCATATGGACGTGTGACATCTTAAAGATTAATAGAGCCACTGTGACATCAGCCTTCATAGTTTGCAGACCTTTTCATAAAATGCAATCTGGATTCTATATACAGCATTGTCTAGCTGTAAATTACACTGATTGAACACAGTTTTTTTTATATTTTTTTGCAAATAATAAAGGGATATAGCTCTATTTCAACAAGATCTTTCTGAATGCTTTTGCAATTTTAATCTTATATGCCCTTTTGCATAATGCAAGAAACATTTTCTTGTAACTCTTTATTTTCTTATCATATTTAGAGAAGTTATATTTCACAATATCTTAAATTACAGTTCATATTGTAAAAAATATTAGCCTAATGTTGAGATCTTAAAAACAAATCCCTTAAATGATTTCTGTATTAAAGGTTTAGGATGTCAGCATTCCTATCAAGCATCATTTTTCTCCTGTGCTTTCATCGAGAAAAGTTCAAATGATAAATACACTTAAGTTTCATGATTAAAGATACAAACTTATATGTATTTGGATAAGATATATTTATATCAGCTTTGACTGTTATTTGATTTAAAAGATCAACAGTTATCATACATCTCCACATAGACAAGGGCAAAATCCCCTGCAATTAACAGGGTTAAGACATAGCCAGCTTTATTTGATAGCTTTAAAGAATTATGATAATTATACTTCACCTTGTACTGCCCTGTTGTGTAGGTGTTAAGATGTTTGGGAGTTATACTCTGAGCACACAATTTGTACAGGGAATTATATTTTACCATCTAATGAAAAGGCTAGTTTTGATATTTGCGGTAAATATTGTTGCCAGGATTAAACATTGTATATAAAATGAACATGAATAGTGAATATTCAGCAAAGCATTTGATAAAGTAGACCATAACCTACTACTAGATAAAGTAGAAAAATGTGGGTTAGACAGCACCACCACCAGATAGATTCGTAACTGGCTGACCAACCGCACTCAACGTGTAGTCCTCAATGGAACTACATCCACATGGAGGGAAGTATGCAGTGGAGTATCCCAAGGCTCTGTTTTAGGCCCAGTACTCTTCAACATCTTCATCAATGACTTGGACGAGGGAATAGATGGGGAACTCATCAAATTTGCAGATGACACCAAGCTGGCAGGAATAGCCAACACTCCAGAAGATAGGCTCAAGATACAGAAGGATCTTGACAGACTTGAACATTGGGCGCTAACTAACAAAATGAAATTCAACAGTGAAAAAAGTAAGGTTCTACATTTAGGCAAAAAAAACCCAAAATGCACAGGTACCGTATATGTGGTACCTTGCTCAATAGTAGTAACTGTGAGAGGGATCTTGGAGTCCTAGTGGACAACCATTTAGATATGAGCCAGCAGTGTGCAGCAGCTGCCCAAAAAAGTGCTGGGCTGCATAAACAGAGGGATAGAATCAAGATCACGTGAAGTGTTAATACCACTTTATAATTCCTTGGTAAGGCCACACTTGGAATATTGCATCCAGTTTTGGTCGCCACGATGTAAAAAAGATGTTGAGACTCTAGAAAGAGTGCAGAGAAGAGCAACAAAGATGATTAGGGGACTGGAGACTAAAACCGGGGTGAAATGCTCCTGGTTCGCACCGACTCGCCCGATTAGGTAGCGATGGCAGCTACTGGTTCGGAGGACTGGTAGCAAAAATCCCTGCCCCTCTGCTGAGCCGCACCATCAGCAGAGGTTTTGTTTTTTTTTACTTTTAAAAGTTTTTCTTCAGCCGAAACATGCCTTTAAAAGTAAAAAAAAAAACTTCTCTGATGATCGCGGGGCTGAGCAGAGATCATCAAAACCCTGTAAAAGTTTTTTTTTAAAAACCCTCTTCAGCCAAAGGGGGGGAAAAAAAACAAGAAAAAAAATGAGGTTTTAAAAGCCTCCTCTGAGGATCCCAGAGGAGTTTCCTGATCCTCACAGGCTTTTAAACTCACTCTTTAACAGCCCCCACTTACAAGAGCCTCCACCCATGCCCAGCCAGTTCCCCCTCCTCACTTACCTATAATTACTGCTCTTTCGGGCTGGCAATGCCATGCTTTCTTCAGCTACTGAAGAAAAAAAAGCTTGCTTTGACTTCCTGCTTTGCTGGCTGAGGAACTCTGGGATTTGAAGTCCAAAATAAAATAAAATAAAATAATAAAATAAAATAAAATAAAATATTTGTGCAGCTTTCTGAGATTTGGTGTGTTTCTGTAGTGTTTCACTCTAACTACACAAACACACAAAATCTCAGAAAGCTGTATGTGGCATTTTGTGTGTGTGTGTGTGTGTGTATGTGTGTATGAGTTGTGTGTGTGTAAAGTGTGAAAGTTGGTTTTTGAGCTTTTTGTGGCTGTGTGAAGTGTGAAGTGCAGCTGTTTTTACACTGTGTGAGAGTCAGTTGTGTTGTGCTGTGTGTGTGTAAAGTGTGAAAGTTGGTTTTTGATACCTCTTATTGTTTTTTATACTTTATTATTTTTACTATTTATTGTTATTGGCCACGCCCACTCAGTCATCTGACCACCAAGCCACGCCCACCAATTAAGCCACGCCCACAGACATGATAGCAGTGTTCCAATATCTCAGGGGTTGCCACAAAGAAGAGGGAGTCAAACTATTCTCCAAAGCACCTGAAGGTAGAACAAGAAGCAATGGGTGGAAACTAATCAAGGAGAGAAGCAACTTAGAACTAAGGAGAAATTTCCTGACAGTTAGAACAATCAATAAGTGGAACGATTTGCCTGCAGAAGTTGTGAATGCTCCAACACTGGAAATTTTTAAGAAAATGTTGGATAGCCATTTGTCTGAAATGGTGTAGGGTTTCCTGCCCGGCAGGGGGTTGGACTAGAAGACCTCCAAGGTCCCTTCCAACTCTGTTGTTATGAATATTAATGTACTGAAAATGCATTTAGAGAATCACCAGTTTGGGCATGTATACAGAGTGCAATGTCAGCTATGATGCTAATTTTCAAACCCTTGGGAATTAAATGCAGATAAGATTATGATCTTCATGTTATTTTTCTTGCCTAGATTTTATCTTTTTATTTGCCACTTTCTGCCATGAAAGCCCTGTCAAGATTGCTTACCCATTGTTGTTCATGTTCTTATTCTTATTTCTTATTCTTATTTCTTCATCAAGAAAAAACATAATACAATACAAACAAACAAACAAAAACAATCACATCTTCGACTAATGTTCTTTGGAATTCAAGTTCCAGTCAAGAGCTTAAGAATTTATGCAAGCAGCATTGCAAGACGGAACTTTTTTTAAAAAAAATCTACAGTTGGTATAGCAAACTGATTTAGCTCGTGTAATTTTCATTATTTTTGTGACTAGCTAAGGCTAGTGATTTATTCTGACATGTTTTTTATATGATTAAAAAATTGGTCAGAAGTATGATGGGCAGTGGAGATCAATATCTAAAAGCCATTTGGTGATACAAATATATAAAAAGTTTAATTTGTAATGCAAAAGTTGTAAAGAATATGAATTAACAAATAACTGGCAACAATGGAAAATAGATATGTTGTGTGTCTACAAAACTCAGAGAAAGGTAACAGAAGACACTCTAATGAGGATAGACTAATCTTCTGAAGTAGAGCTGATGACTATATGGAAGTAAACTTATAGGATTTATTTTGAATGAAAATATATATCAGAAAGTATGAATTGGTATGGCCTAGATTGTTGTGAGTACAGTACAAAGGAAAGTATAAGTTTGTACATTGGTGATAGGTCGATGTTATGTAGTAGCAAGTGAGACTAGAAGAAACAGGATCAGTTTGGAAAATTGTGCTACATTCTGAATGGATATGATTCAGAATTTTTTTAAATTGGAAAATTAAAAACTTATTTTTTTAGAGAGAGAACTGTTTAATAGACTTTAGGAGGAATGGTAATCATGCTAATCAGTAAGAGAGTATCAAGATTAAAAATGGAAGCATATGAATTTGAATCTCCCTGAATCATGAAGCTTCTTCTAAGGCATTAAAGTAACTATTGGTAGTTGTTTGTATGCTTATATCCAATATTTCTTCCCTTGTAGAATATGTGTGCAATTGTTCAATACTGAACCGACCCCAAATCTGAAAGGGTACATTGTCAGATCACAAAATTGTCCCCTGTCAAAGGTGCCAACTACTTATTTTGAGTAAAACTAAGTCAATGGGATTCCATTCTTATATATAATATACATAAATATATATCTTACTAACAGAGATGAAGCTCTTATATTCATCTGAAAACATTGCTGAATCCAGAAAAATTATTCAAGCATCCATATTTTAATAATAAGAGGGGAAATATCTCTTAAACATATTTTCAGTGCTGAACCTTTTTAGTCACAGTTTTTTTTTAAATAGACAGCTAAGGTTATGTTATTGTATGATAAGTGAGTCTACTTCATAAATTTGAACTGAAGGTTTTATGGTTCAGATCAGTCTCTGACTTTGAAACAGTATGAGATATGCTCTCAATTTTTAATTTTTCTTATTTTTGTTCAAGTGTCATAATTAACAAAGAAGCCAAAATACAATTACGCAAAAAAAAAAGACATATTTTAAGTGATTGAATGGAGTGGGGGGGAATTCAGTATCTGCAACTTTGAGTTATATTACCTTTTCCCAACATGACCTCTGGGTGATCTTAGAACTACAAATAAACTACCCTAGTTTTTTTTTCTTTTGCAAGGAAATGCATTTGTTTCCTCTTCCTTATCTTTTACATTTTCTTTTGCTTTTCCCCTTTTCTCCAACCAGAGGCATACACAGAATCCAATAGCAAGAGGAGTGATGCAGAAGACCAGGGATGTACGTCATTAGGAAAGTTTGCATGCCCAAGAGGTTCAGTAGGGTAAAACTAAATGTGTTTCCCCAGGTGACTGAAGCTTCTCTATTGCTCTAGAGAAACTTCAAAGAAATCCAGAAAAAATGCAGACGGCAGTAGTAATTTTAGCATTTAATATTTCATTTACAGAAGTCTGCATTTCAATGTATCCCTGAAAAAAAAGACAATGTCATCAGTGTAAATTCGAATCTTTTATAGATGTTTACAGAAATGTATTTATGCAAAGAGACCGCTGTTATAATAAAGGTAAAAGGTAAAGGTAAACGTGTCCAGTCACGTTTGACTCTAGGGGCAGTGCTCATCTCCATTTCTTAGCTGAGGGAGCCAGAGTTACCTGAAGACACTTTTGTGGTCATGTGGCCAGCATAACTTTATGCCGAAGGGCACGGAACATTGTTACTTTCCCACCAAATTGGTACCTATTTATCTACTTGAATTTGCATGCTTTTTCGACTGCTAAGTTGGCAGGAGCTCATCCTGTCATGCAGTACTTGGGTCTTGATCTGTCAATCTACCAGTCCTCAAGCCCAGGGTTTTAACTGCTAGGCCACCACACCCTTTCTTATTTTCGTACTATTAACAATATTTGTTTTTCATTTCCCAGCCAAATTCAAAGACCTATTCACAGAGTGGCAGACATTCTGTATCAGTAGAAGTTCAAATGCAGAAACAACGGCAAGAAGAGAGAGAGAGTTTCCAGCAGGCTCAGAGGCAATACAGTTCATTACCCAGGTATGACATGTACCTTTAGCCAACTAATAAACAGTTTCTTCAGAAGGAAATACAGGCAGTCCTCGACTAACAACAGTTCATTAAGTAGCAATTCAAAATTACCATGGCACTTTAAAAAGTGACTTATTACCATTTTGCAGCATCCCCATAGTTACGTGATTAAAAGTCAGATACTTGGCAACTAACTCATGCTTATGATGGTTACAGTGTCCTGAGGTATGTGATCAGGATTTGGGACCCTTTGTGATGAACAAAGTCAATAGGGAAGCCAGATTCACTTAACAATATTATTAATTTAACAACTGCAATGATTCACTTGTGGCAAGAAAGTTCGTAAAATGGGCAAAACTCATTTAAAAAATGTTTCATTTCACAACATAAATATTGGGCTCTGTTGTGGTCGTAAGTCGAGGACTACCTGTAAACCTTTATGGTGATATGCCTTCTTTGTTCAGAAGAATCTCTGGTGGGGCTAAATTTGATCTAGGATAAAATGAAGTTATGGGATATAGCATGGGTGTCAAACTGGTGGCGCGCAGGCTGATATATCACGTGCAGGCCATGCCTACCCCAACTCCACGACTGGGGAAAAACGTTGCAAAACATCATGTGATGGCAACATGACATGATGAGTTTGAAACCCGTGAGATAGAGCAAGACTGCAGAACAGTTAGACAAGGAATGGGCCAAATTTTGATTCTTGGCAACTCTATTTGGAATTCTGAGATTGGGGGAGGCAATTTGCTTATTCAAAAAGTCAATTTTTGGAATTGACATCTTGATACCATTTCAGCCAACCTTTCTTACTTTGTGAGCACCCTTCTACCGATATTCTAATGAACATACATATAGCTCAAGAAAAGAACTTTAAGCCATTCTATAAACAGCCATGATGTTCACCTCATTTATAAAACTTCCCTGTTTTATTGCAAGTGCACCCCTGAAACAAATTATATATATATTGATTTTATAATAAGGGGGTCAGGCTACTCAGATATTCAATATGCAATTGTGTGCAGTATTTCTGAAACAATCTTTTAAAAATTGCTTAGAATATACCAGGAGATGAAGCTGATTTTCTTGCAGCTCCAGTCTATCCAGCCTGGTATTCTCCTGCTAAATTGAACTATAATTCCTATTGTGTGAAATCAGCATGACTTAGTCTGTGAGATAAAATAAAGTTGTAGTATAACATATCTGAAGGCACCTGCCTGAAGAAAAAGCTACAGATCATAGAAAATATTATAGGTCATGGAAGAGTCTGAAATTCCAAATGTATAAGGCCTTGTATAATTCAAGTAATTAAAAGAACTATTAACTTGAAAATACTTGTAGAAGTAATAACCACTTTCTTGTATTGCTGATAACATTTTGTTCAAAAAAGTTTTATTTTGACATTCTTATCCAATAACATATCCAATAACATATTTAATGTACCATCATATACAATTAATCGGATCTGCCCGGTCACCACCCCCTTCCTTTTCTTTTTACTCTCCTTCTCTACCTTCTTCCACTTTCCATAACCATCCTCCCCCTCTCTTATCTACATCCTCTCCTCTTTCCTCCCTACTCCTTTCTTCTCCCTCTTCCCCTCTTCCTTCCTTTCCTCCTCCTCCTCTTCTCTTTCCTCCTTCTCTCTTCTACTTCCTTCTTTCCCATCATTCTAAAGTAGTAGCCAGGCAGGTCCGATCTTACATTAATTATACATCTTCAATCATCTTTGTACATTAACTATCAATCCATTTTCTGCCCCCTCTCCCTCCCTTCCCCTTCCTCCCCACCCCCAGGACTTCCGAGAACCGAATACAGGGTATAAAACTAACAACAAAATTAAAATCTAGCACAAATCATAATCCATAGTCATTCCTTAAAACCTCCACTCCTTCCAAAGACAAAGAAGATACTTTTCTTCCAATCCATTATATATCAGACCATTCCACTCCTAGAGTTCTCAGAAGTTTCCGATTGAGTTAGTGTTTATTCTTGAATAAAGTACATAGTTTTAATATCCAACCTTCATCAATCAATATCAAAACAACGTTCCATCTTCCAATATTCACCAAGGGTTCTTCTAAAATGTCTTTCTTCCTAAGCAGTCTCTCAAAATAGTTCATATTTCCAACTTAGTTTCTTTAATTTTTCTGTCCAACCTTCAAGGGTAAGCAATAGTCCATCTTTTCACATCTTTAACATTTATATATACGACAAATAATATTACAAATATCCAAAGTATCAATTGTAGTAGTTAAAATCTTCACTTTACCTTACTTATATCAAATAACATTATTAAAATTACACCTATAACTTATCCAAAATATATCTATTATAACAATTACATTCTAATTAACATTACATCCATCTCTTAAATATAATATTTAATCCAAATTCCTAAATTTTACTATCTATCCTCCAAAATTAAACAATATTCCATCTTCCTATTCCTTTATACCTTAAATATATCAAATAGTACCCCTAAAATTACACATTTATATCCACAATAAATCATTTACAAAAATTAACCATAATCATATATAATAAAGTTAAACATTCTCCCTCCCCTTCTTCTGTCTTACACATTTTCGACCATCTATTCACCATTCAACTTAACATCTGTTAACAAAGAATTCCCAATCTTTAATACATTAGTATAAAAATCTCGTGCTTTACAAATTGTGTTGAGAAAATACTTTTTTCCTTTATAATTCAGTGTTAAACCAGCTGGAACCTCCCATCTAAAATATATCTGATGTTTCTTAAGCTCATCCACCAAAAAGGCAAATTCTTTTCTCTTTCTTAACATTTTAGGAGGAATTTCCTTCATCATTATTATATCTTGTCCTAATATTTGAAATTTATTTTTATAAAATGCTCGCAAAATTCCATACCTAATCCTCTTATTTGTAAAATAAATAACCACATCTCTCGGTAAGCACTTCTGCCTTGCCCGCCAAAAATTAACACGATAAATTTTTTCAATATTAACTTCAAAATCTTCTGGTTCCACTCCTCTATCTGAGCAAAGGCCTGAATAAAAATCTCTTTCAAATTTTCTTCCTTACACTCTCTTATTCCTCTCACCCTTATAGCATATTCCATTAATTTATATTGTAATATAACCCTTTCTTCCTCTGCCTTATCAGCCTTAACCTGAATATCATCTATTTTATTTTCTAAATTCAAATTAATATGAACTTCATCTATTTTCCTTTGCAAATCTAAATTAATTTGGTTAAATTCATTCAGTCTTTCTTCTGTCTGTGTACTAGATAACAATAATGGGGTAATTGATTCCTTTAATTTTTTCATCTCCCTACTCTGCTCTTCCACCAAATCTTTAAAATCCAGTATTTCTTTCTCCATTTCATTAAATTTTTGATCTATTTCTGAAAGATGAGCCTCCATAAGCTCCTGTAAAAAATTCCTTAGACTTTCTTTAATATCCTCTCTCAATTTCCGTACCTGAAGTGAAGAAATTTCCAATATTTTAGAAGTGGTTAAATCTCTTTGCTTAAAAGCCATTTTTAAACTAAGTAATATCAAGAAGAAGAAGAAAAAAGGGGGGGGGGAATAAAAAGAAAAAAAAACCAATAAATTTTTCTTCTTAAACACTGTAAGAAAAAGATAATAAAAAAAAAGAATAAATTTTTAAAAAAAGAATTCCATTTAAAAAAAAATCTTGTTATTTTCTTCTTAAAGGTTCCACGCCAGCAATTGTAATCAGCATTTCCTTAGCTTTCACTTTCAAAACACAAAACGCCATCTTTCTTCATCTCCACTCTTAGATACAAATAATTTCTCTGTCAGGGAGTTAAAATCATCTTACAAACAAATGCCAGCCCTCCTGCTTTCGGCTCTTTCCGTGTTGACAATTTATCAATAATCCTCTTCAGTCACGGAGATGGACGCTGCGTTTTGCTCTGCTTTTGCAGAGGCGTTCTGGATTCTGGAGCTTTTTTTGAGCTATAGAAGGAGCGTTCCCATCAAACCACCAGAAATCATTCTGGGGCTTTTCTTGGGGGCTCAACTTCAGCTCAAATGCTCATCATCCCCCTCCTTGCCCGAGGGTAGAGATTTACGAGCTGTTGACAGCAGATTAACGCTGTCTAAACAGCTCTCACAGAATCACAAAGAACGGGCGGACTGAGATTGCCCGCCATTTAGCGCAGCGGAGCCACCCGGAAGTCGCTGATAACATTTTGGATGATGGCACAGATGTGTGTCATAAAAGAATAGACTGAACAAATAGATTGTATGCGAAAATGTAGGTTGCAATATTTAAATGCTGTCTATAAATAAGCTTTGGAATTGAAGACTTATGCACAGAGTGCAGCATGTGATTCCAAAAGCCAGTATGGTGAAGTGGTTAAGGCACCAGGCTAGAAATCAGGAGGTTGTGATTTCTGCCAACTGGAATGACTTTGGGCCATTGTTTCTTTCTCAGCCTTAGGAAAAAGTGAATAATCCAAAAGTCTTGCCAAGAAAACTGTAGGGACTTTTCCAGGCAGTTGCCAGGAATCCAAATTGACTCAAAGACACCAGAAAGAAAAAAAACCCACCCTTCAAACAAAACATACAGTCCTCAATTCATAACAGAGATGAATTTCAAAAGGAAAAAGATTTTGCTTGTAACTACTGTATATCTTGGACGCATATATAAAGGCTTCAACACATTTGGTGAATGATTTGAACTTACCAATTAGTTGAGTTACTGTAAATTTTGTAAGAGTCAGCCTTCAAAAACAAGCAAAAAATAGGCTATAGTTTTTTTTAAAAAGTCAAGATAACAACCACTACAATGCTATTAAAAACAATTGATTGCACTATCTTGGTTTCCATTTTAACTTTTTGGGCCATCTGGAGATCTCTGACAGTTTGTAAGTAGAATGAAGAACAGAATTTACAAATGAATCATAGTTCCTTAGAAAAATGGATTTATGTATGGGAAAGGTTTTCATTTAAACATGGTATAATGAAGGATTGTTTTTTCTAAGAATCAAAAGAAATGTGTCCACAAGGTAGAATCTCTTTTGTGCTCCATAAAATGGAAAAATGATTGAGAAAAGCCTACCTTTACTCACTTTTCTTTCATTAGATGTAGCAACAGTAGCCCAGCAGATGTTACTTGATCACAACTCACTTTGTACAGATTGGGGGAGATGGGAACTGCAGTTTACAAGATTTGCAAGACCACACGATCCCTTCTTAATCTTGTATGGGACCAAATGACTGCAGAATGCTCATGAATGACTCCACTTCCATTTGGAGGGAATTGGAGTGTCACAAGTCTTTGTCTTTCGTTTCGTTTTGTTTTGTTTGTTTACCATTTATAAATTTTGTCCAAATTGACCCTAACTGAGATAAGCTTGAGAAGAAGGCTGCAAAGAGTAGGATAGAATTTAACAAGGGGGAATATATAGTTTTGCACTTGGGTAAGTCAAAATGTGAGGCCAAAAGTAGGATGGCAAGACCTGATAGATGTAAAAGGGATCTGGGTGTCCTTGTCAATCATTGGTTCAATGTGAGCCACCAATGTAATGCCATTGATTCAAAGACAAGTCATACCCCAGCTTGCATGGACAGGGATCATAGAGTCCAGATTTCAGGAAGTGTTTCTTTCACTTCCTGAAAGTGCTGTGCTGGTCAAACCCCATTTGAAGTAGTTAGTTCAATTCTGTCAACTGTCAATTCCGAAGCAAATTCTAAGATGGCTATCAAGATAGTGAAGGGTCTGAAAAGCAAACCACATTTTCAGAGTATTTGAAAATAAAAATGTGTGATGTGTTTGTGTTTTAATCTGCAAAACATATATTGCTTTGTTTCATCTACTAATTTCAAATAACCTTTGTAAAGATTCAGAAGATACACTCGGTTCAGAGCAAACCGTTAATTCAAGCTCTGTATTACAAACTATTTATACACAAACAAATTCATAACTACTGCACTATATCCAAGCATTTATAAATAGAATTGGTATTCATAATTCATAACTTATCTTTCTATCCACTGATCAAATTGTTATAAATAGACTAGCCAATTTTGAATTCCTTTGAACAAGAAGGATATCCAATTAGTATTTGTCATTTTAAGTCCAAAACTCCTTAAAATCACATTCAGCTGCAAGCTGCAACATGCTATTCAGAAACATTTTTAAAAATATATATATATCTTAGAATCTTTGGCAGCATTATATACTCAGAGGGCTCATTCAGTTTACTGTAAGTCATTTCACGAAGAGATTCGAAAGCATTGTTATTCTACGAGGCTTATCTAAACTTAAACAAAGGGACCTAAAATGTAAGAATGAAATTCACATTAGATATAAAAGACAAACACTTCACAATCTCATTGTGTTACACGCAGGTGCACAGAAATTATTACACCAGCTTATATGGATAGAAAACAAGGCTACCGTAATAGTAACAGATCACTTGCAAAATATTTTGCACAAGAAGAAAACCTTATAGATTACTTGTAATACTTCTTAGCATTATCAAAGGACTCAAACTTATCTAATATCAGAGCATTTGGCAACAACATGTCTTTATTGCCCATTTTTTATTTCTCCCTTTGGTTTTACGAAGAAAAGGTTGCATTATCTCAGGTAGAAACACCATTGGGAAGTGCAGCTCTCTTGAGCACCTGAATTCAGTGGATTCAGGAACCCAAAGAGAAAGGCCTTTGGTTCATGGTTGATTACTTTAAAAGGCTCAAAAGAGAATAAACCTAACTGTCCTGTTCATGGAACATGTAGATTAGGGGTCTCCAACCTTGGCAACTTTAAGACTTGAGGACTTCATCTCCCAGAGTTGGGAGCTGAAGTTCACAAGTCTTAAAGTTGCCAAGATTGGAGACCCCTGATGTAGATGAACCGTTAGACTGTTGTTTCAGACAACATTCAGATAAATTATAATAGAATATGGGTTGAAATACTTACTTTTTGTAGCTGGATGCGGGTGACTGCTGGGTATGATCCAAAAAGTCAAAATGACCACCACAAAAAAAGTGATAGGAGCTCTGCCTGTTTTTATGTGTGATCACTATCACTTATGATTGCTATCTTGACTTCTTTTTTTAATCTTGTAGCAAGATTAAACTTCTGGAATTATTTTGTGCTCTATAACATCCCTACTATTTGGTTCTATTTATTTAAACACGTTCTCTCCATGGCTGATTCCATTGGCAAGTGCTTAAACAGTTCACATTAAATGTGCATGCCTTTAAAAAAAAAATACCTGCCACTAATACATAGACTATGCAGTTTCTTTTCATAACTCCACCTTTTTGCAACCAGTTCAACTTAATGTCATATGTTTTTAGATGTTCATTTCCTTAGCCTAGTCATTGTTGCATGTACTTTTCTTTCATGTACATAATTTTGAATGCATTTTTTTAGTTGCATCACTTAATGGGTTCAGGGCAGACAAATTGGGTTAACCGCTCATTAAAATGCAAATTAAATGAATTTCTCCCCTGTCACTTTCTTGGATGCTGTAAATGGCCTGCTTCTTGCAAAACACAGATTCTTCCTATTATAGTAAGACATCACCACAGTAAAGGTGATATGATACACATAAATAGGGCTTCTGGTTGCAATCAATCGTTTGGTTAATGCTTCAGAGAGTGAATATATTGCAAATCATTTTTATTGAGAGAGTTTGAATTTGCAGACCAAGAAAAAAGACAGGCCTTTGGCTATCAAGGTCATTGATTCTATGCATATTAATGTCTCAGTCTGTGGCCCCTTTTAAGGTGTTTGAAGGTTCTAATTATTCTAACCATACTAGATGTCAATACCATAATACTCAAAAAAAACTTTTACACTGAAGAACAGCTGGTTGTGTTAAACAAGCCAGACTAGGCAGAGACACATTAGGTGGCAGAAGAGAGAATAAAAATCATCATCTCAGCAGAATTTTAACATGATAGAATTATCAGATCAGTTTTCTTCTAAGATGCAATCATTTTATCCAATGCTATTTGCTATTAATCATTGTCATATTCCAGTTTAGATTTTTCCAGATTTAACCTATTATAATAACATGCAGACGTTGACTAGAAAATAACTTAATTGTAAAAATCTGGCTATTTATATGAAACATGTACAAAAAAAGCTGCTGCATCATGACAAAGACCCAGGATTTTGCTTCTTACACTGGCTTACCCAATGCTGGGGAAACAAGTGGAGGCCATCTTCTCACTTGCTCTTCCCCTGCAACTGTTATTTAAAGGCATCCTGAATCTAGCTCTAATACAATCAAGACATTGATAATCCTCTCTGACGTGGATTTATTTAGTCCTGTTTTAAAACTCTAATTAACTAGGCATTCACTAAAGATTAGGATTGTTAACTCTATGGGGTAATATTTTTGTTTTCTATGCACTTTTAGATTCTTCTAGATTTGGATATTGTGATAACTAGAAAGGAAAGGGAAAGGAAAGTGTTGATTAGACAGGTATCCACATAACCTGAAATGGTATATGGGTTTAATAAAGGAAAGTAAAAAATATTTGGAACAAAAGCGTATTTTGCTTTTGGTCAGTTATGTCTAAAGTAGCTGCCATTAAATACGTTAGGATGTGCCTAATGCCTCTAACTAAAACACCATCATATTCTCTACAAAAGATAAGGTTCCAGCCGAAAAGCTGGTCTCATATATTGAACTATAACAATCTCAGTATTAGGATGTGATCATTGTCAAGAAATATATAGGGTATAAATAGTTAAATGCTTAGCATTATTTTTATAAACAACAAAAACAAACTGTTCCCCTATTGATCATCAATTTATGTCATATTGATTTGGTACAATCTTCTTGTTCCGGTATATTGAACTCATTTTGGGATGGGATTCTTGGCAACAATGCTTAAACGATGGAACTCATTCCAGAGTGAGGCTCACTTTGTAGTTTGGATTGTAAAAAATAAAGAACCTCTAGTTGAGATCTCTAGAAGTCCTGCAGAACTAAAACATGGAAAACATTTGAGACTATACTATTTCCACATTGGCCAGTAGATACTTCCTGAGGTACACCCATCAACATGATCTTAACTCTCCCATGTTATCTCCATCTTGCCGTTAGCGCTAAACACTTATTTGTGGTTCATTTATGTTACTATTGGTATTGTTTGAGATCATATGGATAAAGCCCTCATTCAAGACAGAATGAGTACAACTTAACCTAAAACAGGGCTTTATAAGAGTAAAATATACATTTGAAATGCAAGTAACCCTTTTTACATAAGTATACCTTTATACTGTATATATATATATATTTCTATTTTTAGACAAAGTCGGAAAAATGCCAGCTCTGTATCTCAAGATTCTTGGGAACAGAACTATCTTCCTGGTGAAGGTTTTCAAAGTGCCAAAGACAACCCTCGATACTCCAGTTACCAAGGCTCTAGGAACGGCTACCTGGGGGGCCACGGCTTCAATGCGCGAGTCTTGCTTGAAACACAGGAGCTCCTCCGTCAGGAACACCGGCGGAGAGAGCAGCAGCTGAAAAAAAAGACTTCTTCTGAAGGGCCCAACAACTATGAGTCCCATAAGAAAGCTCAGGACCCTAATTATGCCATTCCCAAAGGTCCTTTCAGGCATGATGTACCACCTTCACCATCTCAGGTTGCCAGGCTGAACCGACTGCAAACACCAGAAAAGGGAAAACCTTTTTATTCTTTAGTTGAAGAAAAAGGTCAGCGGCCCATGCAATAAAGGATTTTTTTTTTCATATGGAGAGACTTAACATTATGGAACTCCATGTTTCAAATGGAGGGGACTCTTATTTTGTTTTTCAGTGCCTTTAGCAAGATGGACAATGAATTGGAAGGCCTTATATATACACATAATTTTTTTTTTGCCATTATTTTTCAAGTGTTATATCCACAAAACGATTATTCATTATTTGACAATCATATTTGAGGCAAGTAATGAGTCTTGGCTATCAAGTATCCTAGCCAATCTTTATTATCAATAACTGCCCACCAAGTTACACCATTAGTGTTGTTCAAAGAGATACATACAGTTCTAGTATATAGCATTGATTGTTTTCTAATTTAAAATCCCATTGCCATATTTTCTTTGTTTATTTCCCTTAGCTTGAGGAAAGCAAGTACCTATCAGTTATAAGCAGTGAGCCAGAAATCTATTCTACTCCACTCCTTGTTGTTTCCTTTCTGTTCATTATTTAAATATCTGTTCACTAAAATACTGTTTTTCTATGACTTCATTGGTCATTCTCGAATTGTGCACAAACTTTATGCTCATTCCTCATTCATTTATCTCAGAGACCTTGTTGCATTTGTCTCATACCTTAACATTATATACCTGATATTATTATGAGACATTTTATTTATAATTTACATCAGCTAATGGTGGGGAAGGGAGTGTGTTGTTTGTCTGTGGAATGGTGAATTTCTCCAGACTGGTTTAGCAAGTGTTTTATTATTATTATTAACTGTTCTCTTTATGTACAATTTCAGCCCCCACCCGAATTATAGATAAACGATTGCTCAGATATTCCATACTTCCTAATAATTTAATTTGTCATTATTATATACCTTTTGTTAGAAGGAAGAAATGCAGGACAAAATAAAATGAAAATCTATTTTTTGAATTAAAACTAGCTTTTGTAAACCTGTCATTTTGACAGTTTGTAAAAACCTGTGGACAATTTGTGCTATGCTTCCATGTTGCTATATTTTGCCTCTTTGAACAATATTTGGAATTAACCAGTAAAATATAATAATAAGACAAATGTGAGAAAATTGATATATCATCAATTGGTATCATCATAATAATACATTGGTGTTAAAAACAATTGGAAAAAAAGAGCTGTGAGGATATATTTTCAGTGCATTTTGAGTATACAGAATTTTCTTTTGCAACATCTAGTTTTGTGTTTGAGGATCTGAACATTCATGTATTGTTTTATAAGTGCCTGAAGTGAAAAAGGCTTGAGATTAAAAACTAGGCATATCATACTTAAGTGAACAAAAAACATAAACTGTGTGTTACTGTATGATTGTTAATTTGCCTTTTTTAAAAAACAAAGAAACCTGGCCCATATTACTTTTGCTACAAAAAATACTTTACTTTTGCTCTTTCAAGAATATATGTGAATGTTCAGTAAATTCCAGCAGTGTCTCCTATACCTGTTTGCTAATTTTGTTTGTTAATATACTCAAGTGTTAAAGATTTGTTACTAATGTAAGCACAGTGACATCTGACAAAAATGGCTTTTTCACACAGCATTGGGGGAAATGGTGTAAATACAGAAATTTAGAATAAAAACACTGTTTGTGTCTTCTTCATCTTCTTCATTTCGACATTTCTTTTCTAGTTTCAGAAATTCCAGCCATCATTACTTGATTTTTAAAAAAAAATACTTTACAGATGTTCTTTTATCATGTTTCCACAGACTTAAATTTCCTGTTCTTTAACCAATTATAGAAATAAGTTACAAGAATAGGAAAAAGAAGAATGCCTTGTATCTGTATTGAAGCCTTTCCAAGAAGAAAAGCAAAAAAAGAGGAGGGGAGACATAATATGAATACAGATGTTGATCAAATCTGAAATAGGGATAGCCTTGTTATGCTGCATTGGTTGTCCCATTTGAGGCAAGTTCAACTACAGTTGGTCCTCAATTTATAACATGTCAATTAGTGACCGAAGTGGAAATGGTTCTGAAAAAAAGTGACTTCTTATTTCAGCCTCCTCAGGTCACATGATCAAAATTTAAAAACTGAGCAACTGATTCATATTTATGAGGGTTGAAGTGTCCCAGAGTCATGTGATCACCTTTTGCGTCCTTCTGTTGAGGAAAGTCAATGGACAGACTAGATTGACTTAACAGCCACATTACTAATTTAACAACCACAGTGATTCACTTAACAACTGTTGCAAGAAAGGTCATAAATGGGGGGGGGAACTTACTTAACAACTGTCTTGTTTACAAAACAGAAATTTTGGTCTCAATTGTGGTTGTAAATTGAGGATTACCTGTATTCAATAGTTTTTCAGCTGCATTCAACATGTAGTCCTCAAGGAACTGCATCTATAGCGACTGGAAGGAAGTATGCAGTGGAGTACCCCAAGACTCTGTTTTAGGCCCAGTACTCTCAACATCTTAATCAATGACTTGGACGAGGAGATAGATGGGGAACTCATCAAATTTGCAGATGATACCAAGCTGGCAGGAATAGCCAACACTCCAGAAGATAGGCTCAAGATACAAAGGATCCTGACAGACTTGACCATTGTTCACTATCTAACAAAATGAAATTCAATGGTGAAAAAAGTAAGGTTCTACATTTAGGTAAGAAAAACAAAATGCAGAGTTACAGTATATGTGGTACTTTGCGCAATAGTAGTAACTGTGAGCGGGATCTTGAAGTCCTAGTGCACAACCATTTAAATATGAGCCAGCAGTGTGCAACAGCTGCCAAAAAAGCCAACACAGTTCTAAGCTGCATAAACAGAGGGATAGAATCAAGCTCACGTGAAGTATTAATACCACTTTATAATGCCTTGGTAAGGCCATACTTGGAATACTGCATTCAGTTTTGGTTGCCACAATGTAAAAAAGATTTGGAGACTCTAGAAAGAGTGCAGAGAAGAGCAACAAAGATGATTAGGGGACTGAAGGCCGAAACATATGAAGAATGGTTGCAGGAACTGGGTATGTCTAGTTTAATGAAAAGAAGGACTAGGGGAGACATGACAGCAGTGTTCTAATATATCAGGCGTTGCCACAAAGAAGAGGGAGTCAAATTATTCTCCAAAGCACCTGAGGGTAGGACAAGAAGCAATGGGTGGAAAATAATCAAGGAGAGAAGCAACTTAGAACTAAGGAGAAATTTCCTGACATCTAGAACAATTAATCAGTGGAACAATTTGTCTCCAGAAATTGTGAATTCTCCAACACTGGAAGTTCTTAAGAAGATGTTGGATAACCATTTGTCTGAAGTGGTGTAGCGTTTCCTGCCTAAGCAGGGGGTTGACTAGAAGACCTCCCAAGTTCCATTCCAACTCTGTTATTCTATTCTATTCTATTCTATTCTATTCTATTCTATTCTATTCTATTCTATTCTATTCTATGAAGCAATGGATGGAAAATAATCATGCATTGTTCAGTTCACAACCAACCCCAGTTATGTAGAGGCATCCATTGCAGGGACTGGTGCATCTGCAAAAGGATGGTATGGGCTGGTGGATACAATTTTCTCCACAAAAAAACGGCTTCTTTTCAAAATTGCTGTAATCCTAAATCATACTAAACATATTTCCGCCAACAGTCTGGATATAGTAAGAAATTGATACATCCCAGACAGATTGTAAGTTACCCAATGGTTGGAACAAATCATGAGATGAGTGTGTGGGAATCCTCAGCTAATTTTATGACCCATGCTGTTTTTTTAAGGATTTTGCCATAGCTATGGTTGTCACTTAAAAACCAGCTGTTCCTTTGAGTCAATACATAACTATTTTGCTAAAAGAGAATACAGCATTCCCCCCTCCCACTTCCTTCTCCAATTCTGGAGCACTTGCTGTAGACCACATTTCTCATACTAATGAGATTCAATCTCCAGGGAGCATATAGTAATGAGAGTGAGCCACTTTTCATATAAAATTGCCTTTTGTTCTGATTAACAGTTGCATACAAAAGTTAATGGTAATTGGAACAGAGAACAAAGATCTAGGGTCATGATAAAAAGGAAAAATGACTATAGACTTGACAGGTTTCAGCTTCTCAACTTCATTCAGCTGTGGTTGGTTGCTGTGAACCATCTAGAATACAGTCCGAGGTAGGCAGTCATCCCTCCTCTCTCTCTCTCTCTCTCTCTGGTTCTTTCTCTCTCACACTAAAGAGATTAGAATGAGAATCCACTCAGCTTCTTTTTCTGGAGCATTGTTTTTGAATCTTCCAAAAATCGATAGTTTTTGACAACTCTTAATATCCAAGTCATCTTCACCAGCTAATGTAAGTAATAAATCCTTCAAGCGTAGTCTGTACCTTTTCTGTGTCAGGAAGTAACTCAAGACATTCAGGCCATTGAACGTCTTCCAGAGAAATCAAAGAATATTCAAAGAATATTCAAAGAAATCAGTAGTATATTCGAATGCCAGCAACTACCCCAATGGGAATTATAAATATCAGGGCACAATGGATAAAATAAGATGAATATCAGTAATTCCTATGTCTCATAAAGGAGAGGTCCCAACATTTTTGCACCAGGGACTTCCATGGAAGACAATTGTTCAGTGGTTTGGGAAGGCTTCAGTTTTGGTCGCTCACCCACCACTGACCTCCAACTGTGTGGCTTGGTTCCTAATAAGCCATGAACCAGAACTAGTGTATGTCCCATGGATTGGGGCATGATTGCCTAAATTGATATAGGTAGTATACAATATGTACTGTGCATATAGCATGATAAATGGGAATAAAATTTGACCTGGATTACATTCCTTCCCACACTTTTTCTCGTGGGGGGGAAAAAAATCAAGAAGAAGACAGTTTAAAGCTCTCTTGCCTAAAAGGTAGTATTTGAGAAGTTTCCTTTTTGGGGGAACTCAATAAAAATGCTAACTCTCAAAAAAGTTTGGTATGATGATTAAACTTGAAATTCAGACCTTCAAAGGTAAGTATGCACAACATGGCAGCTATTGGGATTGTTAGGACCCAGGTGGTCAAGGTAAGACAGTTCTTTATTTCTCTGGCCAATGGCCCTCCAATGACCATAGGCTCCATCTCCACGCTACTCTGAAGGCAGCCATCCTCAGGCTCCCAAACACAGCCCCGGTAATATAAAGAAAGCCCCACAGAGTAGGAGTACACTCACAGGGCACAAGGTCTACAGTTCCAAGTCCAATCCACAAGGCAGAGTCCAGGCACAAGACAAGGGCAGTTCTCAGAACAAGAAACAGGCCCCATATAATAAGGAGTTCCAAAGGCAGAGTGAAGCAAAGGCCAAACGCAATCCACAAGAGAAGGACTAAGTCCAAAACAAAGAGTGAAGAGCAATCTTCCAAGCGAGGCAAGGCAAACAGCAACTGGCACAAGTTAAAGCTGGGAGAGTGTAATCCAAAGCCAGCAATTGTTCCTGGCAAAGACTTGACTCTCCACGGCGTCTCCTTAAATTACATTAAAGTTAAGTTAAAGTAAATGTTAAGTTAAAGATGTTGAGGCTCTAGAAAGAGTAACAAAGATGATTAGGGGACTGGAAGCTAAAACATATAAAGAATAGTTGCTGGAACTGGGTATGTCTAGTTTAATGAAAAGAAGGACTAGGGGAGACATGATAGTAGTGTTCCAGTATCTCAGGGGTTGCCACAAAGAAGAGGGAGTCAAACTATTCTCCAAAGCACCTGAGGGCAGGACAGGAAGCAATGGGTGGAAACTCATCAAAGAGAGAAGCAACTTAGAAGTAAGGAGAAATTTCCTGACAGAACAGTTAACCAGTGGAACTACTTGCCTCCAGAAATTATGAATGCTGCAATGTTTTAAGTTTTTAAGAGATTGGAAGTCTGAAAGAGGTTTACTGTTGAAGCAGGGGGTTGGATTTGAAGACCTCCGAGGTACTTTTCAATTCTATTATTCTATATTCTATACTCCCCTCCAGGTGTTCTTTGAGAGGAGAAGTAGGGTGACCCCCTCCCATGTAGACTCACAGCCCTTCTCTGGGCTTGCCTATGTTCCACTATCCTTGACCTTGGATTGTTGTTCCCTATCAGGGGAGATCGGCTGCCTATGAGCCCCACTACCGGTCAGCAGCCGATCCTCCCCTGTTTCAGCGCAGGCTGGCAGCTCTCCATCTAGTCAACCACCTCTCATAATGCCTGAGGGGCCTGGGACAGCATCTTCCTCAGCCCCTGGCATGCCTTCCCTAACAAATGGTCACAATCCCAACTACTCCTACTCAGAACTAGGCTCTGACGGGGCCATGGGAGGGGTTCAGCTTTCAACTCTCAATGGGTAGGCCCATTGTTAGGAAAAGTAGAGATTTAGTGAACCATATGGTAAATTCCTATGATCAATATTCCCAGATGAGTTGAATTGCAACTTTGTCAGATGTAAATTAAACAATATAGAAGAAACAATTCCACCTAAGATTTATATGAAAATCTTAAAACAGTTTGGTCCATTTGAGGCCAGGATAGACATATATTTGCAGGATATGAATTCTTAATGAGATTTGTTCGTTATTTAGCATAATAAGCTAAGATGGAGTTAAGATTTCAGGACTGAAGATATCACTATGAATTGTCAAGCATCTCTCCTGACTCTGAAATTAACCACAATTTTTTCTAACTTAAGTGTACAGATAACTTAATACCATAAATATGCCATAAATTACTTATTTCATCAAAATTCTATTCATCCCACATTTTTTTTAATAAAACAAGAAAATCCTCATTTATTTTCGTGTTCAAAATATTTGCTATGATAAAAACGACATTTTCGTCCCTATGGTATGATTTGTGTATGCAACTTCTTTGAAATATTGGGTTTTGGCACACAATTTGTGAACCAAAATAATTTTGAGATTGTTTTGAGAATCATATGCCTATTTGTGCAGCAATGGACAGCTTGTTTGATGGAACCCACTATTTCTCTGGAAAAAAATCTGTGATGAAATTTTCTGCAGTCCAAATTGCAGAGTTAGCTTCAAACTTTCTGAATTATACTGCAACTTTTTGACAAAAAAGTTATATGAGCCACAGTGGCACACTAGTTAGAGTGCGGTACTGCAGGCTAACTTGTTTTCAAAGCTCTCTTAATTATATTTGCTCTGTTCAGACAACTTATTACACCATCAGAAGTTGGAAGAATGCTTGGAATAAAATATAAAAAAATCTCTATATAATAGGTGCATGTTCAAAGCAGAGATTTTAGATGATTCTGTTCATCTAAAAGTAACTATTCCCAAGTGAAGAACAAGGGTGAAGAACAAGAATAATGAGTTTCAATTATTTTTGAAGCTTCTCAAATGTTCTCCTTATCTTCTAACCTTTTATGTCTGGTGAGTACCTTTATGGCCTATAAACATTCTGCCTGCTCCTTCCTTCATAACTGCTATTGGTATCATCACTGGTTTCTCATCAAACTCAATTATCAAAAAGTGTTCACTCTTTCATATTTTCATTAATGACTTAAGAGTGGAGAAAACGCTTATCACTATTTGTGGGTGCCCTAGAACTTGATAGCTAATATCCAAAAGTCAAACAAAATTCAAACTAGGCTGAAGAAAGGAAATTAAAAATAATATATAAAATTTACTAAAGATAAATGCACAGTTCTTCACTTTAAAAACAAATTCAAAGCACAAGTGTAAGTATGTACATGCAGAGATTAATACTAAAATTAACATTAGACCACCAACAAGAAGCAAACAATACCCCAATCAAGAAGCTACCAACTAGGATAAACAAGCTAACAGCAGTCCAATCAAGGAACCCTCAAGATTATTTCCACCAATACTAGCAGGACAAGCCAAGAATATAAATTATAGCAAACCCCAAGCTCAGAGAGCACCAATTACTCCATAGTTCAACCTTGAGCTACTGTATATATATATATTCTCATCTATAGATATAAGCTATTATAGGTAAGAGGGGAAATTAATTAATAACAAGCTGATTATGATTTAGATCCGGGGTCACCAAACTTTTGGACCTCAGGGACCACTAACTTAACAATTTTAAATCCGGCGGACCACTAATATGATCTGCCTAATGACTGACTGTGTGGGCGTGGCTAGGTGGTCATGTGACTGGGTGAGTGTGGCCAACTTGATGTCACTCACATCAAGGTATGCCTCGCCGGCTTCTACTCGCCCCTCCCTTCCCAGCCACTCCTCGCCTGCCTGCCCGGGCTCCTTAGGGCCCCAACAGGAAGCAGTTGTTGGAGCTAAGCAGCTATCATGAGAAAGAGTTGGCAAAACAGCTGGTCCAGTTAAAATTGGATTTGACCAAGAAGGAGGCTCAGCAGAAGCACCTCACTGAGGACTAGAAGCATAAGCTTTCCAAGCAGAGGGAAGACCTGCGGGAGTGCAAGGCCAGATACTGATGCCGGGAGGCTCAGCTAGTTCCAGGCCATGATGCAATCCTACTGGAACAAGGCCCTCCGGCTCTTTGCCACCAGCAGCACTTCCCTACAGCCTTCACCCAAAGCCCCACACCAGGAAGCTGAAGCAGACCCTGAGTCAGAATTTCTGCCCCCCTCCGACCTGCACAAAAAGACCCTGAAGGAGGAGACTCTGCAGCAACACAAATGTTCATTGCATGTATCTGGCCCAGAGGCCGTAATTTGAGGACCCCTAATTTAGTGCAATATAAAAAATGCAAATAATTTTTCTGCGGACCACCAAAATTTTCTCACCGACTACCAGTAGTCCATGGACCACCAGTTGGTGACCACTGATTTAGACTGCAACAACAAAAATGTAGTTTTAAATCCTAGGATATAATAGTTCCATCATTTTCTGCATTAATCTGATTCCTTTGAATAAATTTCCACATCTGGCCATCATCTTTTTAAAAGGATTCTGCAAAACTGGTGCACTCCAAAGAGGCAACCTGAAGAATGGAATCAAACATTCATAAGTATAGACTGAGGATTCATCTTCAGGAAAAAAGAATGAAGAGAGACAAGATAACACTTTTTAAGAATTTGAAGGATGCCAAACAGAAGAAGGTCAATTTATCTTCTTCCTTATCCCAGTGTGCAGATCATGGAATAGCATAGATTGATTTTTCAAAAGGGCAAATTCTGATTGAATGATAGAAACAATCTTTAACATTAAGAGAAATTAGACAGTGAAACAACCATGGAGATTAGTGTACTCGGTTAGAGCTGTTCAAACAACCGAAAAAAGTTGATCAACTGTTAAGAATATTATTAATTGGATTATTGTACTGAATATGGAGTTAAGCATAATTGGTTCTAAGCTCAGATTCTAGGTTTATCAGTTAATTTACAGTATTTACAGTAAATACTGTAAATTTGTATTTACAGGTGCAATCTTCAACCCTGGTTGTGTTTTACATATAATTATTAGTTTGCAGTATAAGAAATAATATTCTCCTCCTTAACTTGTTAACTGTTAGATTATATGTGGCTTTGTGTTCTTTTATTTTACCTACTAAGGGGTGCTTTTATTCCCTATGAATTTTGTTATATCGTAAAACTATACATTATTATTTTAGACATGCACTCCTTGATACTTACAGATGTTTTCTTTTAAATGTACTGAATGTAACTGGAGCAAATAACATCTGTACAAGAACATTCTTTTTTTTAATGCCTCATTCTGTCTCTGTTACTATATTTGGTAACATGTTAGTTCTGTGGAAAATGCTTAGGAACTTGACAATTTGAACATCTGGTTAAGCACTGCTTACTGGAACAGGTTATTAATTATGCTGGAAACAGCACACCTTTTTAAGTATAAATGAGTCAGCCTAATATATTTCATTGTGTTGCCCTGAGTCAATGGGCTTAGGGTGAAAAGAGCTTGTTTTATGATATACCTGTCTCTCATAAATTCCAATTACTTTTCTTATACAAATGAGCTGGTCTCCAACCAAATGTTTATCAGATGAACTTTCAGCTTCAAGGATTGCGACCAACGGATTAGCAAAAATGTACCATCTCATAAGGGATTATTTGTGCCTCTATCTCACTATATTTAAATCTAAGTTCATCTTGTCTGAAAGGTGCTTTTTTTAAAAGGCAACTGGACTGTTTTTTAACCAGAGGAAGAAGAAAACAACATTTTGCTTCTCATCCAAGAAGCTTCATCAGTTCTGGCAAGATGTTGGGGGTGATGGAAGGATTAGTGCTGACAGGAGGGGAAGGGGTTGGAAGGATCATATTTCTTTGCAGTCATCTGGCTGTTGGCACTGTCCCTGAAGGCTCTTGAAATTTGCCACTTGGGAGTTTTGCCTTTTAAAAAAGCATCTTTGAGACAACTATGACCTGGATGACTGAGAATTTCCACCGACACTAAGGTCATCTTGCCATCATCAGTACATGTTGCTACATCATTGGTAAGGAATGCACTTAACACTTCTACTGCTGTTGAGCCTCAAAGGTTAGGAAGTGAATGGAGTACTTTGAAATCATCTCCTAATTCCCTACAAATTTTAATACAGATGTTTGTGAACATATTTTTCCAAAGCACTGTTTTCCACTTGCCATTCCTAAGCATCCTCTTTGATGATCACAACCCAACTATGTTGCCTTTCATTTTCTCTCTGAAAGGTGATTTTAATTACACAAAGGACAGTTTTAGATACTTTCCATCATTCCTCTCCCCTTCCCACAAATAATAAGACTTTGTCTTTTCATATTTTGATCCAAATCCAGTGGGAGTTTATCAGAACCTTCTTGGTCTTTCTTCAATTTTTCTTTTTTCTTTTTTTAATGCATTAAAACATAATGGTCACAAGGCATCAACAATTTGTTTCAACCCATTGGTTTGAGACTAGATTTAAAATAAGGTTGCTAAAATCCATGAGACATAACTAGGCTTAATGATCTCAAGTCCAATTGATTCCTAGTCTATAAATGACTTGATTGGATGTCCTTTATGTCGGTGTTGGAAAGTAGCCCTAGTAATTCCCTCCTGAACCATAATTTTAGCTGTGTGGAACTTGTTACTAGTAGTTATCTATTTTTTAATTGGATACTCCCTGCCACCTAATGTTTGTCCCTGCATTATCAAGAGGATTATTATCTGACATATTAGTTGACATATGATTTCATTCACCACAGCAGCTAGCAGGAAGCTGGAAGATGAGTACTAGATGGGTCCTTGATGCTTTCTAAGCTTGTTTGTTTTCTTGAAGACATTTCATTAGCCAAACTAGGTAACATCATCCGTGCTAGTAAGAACTGGAGTTGGCTATCAGTTTATATTCTAGCAGCTTAGTGTCAGTGGGAATGGTCTTGGGGATTCTTTGGCTGGAGTGTTTGCTTGGTTGGCAGTTCCTTGATTGCTGGTCTGATGTTAATCTTGGTATTAATTTATGCAAGACCACTCTAGTAGTGGGTTCCACTTACCTTCACTACCAATTTGGAATCGGGAGCGCCCAAGGGGCTTCTGAGCATGCACAGAACCTTCTGCACATGCGCAGAGCGTCTGTGATGACATCCGGGCAGGTGGTGCAGAGCCTCCCGCTACCACCACTACCAGTTCACCTGAACCAGTAGAAACCCATCATTGGACCACTTCCTCCAACACTGATAGGGCAAGCCACTAGAATATAAATTGAGTGCAAACCCCCCTCCTTACTAGCACTATTGATGTTATCTAGTTTTGGTAATGGAGCATGTGCAATAAAATAACCAAGCTCCATGAGCCCTCATTTCATCCCTGAAGCTATACACATTGTCCTTGATCAGTGAATACCAGAGGATCTTTGGCAAGTTAGTTGCTGAATGAAGGTAGTCCTGATGGCACATATTAAAGACTGTGCATGGTCTTTTGTCAAGAAACATATTCCCACCAAAATGTAAGCTACAGTACCACAGATGGGAGGAAGGTGCAATGATGAAAGAGATCGCTTGTGTGTCTTGGTTTTGCTTAGCTAAAGATGAGAAGAAAATGATCTTTCATTTGAAATTTCAATCAAGGCTTTTTTTTTTCTTTTTCTTTTTTACAATTCCAGGATTACATTTCTACTCAAATTATAGTGTTGCTAAAGTAATCATACGAAGATGTATATATTAATGGATCCCTGATCTGAGCACAAATCATTGTGGAAAAATGCCAGTGACTAATGGGAATGGGCACATGTCACCCTTCTTTGCTGTTGTTTTCATTTGTACTGTGATTGCCACATCCAGGACAATAGCTATAGATCTTTTTTGGATAGTATTGAACAGACGTATTCAGCATCTTCCAACTAATTATAGATCTATAGGAAACAATGTCCCAATTTCTGCATAAAGACTGTTGTCTAACCATCTTGCTGATTGCTTGGATTTTCATTTAGCACCTTTTTTCCCCTCTTTAAGCAAAAGAAAACAGCAAACGGAAGGACCTTGAATTAATTTGTATTCAATAACTCTATTCTATAAGGTGTGGGTTTTTTTTAAAAAAAAAGGTGGAAAGAATAAAATGCAATGCTTTTGTGAATAGCCATGTACCAGAATTTTGCAACTGCTCACTTGTGGCTTTCAAAGTCAGTTTGCATGCATAATTTTCTTATCTTTATGCAGAATTTCGCCATATTTGTTGACTAAAATATTACTCATCTAATTTCCTATTTTAAAAACTCATTTCCAGCACTGCTGAATTGAAAGGTGCTACCAAGCATTTAGCCTTCAATTTGCATACAGCAAATCCTGTAATCTGATGGGGGTTTTCACACAAGGATGGCTGCAAGCAATTACATGGGCAGAAAAATATTTTCGGCGGAGGTTCTGCCCTGCATTCATTTCATCTGCTGAGCCCCTGTTGAGATTTCTTCTATTGTACAATTGCTTATTGTGGCAGATTTAGTAGAGGGGGAGGAGGGACAAAATTTGCACCAAGCTGGGATACTGAATTTGTAAATGCATGTTTGCCCCTCTCTCATTTTCTTCTAACTTTTAAAACTAATTTTTGAAAAATTAGGTTCAGCAGGAAAAACAAAGTTATTGGCTCAGAACAATTGATTTAATACTCACAGGTAGAATTCCGTAGAGATGGAAATGATATAGTGAGAAATTTCTGGAACTATATATATATATATATATATATATATATATATATATATATATATATATATATATATATATATATATATATATATGTTGCAAGCCATTATTATTGATCAAATTATGTTAACATATTATAGTCTACCTATTAGCCAAGAAAATTAAAACAAATAGAATTGCCATGTATAAGTTGGGTGATCATATCAATCAATCAATCAATCAAATAAATAAATAAAAAAATTTAGTCTTTTTTACCTGGAGCCTTGCAGATATTTTATACTTCTATATTGCCGGGCAACCACTGGAAGATATATATTTCTAGAATTCTAATTCTTTTAGTAGATAGATTAGGTCATGGATTTTGAACGATCACCAACTAAACATAGCCATGATTGTTTAGAATCACAAACTCAGCTATACAATCAGTAAATTCCGCTATAATACTTCCAAATGCTATGAGAACATTCTTGGTGGTATAAATAGACTTCACATTCCATTAACCTACTTTTTTAATTTGCTTTTTTCCCCTATCTTCTTCATCAGATATGGTAAGTGGGTTCCCTTTTGCCAGATGTCTACTGGATAACATTTGTTGTGAGTGCTTCAGTTTGGATTCCTGAACTGAACAAATGACTGATTTCAATAGCTTAAAAGGCCTCTTCCACATGTAGGTTTCTATAACCACTTCAGTAGATTCTGTATTGTTCATGTGATACATGGTATTGCATCCAGTTAAATCGATACGTCATTTAAGGATCATTTTTCCATGAAAAAGTATCCGGAATGGCAATCAAGCTCAGATAATCTAGGTATTTTACAGAGAAATGGAGCAGTCTTGAATGCCATTGTAACAAAGATGTAGAATTTGGACAGGAGGATGAAGAATTGGAATAAGCCATAAACTGTTTACAGTGGGACACATCTATTCTTTGCAGGAGAGGTTTAAACAGATGTTCACTGTTCATTTCTCAGGGATCTTTTACTGAGTGGTGGAATTGGATTAAGTGATGGGGCTGATTGACTTTTTCAGTGCCTTCTCTCAACTAAGCAACTGATATTAAACTGGGCATGTGCATGATGCAACACCTTGGCACTAGCAAGCATTGCGTGAATTCTGAACAATCAGAATGGGACATAGGTTTGCCATCATTCTGTGAACTTAATTAACCTAGTTGTGAGTAACAAGGCTTTGTTCATCCTGGGATGACTCTAAAAAGGTTGTGTGTGCATGAACATATTGCCTTTGTGCTGCTAGAGAAGGCACAAATATTATCTCCTGAATGGCTGATTGTAATTTATACATAACCAGATGAACGAATTGAAAATAAGCACTTTATCATGGTTATTACAGTACTTTCTCCAATATCTGCTCCTTCAAATTCTGGAGGCTGAAGCCAAATACCCCGATTCACTGTCCATTATTTTGAGAGATCTAAACAAGGCAAATTTAAGGAAAGAGCTACCAAAACAGTTTCAGCATATCAATTGTCCCACTAGAGGCAAGAATATTTTAGACCATTGCTACACAACACTAAAAGATGCTTATTGGTCTTTACCACGAGCAGCTGTAGGACACTCTGATCATTACATGATTCACCCTATACCTGCTTACAGGCAAAGATTTAAAATCACAAAACCAGCAATTAAATCAGTGAAGACTTGGACTGAGGAAGGGAAAGTTAAAGCTATAAGCTTGCTTTGATTGCACTGATTAAAATATTTTTGACGATACCTCTGCAGACCTGGATGAATTCAAACATACTGTAACATCATATGTCAGCTTCTGTGAAGATGTTCTGTTTCCCTCCCCCAATACTCTCAACAGAGTCAGTCAAAGGCCTCTTTCTAATTTATTTACATTTGGCTGAATTCCTTCTGGTACAGAGATGTCTCCCACACGCCTGCCAAAATCCCTAGAGATAACCAGAAAATTATAGATAAAGCATGATTCACTCACAAACAGATTCGTCTATCCATGATACAGTTTGCCTGCGCAAATTCATTACTTTGTCCAAGACAAAAAGCCAGGAAGTTCCACCTCCTGCTTTATAGCCCCTGTGAACGTCACTCCGTGACTCATCATTCTTTGACTTTGTCTCAACACCTCCTCTGCTGCGCGTGCCGGTCACGTCTGCACAGTCTTGCATCAAGCCAAGATTGTTCTTGGGGCGTTGCCAAATCAGAAGAAGGCCCGGGGGAATCAGGTCTTGCCGGCCCCTCCTATTCCTCCTGGATGGGTGCCAGGGAGGGAGAGGGCCCAGGGGAAGCAGGTCTTGCCAGTTCCTCTTCCTCACTTTCTGAATCATCCTCCAGGAGTCCGAGTCCGGGAACCTGGGTCACAACAGAAGACCTATGTGCACAGACAACAAACC
The DNA here is from genome assembly GCF_028640845.1 of Ahaetulla prasina. Taxonomy (NCBI): domain Eukaryota; kingdom Metazoa; phylum Chordata; class Lepidosauria; order Squamata; family Colubridae; genus Ahaetulla; species Ahaetulla prasina. The sequence goes on along the minus strand of NC_080542.1, from coordinate 130,020,610 downwards.
TTGGTTCTTGGCTAAACTTAAGCAGCTATGTCGTTCCAAATAGGAAGCCTACAGAAAAGGTGACAAAATGCTGTACAATCAGGCCAGAAATATATTAACAAATGTATTAACAAGCAAAAAGAAGGTACTCTGAAAAGCTAGAGAATCAGTTCTCAATAAATGAACCAGCAAACATGTGGAAAACTCTTAAAAATATCACCGGCCATAACAAACCTCCTTCCCAGGCTGAAGGAAATTAACAACTGGCAGATAACCTGAACGTATTTTACTGCAGGTTTGAAAAGAACCTACAGCCACCTATCTCCACAACCCCCATCTCAGACACACCAACAACAGTCAAGCCTCCTACAACTGACCCCACCCCATTAGGTTCACAACCCCTAGTGATCACAGAAAAGGAAGTGCAAGACCTATTTCACAGACAAAAGTCAGGAAAAGCTCCAGGCCCAGACAAGATATCTCCTTCTTGCTTAAAAGTCTGTGCTGACCACTTGGCCCCCACCTTCACCCAAATCTTCAATAAATCACTAGAGATGTGCTATGTTCCTTCTTGCTTCAAACACTCTACTATCATTCCAGTGCCTAAGAAGCTACCATCAAGGAATTGAATGACTGCAGACTAGTAGCTCTAACATCTATAGTCATGAAAACCTTTGAAAGGCTAGTGCTGTCCCACTTGAAAACCATCACAGATCTGCTGTTAGACCCCTTGCAATCTGTATTCCGAGCAAATAGATCAACAGATTATGTTGTTAATATGGCTCTGCAGTACATCCTACAACATCTTGAATCTCCAAAGACCTACACAAGGGTCCTCTTTGTAGACTTTAGTTCAGTATTCAATACCATCATTCCATACACTCTTCTAACTAAGCTAAACCAACTACAGGTAGCTGAACAGACTTGTAAGTGGATCATAAGCTTCCTAACAAACAGGAAGCAGCAGGTGAAGCTAAGCAGAATCACATCAGATACCTGTACAATTAGCACAGACCACCTCCCCAAGGCTGTGTGCTCTCCCCACTTCTCTTCTCTCTGTATACCAATGACTGCATCTCTAACGATCCATCTGTTAAACTACTGAAGTTCACAGATGACACAACAGTAATTGGTCTCGTTTGAGAAAATGATGAATCCACATACATACAGGAGGTTGAACAACTAGTCTCATGGTTCGACTGGAACAATCTGGAACTGAACACACTCAAAATAGTAGAAATGGTGGTAGACTTTAGGAGAAACCCTTCTATACTTCCATCTCTAACAATACTAGACAAAACAATATCAACAGAGAGACAATTTCTAGGTTCTACCATATCGCAAGATCTAAAATGGACAGCTAACATCAAAAATATCATCTGAAAAGGACAACAGAGAATGTTCTTTCTGCACCAACTCAGAAAGCTCAAACTGCCCAAGGAGCTGCTGATACAGTTCTACAGAGGAATTATAAATTCTCTCATTTGCACCTCTATAACTATCTGGTTTGGTTCTGCAACCCAACAAGACAGACACAGACTTCAGAGAATAATTAGAACTGCAGAAAAAACAATGGCTACCAGCCTGCCTTCCATTGAGGACCTGTATAGCGCACGAGTCAAAAAGTGGGCTGTGAAAATATTTACAGTCCACTTGCATCCTAGACATAAACTGTTTCAACTCCTACCCTCAAAATGATGCTATAGAGCACTGCACACCAAAACAATTAGACACAAGAACAGTTTTTCCCTGAACTCCATCACTCTGCTAAAGAAATAATTACCTTAACGCTGTCAAACTATTTACTAAGTCTGCACTACTATTAATCTTCTCATCATTCCCATCACTCATCTCCTTCCACTTATGACTGTATGACTGTAACTTTGTTGCTTGTATCCTTACGATTTATATTGATATTGTTTCCTGATTGCTTATTTGTTCCCTATGACTATCATTAAGTGTTGTACCTTTTGATTCTTGATGAAGGTATCTTTTCTTTTATGTACACTAAGAACATATGCACCAAGACAAATTCCTTGCATGTCCAATCACACTTGGCCAATAAAAAATTCTATTCTAGTCTCTTTGTCACTAGATGTCGAAGATAATGTAGAAACAAAGAAGGAATCTCTATGTCACTTGACATTCACTAGGGAATCTTTGCTGAGAAAAGTTTGGAAAAATCTGAAATAAGGGGGGAAAAAATGTCTAAGTCAAAGTTGGCGTCTAACTTAATTGAACACCGAGTGTTACTTGTTTGTTTCATTCCATAAAGAAAATCCCCCAGTTTCAACATTCCACGTTAGTCTTTGTGAAATATGATCAGACTGTTCTCAACACAGCTGGGCAGCATCTACTCTTCAAAGTCGCTTTTTTTGCTGGGGTTATATATTCTGCAAAGCAATCCAGACTTTAATCTAATTCAGAGTACATGCCATTTCTTTTGTTAACCATCCTGCCCTCTCCTTCCCAATAACTCTTCCTTCCTGTTTCAGTGGTTCTATTCAATTTTATCCTATAGTTCCAAATTGTTCTTAGATTATTTAGGTAAAATGTTGGGGGAAAACCATAGAAATCATGCATAAGTAATCAAAAATCTGATATGTATCATTTTTTAAATATATGTTACATTGTGATACTTTTATATTCTAAATTTATTTTATTTTATTTTTAAATTTAATTTTATACTCTAGCCAACTCTCTGCTTCTATTGTCAAAAGAATGGATTTGGCACCTGTGTATTACATAGTACAATTCAGTAATATGACAGCAGGAGCAGTAATCACTGGCAGTTAACCTTTTCCAATAAGCTTCAGTTCAGAGCTGCTTTTAACCCGATTTTTCTCCCTTGCTGAATTTTTAAAGGGCTGAACTGTTGAGATAATGCAAGTAAAATAGTATTACCTGTGGTGAACTTGGCGTATTTATAATCACCTCTCACTAACAAAATTGAGCAGCACAGATTTTTCCAGGTGACAAGAAATGAGGTTATATTTTTAGCTCCTAATAAATGAGAAGTATGACCCAGCAACAGAAGAATCAACAAAAATGAGAACTGATATACTTAGGAGTGTTGGGCTGGTTGTAGAACTGTATTTTCTAGTTGCAAAAAGTTAGCCTAATGCAATATTCCTGCAAGAGCAATGCTCTCTTCTGGGAAATGTGCTTTTTTCTCTTACAATTGCATTTTGCAAATTTACAGTGCCAAAATAAAATAAAAATGGTGAAAGAACAGGTTTTAATTAATTCAATTCTTAAACTAGGAAAAGCTCTCCTCTTTTGACTATCATGTTACCTGATAATTAATTAACGATTAAAACTATATGTATATTTTTGCATAGAAAAGAATATGAAGAAATTTCTATAAGAGATTGTAGGTTGCATCCAATATACAACAACATACCAGAAGAAAAATATTGTTGTACTGTTGCCATGAAAACTACCTGGATGTGTTTATGAGATCATCATAATTTGAACTTGAGTTGAAGAAGATTATATCATAGATATGACCTTTGAGATCTTCTAATTTTATTTTCTGCTCAATCAAAGAATTCACCATATAAAATCACAGAATGTAAAAGGTGGAATTTTGGAGAATCAGCAGTCTATTCTGTATCAGAAAATATACTTGCATGCATTTTCTTTAAGTTTACATTCCTTGGCTTAATAACTAATATTCCACTTGGAACAATTCCAGAAAAAAAAATCTGTCAATTTGAAAGCAACTCCAGATTTCTCTGTTCCCACAATGTTGGCAATGTTGCAGAGCTGAACTAAATTATTTCTAACCAAGCTGTGGTCCATTCTTAAAAAAAATAAAATACAAGGTTAAGGTCCTGCAAGGGGCATTGATACTTTAATAGGCAACTCATTTTTTGTAGGTGATGGTATTAAAAAGTGATATTATAAAATTGACAAGAGTTTTTTTAAGGATAGGGGTGGCTGTTGTCTTCCAAGAAAGACTTTCAGATATACTGTTAACACAGAGAAATGAATGTTAATCCCTTTTGTGAAGTTGGGCTTCAAGGAACAAATGAAATTGCTGTTACAGTTCTGATTTTAGCAGTTCATTGCTACCATGGACACCATGGACCGGACCCAAGTCATCCATGGTCTGAGATACCAGGAAGGTGAGTATCTGTAATGTATGTGGGAATGACCTTGAGAGACTGGGCAGACACATTGTCAAGAGAATGATCAAATAGGAGATACAACAATCACAAGTCTGGGAACAAGAAGGACAAGAGTGTTGTGTCTGCGCCCCCTGAGCCAGGCCCCCTGCCAGAAAGTGACTTAGAAAGTGAGGGGGAAGGACCATCAGGACTTACCTCGGGAGAACCAGCTTCCCTGGCTCAGCTCCAGGATCAATAGGCAGGCCAGGTGGAGGAGATAACTCTTCCTCCCCCCCGGCCACACCTCCAGACCTGGCTGATGGCAATCAGGCCTGGCTGGATCCTAGCTTTCGTAGGCAGGAGAGGCGGGAATAACAGAAGCAGGGGTGGGGCAAGCCTAGGAAGTGCTGAGTCATGGAGCCACACCCCACAGGATTTAAAAGCAGCAAGGGCTGCTATACCTCTTCGTAGCATGCAAATCAACTGCTTAACTAGAGCTGAAGTACTGTTTGTTCCTGGTTGACTCATCAAGAGAGATAACAGAGACACTTGGCAGATGCTCGCTAGTTTGCTGCCAGAGCTGATAATTAAGTCATTGCTTGGACTGAGGCGAGGGGGACAGAACAAAGAGGCTCAGAAGATATTCTACTTAGTTTCTCGAGCTCTGAAGGAGAAATTGGAAGATTTGTGCTTTCAGATTTGTAAAATTCTGTCAATGCAGTTTTACAATAAAATACAACTAGCTCATCAGGTCATGTTTTGTATCTGGTCTGCCTCACAAGGCTGACATATATCTTGTATTTCTTGTCTTTTGTCTGACTGCCTGAAGACCCTATTGGGCTTCATAAGATGCTTAGGGAAGTTACTGAGGATCTGATAGATGGTTCAACTGAGCCTTTAACTCCAGAAATGGCAAGGTGATTTCAGCTTTGGATTGGATTATGACAGCATGGTCTCTCTATCTGTCCATGGATCCTGAAGGAATTTTGGAAGATGCAACAACAGAAGAAATGAATCACTGATGGAGAAAGAAAAATAATGAATTTGAGCAAACAGATGTAACAACCTTTATTAAAATGGATAAACCAAGCTTCTCTGTTTTCCTGCATTTGCTGATTGCTATCTATAATCCTATTTAAAGTTATCTGGTCCCACTTAGGGAAGATGGGTCAGAGGATAATCTGAAGGCTATTGTGAGGTCTAGTCAATGCATCTGTTGAAGATCCTGTTAAGCCAGCTGAGATATGGTCTGTCATAATTATTTGGAAAGAATTTTAGCCTGTTGGTCCTCGGGAGGTAATCTAATAAACAACACTTGTTTATTAGATCCATGTTCTTCATGGTTGGCTAAGAAGACCCACTTGGCTGTGACTAAATGGTGGTGCATTCATCTCTTAATTATGGTAAACAGTAGTTAGTGAAGAGGTTGTGATTAAGAAGGTGGTGGCCCATCCTATCCTCAAGATAGGATGGGCCACTGTATCACTGGAAAATTTCCAACACATCTCCAAATTTGTTTTTTCTAAGAAACATTGTTGAGAAAGTGGTTGGCTGCAACTTTAGAGTATTTTAGAGGACTCTAAAATGGTTGGCTACAACTTTGGAGGACTCTGAAGGAAAACAATTATCTGGATCCCCTTTGACTTCAGACTGGGATATAGTATTAATACGGCACAGATACTGATTATGGATTGGTCATGTTGTAGTCAGGATTGGGTTCTCCATCCACTGATGGAGTGGATCATTCCACAATCTTCAATACATTAATTATTGTATGCTTCTGGACTGGGTTAGAGAGTTAATATTGGAAGGCTTGGTGCAGCCTTCACCTGGGACTAATTCCAGTTAAAGTTGATAACTACCTGCCTCTCTTCAATATGGCTGGGTTCCCCCATTATGTTGGTATTTGATTTTTTTCTAACATGTTATAAGAGCAGAGCTTGAGTGAAGATTTGTAAAGTAGTGCACCAACATTCATAGCTATCATTTTTATTACAGTCATACAAAGGTAGCAGGCATAAAAAAGGTTAAGCTTTACACTTTAACTATTTTGTGTTACTCAACAGGTTATGATTCAAATCCGGAATGCAAAACTGCCCTTTTTCAGCCCACAGAACCTTCTGCTGTTTGGTCAGAACCCAAAATTTTGATTGTTGTGGGCAATAAATTCATTGGGGATAAATAAGTTCTCCCCTTTAAAATGTCTGCTGCCACATTGTGAACTGCACACCTCAAACGCCAATTGTATCTGATCAGCTGTGCCATTTTTCTCCTGCAATAAAATGTAAAAAGAGAAAAGCAGCTTTGTTTTACAAAGTAATATTTTGCAGTCTATTAATCAGTGATATGAGCTATGATTCTAATGATCTTGATAATTCTTAATGCTACATTAATTTAGTATATGATAATGAAACACTGTTACCTTGAATGTGCTGTCTCTCCATTATGAGTTTTATCTCATCATCTCCATTTAATAGAGGCATTCACTGATACTTTTGTATTAAAAAGAGGACGGATTGAAGATTGCCTGAAAGAAAGGGCTTCCTCATAGGTTAAAGTTAAAATTAAAATGCAGCACTCAGAGCCACCCTATCAACAGGCTAACTTTTTTTCCCCTAAGTGTAAAAGATTTCAGGCCTTTCACATTGTTCAATGACTCATTGCTTGTCCTAAAATGTGATTGTCCTCAGCAGAAATATATGTTGCCTGAAACACAATTAAATGCATTTAAGGGATGATCCACGTGTATTTAGATCAGAGAGAAAATGTGAGAGTGTGAAGTCTTTAATTCAGAAAGATTATTTTCAAGCAAGACATCCAGTCTCTGTAAAGTTCTTCCATAGCTTTCCTTTTAGAAATAAAATAGCTGCACTCCCCTGCTGGCAACGATCAGATGAAATTTACCTCAGTTGCAACATTTCCGTGTATGAAGTGTCTTGTCAGTTACCTCAAACTTTAAGAATGGTGTTCCATTACAGACATATGATAAGATTTAAAACAGCTTGTTTTAGCGGTCGACTCATCTAAAAATGTTGTGCTCCAAACGTTGCCTCATGCCTATGTAGCTAAGTTGCAGCTATTTCAGTATTTTCTTTGTAGATCTAGCCCAGTCATTCTTCAGAGACATCAGTACTGGTTACCAGTTTGTACCCCAAAACTTTCCTATTATTTTCTCTTCTTGTTCTTTCTGAGCTGGTAGGTAGGCTGTCTGGCACCCTTGATCTATAATCCATAAATGAAGAAAATTCAACCAGCAATTTTTATATGTGAATGGGAGTGCCAGCCTGTCCTTTCAGGCAACAAAATGTCTTGAGCCAATCCTGCTTATTTGTCCCTCAAAGACTGAGAGCATTTTAAGCTGTTATAAATATGGGCACCACAAAGAGAAATATTATCCTCTGGGAAAGATTCTCTCTCTCTCTCTCTTTGTCTCTTTACTTGTTACTGTCTATAGTATTTCTGGACATAGCAGTCCTGCCTAAATGACTTACATTTGCCCCAGTGAAGACTATGTGCTGAGGAAGAAACCCTATTCCAGTGGTAGTCAATCTGGTCCCTATCGCCTACTAGTGGGCGTTCCAGCTTTCTTGGTGGGCAGTAGGGGTTTTGTCCGATATTGAAGCACTTTCCTTTTTTTTAATTTAATTGACTTTTTTAAAAAAATTCATAGCATTATTTAAAAACATTTTCATTAGGTTTTCATAAAATTCCCCGTGACAATTTAAATTTCTGAAAATATACTATTTGTATCGCCCGCGCATAAGTTTACGTTACATAAGTGAATCTAAATGGCGACCGCAAACAAAAGTTCCTCATCCCAGAATAGCTTGCGCATCTCCCCCCCAAACCACCCAGCTGTAACAGACAAGCAGAGCTGGTAGCTGGTGCCCCCCCAACCCAATCCACGATGGGCGAGAGGCATGCGCAGACAACGATACACAGCACATTACTGTGGAACTGGTGGGCGGTTAGAAAATTTTACTACTAACAGAGATACAAAAGTGGGTGGTAGGTATAAAAAGGTTGACTACCCCTGCCCTATTCTGTTGGTCAAGACAAAGAGATGGTGATTTGCTTCACTCACTGCCTGCTCTTTGTCTCTTCCCTATTTTGCATATGCTTTTCTAACACTTGTGAAAGTTAGGATGGCTTCTGGGCAGATGATACACGTAGATGTAATCCTCACTTAATGACCATAGTTGGGCCCGGCAACTGTGTAGCTATGTGATGTGATTGTTAAGTGAGACATCATGTGTCTGCAACAGACTTACCCCTTCACCTTCACTGCCGTTAAGTGACTCACCCATAGTCATGAAGTGGGACATTACATAACTTGTAATTTTTCTGCAGGCTTCTTCATTGACTCTGCTCATTAAAATCCACTTGTGAAGTGTGCAAATGGTGGCTGTGTAACTCCAGGGCCTTGTGACACTCACATAAACACTCACTGGTTGTAAAATATCTGAATTTTGATCACGTGACCACAGGAATCCTGCAATGGTCATAAGTGCAAGAACCAGTAGTTAAGTTTATCAGTTCTGTTGTAACTTTGAATGGTTGCTGAACAGAGTGATCATTAAATGGGGACTAGTTGTTGGGCATAAATATTTTGCAGAAGGCCATTCTGGCACCTGGAAATGCTAGGGAAAGCTGTGAAAGAGATAACTTAGGGAGAAAAAGTGGAACAAAATAGCCACATCTGCTTATAGAAATGAAGGAGGTTGGCAGTCATATTGCTTCATGAAATTTTTTTTGGGGGTGGGGGGGGTGGGGTGGGGCTTCACCTAAACTAAAGATTTGCCAATCTCTAAATTTGAAGCTTGAAATAATGGATTCTAAATGAAATTTAACCTACTTTTCTTTGGCAAACACAGCCCTCCACAGGTAGCTGCTAAAACTAATTAAGACCCTTCTGAGGCTTTTATTGCTGCATTGGTATGTTCAAAAGAATTTTGTTTTAAAATATTCTAAGTTTTATTAGACCTGTAAATCGGATGGCACTGTCTGTTCAGCATGTCATGACCATTTGACCACAAGGGGGCGGTGGGGTGTAGATAGAAAATTAAGAATTTCCTGTGCGCGCCCTCTTTGTCTGTAACTCTGCTTGTTGCTTGTCTAAAGGTAGCTAATCTGAGATCATTTCTTTTTGCCTTTCTTTCACACAGGTACACACACTACATGGCCCCAGACTCTTATCCTGATAGTATTCAATTAGCCCATCCCTGTAATTATATTCTATTACAATTATAATACCTCACACTAGCCAACAGATTTGCGTTCTCCAGAGGACTCTCCCACAAAAAAGTATTTGCCAATTTCTGACACTATTATGGTTTGAGTTCTAGTTGATTTTAATACAAATTGAATGGGAAAAGCCATAGCCAAGCAGGTTCACTGCAACCACAGGACAGGAAAGAGGAAACTGGATAAATTAGGAAGTTATCAATTATCGTGAAAATCAGGCAGGTGGAACTTTTCAAGCTCTTGTATCCCATGAGGTACTACTTCCTCTCCCATCACCCCCCCTACACACTCACACTCCCTGCCTCTCTCCTCCCTCAGTAAACCAGTATTATGGCATGAATTCTTCTATGTCAAAACAGCTTTATTAAAAGAACCCGGAACATTTGTCTTCTAGCTACTGTAGGCAGGAAATCTGATGCTTAGCGATTGAAATATGTCCTCAGCTCAGCCTGTTATGCCTGTGAATAGAAAGAACTATTTTGCATCTCATAAAAAGAAACGCATGTCAATAGAAATCTCATCACTTGGCAATCCCAAATAAGACCTGAAATGCATGCTACAGATATTTCACACACACACATACACACTGACCTTCTATTGGGAAGAAAACTTAAGAAGAGGCAGTAGTATTGATTCTGGTTGGTGTTATAGATCGAAGCCTGTCAAACACGAAAGCAGGAAATTATCTGGACTTCACACCAGCTCTGCCGTTTTCTTTTTTCACTTGGAAAATAATAAACAAAGGCTAACTTCATATTATTCTACTACTAAAGTATTCTGTATTATTGTAATCCATCTACCCTTCATGACAAGTGACTTGTCTGGATTGTTTGCCAACTCTTAATATATCCTGCAATAATTCCAGCCAAAGGTTGGGGGAAGTTTTTTTTCCCCCTCTTCCCCTTTTGCAAAGCAGTGCCACTTAAGGAATGAAAGACTCTTTCAGGAATTAATTTTAATTGGGGTTTTAATTCGGAGAGCCATCAGAGAGAAAACCTTGCATCTGTCACAGATACATCAGTGAGTTCTCCTGCTTATCATTGTAGTCTGCTTACATTCTTGTAAGTGCATTCTTGTATGCAAGTGCAGAGCTTAAAGGAAAGTGGGCAAGATTTTTTTTGTAGCCATAAATTATATTTTAAAAATTAAAATAATCAACCTACCTGGGAGCTTCAGGCTAGGTGATGGTGAATCACCAAGGGTGTGAAATTGATCTTTCTACATTATTTTGAGGCGTCCTAAACAAAAAAGGGTGAAAAATTGTCCGGCTGAATTACCATGTGGACCTGATCAGTTTTAACAACATAATCGAAGTGGGGGGGGGCATTCATTATGTCCAAACTCAATGGGGTAGAATGTTCAGATAAATGATACATTGCTTTGTCTGAAAGCAAGAAAGTATAATGCATCTAGTACCATTTTTCCTGTAGGTAACAGGAGCAACGTGGGAAAATATTTCAGTGCTCTGTGGACATATATTAGAAAAGGCTCTTGCATGAAGCCCTAGATACTCAAATAAAAGAGAGTATCTGTAGTTCAGAGCTGAACTGTGGGTCCTTGGTGCTCTCTAAGCTTGGTTGTTTTCTTGCAGACGTTTCATCACCTGGCTAGGTAACATCATCAGTGCCACTAGATATAACTCTGGAATATGTGCTCTTACTCAGTAGCTTCACTACCATCCTGTAAAATATGCACTCAGATAATCTAACCATTATATAGCTTTCATTCATACCTTTCACAGAAGATGGTAAGTTGATCACAGTTGACCTCATCTGGGCAGAATTAGACCATATTAATAGTTGAATAGGAAATTAAAAAACCTGAAACTGAACAGAACACACTGCTTTATTTTTTTAAAAGAACATCCTTAAAATCTGAGCAAAAAAAAAAAAAAATTCTGAGCGTGGTACATTCTTTTCATTATAAAGTTGTATGATCAGGACATAGCTGCAGATGGAAAAAAAAGTGTATTTGTCTATTTCAATTCCTATCACTTGCATCAATGGTGGGTTGCTACCGGTTTGCATTGGATCAGGTGAACTGGTAGCAGTGGCGGCGGCGGCAGGAGGCTCTGCCCACCCACCCAGATGCTTCTGCGCATGTGCAGAAGTTTTGCGCGCGCGCGCGTGCACCCATGAGCAAACCGGTAGCAACGGATTTTGAAACCCGCCCCTGACTTGCATGTCTGTTTATCTATACATCATTTGCACAGTATCTACTATTAAAATTCCTCTTGCAACATGCATCATGTAATAGTTCTAATGCATATTTTAAATACCTGTTTAATAGGTTGCCTGTTTTGTGGTCATCTGTGGGTATGAAACACATAATTTGAGATGGGAGATGCGCAACCATTTTTGGGGAAAAAATATGAAAACTGGGGCAATGCTACTAGATTCAACTCTTCCAGATAGAACTCTGTGAAGACTGAAGTCTTAAGGAATGCCTAGACTCCATTTCTGCAAGTACAACAGTGTAAGAAGTGTGACATTTCCAAATATATACAAGGTAAATATTCCTTTTTTAAAATAAGCTTCATTATAGAGGACATTATCTTATACTAGGGTTATCACATTGTACAAAAACATTCAATGAACCAAAAAATAGAGCTTGTTTGGCATAATAGTTTAGGGCAGCTGGGTTCCTTTGAGCCAACCACAATCTCACAATGCACGGGCAGACCAAACCATAATTTCCACTGGGAAAGTGTGAGCATCCTAGACAAAACTAAAACCAACAACATAAAGAATTCCTAGAGGCTTGGTATTCAGACAAACCAGCCATCTATAGACACCTAGCAATAAGCTACATATACACACCATTCAAGAAAAAATAAAAAAGCTAAGAAGGAAACAAAACTACATCTTCTCTAGCAGCCTATAGCCAGATAAGCCGGGTTCAACACCAGACAAACAAACAAACAAAAAACAATGCCCTAATCAATTAACAAGAAAAAAAACTCACATCGCCACCAACAGTAGCAGGGCAAGCTACTGTACAGGGAAGAAATCTAACACTCTGATGATGTTACATAGTTGGGTAATAAAATATCTCCAAACAAGCATGAAGTTGAGAGAGCACCAAAGACTCTTAGCCCAGCCCATTTTAAAAGGTTGCTATTATGAAGAAAATTGGAAGTAGGAGTATTATGTTCACCAACTTGAGTCATACCAAGTAAAGACAAAATAGAAATCTAATATACAAACAAAGGATCAAAACTGAATTATAATTTAGCAATTGCAATTGCACTTAGACTTATATTCTGCCCCACAGTGTTTTACAGCCATCTCTAAGTGGTTTACAATGTCAGCCTGTTGCTCCCAACAATCTGGGTCCTCCTTTCACCAGCCTTGGAAGGATGGAAAACTGAGTCAGCCTTGAACCCGTTCAGGATCCAACTTCCAGGCTGTGGAGGGAGTTAGCTGTCAGTTGGCAGTTGATATGTCCTGCTAAACTACAGATTCATCAAAAGAGATATCACAGTCTTGGGCTAAATCAACAGTGGTGTAATGCCATGGAAATTATTATCTATGATGCACTGGTCAGATCACCTCTGGAATAATGTGTCCAGTTCTGGTTGCCATAGAACCAGACAACTTGGATGCCAAAGAACCAGAAAAAGTACAGCGAAAAGTAATAAAGATGGTAAGGAGGCTAAATGAAGAACAGTTTTAAAAATGAAGTATTTTAACTTAAAGAAGAAAAGCCTAAAGGAAGTCATGATAACTATCTTCAAATACTCAAAGGGTTGTCCCAGGTAAGAAGATGTGAATTTATTCTCATGAGGCCAAAGCAGGAACCAATGGCTGGAAGTTTAACAGAAAAAGATCCATACATGAAATAAGGAATTTGCAAACTGTGAGAGCTACTAAGCATTGCCTCATGGAGCCATGGGTGTGTTCCATCACTAAAGGTTTTCAGACAAAGGTTGGACAGCTGTGTTTCAGGTTAGTATGGCATTTCCTGCATTGAGCAAACAAAGGATTGCATTAGTAACTCCCTAAGGTCCCTTCTAACCCTATAATTCTAATTTAGAGATTTGTTTTAATTGTAAAGCAAGAGAAGTTTTTGCCTCAACATATATTAATCAGAATGTTGTTCAGGATGCAACTTATATCTAAGAATACTGTATATGTTTTATATACTGCATATATATGTGTGTGCATGAACTTAAAATGCTGTTCTTTATCTCAAGCAACACCTGAAAGATAAGCACCTTCTGGAATAAAGATTGATGCCAGTTTAAACAAACAGTGGGGGGGGGATCAGCATTCATTCAGAAAATGAAGGCTAACAACACCCTTGCTGTGTCAGCTCCTTCAAACATGCAGATAATTAGAAAATACAGAAGCATTGCAATAACATCATATATCACTTTGCCAGCACTGTGTACTCCAGGTAGTAATTCTCAACCATATGCTAAGTAAAGAAGCCAGCTGGTTTGTACCACTATTGCTTAATTACAGATGATGCCATATGAGGAATCACACAAGAAGTAATGGATTTGTTTTCACTCAAATCATCCCAAGCTAATAAAAATCCCTGTGGATACTATCTATGGAATAGACGCATGAGAGTATATTGGATCCAATAATAATCCAATTTGTTGACTGTTGTGTTGTGTTTAGGCACAGTAAATTAACTATCCTTGGTCTTCTTAAGTACAACACAGCCTCTAGGCTTTTATTATGTGTCCTGACATTGCATAGTTATTATATTTCTATTCTAAGCTGCTTCAGAATCCTGATCCAATTTAATATTACTGTCTTTCTAAATAGGCTAGCTTTGATTTCAGGGATGTATTCCATAGCCAAATGTATTAACAGGATAATGTAAGCAATTTTTAAAATGGCATTATAGCCTCCGCTAATAAGGACGGCCAGCATTTAAGAGGAAAGTGAAGAGATTTGTAGGAACTTTCACTGTTCCTGAAAGAGAGCATTGATCCTTTGAGAGTCCAGATACAGAAGTGAAGTACAGGGAACGGGTTTTGTCTTTTGTATTCTCTTTTGTATGGGCAAGTTTTCCCGTGTGAAGACACACAATATATGTGTGTGTTAACATTGGAGGGGGGGGGAATGTCCATTAAAAAATCCCCTTTTAAACTCACTTCTCAGCCCTAAAACGGGAATTGTAGACTCTTTAGAGAATTCATTTGAGGAGAAAACATATAAAATAATTGTACATTTTATTGTCTATATATATTAACAGAAGAGCAGCAGAGAAGGCTATGGAGGAGAATGAAGAATGAACTAGATTAAAAAGCAGGGTAAAAGCAGTTGGTTAAGGATTACCCCATGGCGATAAGAGTGACAAAACCTAATTATTTTTCTACTTTTATCCACAGATAGCCTGCCAGGAGCCCTATTAAGCTGACCCTGGGTAAGGAGGGGCTCAAAAAATATCGGCAGGGCTGCAATGGGGACTATGTGAGGCATCCATTGGATAAAATCACATGGCTCACATGGGTTTATTTAACTTATTTTATTAATTTATTTTAATTTATTATTTTAATTTTGAGGTTTACCAACTCCGCAATGACTCCAGGCAGCTTATTATTAAAGAAAAAGAAAAAGAAAACAACTGACAAATTAGGGGACCCTGGTGCTCTCCTAGCTTGGTTGGTGCTACCAGCACTGATGATGTTACTTAGTTTTTGGATAATGAAACATCTGCAAGAAAACAACCCAGCTCAGAGAGCACCACGGACCCTCATGTCAACCCTGAGCTACAAAGCTTTATTGGTACAGCTAACAAAATTAAACAACAGCAAAAAAAATGCTCAGCAACCAAGCCTGGAAGAACCACTGAGGTTTGCGGAAGATCAAAAGAGTGAGAGTTCTATGCTCCCCAGGGGGATCGTCATCTGGCAAGGCAGAAGTTATCTTTGAAAAGACGTACTTTCTGGCTCCTAAAGTGACACTGTTTTAACTTATTTTATTAGCTTTTAAACAAATAAAAAACAAAAACATAAATACAAAAATGAAATTTTTTGTGCAGAACTGTGACCATTTACACGACGTATCACTACAAAGTTCTTATACTCTGTACATTTTACTTCATCAACTTCTATTATATCTAAATCTGTTTTGTTTTTCTGTTTTCAATCCATTTGTACCATTTCTCCCATGCTACATAATACTCCAAGTCTATCATTCCTTTCAATTCCAATGTTAATTTGTCCATTTCAGCACAAAGATTTTTTTAATTATTAAGTCATTGGGAGGCATCTTTACATTCTTCCAATATTACGCAAAGGCCAATCTTGCCGTGGTTGTTATATGTAGAATCATATGTCTTGTTTTCTTATCATAAGTTTTTTTCATTATCCCCAGAATGAACAATTCTGGTGTATATTCTGGTTGAGCCCCAGTTATTTCCTGCAATTTTTTAATTTTTTTCCAATAAATTTTTTGATTCTGAACATAGCCACCATGAGGGATAGAAAGTACCCTGCTTCTGTTCACATTTCCAATAATTTGGAGTTAAATTTGGATATATTTGTGCCAATCTTGAGGGAGCCAGATGCCAACAGTAGAACATTTTGTATTGGTTTTCTTTATATTTTGCTGATCTTGTTGACACTGTTATTTATTTATTTATTTATTTATTTATTTATTTATTTATTTATTTATTTATTTTGTCACAACAATATACATAAGCATCACACAAAAAGATTATATAGTATATAAACATATATATCAGGAAATATAGGGAAGTATAAGCATATATATATATATAAGAAAAAAACAATAGGACAGGAATGGTAGGCACATTTGTGCTCTGAATGTATGCACGCCCACTCTTAGGAATGGGGTGAGGTCAATATAGATAATTTTTGGTTAAAGCTTTTGGGATTATGAGAAGAGACCACAGAGTCAGGTAGTGTGTTCCAAGTACTGATAACTCTGTTACAGAAGTCATATTTTCTGCAATCTAGATTAAAGCGGTTAACATTAAGTTTAAATCTGTGGGTTGCTCTTGTATTATTGCAATTGAAGCTGAAGTAGTCTTTAACAGGAAGGACATTATAATAGATGATTCTATGAGTTAAACTTAGGTCTTGTCGAAGGCGACGGAGTTCTAAGTTTTCTAAGCCTAGGATTTCAAGTCTGGTGGGATAAGGTATTTTGTTGTTTTCAGAGGAGTGGAGAACTCTTCTTGTAAAATATTTCTGGACACATTCAACTGTATTGATGTCAGAAATGTGGTATGGGTTCCAGACAGGCGAGCTGTATTCAAGAATTGGCCTAGCAAATGTTTTATATGCTCTGGTTAGTAGTGTAGTGTTTTTGGAAAAGAAGCTACGCAAGATTAGGTTTACAACTCTTAGAGCCTTTTTTGCTATGTAGTTACAGTGGGCTTTGGCACTCAGATCATTTGATATGAAAACTCCAAGGTCTTTAACAGGGTGGGGGTCATCTGTAAGGTAATGTCCATCAAGCATGTACTTAGTGTTTAGGTTCTTTTTTTCCAATATGTAAGACTGAGCATTTGCTGGATGAGATTTGGAGTTGCCAAGTTTTAGACCAAGCGGTTAGATGATCAAGGTCTTTTTGAATGGTAGCTGTATTGTCTGTGGTGTTAAATAGTTTGACATTGTCAGCAAAGAGAACACAATTACTTGAGATATGGTCACAAAGATCATTTATGTATAGTATGAAGAGTGTTGGTCCAAGAATGCTACCTTGAGGAACGCCACTCTTGACAGGAACAGGATTTGATAGAGCATTGCCAATTTTAACCACTTCTTGTCTGTTAGACAGAAAAGCAGATATCCAATTGTGAAGGGGTCCTGAAATGCCATAGGATTTTAGTTTTAGGAGAAGTTTATCATGTACTACTGAGACAAAAGCTTTGCAGAAGTCTATGTAGATTGCTTCTATTGTTTTGCCTTGATCAAGATTTGTAGTCCATATATTTTTACAGTGGAGAAGTTGTAAGTTACCTGGTAATTTTTTTCTGAAATCAAATTGTTTATTAGAGAGTAGGTTGTTTATTTCCAAGTGGAAGGTAATGGATTGGTTGATGATTGATTCCATGACTTTGCAGGTGACGCAGCATAGAGAGATTGGTCTGTAATTTTCAACTAAACTGGGGTCTCCTTTTTTGAAGATTGGGATGACTGTGGCTAGTGACTAAGGTTTGGGAAGGGAACTGGTCATGAAAGCTTTATCAAAGATTATGCTTAGGGGTTCTGCTATATTAGTGTAAAGTTTTTTTAAAAAGTATGCACATAGTCCATCAGGTCCAATAGATAGAGATGGCTTCAAGTTGTGAAGAGCTTTTCCAACATTATCTTCTGTGAAATCTATATGTGTTAAGTCGTCACACTCATTGCTGGTACGATTTGGGAATGTCAGTTAACGAAAACTGAGCCAAAGAATGTGTTAAAGAGTTTTGCTTTAATTGTTTCGTCATTGCATTCTTTGCCGTTAGAATCTTTTAGTGGTGGGATGGATCTTGAGTCTTTAAGTTTATTGTTCACAAAATTATAAAAGGCACGATTGGAATTTGTGTGCAGAAGGTCCTCTTCTTGCTTGGTGTGGTAATTTCTGCATTCAGTTTTTATTTGGTTGCATATATTTCTGTAGCGGTTTTTGAAATTTGCTACATAGCCCTTTTTGTTTCTTCTCCAGAGGGATTTTTTTTTTGATTGAAGCTTTTTTATTGATATGGGTAGTTTGCTTTTCCTGATCGTGGTGGTCGTTTGTGGTACATATAGTTTAATGACTCTATTGATTTCAATTAGGAAAACTCTATAGTTGTCTTCAGCAGTTATACAGGTTGAGAACTGATTTTGCCAGTCCAGAGATGAGAGATCGTTGTTTATAAGGTCATAATTGGCTTTTTTGAAGTTGTAGTTATGAATACTATTGTTCTGACGATTTATGTAAGGGCGTATGTTGAGACGAAAGTCAATCATGCAATGGTAGCTGTTGGAAAAGGGTTCTTTTATTTGTAGTCCATAAATTGAGTTTATGTTGTTGCAGAAGGTGAGGTCAAGGCAGTTGTTGAATCTTGTATTGTTAGTTACAAGTTGTTCAAGACCTAGGTTTGTAACAGCGTTGTATAATGTAGTATGGATTGGATCAGTTGTACATTCATCTGTTATCCAGTTAATAAGAGGTAGATTTAGGTCACCCAGGAAGATGAGAGGATATGGGCAAGAGAGGAAAAAGAGCATGTCCATTCTAGCTGATTTAAATGGATAAGCAGAAACATATAGAAACTGATGGCATCTCAAGTAGCCAGACCCTGTGTCTTGAAGAACATTATAGGTGATACTCAACACTTTGAACTGCACTTCAAAGTCAACCAAGAATCAGTGCAGTCATCAAGCGGGGCTTTGTTGCTGCATTCTGGGCTACTTTTGGTTTCTGATTGGTCTTCAAGGGCAGTCCCATGTAAAATGGATTACAATAGGTGACCTTTGGAATGGGGGCTATGCAGCCATGTCAACCATCATTGATCTGTTATCAGCCTTTAGTAAAATTAAGTATGGTATTCTTCTTCTGAACTGGTTTTATGAGTCAGGAGGCATTGTTTTGTAGTGTCTTCCTAACTCTGGGACTGATTCCAGCTGGTCTTGGTACAGAGGAGAGGTGTAGCCCTATACATCTGCTTTGTGCCTTCCTCTGGATTATTAACATCTGCCTGAAGCCATGATGAATAACAGAGTTGGAAGAGACCTTGGAAGTCTTCTTGTCCAGGGGTCTCCAACCCTGGCAACTTTAAGCCTTGAGGACTTCAACTCCCAAAATTCAAAGCTGGCTGGGTATTCTGGGAGTTGAAGTCCTCCAGGCTTAAAGTTGCCAAGGTTGGAGACCCCTGTTCTAGTTCAACTCCCTCCTCAGGCAAGAAACCCCATGTCATCTGAGACAAATGGTTGTCCAATCTCTTCTTAAAAACTTCCAGTATTGGAGCATTCACAACTTCTGGAGGCAATTTGTTCTACTAATTAATTGTTTTGTCAGGAAATTTCTCCTTAGTTCTAGGTTGCTTCTCTCCTTGATTACTTGGGTACTTGGGTACTTGGGTACTTACGGGACCGCCTACTGTTACCTCATGCCTCCCACCGACCCGTACGCTCACACAAAGAGGGACTTCTTAGTGTGCCGTCCGCCAAACAATGTCGGCTGGTGGCCCACAGGGGAAGATCCTTCTCTGTGGGGGCTCCTACCCTCTGGAACGAACTTCCCCCTGGTTTACGCCAAATACCTGACCTTCGGACCTTCCACCACGAATTGAAAACACATTTATTTATTCGCGCGGGGCTGGATTAAATTTTATTGTTTTTTTAAATTTTTACTATGAATTTTAATGGGTTTTTTAGTTTTATATGTTTTAAAGTCTTAGGCCAATGGTGTAATAAGTTTTTTAAATTCGGGTTTTAAATTGTATATTGTATTGTTTGTTTTATTTTGGCTGTACACCACCCTGAGTCCTTCGGGAGAAGGGCGGTATAAAAATCGAATAAATAATAAAATAATAATAATACTTTCCATCCATTGCTTCTTGCCTTGCCTTCAGGTATGGAGAATAGGTTGACCCCCTCTTCTTGGGGCCCCCTCAATCATTGAAACATTGCCATCATATCACACATACACACCGAGGCCTGTTTGTTTTTTGTTTTTTTTTATTGAAAAAGTTTTAACAAACAAAAATATTTCCCCCCCTTTTTTCCCCCTCCCCCACTCAAAACCCTCTTCCCCCCTCCCTTCACCCACCCACCCACCCGGCTTCCCGGGTCAATCACAAGGTATTGTTATACATAAACCAAACATAGAGTAAAATTTTTCCCTTCTAATCCAATTAACCTCATCCAAGTCTTTTCGTTTCCTAACTTCCCCCATTACATTCTAAAATAATACATACTAATTATTCAAAGGCAATCTGATATTTCTTAATTTGATATCTGTTTTGTATATAATCAATCCATTTTTTCCATTCAATTAAATATCTTTCCTGTGTATTGTCTTTCAGAAAGGCTGAAATTTTAGCCATCTCAGCCAAGTTAGTAACTTTCAATATCCATTCTTCTATTGTAGGTAATTCTTTTTTCTTCCAATATTGTCCAATCAGCAGCCTTGCTGCTGTTATTAAGTTCAAAATCAATTTAATCTCAGTCACTGTACAATCCATTATAATTCCCAAAAGGAAATTGTATCTTCTTCGGCAGGAATTTTATCATCTTCTTCAAGACATTTTGAATAATCCACCAAATTCTTATCCAAAAGGCCTTAATTTTCTTGCAAGTCTGCCAAATATGAAAATATGTAGCATTATCACAGTCACATCTCCAACATTTCGCTTGGATATCAGGGTACATACATGATGATTTTTTGGGATCTAAGTGCCATCTATAAAACATCTTATAAAAATTTTCCCTTAGATTCTGTGCTTGTGTAAACTTAACATTTCTAACCCAGATTTTCTCTCATGTTACCAACATTATTGGTTCCTGAATGTTCTGTGCCCATTTTATCATGCAATCCTTTACCAAATCCTTTTCCGAATCTATTTCAAGCAACACATTATACAATCTCTTTATATGCTCCTGGGTCTGATTTCTAATTTGCTTTATTAAATTTTCTTCCCTTTGCATTATACCAATTTTTTGATCTTCTTTCCATCTAGCACTTAGTTGCCTATATTGAAACCAAATATATTTGCTCCCTTCTTCATTTAATACCTGTAAAGATTTTAATTGCAAGCTACCTCCTTCAGCATATAAAAGTTCTTTATAAGTAATCATTTCCTGTTTCTGTTCTATATTTATATTCTCTATTGCATGTCTGGGGCTTGCCCATATAGGAATCTTATAGTCTAGTTTATAGGAATATTTTTTCCAGACACGCAAAAGAACACTTCTCAACACATGACTCTTAAAAGCCCTATCCACTTTTTTTCATAAAATAAATACGCATGCCATCCATATAGTAAGTCATAACCTTCTATATTCAAAATTCTTTCCTCCGTTAAATTAAACCAGTCACTTATTACTGAAAGGGTTACTGCTTCATAATATAGTTTAAAATTAGGCATTTTTAGGCCTCCTCTTTCCCGTGAGTCCTGAATTATTTTCATTTTAACCCTCGCCTTTTTACCTTGCCATATAAATTTATAATCCCAATCTGCCATTCCTCCAAATTTTTATCTTTCTTGATTATTGGTATCATCTGGAAGACAAACAAAAATCTAGGTAACACATTCATTTTAATAACTGCTATCCTCCCCAATACCAATAGCTGCAGTTTTTTCCAGGCATTCATGTCTTTCTGAACTTTTTGCCATAACAACTCATAATTATTCTTATAAAGTTTCCTGTTCGATGAGCTAATATAAACCTTAAGTATTTAACCTTTTTTACCACCTCAAATCCTGTTATCTCCTCTAATTTTTGTTTCTGTTGTTCAGACATATTTTTGATTATCACTTTTGTTTTATTCTGATTTATTTTAAATCCTGATACCTTTCCGTATTTATCAATTGTTTCCAACAAAGATATACTTGAATTTATAGGATTTGTTAAAGTAACCACTAAGTTGTCTGCAAAAGCTCTAACTTTATATTCATATTGTCTAATTTTAATTCCCTCTATCTTTTTTAACTCTCGTATTTTATCCAATAATGGTTCCAGAGTTAAAACAAACAATAGTGGTGATAAAGGACATCCCTGTCTCATTCCTTTTGCAATCTTAATAACTTCTGTCAAACTACCATTTATTATAATCTGAGCTGTTTGCTCTCCATAAGTCGCTTTAATTATTCTAACAAAGCAATCTCCAAATTGCATTTTCTTTATTAATTTAAATAAAAAAAACCAATGCAATCGATCAAAGGCCTTCTCCGCATCCAAAAAAATAAGTGCTGCTGAAGTATTCTTCTTTTCCAAATATTCCAATATATTAATAATCTGTCTAACATTATTCTTCATCTGCCTCCCTTTTATAAAACCAGATTGTTCAGTATGAATTCTTTGTTGTAAAACTAACATTAATCTATTTGCTATTATTTTAACAAAAACCTTATAATCATTGTTTAAAAGTGAGATCGGCCTATAATTCCCGGGTTTAGAGTAATCTTGTTCCTCTTTCAGTATCAATGAAATAAAAGATGTTTTCCATGACGGAGGTATTCCCCCTCCTAGTTGTATCTGATTAAATAATTCTTTAAGTGGGCCTAGTATTTCATCCTGTAATTTTTTATAATAAGTCCATCTGTACTGGGGTTTTTTTCCATTTTTAATTGTTTAATTGCCTCCACTATTTCTCCAGTAGCTATCAGCCGATTCAACTCTTCCCTTTGTTCTAATGTTAGAGTATTAACCCTGTGATCTTTCAAATAATCATAAATGTCCCTATTCAGTATTTTATCTTTCGCATATAAAGTAGTGTAAAATTCTGAGAAGGCCTTTTTAATTTTGTCCTGTTGATATATCTCTTTACCTTTATATTCTATTTTTTCTATGACACGTGCTTTCTGTTTTTTCTTTAAGTTATATGTCAGCCACCTCCCCGGTTTATTTGCATTACAAAAGGTACTATGTTTAGCATATTGTATATTTGTTGCCACCTGGTCTGCCATTAAAATATTAAATTGACTCTGTAATATCCTTATAGCCTCTTTAAGTTTCTGGTCTTGTGGGTTTTGTATTAATAATTGTTGTTTCTTTTGAATTTCTTCTTCCAAGTACCTACGCTGCCTTTGTTTATTATTCCTCTGCCTATTGTCCAAATATATCAATATACCTCTCATAAAGGTTTTACTCGCCTCCCACACAGTTCCTATCGGTGTCCCCTTGTCCATATTAAAATCAAGAAATTCCTTCATCTGTTTCTTACATTGATTTACATTATCCTCATATCTAAACAAATTTTCATTTAGCCTCCATGTTCTACCACCTTTTTTCCCTTGTAGTATTTCCATCCAAACTGGGCTATGGTCAGTTAAACACCTCAGAAATATCTTCATTTTCTTCACCCTAGAAAGCAAGTCATTAGAAATTAAGATAAAGTCAATACGTGAAAAAGATTGATGCCTATTGGAAAAAAAAGTAAAATCTCTCTCATCTGGATTCCGCAACCTCCAAGTCTAAACTCAAAGTCTTCCATCATTTCAAAAAAGGATTTTGGTAGTTTTGCATGTATAGGTATCTTCTTAGAAGAGGTTCTCTTATTATTTCTTGTATCAATTACTCCATTCCAATCTCCTAATAAAATAAACAAACTGTAATCCCAGAAGGTCAACCTCTCGTGTAGCATTTTATAAAACTTTTCTTGTTGCTGATTAGGTGTATAAATACCTATCAGTAATATCTTTTTTGCACCTATCACCAGTTCAATAGCAATAAATCTTCCTTGAATATCTGCCTCAATTAACTTAGCTGGTATATCCTTCCTGATATATACAACTATACCATTTTTTTTTAATCCAAAGCTGATGCAACAAAATGTTTTCCTAATTTTGAGTTTATTAAGTATTTTTGGTCTGATAATTTGATATGTGTCTCTTGCAGGCAAATCACATCATTTTTAAATTGTTTCAAATAGTGAAATATTTTCCTTCTTTTCTGAGCTGAATTCAAGCCATTAACCTTCCATGACAAAATTCTATTTGCCATTACTGGCCTCCTGAAGCTTTGAAGCAGACAACAGAAGATCTTCCTCCGGTATCTTCTGTCTAGCTCCTCCCACAGCTTCCATTCTGGGGTCCTGACTTTTACTTTGAAGCTGTTGCTTTTCTTTACGCTTAAGAGCTCCTCTTGTCACCCTTTGCTCTTGTGGCTCCTCTGGTGGTTGCAGCAATGAGGCCTCTTGGCTCACCACGCCCTCTTGAATCTCTTGAAGTTTTTCTATCACTTCTATTTCAACTTTCAAGACTGTAGAGAGAAAATCCTTTGCCTTTAACACAGTGTCAATTCTGTATCTCCTTCCTTGATAAAATACTGTCAGACCAACTGGCCCCTCCCATCTAAATTGAATCTGGTGTTTTTTAAGTTCTTGTGTAAAAAAGACAAACTCCTTCCTGTCTCTTAACATCTTGGAAGGAATCTCTTTCAGGACCTTCAACTCCTGTTCTCCAATTTTCAAAGTTTTCTGATATGCAACTTGCAAAATCTGATTTCTCATAGTTCTTTTCACAAAATAAACCACAATGTCCTGAGGTAGCTTTCTCTGTCTTGCGATCCAAGAATTAACTCTATATATTTTATCAATTTGATAAGCTACCTCTTGGGGCTCCACTTCAATAAATTCAGCCAGTGCTTCTGATATGATTTTTCTTAGGTCTTCTCCTCTCTCTTCCTGCAAACCGTGAATTCTAAGAGCTCCTTCCATAAGCTTAAACTGCAATATCACAACCTGATCTTTATTTTCATCCACTTTTGTCTGAATACCTTCCATTTTATCTTCTAAGTGCTTATTTGACTGCGAGATCTGTTGCATTTCTTCTTCCATTCCTTCTACTTTTTTAGACAAACATTGAAAAGCCAGCATAATATCTTCTCTTATTTTTTCATTATTCTCCTTCATCTGTTCCCTTATTTCTCCATTAAGTTTTTCCATCATCTCCTTTTGCCTCTCTTCAGAGAGTTTTAATTGTTCTTTAAGTATATCCTCAATATTTGCTTCAGATTCTCTCCTCCCAGAAGGTTATGATGGCTTAGCAGCCATTTCAATCTTCAATAAAGTCAAGAATTTGAACTTAAAAACTTTTCTTTGCTCCTTTCAATATAGGAGAGCTCCATTTATAACAATCCACAAATAGCGCTACTCTGTTAGACTGAGAAATTCACACTTTCGCTTTCAGACGCCATTTTAAAGAGTCAATTAAGCAGAGACAAAGAAGGGTTTCCAATTTCAAAAGGGGAAGTCAGGATACTTGCGTGCTGTTTCTACTTCAAAGATTGAGCGCTTGTGATTTTCCCCGCCTGCTTAAGAAATCAATCCATTTGACAAGTCCTTTTGAGCAGAAGGGACCCCTACTCCCTTTTCCTGAAAAAACAGGAGCAAGTTTGAAGTCGGAGTACAGCGAGGCTCGATGGGACCTCAAACCCAGGAATTTCGCTCTTAAAAGTAAAGCCCCTGGGGAGATCTACCACTCCCCCGCAGCTCTGCACCCCCCTTTTTGCCCAAGGGGTATGCTAAGGCCGGTGAACAGCTGATTTATGCTGTTTCGCCGACTTTTACGATCTTCTAACGTGGAGCGCCCTGTTCGAGTGCCCAACAGGAGCGGTGATGTCACTGGAAGCCTCACCCAGGCCTTTTTGTTAAATCTGACATACCCAATTCCAGCAACTGTTCTTTATATGTGTTAGCCTCAAGTTTAAATATCTCTCCTATGCTGAGAATGCTCTTTCCCAATATCCGGAGGTTATTGGGGGTCTGTATAAAGAAAAACAGGGATACGCTGGCTCAGTGGTTCAGACTCAGAGCTTGTCGATCAAAAGGTCGGCAATTTCAGCAGTTCAAATCCCTAGTGCCGCATAATGGGGTGAGCTCAGTTACTTGTCCCAGCTTCTGCCAACCTAGCAGTTTGAAAGCATGTAAAAAATGCAATTAGAAAAAATAGGGACCATCTTTGGTGAGAAGGTAACAGCGTTCCGTGCACCTTTGGTGTTTAGTTATACCGGCCACATAACCACAGAGATGTCTTCAGACAACACTGGCTCTTTGGCTTTGAAACGGATATGAGCAGTGCCCCCTAGAGTTGGGAATGACTAGCACACATGCTTTTTTACCTTTTATAAAAAAAAACCAACAGGTTTTGCCTTCACCCAAGCACGAAAGAATGGCTATAGGTTTCAGGATACACTGAATCTGGGAACTTGCCATCTTTAATTTTGGATGAAGTTGCACAATCCAGATAGAACTCCTGTGCATTTTGGGCCTAGACATACAACTCTATTCTTTGATTGGGAAGCCCAGTTTAGGATTACTTCCCACTTGAAATATTATAGTTTCCTCTATGTGGAGCTGCCCATGAAGACCATATGGAAGCTACAAATGGTGCAGAGTGTAGTTATGTTTACTAATAATGGAGAATATTTGTAACTCGGGGTTGAAATGAGGGGCCCTTGATCCACTCTGAGCTTGCTTATTTTCTTGCAGATGTTTCATTATGCTAACTAGGTAATATCATCCAGTGATTATGGACCTGAAACTTTGCAGAATGCAACTTGATTATCATAACCTCACATTTCAGCTGAATTTCTAAAGTTTTCTTTTTCTTTAATTGAACAGGAAATATGTACTCTTTCTTTCTTCTCATATGAATTCTGCAAATATCTTTGGATTTTTTTTCCCAATACAACCTCTACAGATAAATTTCATACAGATTTCAAACTAATGATTCCATATTCCTTACTAATATGACATACCCTCAGACATGGCCATAATCACCTCCAGGCCTGATAAGACATCCCAAAACCAGGTCTTCACTAAGGATATAGTATTTGACATTTCATGTCTCCCATTTCTCTGCCAGAGATATGAAAAATGTCATACTTTAGAGCTCAGCAAGAACATTTAAGTATTAGGTAATAATCCTACTCTTTTATGTCTGGAGAGCTAGTTAATACTGCTAATAATGGGAACTATTGGTATCACATTTTACTTTTGCTAGTATAATAATCCTCAGTGACCTAAGATTTTCTATGAGCCAGGGGGCAGTTAAAGCTCATCTGGCTAAGCTTTTCCATTTACAGGCCTTTGTATGCCTTAAGAGATTTACAGAACTAAATATCTTTCATATTGTCACTTTCAGTACCTGCAGTGTTATTTCTTTTAAAATGTTCTTTAAATGACTTTTTGAGTTTATATATATATACATATACATATATATACATATATATATATATATATATATATATATATATATATATATATATATATGTCTTGGTTGTTCGGTTTTTGAAAATTAAATGCTTCATTTAAGTCTCATTCGCCATCTTCAGGCTTCAGCTCTGTTTCTGGGAGCAATGTGATTGCAGCTGTTTCTTCCTTTTAACTGCTAGTGGGGGTTTGAACTGATTGGGTGGGAGCTTGGCTGTGCTCTGATTGGATGGGGTTTTTTTTTGTGCTCTGATTGGCTGGGGTGTCCTGTTTGGGTGGGGTTGGTTGTGCTCAAATTAGTCTGTGTTGCAGGATTTTTAGTGAGCTGCACTGCTGCTGTTTGGCTTCGTGTGTGGTCGACATCTTCTGTAGTGGTGTCAGTCTGCTGCATGTATGGATTGGAGGGTTTGAAATGGCTAATGCAGCTGCAGTCACACATTGCTCCCAGAAGCACGAAGCTGAAGCCTGAAGATGATTTAATGAGACTTGGAAAACGTCGCCAAGACACTTCCAATTTTACATGGGAGAAAACCCGAATAACCAAAGACCTACCTACCTACCTACCTACATACATACATACATACATACATACATACATACATACATACATATATATATATATATATATATATATATAAATATATATATATATATTTGTTTTCTGAGGTTTTCACGGGTGTTTGTATATTCAAACCCCTCCAATCCATTCATGCAGCAGACTGACACCCACTATGAAGATGTAGCACGACCACAAAGCGAAACAACAGCTATGCAGCTCACCAGCTCAAATCCCCCTGCAGCACAGACTAGACTGAACACAACCAAGCCCCACCAACACAGGACACACCCCAGCCAATCAGAGCACAGAAAAACCCCATCCAATCAGAGCACAGCCAAGCTCCCACCCAATCAGTTCAAACCCCACTAGCAGTTAAAAGGAAGAAACAGCTGCGATCACACATTGCTCCCAGAAGCACGGTGCTGAAGCCTGAAGATGATTTAATGAGACTTCATCGAACGTCGCCAAGACACTTCCAATTTTACGGGAGAAAACCGAATAACCAAAGACCTACATACATACATACATACATACATACATACATACATACATATATATATATATATATATATATATATATATATATATATATATATGTTTTCTGAGGTTTTCATGGTGTTTGTATGTTCCAATGGATTCCAGAGAAATAAGATTACCAAACTAATCCAAAAGAAACTAAAACCCAAGACAGAGAGCAAGAAAATGGCACAGTCCCATATATAAAGGCACCACAGACAGAATCAGCAAGATCCTCCACAAACATAACATCAAGACAGCATTCTGCACAAACCAAAAATATCCACCATCCTAAGAAACCCCAAAGACAAAATTGAGTTAGAAAATCAAGGAGTATATGATCATGCAGCCTGACCACATACATTGGACAAACCAACAGAAGAATAAGTGCACGATTGAAGAACACAAGAACTCATTCAAAAGAGGAACCAACTTTTCCTGGTCCAACACTTTAAAGTCACAGGACATGATATTGACTTTAAAAAGACCAGAACTATCGCCAAAACTGAACACTTTAACAACAGAATAATCAGAAGCCGAGATAGAAAACGCCACACAGCATGAACAAACGAGATGATACCTGACCAGCCATTTGGAAACCTTTATTGACAAACGTCCCTAACACGAGGAATGACACCAGACCCACACTCACGAGGTCCACACAGGATGTCACCACCACACATCCACCCAGAAAGCACACCAAACCCACACTGATCAGGAAGCACCATGGACCAGAAGCCAGACCGCAGCTGCAACATTAGCCATTTCAAACCCCTCCAATCCATTCATGCAGCAGACTGACACCCACTATGAAGATGTAGCACGACCACAAAGCCAAACAACAGCTATGCAGCTCACCAGCTCAATAACACAGACTAATTTGAGCACAACCAAGCCCCACCAACACAGGACACACCCCAGCCAATCAGAGCACAAAAACCCCATCCAATCAGAGCACAGCCAAGCTCCCACCCAATCAGTTCAAACCCCACTAGCAGTTAAAAGGAAGAAACAGCTGCGATCACACATTGCTCCCAGAAGTTGAAGCCTGAAGATGACGAATGAGACTTGAAGTCCAATAATTTATGGAGAAAACCCGAATAACCAAAGACCTATATACAAACACCATGAAAACCTCAGAAAACAAATATTGCACCTCACGGGAGGAACCACCATCTGACCAGGACCTATGAAAATAGAAGTCCAAAGAGCTTCCATTTTATGTGACCTTGCATTCACGAAACTGCCAGATCAAAATTTTAATCCCCAAATGCTTCCAATTGACCCAACTCTGCAGCCACCAAACGATCCTAAAAGAACAGAATTGGCCTTAATCAGAAATGAACTTCACACAAAAGATTCCTCCTAGATCAAATCAACAAAGATCTCCTCACACTTCACCTCAAACTCAGCAACAAGATGCACCCTGCACTTTGGGACAAATCCAAACAACTTGCCGCCTGAGAGCCAAACACAGACCACCCTCAAGACACACACACACACCAACAAACTCCAAGACTACAAGAACGCCAGAAACAAACCCCTCCACCACAGCACACATGAAACAAACAGTGCATAACATCTCAGATAGGATCCTCACCAAAGCTGAAACCGATGTCCTTTCCAAAGGATTCAACTTTGCAGTCACTCCCAAATACATCCCCACTGAGACCATTATATGCGGAGTTGAAACCAGCCTGACCAAAATCAACCCCGATGACGCTAACAAAATCAGACCAAAATCACCAACATCCTCTGCAGCAGCAAGCCACCCAAAAGCAACTTACCCAAAGAGGAACAGACAGCACTACTTAACCTGAAAAAGATACCAGCATAATAATCCTACCAGCAGACAAGGGAACGCCACGGTGGTTATGAACACATCTGACTACCAAACCAAATTAACCAACCTACTCCAAGACCCTGCATACAAGCCCCTAAAACAGACCCCACCACCTACCTAGAAAAACCACTAGATCCAAAATAAAAGCCTCCCCATCAGCGAAGAAATCCAACAAAGAATCATTCCCAGAGAGAAATCATCCAGATGCCCTAAGCTCTAGGCCTCCCAAGATACACAAAGAAGGAACCCCACTCAGACCCATAGTCAGCTCCATAGGCTCACCTCTACAAAACCTAGCCAAATTTCTCGCCAAACAACTACAGCCCTATGCAGAATCCATCGCCTCACACGTAAAAACTCATTCCAGTTCATAGAGATCATAAAGAAACAAAACTTACAGCCCAGCGACCTACTCGTGAGCTTTGATGTCATATCCTCTTCACCCAAGTGCCAATCAAAGAAGCCTTGACAGCTATCCAAAACAATATAACCCCCAAGCACATCCTAGATCTGACCAACCACTGCCTATCCAACACATACTTCATCTATAACGGACAAAAATACAAACAAATAGAAGGCGCACCCATGGGATCACCCTCTCACCTGTCATTGCCAACCTCTACATGGAACACTTTGAAACCCAAGCACTAGAAAATCTGATCACAAACCCAAACTCTGGCTCAGATACGTAGACGACACCTTCATAATCTGGCCACACGGAAAGAAAAACTTGAAAACTTCCTCACACAATAGCCTACACCCCAAAATACAGTTCACCATGGAAACAGAAGTTAACAACCAACTTCCTTCCTAGATGTCTTAGTCTACAAGAAACCCAATGGCTCCTAGGACACACCATCTACCAGAAGAAAACACACACAAACCGCTATCTGCATGCACTCTCACACCACCACCCAGCACAGATCAACTCCGTAGCCAAGACACTCATCTCTAGGACAAAATGCTTAGCTGACGAACAACACCTAAAACCGAACTACACACTCACAAACGTACTAACATCCAATGGATTCCAGAGAAATAAGATTACCAAACTAATCCAAAAGAACCCCCCACTAAAACCCAAGACAGAGAGCAAGAAAATGGCACAGCCCTCCTCCCATATATAAAAGGCACCACAGACAGAATCAGCAAGATCCTCCACAAACATAACATCAAGACAGCATTCTGCACAAACCAAAAAATATCCACCATCCTAAGAAACCCCAAAGACAAAATTGAGTTAGAAAATCAAGGAGTATATGAAATCATGCACCGCCTGCCCCACCACATACATTGGACAAACCAACAGAAGAATAAGTGCACGCATTGAAGAACACAAGAACTCATTCAAAAAAGAGGAACCAACTTCTTCCCTGGTCCAACACTTTAAAGTCACAGGACACGATATTGACTTTAAAAAGACCAGAACTATCGCCAAAACTGAACACTTTAACAACAGAATAATCAGAGAAGCCACTGAGATAGAAAAACGCCCACACAGCATGAACGAACGAAATGATACCTCCCGCCTACCAGCCATTTGGAAACCCGCCCTTATTGACAAACGAGTCCCTAACACGAAGAATGACACCAGACCCACACTCACGAGGTCCACACAGGATGTCACCACCGCACATCCATCCAGAAAGCAGACCCAAACCCACACTGATCATGAAGCACGACCAAGAACCAGAAGCCAGACCGCAGCTGCAACATTAGCCATTTCAATTAGCCCTCCAATCCATACATGCAGCAGACTGACACCCACTATGAAGATGTAGCACGACCACGAAGCCAAACAACAGCAATGCAGCTCACCAGCTCAAATCCCCCTGCAAAACAGACTAAACTGAGCACAACAAAGCCCCCACCAACACAGGACACACCCCCAATGAATCAGAGCACAAAAAAACCCCCATCCAATCAGAGCACAGCCAAGCTCCCACCTAATCAGTTCAAACCCCCACTAGCAGTTAAAAGGAAGAAACAGCTGCGATCACACATTGCTCCCAGAAGCACGAAGCTGAAGCCTGAAGATGACGAATGAGACTTCGTCGAAACGTCACCAAGACACTTCCAATTTTACACGGGAGAAAACACGAACAACCAAAGACCTATATACATACATACATACATACATACATACACACACACACACACACACATACACACATACATACAAAATAGCTAAAGTGCACATGGCATGTGTGTGTGTGTGTGTGTGTGTGTGTATGTTTTTTGAGGTTTTTGCGGGTATTTGTATGTAGGTCTTTGGTTATTCGAGTTTTCTCCCACGTAAAATTGGAAGTGTATTGGCGATGTTTCGACGAAGTCTCATTCGTCATCTTCAGGCTTCAGCTTCAGAGAAGCCACTGAGATAGAAAAACGCCCACACAGCATGAACAAACGAAATGATACCTCCCGCCTACCAGCCATTTGGAAACCCGCCCTTATTGACAAACGAGTCCCTAACACGAAGAATGACACCAGACCCACACTCACGAGGTCCACACAGGATGTCACCACCGCACATCCATCCAGAAAGCAGACCCAAACCCACACTGATCATGAAGCACGACCAAGGACCAGAAGCCAGACCGCAGCTGCAACATTAGCCATTTCAAACCCTCCAATCCATACATGCAGCAGACTGACACCCACTATGAAGATGTAGCACGACCACGAACACGAGCCAAACAGCAGCAGTGCAGCTCACCAGCTCAAATCCCCTGCAGCACAGACTAATTTGAGCACAACCAAGCCCCCACCAAACAGGACACACCCCAGCCAATCAGAGCACAAAAAACCCCATCCAATCAGAGCACAGCCAAGCTCCCACCCAATCAGTTCAAACCCCACTAGCAGTTAAAAGGAAGAAACAGCTGCAATCACACATTGCTCCCAGAAGCACGAAGCTGAAGCCTGAAGATGACGAATGAGACTTCGTGAAACATCGCCAAGACACTTCCAATTTTACGGAGAAAACACGAACAACCAAAGACCTATATACAAACACCCGGAAAACCTCAGAAATATATATATATATATATATATATATATATATATATATAAATATATATATATATATAAATATATATAAATATATATATATAAATATAAATACACACACACACACACACACACAGGCACACACATGCATGTATACATACATACATGTATACATACATACACATACATATATATATATCTGTGTATATATCTGTGTATATATATATGTGTGTGTGTTATATGTACACACACAAACACACAGACATATACATCTATACATACACACACACACACATATGTATGTATGTACACACACACACACACACACACACACACACACACGACAACCATCCACCCTATTGCAATTTACAAGACAACCATCCGCCCTGTTGCACTGTATGGCACTGAATGCTTGGTAGCAACAATAGGGACCAAAAACTATCTCCATGGCATGTAAATACGAATGCTCCATTGGATATCAGGCATCTCCCTTCCTGACCACATCACAAATGACACCATTCAACAACATTTTGGTGCGCCACCAATTATATTGAAGATGAGAGAAGGGGATTCCACTAGTATGGACATGTCCAGAGAGCAGCACCTTCCACTGTGGCCAAGACTGACTATCAATTAGAAGTCAATGGCTGGCGACCTCACGGGTGCCCAAAACAGAAATGGTAAGACACCATCAACAAAAATGTACCTGCGGCCTGGAGATGCAGCTGACTGTGCAAAGTGGTGTTCAGTGATCCGAAAAGTGGACCCTGCATTTATGGGAATACACAAATAAGAAGAAGAAGGAGGAGGAGGAGGAAGAGGTAGAGGATGATATACATAAATACACACTCACTCTCACAGACACACGATATATACACATACATACACACACGCATGCATACACCACACACACACAATATATATATTGCTCCCAGAAGCACAAAGCTGAAGCCTGAAGATGACGAATGAGACTTCATCGAAACGTCGCCAAGACACTTCCAATTTTACACGGGAGAAAACCCGAACCACCAAAGACCTACATACAAAGAGCCGTGAAAACCTCAGAAAATACACACACACACACACACACACACACACACACACACACACACACACACACACACACATGTTTTCTGAGGTTTTCATGGGTGTTTGTATGTAGGTCTTTGGTGGTTCGGGTTTTCTCCTGTGTAAAATTGGAAGTGTCTTGGCGACGTTTTGACAAAGTCTCATTCGTCATCTTATTTTATCAGGTTCGCCTGATTCACCAGTTGCCTCCCTTCCTGGACCGGGATGCCTTATGCATGGTCACTCATGCTCTCGTTACTTCTCGCTTGGACTATTGCAATGCTCTCTACATGGGGCTCCCCTTGAAGAGCACTCGGAGACTCCAGCTAGTCCAGAATGCGGCTGCGCGGGTTATTGAGGGAGCGTGTTGTGTCTTGCCCGCCCTCAGAGCAGCCGGGGCCTTCTTACCTGCTCCCGCACACTGAGGAATGTATGCCTCCTGGTCCCAGTCCTGGCTCCATGCCCACACAAACTGCAGAAGGAGAATCTCCCTGCCCCAGCCCTGACTCCATGCCCAGGCAAACGGAGCAGCTAGACCCCTCCCCCTCCTCCACAGCAGGTGAGCCTGAGGAGGGTTTATTACCAACAGCTGATTGGTGTGACCCTCGCATCAGAAGATTGGAGAGACGGAGGCAACAGAGGGAAGGGAGGGGCAGGCCTTAATGAGTGCTGAGTCATGGTGCCACACCCCATGGCCTATATAAAGGAGCTACTTTCTGGCAGTCTCTGAGTCAGGCAAAAAGTCAAACTTATCTTGCTGAAGTCACTTACTGGTCTCCTGCCTGCTCTGAGGACTTTGCTAGGACTTTGGGCAGAGCTGCAGAGGCAAGCCTGATTCGGATTTCCCGGACCCAGCTGTCAGCGGAGGAGTGGGACACGACAGAGCGGGTTGGAGCTCCCATGTAACACCGATCCTGCGCAGACTGCACTGGCTACCTGTTGTCTTCTGGGTGCGCTTCAAGGTATTGGTTACCACCTTCAAAGCGCTCCATGGCTTAGGACCGGGTTACTTACGGGACCGTCTACTGCCGTCTTCTATCTCCCAGCGACCAGTGCGTTCCCATAGAGAGGGACTCCTTAGGGTGCCGTCAGCCAAACAATGTCGACTGGCGGCCCCCAGGGGGAGGGCCTTCTCTGTGGGGGCTACTACCCTATGGAACGAGCTTCCCCCTGTATTCTGACAATTGCCTGACCTTAGGACCTTTCGCCGCGAACTTAAAACCTATTTATTTCGTATGGCTGGACTGGCGTGATTTTAAAATTTTAATTTAATTTAATTGGGTTTTAAATTTCTGTAATTTTATGGGTGTAATTTGTATTTTAAATTTTTTCGACAAATTGAATAAGTTTTTTAAGGGCTGTTTTTAATATTGTATCTGTCTGTGTTTGTATTTGATTTGATTGTTCACCGCCCTGAGTCCTTCGGAAGAAGGGCGGTATACAAATTAAATAATAATAATAATAATAATAATAATAATAATAATAATAATAATAATAATAATAATAATAATAATATTATTATTATTATTATTATTATTGTGTGTGTGTGTGTGTGTGTGTTATTATCTTCAGGCTTCAGCTTCGTGCTTCTGGGAGCAATGTGTGATCGCAGCTGTTTCTTCCTTTTAACTGCTAGTGGGGGTTTGAACTGATTGAGTGGGAGCTTGGCTGTGCTCTGATTGGATGGGTTTTTTTGTGCTCTGATTGGTGTCATTCTTCGTGTTAGGGACTCGTTTGTCAATAAGGGCGGTTTTCAAATGGCTGGTAGGCGGGAGGTATCATTTTGTTCGTTCATGCTGTGTGGGCGTTTTTCTATCTCAGTGGCTTCTCTGATTATTCTGTTGTTAAAGTGTTCAGTTTTTCACAACGACGAAGCCAAACAACAGTAATGCAGCTCACCAGCTCAAATCCCCCTGAAACACAGACTAAACTGACCACAACCAAGCCCCCACCCAAACAGGACACACCCCCAGCCAATCAGAGCACAAAAAAACCCCATCCAATCAGAGCACAGCCAAGCTCCCACTCAATCAGTTCAAACCCCCACTAGCAGTTAAAAGGAAGAAACAGCTGCAATCACACATTGCTCCCAGAAGCACAAAGCTGAAGCCTGAAGATGACGAATGAGACTTCATCGGAACGTCACCAAGACACTTCCAATTTTACACGGGAGAAAACCCGAACAACCAAAGACCTATATACATACACACACACACACACACACACACACACACACACACACACACACACATATATATACACACACACACATACACATACCATGTGCACTTTAGCTATTTTGTTCATATTTTGAGGATGATATACTCTTTTATTTAGCTGGTTGAAGGCAAGGCTAGCTGACATGAAGAATCTACCAAGGATTTACAGGAGAGTGTGAAACAGAAGTGTGGAGCAAAAGGGCTTGAAAATGCAGAAAAAACACTGTTGCTGGAAATAAAATATGGGCTTCACCTTTTGTCATCAGTCAAACACTTTTGCACTGAAAAATGAAAATATCAAGGGATCACATACAACTGCATGAATACAATTTGTTTTTGCTATATAAGCAGAAGATCTGGAAACCCAAGCAGATTCTTTCACAATCATTGTGGGTTGGACTAGACTTTTCCAGCTTGGCACTTGCAGATGTGGTGGTACTACAGTTGTGTTGGGATATTTTGCATTGCTTTACTTTTTCTGTGTTGAATGCAATCCAGAGTGACTGGATTGGGGCGTGTTACAAAAAAATGGTAAATCAAGAAAAAAATTTTTTTAAAACTCTCTGGACAGTGGTTGAATGATCTGGATTTGCGAGATCTAATTAACGAGCCTTTGTCATGGTCAGATCATTCTCTCCTTCGTCTGAACTTTCGGACCGCCACTCAACACCGCAGAGAGACGGGACCAATACGTTGGTTCAGTCCCAGGTGCCTGATGGACCCGGAGAGGTTCCTGATGGAACTTGGGCCGTTCCCTGAGGATCTGGCCCATGACACGGCAGAAGAACTAGTCGCGGCTTGGAAACTGGCCGCGGCTGGGGCTCTAGACCATGTTGTGCCTTTGTGGCCTCTGACCCGGCGCAGGTCTCAACCAGCTCCTTGGTTCTCCGAGGAGCTGAGGGAGATGAAACGCCGGAGAAGATGCATAGAGAGTTCCTGGAGATCCAGCCATTCCGAGGCTGATCGGACACTAGTTAAGTCATATAGTCGGACCTACCTAGTGGCATTGAGGGAAGCGAGATGTTTCTACATCTCCTCCCTCATTGCGTCGGCAGATAACCACCTGTTTAGGGTGACCCGCTCTCTCCTTCAACAGGAGGTGTGAGATGACCCATTACAGGGATGTGCCGAGAAGTTTAGTGGTTATCTATACGATAAAATCGTTCAGCTTCGGGACGGATTGGATCAAAATTGGGTAGATCCGGATGATAGGTTTGAGACACGTCTTGTTGAGACTGTTTGGGATGAGTTTGACCCTGTGACTCCCGAGGACATGGACAGGTTGCTGGGGAGGTGGAATGCCACCACATGTTTGCTGGACCCGTGCCCCTCCTGGTTGGTGCTGGCCACGCAGGAGGTGACACGAGGCTGGCTCCGGGGGATTACAAATGCTTCTTTGTGGGAGGGCGTCTTTCCTGCTGCCTTGAAAGAGGCGGTGGTGAGACCCCTCCTCAAGAAACTTTCCCCAGACCCAGCTGCTTTAGTAAATTATCATCCGGTCTCCAACCTTCGCTTTAGGCGAAGGTTGTAGAGTGGGGTGGCGGTTGTTATTAAGGAGAGTCTGGAACCAAGGGAGACCACTGTTCCTCAGATTGCCAGTTGTGAATCCCTCTTTGTAAAGTGGAGCCATAGGGGTCAGATGGGCTTGTTAGTCGCATACCTGGCTCCTTGCTGCGTGACAACAGCCCTGCCCGAGCTGTTGGAGGTGCTTGCCGGGGTGGCTGTTGAGACCCCCAGACTTATGGTCATGTAGGACTTTAACTTGCCATCGACCGGCATGTCATCGACAACAGCTCGGGAGTTCAGGGCTTCCATGACATCCTTGGACCTGACGCAAGTAGTTGATGGCCCTACTCACATTGGGGGAGGCACACTGGATTTGATTTTCATCTCTGGACAGTGGTTGAATGATCTGGATTTGCGAGATCTAATTAACGAGCCTTTGTCATGGTCAGATCATTCTCTCCTTCGTCTGAACTTTCGGACCGCCACTCAACACCGCAGAGAGACGGGACCAATACGTTGGTTCAGTCCCAGGTGCCTGATGGACCCGGAGAGGTTCCTGATGGAACTTGGGCCGTTCCCTGAGGATCTGGCCCATGACACGGCAGAAGAACTAGTCGCGGCTTGGAAACTGGCCGCGGCTGGGGCTCTAGACCATGTTGTGCCTTTGTGGCCTCTGACCCGGCGCAGGTCTCAACCAGCTCCTTGGTTCTCCGAGGAGCTGAGGGAGATGAAACGCCGGAGAAGATGCATAGAGAGTTCCTGGAGATCCAGCCATTCCGAGGCTGATCGGACACTAGTTAAGTCATATAGTCGGACCTACCTAGTGGCATTGAGGGAAGCGAGATGTTTCTACATCTCCTCCCTCATTGCGTCGGCAGGTAACCACCTGGTTTGGGTGGCCCGCTCTCTCCTTCAACAGGAGGTGTGAGATGACCCATTACAGGGATGTGCCGAGAGTTTAGTGGTTATCTATACGATAAAATCGTTCAGCTTCGGGACGGATTGGATCAAAATTGGGTAGATCCGGATGATAGGTTTGAGACACGTCTTGTTGAGACTGTTTGGGATGAGTTTGACCCTGTGACTCCCGAGGACATGGACAGGTTGCTGGGGAGGTGGAATGCCACCACATGTTTGCTGGACCCGTGCCCCTCCTGGTTGGTGCTGGCCACGCAGGAGGTGACACGAGGCTGGCTCCGGGGGATTACAAATGCTTCTTTGTGGGAGGGCGTCTTTCCTGCTGCCTTGAAAGAGGCGGTGGTGAGACCCCTCCTCAAGAAACTTTCCCCAGACCCAGCTGCTTTAGTAAATTATCATCCGGTCTCCAACCTTCGCTTTAGGCGAAGGTTGTAGAGAGTGGGGTGGCGCGTCAACTACCCCAATACCTGGATGAAGCTGTCTATCTAAACCCGTTCCAGTCCGGCTTCCGACCCGGATATAGCACGGAGATGGCTTTGGTCGCGTTGGTGGATGATCTATGGAGGGCCAGGGATAAGGGTTATTCATCTGCCCTGGTCCTATTAGATCTCTCAGTGGCTTTTGATACCATCGACCATGGTATCTTGCTGCGCCGGCTAGGGAGTTTGGGAGTGGGAGGCACCATTTATCGGTGGTTCTCCTCCTATCTCTCTGGCCGGATGCAGACGGTGTTGGCAGGAGGGCAGAGATCGACCCCGAGGCGCCTCGCGTGTGGGGTGCCGCAGGGGTCGATTCTCTCGCCTCTCCAGTTCAACATCTATATGAAGCCGCTGGGTGAGATCATCAGTGGCTTTGGGGTGAGTTACCAACTGTACGCTGAAGATACGCAGCTGCACTTTTCCACCCCAGGCCATCCCAACGAGGCCGTTGAAGTGATGTCCTGGTGTCTGGAAGCCGTACGGGTCTGGATGGGGAGAAACAGGCTCAAACTTAATCCCTCCAAGACGGAGTGGCTGTGGATGCCGGCACCCTGGTACAGTCAGCTGCAGCCTTGGCTGACTGTTTGGGGTGAGTCATTGGCCCCGATGGAAAGGGTGCCCAACCTGGGCGTTCTCCTGGATGGACGGTTGTCTTTCGAAGATCACTTGACGAATGTCTCCAGGAGAGCTTTTCATCAGGTTCGCCTGATTCGCCAGTTGCGCACCTTCCTGGATTGGGATGTCCTATGCACGGTCACTCATGCTCTTGTTACCTCTCGCCTGGACTACTGCAATGCTCTCTACATGGGACTCCCCTTGATGAGCACCTGGAGGCTCCAGTTGGTTCAGAATGCAGTTGCGCAGGTGATAGAGGGAGCCGCTCGCGGCTCCCATGTGACACCACTCCTGCGCAGGCTGAACTGGCTACCTGTGGTCTTTCGGGTGCACTTCAAGGTGCTGGTTACTACCTTTAAAGCGCTCCATGGCTTAGGGCCGGGTTATCTGCGGGACTGCCTACTGTTACCGATTGCCTCCCACTGGCCCGTGTGCTCTCACAGAGAGGGACTCGTCAGGGTGCCGTCCGCCAAGCAATGTCGGCTGGCGGCTCCCAGGGGAAGGGCCTTCTCTGTGGGGGCTCCTACCCTCTGGAATGAACTTCCCACAGGACTTCGCCAACTTCTTGACCTTCGAACCTTTCGCCGCGAGCTGAAAACATATTTGTTCATTCGTGCAGGACTAGCTTAGGATTTTAGATTTTATATAGTTTTAATTTTAATGGGTTTTATTGTTTTAAATTTTATTTTAAATTGAATAAGTTTTTTAAATAGTATTTTATCTTGTATTTATCTTGTTGTTTATTTTATCTGGCTGTAAACCGCCCTGAGTCCTTCGGGAGAAGGACAGTATAAAAATCTAATAAAATAAAATAAATAAATAAATAAATAAATAAATAAAATAAATAAATAGTGGGTGTCAGTCTGCTGCATGTATGGATTGGAGGGGTTTGAAATGGCTAATATTGCAGCTGCGGTCTGGCTTCTGGTCCTTGGTCGTGGTTCATGATCAGTGTGGGTTTGGGTCTGCTTTCTGGGTGGATGTGTGGTGGTGACATCCTGTGTGGATGGTGTCATTCCTCGTGTTAGGGACTCGTTTGTCAATAAGGGCGGGTTTCCAAATGGCTGGTAGGCGGGAGGTATCATCTTGTTTGTTCATGTTGTGTGGGCGTTTTTCTATCTCGATGGCTTCTCTGATTATTCTGTTGTTAAAGTGTTCAGTTTTGGCGATAGTTCTGGTCTTTTTAAAGTCAATATCATGTCCTGTGGCTTTAAGGTGTTGGACCAGGGACGAAGTTGGTTCCTCTTTTTTGACTGAAACCCTGCATACAAGCCCCTAAAAACAGACCCCACCACCTACCTAGAAAAAACCACTAGATCCAAAATAAAAGCCTCCTCCATCAGTGAAGAAACCCAACAAAGAATCATTCCCAGAGAGAAATCATCCAGATGCCCTAAGCTCTATGGTCTCCCCAAGATACACAAAGAAGAAACCCCACTCAGACCCATAGTCAGCTCCATAGGCTCACCTATACAAAACCTAGCCAAATTTCTCGC
The DNA here is from genome assembly GCF_028640845.1 of Ahaetulla prasina. NCBI lineage: Eukaryota > Metazoa > Chordata > Lepidosauria > Squamata > Colubridae > Ahaetulla > Ahaetulla prasina. The sequence goes on along the minus strand of NC_080542.1, from coordinate 129,979,210 downwards.
CAAACAACTACAGCCCTTTGCAGAATCCATCGCCTCACACGTAAAAAACTTATTCCAGTTCATAGAGATCATAAACAAACAAAACTTACAGCCCAGCGACCTACTCGTGAGCTTTGATGTCATATCCCTCTTCACCCAAGTGCCAATCAAAGAAGCCTTGACAGCTATCCAAAACAAATATAACCCCCCCAAGCACATCCTAGATCTGACCAACCACTGCCTATCCAACACATACTTCATCTATAATGGACAAAAATACAAACAAATAGAAGGAGCACCCATGGGATCACCCCTCTCACCTGTCATTGCCAACCTCTACATGGAACACTTTGAAACCCAAGCACTAGAAAAATCTGATCACAAACCCAAACTCTGGCTCAGATACGTAGACGACACCTTCATAATCTGGCACACGGGAAAGAAAAACTTGACAACTCCTTCACACACCTCAATAGCCTACACCCCAAAATACAGTTCACCATGGAAACAGAAGTTAACAACCAACTTCCCTTCTTAGATGTCTTAGTCTACAGGAAACCCAATGGCTCCCTAGGACACACCATCTACCAGAAGAAAACACACACAAACCGCTATCTGCACGCACTCTCACACCACCACCCAGCACAGATCAACTCCGTAGCCAAGACACTCATCTCCAGAACAAAATGCTTAGCTGACGAACAACACCTAAAAACCGAACTACACACTCTCACTAACGTACTAACATCCAATGGATTCCAGAGAAATAAGATTACCAAACTAATCCAAAAGGAACCCCCCACTAAAATCCAAGACAGAGAACAAGAAAACGGCACAGCCCTCCTCCCATATATAAAAGGCACCACAGACAGAATCAGCAAGATCCTCCACAAACACAACATCAAGACAGCATTCTGCACAAACCGAAAAATATCCACCATCCTAAGAAACCCCAAAGACAAAATTGAGTTAGAAAATCAAGGAGTATATGAAATCCCATGCACCGCCTGCCCCACCACATACATTGGACAAACCAACAGAAGAATAAGTGCATGCATTGAAGAACACAAGAACTCAGTCAAAAAAGAGGAACCAACTTCGTCCCTGGTCCAACACCTTAAAGCCACAGGACACGATATTGACTTTAAAAAGACTAGAACTATCACCAAAACTGAACACTTTAACAACAGAATAATCAGAGAAGCCATCAAGATAGAAAAACGCCCACACAGCATGAACAAACGAGATGATACCTCCCACCTACCAGCCATTTGGAAACTCGCCCTTATTGACAAACGAGTCCCTAACACGAGGAATGACACCAGACCCACACTCACGAGGTCCACACAGGATGTTACCACCACACATCCACCCAAAAAGCAGACCCAAACCCACACTGATCATGAACCACGACCAAGGACCAGAAGCCAGATGCAGCTGCAATATTAGCCATTTCAAACCCCTCCAATCCATACATGCAGCAGACTGACACCCACTATGAAGATGTAGCATGACCACAAACACGAAGACAAACAACAGCAATGCAGCTCACCAGCTCAAATCCCCCTGCAACTCGGACTAATCTGAGCACAACCAAGCCCCCACCCAAACAGGACACACCCCCAGCCAATCAGAGCACAAAAAACCCCCATCTAATCAGAGCACAGCCAAGCTCCCACCCAATCAATTCAAACCCCCACTAGCAGCTAAAAAGGAAGAAACAGCTGCAATCACACATTGCTCCCAGAAGCACGAAGCTGAAGCCTGAAGATGGCAAATGAGATTTCGTTGAAATGTCGCCAAGACACTTCCAATTTTACGCAGGAGAAAACCCGAATAACCAAAGACCTACATACAAACACCCGCGAGAACCTCAGAAAACAAATATATACACGCACACACACACATACACATACCATGTGCACTTTAGCTATTTTGTTCATATTTTTGAGGATGATATATACTCTTTTATTTAGCTGGTTGAAGGCAAGGCTAGCTGACATGAAGAATCTACCAAGGATTTACAGGAGAGTGTGAAACAGAAGTGTGGAGCAAAAGGGCTTGAAAATGCAGAAAAAACACTGTTGCTGGAAATAAAATATGGGCTTCACCTTTTGTCATCAGTCAAACACTTTTGCACTGAAAAATGAAAATATCAAGGGATCACATACAACTGCATGAATACAATTTGTTTTTGCTATATAAGCAGAAGTTCTGGAAACCCAAGCAGATTCTTTCGCAATCATCGTGGGTTGGACTAGACTTTTCCAGTTTGGCACTTGCAGATGTGGTGGTACTACAGTTGTGTTGGGATATTTTGCATTGCTTTACTTTTTCTGTGTTGAATGCAATCCAGAGTGACTGGATTGGGGCATGTTACAAAAAAATGGTAAATCAAGAAAAAAAATTTTTTTAAACTCTCTGGACAGAATTTGGCTATTATCCTTACTGGAAGGAATTCTAACAATTTAATAGGTTAAATTGTTAAATCTAACAATTTAACAAATTAGGAAAGGCTTTTTATGTTGCTATTCTAAACTAGAAGGAACATATCCCTTTTCCTTTCCTTTTTATTAACTTTTATTATTCTTTTACTTTTTATTGAGCTATTAACAATAGCTCAAATTCATAGCCATGAGAAAAGTCATTAGGAGTTATCTAAGGCACCAAGTTAAAAACCAGGATATTGTAAATATTAGTCCTGTTTAAGGCATAAAATCCAGTTGGGTGATCTTAGTCCAGGCACTCTCTTTCTACCCCAGGAAACAAGCAATGGCAAATTATTTCCCCAATCTTGCAAAGAATACTCCAAGGACATGTTCAGACAGTTCCCAGGATCAATAGGGATTGAAGACAACCCCAACAAAATGTGCATTGAAGTTAATGTAAGAACTTGAAAAAAAAAATTTAAGTAGCCACTTCAATGGTTATGCCAGAATATTTCAGCCAATGGGTTGTAAAAAGACTAAACATCATGGCACTTAACCTATCTGTCAATTATTGGAAGTTACATTCATATAGAACAAGGCTGAATCTAACACAATTGCTGGTGGATTTAATTAGAAAGTGATGCGGCTTGATCAGGAGTTATAATTTAGCAGGGTTCATGCTCATTACCTCATCTACAAAGTTTCCTCTGTGTACTTTATTCACTTCTCAAAGTGAATAAAGCTAGAACAGCTCTCATGTTTTTTTTCCTATATCCCCCAAATTCTTGCCATTAGCTCACTATTCCATTTTCTACTTTATATTGTAGCCAAGAGATGAAAGTAGAAGATATCCCAAGGGTGGTTTTTTCAAGAAGCAACTGGAATTTCTTTGTTATTCCTTGAAGATATTTTTCTTCTCATCCTCTTCAGTTCAGTTCAGAACTAAAGAAGCTTCTTTGATGAAAAGTGAAACATCTTCAAGGAAAAAAATCCAGTTGCCTCTTGATAAAGCACCCTTGAGACATCCATGTCCTGCATGACTGATTCAAAAATAATAATAAAAAAACCTCATCTATTTGAGGCTGTTGACTTGCAACATGCAATAGTTTTGCAGTATATGCTGGAAAACTATGATGGCCAATGAATGCAAAAAGAAATTCACAGAGAATTAGCAATGGGTGTACCTTTCAAGTATATTTTGCTCATGCATTTCAACTGATGTAATGTCTGATGCATGGGAACAGAAATTATATGACCTAAAATTATTTGTGAAAAGAATGAAATTCCAGTTTTATTAATCTATTTGTGTAATATAAATCTGCCTTTCAATTTTGCTTCTGGCCCTCAGAAGAAATGACTCTTCAAGACTGCCCTGAAACACTTCAGAGGAGGAAGCCAGAAGGGAAAATATTTCAAGTTGACGTTTTATTTTTTTTATATTAGTCATTCTGCAAGAACAAATGAAAGAAGCATTATGATGGAATGTCATTACACATGAAAGTTGTAATTGATTTATCCAAAAAGGATCTTAAGTTTTGTGTTTGTATTGATTTGGAATTTAAAATAGAGCAAGAGAATGATTTGCATAATGGTATCCTGATGGGATAAGTTTTTCAATTATTATAAAATTTCTTCCTTTTTCCCTCCTGTTTTGTAATCACATATGATCCTAGAAGAAGCTATGGATTCTTTTACAAAATGGAATTAAAGGATAATTCAGGCAAGGCCTTCTATAAATATAGAAAAAAACAAACCTCCCCCATTTCTTTCATATACCATTTATTTCCCTACCACATAAACACAATGAATCAAAGATATATTTAAAAGAAAAATATAAAATGCTTCTATTGATAATGAGAATTTGTCAGCTCTGAGAATTTTATATTCTTTATCAAAGTTGTTAGATACATTCTGAGAAAAAGGAGAAATAGGATATTAAGGAGAATCTTGTATCCTAGGAAGAGAAATGAAGTTGACAAAAGCAATTTTCCTCTTATAGAAAAGTTGCAGGTGGCTATATTATTTCTGTAAGTAGCCTACACTTGTCCAATATGGCTCTTAAACTATTTTGTAAACTTCTTTTTATTTGCACACTCAAAATGTTATTGTCAGAATCCATCGTGAGAAATAGGCTTGCCTATAGAAAAATAAATTGAAAACTTGAAGGAAATGAAGATTGTGATTGGGGATATATATTTATATTCCATCTAGCTATAAGATGGATTCGCAGTTGCTAAATCATAAGATAGTTTGCCTATCTGATGTTTAATGTGTTATATAAACCCAATGATTATGATTTATATATATGGTTTATGTCTTACTGCTGAGAAGGATCTACCCTTGGATCCATCCTTCTGATTTTGACAATCTAGAGCTTCTGAAGATTTGCAGAGATATTCAAGCAAGCATTAGAGTTCAGGCCAATATTGAATACCCATGGATGATTCTTGGTGAAATATAATTTTGAAATATAATCTTCAGTTTTATGGCAACAGGAAAATATGTTGCATGAGATTTTATATTCTTATGATGTCTTCATTCTATATATTTGCTTTCTACAGAGCATTCTGGATTCTGGTAGGTTGAAGCATCAATGTCTGCTTTCCCATCACTGATATCTGCAAAAAGACAGAAAAAGGGAGGAAAAAACCCTTTTTTGTTCTAGGAAAGAAAAGAAAAAACTCAAGCCTTTTTAATTCTAACAGGGAGCCTCACAGCTGTCCAGAGTGGATTAATGTTGAAGCAAGTGGCCTCTTTCATGTAGTTCCACTAATTAATTTGGCAAGCACTTGAATAAAAACTACCAAATTATTGTCCCAGTGCCTTAAACCTCTAACATGAAAGCCAGACAATTTGATTGTCAGCGAGTTTTATTTGTCACCCCTCAAGAGAGGAGAACTCCTTAAGGAAGGGGGGGGGGAAGCCCTGAGATTTTAATTATTGACTCCGAGGCAAACATGATTAACGAGGATTTCACATCTTCAGCGATCAACTCCCAAGTCCTCTTTCTTTCTTTCTTTCATTCATTCCCTTTTTCTTTTTCAAGCAATATTCCCATGAGGCACATTGCACTCCTCAAAATAGCCTTATTAAGTCAGCTAAACGATAAGCTGCTGGAAGATTAGAACTTGTTGGAGGGTGGGGGATATAGATGCAACTCTTGATTACTTTTTCTTACACTGATGGAAGAAATTGATTCCTCAAACCCACTGTCTCTTTCCAGCAAGCTCGTTTCTCCTGTAAGGGATCCTGGATCTCCAGAAGGCAAGCAAGACGTTTAACCTGATTGGGACCAAGGAATGGAACTGCTTTGGGGAATTGGTTAATGGCTGATGACATGTCAACTGGGGGGAAATGCTTATGGATCACAATAATTATTCTAGTCTCACATCTATGTGGCAATCATTCCTTTGGGTGGGCATATAATTGTACAAAATCAGGCTATGTTCACCAAAATGTCAATGGAAAAATGCAAGTTAGGCAGAGTTATGCTGAATAAATAATTATTTTGTTGTGGATGAGTAAGAACATTACAACTCTTTTTTTAAACAGTTTATTTATACATTTTCACATTACATACATAAGTGCTTAGTGAAAACTTGTCTGGATCGATTTATTTACATAAAATAATACTTTTCCCACTCCTAATTTCTACCTCTACTGTCCAACCATTTATAAAACAAGCTCTTGTTCAAAAATAGTCTGTATCTTCTTTTTCTTTTATTTTTAATGTCAATCTGTCCATTTCTGCGCAATCTAATTTTTTTTAAATTATATCATCCTCTGTAGGTGTTTCTTAATATTTCCAGTACTGTGCAAATACAATTCTTGCTGCTGTCAAGATATGTAATATTAAGTATAAATTCTCTTTATCATACTTTTCAGGTATTATGCCTAGCAAAAATATCTCTGGCTTAAAATCTATATAGAATAGAATAGAATAGAATAGAATAGAATAGAATAGAATAGAATAGAATTCTTTATTGGCCAAGTGTGATTGGACACACAAGGAATTCGTCTTGATGCATACGCTCTAGGTATGCATAAAAGAAAAGATACATTCATCAAGAATCATAAGGTATAACACTTAATGATAGTCTTAGGGAACAAATAAGCAATCAAATTATATTAGGAAACAGTCAATATAAATCGTAATGATACCAGCAACAAGTTTACAGTCATACAGTCATAAGTGGAAGGAGATGGGTGTTAGGAATGATGAGAAGATTAATAGTAATGCAAATTACTATTACTATTTAATATTAATAGTAATGCATATTACTAGTATTATTAATAGTAATGCATATTACTATTACTATTACTATAATAGTAATGCATATACTATGTTATTTTAATATTTTTTCCAATCATTTATGTATTTTTGTCCAATATTTCTTTGCTTTTACACATTTCCACCACATATGATAATATATCACTGGTGTCTGGTCACTAAAGTTCTTCTTAATGAGGCTTGTCCAATAATGGAAGTATGAGTATATATACAAAAACCAACATCAGGAACGAGGAATATAAGAAGCCGAAGGCCTGAAAGATGGAGGGAGGATGTGAAAGTGGCCAAAGTGATCACAGTAGTGCTAGGAGCACATGGGGCTATGAGTGTGAGTTGTTGGTGACAGCAGTCTCTTCCCTTTATCTTGTCTAGAGGCACAATCTTTCCTTTTTTGTTAATTTCAGTCGCTACTAGAGTTGTCCCAAGGGTAGGTTTTGTTTTGTTTGTTTGTTTGGTCTGAAGTTCTGTTCTCCATACCAGACTACTTTTAAGTCTATTTCTATGCTGTCTGCTTTTAGCTTTGGGAAGATGTTATCTAATGACAATTAGATTTTTGGTTAAATTTATATTATGAAATGTTATTGATAGTCTGCTCTGTTTTAGAATTCAGTAAAGCTATCTTAAGCACTTTGTACTGAAAGGCACTTAAATAATTATGATTTATTAATAAGAACTGCGCTGTTCATATTCAGACATTGTAAAATCTTTATAGGCATATCCTTCACCTTGTGATACCTAAGGTAAAGAATATAAATTGTTGGGTTTAGTTTCTGCACATTTTGGCCATAACAGGATTGCTTTTTGAAAACCGAAATGCATTTTATTATGCATTTAAGCCAAAAAAGCAGGCAGAGACAAAAGAAGAGATCTTGATAGTGAGGGAATCCTCTGACTTATAATTTAAAAAATGAGAAACACAAGGTGATATAGAGAGAAGAAAAACAAAAATAAAATAATGAGGCCTTTTAACCTTTTTTATTTTTAGCATAACTAGTTCAGATTATAGAATAGTTGCTGGCTAGCTAACTCTTCTCATCAAAGGAGGTTGCTCCTAACTCATCTTAAAAAGGAACATGGTGGCTCAGTGGCTAAGATCCTGACCTTGTCAATTGAAAGGTTGGCAGTTTAGTGGTTTGAATCCCTAGTGCCGCATAACGGAGTGAGCTCCTGTTACTTGTCCCAGCTTCTGCCAACCTAGCAGTTTGAAAGCACATAAAAAATGCAAGTAGAAAAATAGGGACCACCTTTGGTGGGAAGGTAACAGTGTTCCGTGCGCCTTTGGGATTCAGTCATGCCGGCCGCATGACCACGGAGATGTCTTCTGAGAGTGCTGGCTCTTCGGCTTTGAAATGGAGATGAGCACTGCCCCCTAGAATCAGGAACGACTAGCACATATATGCAAGGGGAACCTTTACCTTTACCTGAACAATAGATGCAATCTACATAGACTTCTGCAAAGCTTTTGACTCAGTAGTACATGATAAACTTCTCCTAAAACTAAAATCCTATGGCATTTCAGGACCCTTTCACAAATGGATATCTGCTTTTCTGTCTAACAGACAACAAGTGGTCAAAATTGGCAATGCTCTAGCAAATCCTGTTCCTGTCAAGAGTGGCGTTCCTCAAGGCAGCATCCTTGGACCAACACTCTTCATACTATACATAAATGATCTTTGTGACCATATCGCAAGTAATTGTGTTCTCTTTGCTGACGATGTCAAACTATTTAACACCACAGACAATGCATCTATCATCCAAAAAGACCTTGATCATCTAACCACTTGGTCTAAAACTTGGCAGCTCCAAATCTCAACCAGCAAATGCTCAGTCTTACATATTGGAAAAAAGAACCCAAACACTAAGTACATACTTGATGGACATTACCTTACAGATGATCCCCACCCCGTTAAAGACCTTGGAGTTTTCATGTCTGAGTCCCAAAGCCCACTGTAACTACATAGCAAAAAAGGCTCTAAGAGTTGTAAACCTAATCTTGTGTAGCTTCTTTTCCAAAAACACTACACTACTAACCAAAGCATATAAAACATTTGCTAGACCAATTCTAGAATACAGCTCGCCTGTTTGGAACCCTCATCACATCTCTGACATCAATACAATTGAACGAGTCCAGAAATATTTTACAGGAAGAGTTCTCCACTCCTCTGAAAACAACAAAATACCTCATCCCACCAGACTTGAAATCCTAGGCTTAGAAAACTTGGAACTCCGTCGCCTTCGACAAGACCTAAGTTTAACTCATAGAATCATCTATTGTAATGTCCTTCCTGTTAAAGACTACTTCAGCCTTAATTGCAATAATACAAGAGCAATCAACAGATTTAAACTTAATGTTAACCGCTTTAATCTAGATTGCAGAAAATATGACTTCTGTAACAGAATCATCAGAGCTTGGAATACTTTACCTGACTCTGTGGTCTCTTCTCATAATCCTAAAAGCTTTAACCAAAAACTTTCTACTATTGACCTCACCCCATTCCTAAGAGGACCATAAGGGGCGTGCATAAGCGCACAAACGTGCCTACCGTTCCTGTCCTATTGTTTTTCTTTTCTTCTTCCTATATATATATTGATGCTTATACCTCCTAATGTTTACTCATATATATGTTTATATACTATATAATCTTTTTTATATGATGTTGTGACAAAATAAATAAATAAATAAATGAATGAACCTTTCAGATTATAGAATAGTTGCTGGCTAGCTAACTCTTCTCATCAAAGGAGGTTGCTCCTAACTCATCTTAAAAAGCAAAACGGAATTGGACCTTATTAGTACTTACAGGGGAAACAGCAGGTAATCACAGTAAGTCTGAAAGTTGGGGAGAAAAGTTCTGGAAGAGGACACTTCTGTATACTTCCTAAGGAAACCATGAGGAAGATGTCCATGTATCACCAGAAGAAAAGAAAAAGATGGATTTTTGAGTTTATATACTGATTAGTATTTTATTTGTGAACTTTTCTGAGATATGAATTATAAAGTATATGGTACAATAGAATAGAATAGAATAGAATAGAATAGAAAAATAGAGTTGGAAGGGACCTTGGTGGTCTTCTAGTCCAACCACCTGTTTAGACAGGAAATCCTACACCACTTTAGACATGGTTATCCAATCTCTTCTTAAAAACTTCCAGTGTTGGAGCATTTACAACTTCTGGAGGCAAGCTGTTCCACTGATTAAGTGTTTTAACTGTTAGGAAAATTCCTCTTGATTAATAATAATAATAACAACAACAACAACAACAACGAGTTGGAAGGGACCTTGGAGGCCTTCTAGTCCAACCCCCTGCCCAGGCAGGAAACCCTACATCATCTCAGACAGACGGTTATCCAACATTTTCTTAAAATTTTCCAGTGTTGGAGCATTCACAACTTGGTTCCACCCACTGTTTTCTGTCCTACTCTCAGGTGCTTTGGAGAATAGCTTAACTCCCTCTTCTCTGTGGCAGCCCCTGATATATTAGAATACTGCTATCATGTTTTCCCTTCTTTTCATTAAACTAGACATACCCAGTTCCTGGATAGACATACCTAGTGGTGAATTGCTACCGGTTCGTCCTGGATCGGGCTACCGAGCGGTGGTGGTGGGAGGCTCCACCCATCTACCTGGATGCTTCTGTGCATGCACAGAAGCATTGCGCGTGGGCATAAGCAAGCAAGCGCCCACGAGCAAACTGGTAGCAATGGGATCTGAATCCCACTAGTGCTGCAACCTTTATTCATATGTTTTAGTCTCCAGTTCCCTAATCATCTTTGTTGCGCTTCTTTGCACTCTTTCTAGAGTCTCAACATCTTTTTTACATCTTGGCGACCAAAACTGAATGCAGTATTCCAAGTGCATTCAAGGTTCTGAGATGGAGGTAGTTGTAGGTCCACAAGTATAAAAGTATCAATCAACTAACAACTAACTGAGGGGGAAAAATCAGAATCATTTGGTTGATTCAGGAATTTATTAAACAGGATGCATTTCTTTTTTTAAAAAAAGTTTTTCCTATTGAAGATAGTCTACTAACAAGAGACAACTCATATTTTTTCTGATCATTACTAGTAAAGCAGCATTGTGATCTATAGAGTTTCTTCATACATTCATTTAAAAGATCCTGGGGGAAAATATGCATCTGTTTCATTTTCCCTAACAAGTTGCTGGTTCTGCAACTTCCAGCAATGTATGTAGTTATTAATGTAATTTCCCTAGAAAACCTGCATTTTTTAACAGAAATTTCCCACTGGTATTCCTTCTCACATATATTTCTGATTTCTGATTGGCAAGTTATGTCTTGGATTGCAAATTTTTCACAGCGGAAGGTTTCAAAGGGATGAGATCTGAAGGAAATCAAAAGAGGCACGAATCTTCAAAAACAATCTCAGTCTGGAAATGTTTGGACTGAAGTTTTTTCTTCTTTGGAAATTTGGAACTCCACACGGTTCAGAGAGTTCATTTAGTAACTTTCGTCCAGGGGTGGGATTCAAATGCTATATCCAGCAATTATCAAGAGTTACTCCCCTGAAAGTCTTCTTCAGAAATTTCAACCCAAACCCTCTCAGAAGCTTCCTTCTTTTTAAATCTCACACTGTGGACTAAGCAGCAGTTCTGTCTCACTTATCTACCAGTACATTATCACCTTGTCATTGTAGAAGTATTCTCACACTTCCTAGGTTATAAGATGCCTAGATAATGCAATAAAAATGAAGGGAAGAAAGGAAAAGACAAAGACATTAAAATTTGTAAAAAGGCTTTTGCTGGACATTATTGAGCAGGTGCATATTTGATTGTGGTCCTTTGAAAGGTTTATGGCTCTTGTGCTCTCTAAAAAACTCCCAAGAAACCTCTTTGAAGGCCATGTCTGAATTCAAAGCTAGAGTTGCTGGCTGCATTTTCCATGCTACCTACATTAGCCCTTCATTTCTCAGAAACTCAGTAATTCCCAATTGTTCTGATAGCCTATTATCTAGCAGAGTACTGGTCAGTGTATCAGTGTGTCAGCCAGTGTTGATGAAGCAGAAAAAGGTATCTAACATTGTTTATTTATTTATTTATTTATTTTGTCATAACAATATATGTAGGTATCATACAAAAAGATTATATAATATATAAACACATATATGGGTAAATATAAGGAGGTATAAGCATATATGTATATAGGAAGAAGAAAAGAAAAACAATAGGACAGGAATGGTAGGCACGTTTTGTGCGCTTATGCACGCCCCTTATGGTCCCCTTAGGAATGGGATGAGGTCAATAGTAGACAGTTTTTGGCTGAAGATTTTAGGATTATGGGAAGAGACCACAGAGTCAGGTAAAGTATTCCAAGCACTGATGATTCTGTTACAGAAGTCATATTTTCTGCAATCTAGATTAAAGCGGTTGACATTAAGTTTAAATCTATTGGTTGCTCTAGTATTATTGCAATTGAAGCTGAAGTAGTCTTTAACAGGAAGGACATTACAATAGATGATTCTGTGAGTTAAACTTAGGTCTTGTCGTAGGCGATGGAGTTCCAAGTTTTCTAAGCCTAGGATTTCAAGTCTGGTGGGATAAGGTATTTTGTTGTTTTCAGAGGAATGGAGAACTCTTCTTGTAAAATATTTCTGGACTCGTTCAATTGTATTGATGTCAGAGATGTGGTGAGGGTTCCAAACAGGCGAGCTGTATTCTAGAATTGGTCTAGCAAATGTTTTATATGCTAGACCAATTCTAGAATACAGCTCGCCTGTTTGAAACCCTCACCACATCTCTGTAGAGGATGATGATAACAATGATGGTTTTTGCCTAAGTAATTTGGAAAAGTTCACCACAGGAGTCTAATTCTATAGGCCAAGATTTCCTGACTCAATGTATGTGATCTCTCTAATCATTACTTTGAAATAATTAGAATAGAACAACAGAGCTGGAAGGTATTTGGAGCTTCTCTAGTCCAAACCCCTGCTCAGGCAGGAAACCCTGTACCATTCCAGACAAATGTCCAATATCTTCTTAAAGATATTCTTGTCCAATATCTTCTTAAAAACTTCCAGAGTTGGAGCATTCACAACTTCTAGAAATTTAATTGTTCTAACTATCAGGAAATGTCTTCTTAGTTGTTCTCTCCTTGGTTAGTATCCACCCATTGCTTCTTATCCTGCCCTCAGGTGTTTTGGAGAATAGCTTGACTCCCACGTCTTTGTGGCAGCCCTGGAGATATTGGAACACTGCTATCATGTTACCCATTATTTCATTAAGCTAAATGTAAGGTAAAGGTTCCCCTTGCAAATATGTGTTAGTTGTTCCTGACTCTAGGGGGCAGTGCTCATCTCCATTTCAAAGCCAAAGAGCCAGCGCTGTCCAAAGTCATATCTGTGGTCATGTGGCTGGCATGACTAAATGCCAAAGGCACACGGAATGTTGTAATCTTCCCACCAAAGGTGGTCCCTATTTTTCTACTTGCATTTTTTACGTGCTTTTGAACTGCTAGGTTGGCAGAAGCTGGGAAAAGTAACGGGAGCTCACCCCATTACATGGCACTAGGGATTCAAACCACTGAACTGCCAACCTTTCAATTGACAAGCTCAGCATCTTAGCCACTTAGCCACTGCATCCCTTTTCATTAAACTAGACATATCCAATTCCAGCATATGTTTTAGCCTCCAGCCCCTTAATCATCTTTGTTGCTTTTCTCTGCACTCTTTCTAGAGTCTCAACATCTTTTTTTTTACACCGTGGCGATCAAAACTGGATGCAGTATTCCAAGTGTGGCCTTACTAAGGCATTATAAAGTGGTATTAACACTTCACGTGATCTTGATTCTGTTAATATAGCCAAGAACTGTGTTGGCTTTTTTGGCAGCTACAGCACACTTCTGACTCATTGGAGTCAAGATGGTATCCACAATTGTACAATTAAAACTTCATTCTTTTTAGGTGTCACATTTTCAATTATATGGCGGTGGAATTGTCTTGCTTTTTAGGACAATGAGGATATCTGAGTAATAGACCCAGAGATGATATGAAATCTTATTAGTATGCAAAGAAAAAATGGTAGAAGAGAGGTGGGGTAGTAACTATGTAAGTGGAAATATTAAAATAGAACCTACTGATATATATTGTATGGAGAGGGCTATCATTTGAGTAAAAAGAACTGTGATTTTCTTTGTTGATATTTCAAATAAGTCTACTAGGTAGACTAGTAGACTTCACTTGGTATTAGAACTATGATATGCAACTGTTTCCTGCAATGATGCTTACTGATTGAAGCATCTGGTAAAAAACATAGGTGTTATGACATCACAAATAATGAGAAATTTGTGCAATGGTATCATGGTATGCTTGATGACATTCAGAGACATTGAGAATCAATATTAATACAAAATTAATAAATAATTATTATCATGTCATTTGCTGTCCCAGCCTTGCCTGCTTCGATAACCATACTTAGGAGGATGAAGAGAAAAGCAGGTATGAAACAGCATATTAAATGATCTGTGAAAGTCTATCCGGTCTTGTTCTATTGACCCCTTCGATTCCGCATTAGCAAGGTAAGACAAATGGCCAGCTGCATTGTGATCAATCATGATGTAAATGCAAATCAATAGAGCATGAAACAAATTCCCCACCCCTTTGGGATATCTGTACTTTTAAGATATCACCTGTATTTTCTGCAAAACCTACTAAACTGATGAATTAGTAACATGGTAAGTACATTTATTCTGTAAGAAATTTGTTCATATTTAATTAATTTCATAGTGGACTTTTGAGACTACACTGTTCCTTGTTATGAAGAAGAGTCTAAATTCAATCTCAATATAACATATTTTAATAGTAATTAAAAAATGAAACAAGAAAAATGAATTATTTCCACAGTTGTGCTGGGTTATTCATCTGAGTAGTATTTTCAGGTTCAAAATCTTAGTATATAATTATATAATGATCAATAATTTGCTCCATAATATGATATCAATGTACTTCATTTATTTTTTACATTTCTGAACTGCCTGTCCTCCTTGGAGAGTGGTGCTGGGTAGGGTAAAACAAAGTTATCACCAATGTAAAACAGTATATAAAAATTTCAAAATGTAGAAACAATGTTCTGGAAGGAGCATTTAGGCTAGGCTAGGCTAGGCTAGGCTAGGCTAGGCTAGAGTAGAGTAGAATAGAATAATAATTTTATTGTCACTCTGAATGTACACTAATCGGCATACATTAAAATGAAATTGTATTGTGTTGTATATTCAGTTAATTCATTACTTTAACTAAAGGTTACTGAATATTTTAGATATACAAATTCTTCCACTACATGTCAGTCCTCAGAGAGCAAAAATAAAATCTGTGCGGATAGTTTGCCAAAATGTCAAAACAAATGAACAAACAAACAAACAGGGTGAATGCCCATTATTAAAATGGAGAAATATTAAACCAGATAAATTAAAAATGAGCAACATTCATAGCCAAAGAATATAATTAGCTTTTGAAATATAGGTCAAATGACAGAAAGGCCATGGAAAAGAATTCTGAGGATCCAGAACAGTAATGGCGAACCTATGACATGTATTTCAAAATTAGTCTGCCATAACATTTTATATTGGAGAAGCTGTGTTCACAATACCCAACAGCTTTTTTCAAAATCTTGTTCTCATCCAATTTTCAGAGCCTGTGCAAAGACGAAGCAGACCTTTTCATGATCTTTGGACCTTCCAGAAGTAACACAAGAAAGTATGTTCCTGTGTGGCTTCTGGAGGCTCTGAAAATCGTGCAAGAATGGATCATACTTTCACGCAGTTTTCAGAGGCTGCCCTGATTGTGAAAAAGCACTCTGGAAAGCTGTTTCCAAGAATGAAGTTTTCATTTGACCTGGTGCAGTTTTGAATAGGCTGCAGGACCTCTCAACAAAAAGAGAACACCACTGAAGGAGCAGATTGGATAAGGAATGCTGGGCTATGGATTAATTGTGTCATTTCCCCAAGACTTGGGAAATGGCACAAGGCAATATTTTGGGAATGGCAGTGGTGACAATAGGGCTGAAGTTTCTATGCCCAACCCCAGTGGTCACCATGCTATTGTTCAGGTGACCTCTATGGATGGGGAGGGGGGAGGAGGTAGACAGAGAATTGTTTCTCTACAAAATTTTGACATACTGAGTCAAAGTTTCATCATCATTGATCTCAATTAGAAGAAGTCTTGGCTATCTTATTGGGGCCTCTGAGGAAGATTCTGCAGCTGATCCAACTTACAAAACATGGAGTTAATGCTTCATTTAGCTTTTCAAAATTCACAAAGCAATGTTTCTCTTCCTTTTGGGACAGAGGGTGAGAAATTCTGCTTTGTTCCATAAGTGTGAGCTTAAATGCAAAGAAGGAGCATTGATTTTGCCATTTCCTTACCTCTAGAGAACAATTCATAAAGGACGGAAGTTTTAACTGGTCAATCAATAGTTGCTACTCTAAATCAGAACCACTGTAGTCTGCCAGAGTTATTAAAAGTGTTCCTTTTGAAGATGCTGTTCAATGAAAACAGAGGAACTGATTCAATCTCTGCTTAGACTTCAGACTGAAGTGCTGGAGGAAGCTGTGTTACTAACTTCATTCAAAACTTTTCCTGTTTGGTTCATGCCCAAGAAGAAATGAGGGAAATACATCTCCTTAAAAAGCCATTCAGCTGTTTCTAATGTTTCATGGGAAAAGGAAAAAAGAAACCTGTTGACTATTTCCACCCACCCCTGTCTTGATGTCTGCGAGAATTAAATCAAAAGTCAGCATTACAGGATAACTGTTGGCTGGTCTCTTCCTGAAATGTATTTATAGAATGATGAGATTAATCCTGCTGCAATTTGTTTGAAGGATTGTGGCACTTGATAGGAAATGGATGTTGTTCTTATGAGTTCCTGGGAAATGTGAAGAAGAAATTCTGCTTTTTTTTTTCTGAGTATCTAACAATCTGGAACTTCAAGATTCCTTGGTTTACCTTTTTTACTGTATTATTTATAAATTCTTTGGCATGGGTTGAAGGTTTTACATTAATTTCAAGAAGAAGAAAAGAGAGACGGAGAGAGACTGAGTTCATACAGCGTGACTTGGTTTTGCTTAACAACTTACTGGAAAAGACCAACAATTGGCTTAGTGCTTGCAAATCACTTTGTTTTGGTTCATATGACTACATAGAGCCACAGATAAGTAACACAGATTTTGACTTGAGACAGATTTTTCATCCATGTTCCATCTTGATAATAATACCATGACCTCTGCTTAGAATTCTGAAAATTAAAATCTGTGTCTGAAAATTCCCTAAATTTGAGAAGTTGTCATAGGGTATTATGTGAACCCAGACAATTGTCTCAGTCTTCATCATAAATGATGAAATCAATTACCCTTTAAAGTTATATTCATATATGGTATGTATGAATAGACTTATACTTGAATCACTTCTTTGAAACAAATCTTTTTTTAAAAGGATGCTTATCAATCAGTTTCCTTTATCTTTTATTCTTAAGTTTCTGATTGGCCCAATCAATTTTTCTGAACTATCTTATCTAGTCTCCATCCTTCAGTTTATGGCAACTAACAGAACAATTGCATACTGGATTGCATTCATTCAGAATGCTGATTTCACACACACACACACACACACACACACACACACACACACACACACACACACACTCCATGATCACCATTTAGTGGTGAATGGTAATTCACTAGCATGTTTCTCTCTTTTTCTTCTCTCTCTCAAACACACAAACACAAAAGTATATTCAAAAACATTTTATTTTTACTTTTTGTTATGCATGGGAATATGTGTACAAAGTGACCTTAGCTTATGACCACAATTGAACCAAAATTTCCAGTGGTAAGCAAGACAATTATTAAGTTTGGCAACAATTATGGGAAAGGAACTACAAATTAACAATGTCCACAGCATATAAAGAGAATATAACTTATAGATTTAAAACCTGAACTGTTCCTATTAGGTATCCTCCCAGAGAAATTTAGTAAAGAAAACATATATTTGATTATACATGTAATAACTACAGTGAGGATAGTATTTGGGCAAAGATGGAAAGCAGAGAAAATCCCTATAGAGGGAGAAGTAATTAAGAAAATATTGGATTGTGCAGAAATGAATAGATTGACTTTGACAATTAAAGAGAGAGAGGAATCTGAATATTTTAAGATATGGGGACAATTTTACCATTGGTTAAAGTGTGTGTGTGTGTGTGTGTGTGTATGTGTGTTAATGTTGTAATGAAACATGGGAAGAAGAAAGAGGAGAAAGAAGATTGATAAATGTATTAATAATAAAGCAAGAAATGTGGGAGAAATGTTACAATAAATGAAACAATATTATGAAATGATTAATATTTGAGAATAAGAACAAGACACAAAAGATGTACTCAGATGAAGCACTGAATGATTGATTATGTATTGTATTGTATTGTACATTGATTATGTATTATATTGTTTATAAAATATTTTTTTTAAAAAAGACAATTATTGAGTGTTGCCCCATGTTATGATGTTTCTGCCCCATTTGTTAAGTGAATCATTGCAATTGTTAAATTAAGTAACATGATTGTTAAGTAAATCTGGCTTCTCCATTATCTTTGCTTGTCAGAAGGCTGTAAAAAATGATCAAATGACCCCCATGGCACTGCAACGATCATAAATATGTACAAGCATCCAGATCTGGATTATGTGGCTATGGGGATGTTGCAATGGTCATTAGTGTGAAAAATGATTATAATTTTGGATACTTTTTTCAGTACCATTGTAACTCCAAATGGTCACTAAACAAATGTTTGAAGTCAAGGATATCGGTTTATGAGAGACAGAGAAGGAGAGAGACCAATATTATTTATTAGTTATATGTTGCAAAATCCACTCAGATGCCTGGTGGTTTATGAGCAAGGGTCTAAAATATCCACAACACAAAAATATAAACCATAAAAGATTAATAACTGAAGAACTGATTGGATTTGCTTATTAGTTCATATTATTCATTCATGTGCATCACATTAGATGCTGTCACTAACACTAGATTCATGTTATCACATTTGTGTTTGATTGTTTCCTGCTTCCGCCCTGTTTCCAATCTTTTCATTTTTTATTTCAATATAATTTGCCTTGGGATATGGCATTGAAAAACCATTGCCAGAAGCTGCTATTTCTTTTTCAGAGAACCAGAGGGGTTAAGAAGCTGGCCAAGAAACCATGATATTGTGACTTTTAGCCCCAATTTAAAGTACAAGTCTTTATTGGCTAAGTGTGATTGGACACGCAAATAATTTGTGTCCGGTGCATAAGTTTTCACTGTACATACAAGCAACAAGTGATAAATCCTGATCATCATAATAAAATGCAATCATCATAAATTAGGCACAAAAGATGGCTGGGTGACCAAGCCAGGCTCTCTCTCTCTCAGCCCATCTAACCTCACAAGGTTACTGTTGTAGAGAACATAAGAGGAGAAAGGAATAGCAATAGCACTTAGACTCTTCACAGGACTTTACAGCCCTCTCTAAGCAGTTTACAGAGTCAGCCTATTGCCCCCAATAATCTGGGTCCTCATTTTACCCACCTCGGAAGGATGGAAGGCTGAGTCAGCCTTGAGCCTGGTGACAACTGAACTGCCAAATTGCAGGCAACTGGCAGGCAGTAGAAGTAGCCTGCAGTACTGCACTCTAGCCACTACGGCTCAATATTAAATATGTTTACCACCTTGAATGATTTTTAAAAAATTATAAAGGCATGATAAGAATCTAATAAATAAATAAATAAGTATATCGTATAATTTTGGGCATAGTGGGGAAGTGCTTTCCTTTGAATCACTTTTTGATTCCTGATAACTTTATAGACAAGTCCCTGAAGTTTTCTTGGCAAGATTTGGAAGTGGTTTGCCATTGCCTCCTTCCTAGGACTGAGAGAGAGTGACTGGCCCAAGAAATTTTGCTGGCTTTGTTTCTAAGGCAGGATTAAAATTCATTCTCTCTGGATTTTTAATCTGATGCTTTAATCACCACACAAAACTGGGTTTCTTCAATAGTACAGGGTTGGAGAATTACTGACTATCATAAAAATGTCTAGAATATCCCAGAGTTATAAAGTATTCAAAATGGAGCCTAGAAATTGAATTCCTCCCCCCCAGTACTGTTGCACTTTTGCAACAGATCAAATTATGGAGGGGGGGGGAATGTATATAAGAAGCATAGTGTTTAAATCAAATAAAAACTTGTTAAAGCAGGAACTTTGAAGTACAAAAACTGCAAGTTTTAATGTGTCCTAACCTTGACAGTGTCCCTTTAATTAGCTTGTAAAAAATGAGGCAGCTTTCAATACATTTGCTTGCCAAAAATGTCTAGAGGCTATTTTATATACAATGAATGTCAGCATTTGTCACTAAGAAGATCCTGGTAAGTGAAAGCAACGTGACTTCAGAAGGTTGAAGTGGACCATTAATCATATGAACAGAGAACCAAGACACTCTGGAGAGAACATTTATGCATAGTGTGGGTAGCCAGTTGAAATGCTAAGTACAGTCAGGTGATCAAAGGCCTTCCCCTTTTCATATGCCTCACAAACATACCATATTAAAAGGAACTGGACTTTAATTGTCTGATCATGCCCACAAAATTGAAACCAGTGATTGTCGTTGTAGTGTGACAATTGTTCCATAAGATCTTTGACAGATAGTACAGTACTTCACAACAGATATATATCATTTGACTTTTCCTTAGGCAAATGAATATGAAAAGATTTCAATCTATATCATTGCCCGTGGCAAAGTGATAGTTTTAGATACTCATGGGCTCACTAGAAGTGAATTTGTACACAGAAACATAAAGTGGGGAGAAAAGTAGTTCAGCAACCTGCTTAGTAAATATCTTCCCATTGCCTAGATGTCTTAAATCAATGACAACAGTGGATTTTCTGGGGAAGCTCCATGGTGGGCAGACATGGTTAAATAATGTGTGGTGGATTCTGCTGAAATCAGGGAGGGAGGAGTGGAGTTTAGAGACTGGGTAACTCTTCCCTGTAGAGGAAGAAGCAACTGAGATTTATTTCCCACCTCCCAGTTCCTGAAGAACTCATATGATTGTTCTCTAGAGAGTGCAATTAATCTGGCAAGATTCCTGTAAATAGGCAAGCAGCCATAAAGAAATTTTTATGATCAACTCGTAGACATTGTAGATATTGTTCTGGTCTTTTGCACCTGATAGTATGCTCACAGTTATTTATGCTGTCTATGTTAGACAAATGGGTTTTAAAAAATTGGTTCTTTTGGATTGCACCAGATTGGTTTGCTAGATATGCCTGAGCAGAAATGAATAGGCAAAAGGCAAAAGTGGTAAGATGATGAGATACAAAGGCTCGCTAAATATAAGCAGATATGTATTCCAGACATTTTGATACTGACAAATGAAAGTAATTATCTCTTATGATGAAAATGAAAGACAGACAATTTATTAAGAAGATGAAGAAGAATGTGATGGAAGTTATGATAATGCATTAGACCAAAGATACGTGCCCTCTATTTTAAAAATAGAATACAATAGATTAAAAATAACAAATGTCGCTATGCAGAGTATAAGATACAGTGTCGGTCTACATACCGCTGCTGCCATTACCAAAGCCACCTACATAGATGCTGGCTTGATCACTGAAGAAGAGAAGAGACTTGTAGTTGACCACAATAAAGTCAAGAGAGCCCAGGAAAAGAAATATGAAGTCCCTAGATCAAGAATTTAATGAGCTCTATAAGAATGTGCGAAATAGAACGCATCTTCTTTGATGGCCATATAGATGCAACTAATGTTATGCTGAAAGCAAACAATTCAGACCAGCAATTCCCTCCCCCTTCCCAAATACCATCAAAGAAAAACATTATTCTGTGTACAGTGAGCCAGGTTAAAGATATTTTTATCATTTCACTCCAGAGGAACCTACTCAAGTTTTAATGTTTTAATTCGGCCATTTGTATAATAAGTTTTTTAAACTATGGTTTTATCTGTACATTGCTGTTGTTTTTTATTATGGCTGTAAACCGCCCTGAGTCCTTCGGGAGAAGGGCGGTATTAAAATTTAATAAATAAATAAATAAATAAATAAATAAATAAATAAATAAATAAATAAATAAATAAATAAATAAATAAATAAGTGATTGCATATAATCTGGTGTATTTCATGAAGAAGAAAGGCATTGACCAAAGCTTGAAGGCCATTGGAGAAGATTCTTCAAATGTTAATACTGGCTATGAAGGTAGTGCCATGCATTGGGTAGAAGTCAGGCTTGACTGGAAATTGATCTGGTTGGGGTGTGCACGCCACACAAATGAGTTACCCCTACAACACTTAGTCACAGAATTGGATGGGAAGACCTTGTCTAACAACAAATGATCAGGTAAAATTGGCATCATGCTAGACCCTGCAACAGAACTTGACACTGATCTTTCATTCCCCAAAGTTTCAATTGGTGAGCCTCTCATTTCACTGAGCAGTAGTGCTGTAAAGGATTTCTCTACTGATCAAGTGTATGGATATAGGATCACATAGGCAATAAGGGCAGGAGAACTTCACACAGATCTGGCTCTTCTGGAAATTGGCCAACCAGCCTGAATGGCCCATTAGCCATTAGCTATTTGGTGGCTCAGGGGCTAGGACTTTGAGCTTGTCGATCGAAAGGTTGGCAGCTTGGCGGTTCAAATCCCTAATTCTGCCGTGTAACGGGGTGAGCTCCTGTTACTTGTCCCAACTTCTGCCAACCTAGCAGTTTCCAAAGCACATAAAAATGCAAGTAGAAAAAATAGGGACCACCTTTGGTGGGAAGGTAACAGCGTTCCATGTGCCTTTGGCGTTGAGTCATGCCGGCCACATGACCACAGAGACGTCTTCAGACAGCACTGGCTCTTCGGCTTTGAAATGGAGATGAGCACCGCCCCCTAGAGTCGGCAACGACTAGCATGTGCTAGTCCTTGCCGACTCTAGGGGGCGGTGCTCATCTCATCTATGTGTGAGGGGAACCTTTACCTTTACCTATTTGGTTGACAACTACAAATAGACTGTCGAATATGGGTTTCATAACATGGCTTTAAAGGCAAAACTCTCCAAAACTTAAGAACAATAGTAGAATACATCATTCTTGTGTACTACCCTTGCTCATTCAAAGTAAAACATTCCTAGATTGAAGGCCCATATCATGTGTTGTTTCAGCTGCAGCAAGTCAGACTGCAAAACAAGGCTGTAGTAGATACTGTTTTTCCAACCATTGCTCAGTGTATGCTCAGTATGCTTTCATTGAAATGATAATCCAGACACTCTTATGTTCAGATGACATTCAAGAGAGGAGAGCTGGTGTGCAAAGATCATTGACTTGAGGGATGTGGACAATGACACACTGGGAGATTTTTTTGTACATGCAAGAAAACCACCTTTAATCAGTGCCATAGCATCCACTCAGCTGGAGCTGATCCACTGAAGGTGTATATGAGCCGCCATTGATGTTCAAACTGACTTCAGCAGAAATAAAGAAGTTCATTGATGAACCAATGCAAGTACCACAGTGACCCTGTCATGCCCAATCAGTACAGAGATGTGTGAAATAGGTCACAGAGGCAGGAAGCAGAATGTATACACACGAGAAATGTAAGGAATATATCAGAGGCCAAGAAGCAAGTTGGCAGCTGATGTTGAAGAATGAATGAAAACACTTGATTTTATTATTATTTTTAAAATTTGTTGAATTTATATTGCCGCCTATTCACCCATGGCGACTC
Source organism: Ahaetulla prasina (assembly GCF_028640845.1). Lineage (NCBI taxonomy): Eukaryota > Metazoa > Chordata > Lepidosauria > Squamata > Colubridae > Ahaetulla > Ahaetulla prasina. The sequence goes on along the minus strand of NC_080542.1, from coordinate 129,955,757 downwards.
AAGACGGGTTACAGAATATAAAATCACATTTAAAACAATAAAACTAATAAAAAGAATCAAATAAATTAATATAGTATAATATAATAAAATCACCCCCACCCACTCCGCCCCAGCGACAGCAGATTACATGAGCCATTTAATGGGCTCCATCCCATTCTGGGTTCTCCAGGTCCGCTGGCAAAACCAGGTCTTCAGTGCCTTCCAGAAGAGTATTAGAATGTGGGCTGTTCTAATCTCTGGGAGAATGATGCTCCATGGTGACTCCATGGAGAAAGCCCACCTTCTGGATTCCACCAGGTGTATCTCCCTCAGTGATGGGACCCGCAGCATTCCCTGCCTCCCTGCTCTGATGGGTCGGGTAAATGTGACTGGCAAGAGATGGTCCCCCAGTTAATTGGTCCCAAGCCAGCACCCTGAATTGCACCTGGAAGCAAATTGGCAGCCAATGCAGCTCCCACAGGAGAGGTGATACATGTGCCCACTGGGGTCTGCACAAAACCATGTGGGCTGTTGCATTTTTTACCAACTGGAGTTTCCGGATGCTCTTCAAGGGCAGCCCCATGTAGAGTGTGTTGCAATAGTCAAGAGGAGAAGTGACTAGGGCATGAGTGACTGTGATAAAATTCACTTGAATGTTTGTGTAACTCAGATGATGTTTTAGTAACATTTATGATTGCGTGGGTTATATTTTGCTTAGCTAGATAAGATTCATGCAGAAAAAAATATTTTTGTAGCACAAGGTGTAATTTTAAGAGGATAAAGTTAACAGTATAACAAGAGACTTTTATGGGGCATATGATCAGACTTGGATTTACCATACCAAGCTAAGTGTTGTGCAATTGCTAAAATAACAGCAGCTTTAAATTCTTGGTGTAAAAACACATATTTTTAGAATCCCTCGCTGAAAAAAAATTGCCAAAATTAATTTTTATCCCATTAAAAGACCTGCCCTACCAGGAATGTACTTTCTGTAAACTTTGGAATTCCAAACCGAAACAAATCAATAAAGAGAAAGACGAAAATGTGGTCCACATGTTAACCGTGGGCAAAGAGTGTTAACTGAGAGTTCGATTGACAAAAATGACACGTCTGTCTGCTTTGTTGAGATAGGCTGGTGGGAAGGAAGAGCTGTAGCATTTGTTCATTTAAAGATAAGGCAAACTCTCTGCTCAGAGCACCAAAAGCAGAATTCAATGACTGTTCTGTCAAAAAAGAAGAAAAGAAAAGAAAAAAGCATCCAAGTCATTTGAAGGCACTTCTTCTGAATTCATTATGAGAAAGTTTGCTCATTCTCATTCTAAAACTCCATAAGCCATTGTAACAATTGTGGCTCTTTTGCAGAGTTATGTCTTGCAGAAATAGGCAACTTGATGAGTACCAAAGACAATGTTAGAAAGTTATTAAAGCTTCCTGATTGAGATATCATTCTAAAGAACCAGGTGGACACATACAAGTAATCCTCAACTTATGATTGTAATTGTGACCAGAACGTCTATTGCTAAGCAAGGTGATTGTTTAAGTGAGCTGCATCTGATTTTATGACCTTTTTGCCATAGTTGTTAAATGTGTTACCAGGTTGTTAATTGAACCACAAGGTTGTTAAGTGAATCTGGCTTCCCCATTGATGTTATTTGTGGAACGCCATAATGTCACAAGTGGGGAGATTATGTGACACTAGCATACCACAATTGTCCTAAATACATGCTGCTCACCAAACATCCAAATTTTAATCATGTGACCATGGAGACATTGCAACAGTTGTGTGAGAATCAGTTGTAAGTTTTCTATTCCTGCAAAAGAATGTTCTATTTTTTTATCTTATCTCTGTGGTACCTGAGGATTTCTTGTGAATTTCTTAGTAGTGTTTTGGGAATTACTTGATAGTTAAATATGGTTTGCATTGGTTTTTTTTCCCCAGCACATTCTTCCATCACTCTGAAACCTCTCTAGTTGCTGCACTTTCTAATTTGAAAGAAATCCAAAATATGAAGTTCCTTCGTGATGTCTTCTTCTGAGAATGAGTATGAGAAACCAAAGAGGCCTTTGGAATAATAAAGAACAAGTTATTTGCACATACAGCTTGGCTACTTTTTAATCAAGGTAATTACAGCAACATCCAGTGTTGCCCAGGAAGATCCGGTACAATGCTGAAATTATTTGGAAACATTTCAACTGTTCTCCTTTCCCACGCACTTCTAATCACACTTTCACTGACAGATGCTGCCCTGCCAATCACCAGTCATCTGCTCTCTAAACATCTGAGGACCATCTTCTGAGGTAGCCAAGGATAACGTTCAGAAAAGAAAATGCTACAGCTATTTCAGAGTGTTGTTTTCTAAAAAAAAAAAAATTCCTCAGGGAGATTCCTGTAGAAGGGTCAGATGGAACAGCAGGCTGTTTTTGACAACTGAAACCCTTTGGTGCAGTACAAGAACTGTTCCAGAAACCAAGTCAAAAGGGTAATTAGTAGAGGCAACCATAATCTTGATAGACTGCCTGAAGTAGGGGCTTCCTTCTGCTTAGTGCTAAATCCTGCCCTGAAATCCCTGCTTTGCAACCACAAGACTTTTAGCAGGATTTTCTTCCTTTAAAATCAGAGAGGAAAAAGTAATTTATTTTCTATCAAACTGAAAAACGAATCTCTGATGTGGCCAGAGACTAGAAGCCTTCAAAGACCATCTCATGTATTTAAACTTACCTGCTTTCTATTTTATACATTTCTTCACAACTAATCAATCACATTATAAAGATTTCTATTTAATCGAGAACCAACATTTTCAAGTATCCAGTAGTACATGATAAACTTTTCCTAAAATTAAAATCCTATGGCATTTCAGGACCCTTACACAACTGGATATCTGCTTTTCTGTCAAACAGACAACAAATAGTTAAAATTGGTAATGCTCTATTAAATCCTGTTCCTGTCAAGAGTGGTGTTCCTCAAGGTAGCGTTCTTGATCCAACTCTCTTTATAATATACATAAATGATCTTTGCGATCATATCTCAAGTAACTGTGTTCTCTTTGCTGATGATGTCAAACTTTTCAACACCACTGACATCCACAACATCCACAATTCAAAAGGACCTTGATCATCTAACTGCTTGGTCTAAAATTTGGCAACTACAAATCTCAACCAGTAAATGCTCAGTTTTGCATATTGGAAGAAAGAACCCAACCACAAAGTACATGCTTGATGGACATTTCCTTGCAGATGACCCCCACCCTGTCAAAGACCTTGGAGTTTTTACATCTAACGATTTAAGTGCCAAAGCCCACTGCAGCTATATAGCAAAAAAGGCTCTAAGAGTTGTTAACTTAATTCTACGTAGCTTCTTTTCAAAAAACACCACGCTACTGACCAGAGCATATAAAACATTTGCTAGGCCAATTCTTGATTACTGCTCTCCTGTCTGGAACCCATACCATATATCTGATATCAACATAGTTGAGCATGTCCAAAGGTATTTTATGAGAAGAGTTCTCCACTCCTCCAAAACCAATAAAATACCTTATTCCACCAGACTTGATATCCTGGGTCTAGAAAACTTGGAACTTCGTCGCCTTCGGCAGGACCTGGGTTTAGCTCATAAAATCATCCGTTGTAATGTCCTTCCTGTCAATGACTTCTTTAGTTTCAATAACAATATCACAAGAGCTACCAACAGATTTAAACTCAATGTCAACCGCTCCAGTTTAGATTGCAGAAAACACGATTTCTGTAACAGAATTATATATGCTTAGAATGCATTACCTGACTCTGTGGATTCTTCTCATAACCCCAAAAGCTTTACTCAAAATCTATCCACGGTTGACCTCACCACTTTCCTAAGAGGACTCTAAGGGGCGTGCATAAGAGCACAAACGTGCCTACCGTTCCTATCCTATTGTTTCTTCCCCTATATATATATATGTTTATAGTACCTTGTTTCTCCTCATATATATGTTTATATATTATATAATCCTTTATGCAATGCTTGTATATATTGTTATGACAAATAAATAAATAAATAAATAAATAAATAAATAAATAAATAAATAAAGTTTCTGATAGCAGCATATAGTGTTTATGTACTATAAAGATGTAGACTGCAAAATAGTCCATTCTATGATTCAGCTGTTGTTGCCAGGTTGTTAGGGAGACAAGTATTAAAAACAAAATCAAGATGGTGGACATGATTGCACAGTTGAAGCCATGTCCCTTTTTATGTCCATCACGTGACACATTTAAAAAGGGGCGGTCTTTCTGTAGTTACAGATACTCTCTTGACTCTTTTGACCTTTCCTATGGTTGCCTCTGCATTGTTGAACCTTGAGACTGCCAAACACAATACAGCATGGACTCTATTTTTCTCTCCTTTAATCTGAAATATAAGATCATTCCTGTTCCAATTCCTATGTTCCCCAATTATTCATATGTATGCTTAAATATAAACCATGATGCCGAAATATCTTATGTTTTCAAAAAGTACAGCAATAACAAATTGCTTTGATCCATCTTTCACTATTTTTGTTCCAGAACTGATTAATATTGATACTCTCCTATTACTGCAATAATTTTCATGAGATGGAGAAACAGGGGAGAGAAGAGGAATCAGGCTTAGGGAAATCTCCTAGGAACCAAAGTGGAATATATTATTAGTTGCCTTCAGCTCTGAAGGTTTAGATAGTCCCATTATCCTGAATTAAATTGGCTTAGTTTAATGTATACAGATGGCAATACCTTGTGTAAGCTACAGCTGTCATATTTTTGTCCTCAAAGGCAACGAAGGGGGAGAAGAATGTCAGTTCTCTACATGTAACAAACAGCAAGCTTTCATAACAGAAAGGGGACAGAAGTGTGTGTGTTTGAGGAGGGGGGAGGTTCTGATTTTGCAGAAGCTCACTTTGGAATTGGACTTGTGTTTTTGAAATGTTTAGATGCAAATTCTTCCCCCAACTTATTTTAGCTGGTTGCATATCTTGAAATAAAAAAAGAGAGGCTAATAAATTGCTATATTTTCCTGGAATAATTTATACTGCTATAAGAATGTGTAAGCCTAGAGCTGGCACAGAATTCATGTGAAATTCTCAAGAAAGGGTACTATCCCATCTGTGGGCTTGGTAACCCCAACATAGCCAGTAATGTATATAATAGGATTGGAATCTAATTCCATGATAGGATTAAAGTGCAACTGCACAAATGGAACCGTGTGGGGTTGGATGGGTGGGGTGGGGGAACAGAGTCTTTGGAAAAGATGGCCTTTTGTCTTCTAATAGCCATTTTCCTGGGAACTCATTTTTTTTTAACAGGGAAGCAGAGGCAAATAATTAAATGGTTTTAACCTTCTACTCTGAACATAAACAAAAGATTCTGACACTTGCAATGATTCGAAGCAAAAACACAGAAAAACACCTGAATGTTTCCCATGCAAATGGGGGATGTTGACTCCTCTTTAATTCAAGCTCCATTAATTCCAGTGAGGGGTTATTCTTTTTTTTTTTTTTTGGTATCAGATCTATTATGTAGGCAACCTTTTCCTGTAAGGATCTTGAAATGTTTTTCTTTTTTTTCAAGCAATTTGCATAGATGTCATATCGTAAGCATTTTAGCCTCTGTGGGGATTACTGATGTACAGGACACCCAAGGGAATAAGCCACGAGTGGGGCTGTCAATGGTGGTGAAGAAAAACAATTTCTCCTGCTATTTTGCCTATAATAGTAGGCTTCTCTGTCAGGAAAAATTTCTCAATATTTTGAGAGAAGCGTTATCAAGTGCTAATATCTTGAAACTGGGGCATGCATGAAACTTGGAGAAAGGGATAATTAGTTTAAAAAAAAGAAGAAAACTCTGTTTTTGAAACCTGTATTCCTGAGTGTTGTAAGACCTTACAACAGCTGTCTTATACGTAACTTTAGTGAAGCTCAGTTAGACTTATTCCCATGAAATTCTATTTAGACAGGTTGTAGTCTGCGTGCTTTTACAACAAAAACTTAAATGGGAGAGAACTTCAAATCTAAAATATCATCTCTTGATATTGGCGAACAGAAATGGGATAAGGAGACGTTGCAAATTGCTTTGGAGAACTGGCTGAAAATTGGATTTGGCTGTTTTTCTTGTGAATCTTTCCCAAAGCAGATCCCTGAAGCTTTGTTGTGGCTTTGGAAAGAAATCTTGTCCAACGACCAAGCGCTATGACAAGAAATACAGCTGGTGTTGTGCAAATGTCATGGAAAGTGAACACAGTGATAGATCTACTTAAAAAAGGTTATCTAATTTTTGATTTAAAAAAACAACAACAACAACTGAAAATCCCATCTGTGCACAGTGCTATTTTGCTGAGACAAACAGATAAAGAAGAAAATTGGACTGACAGTTCAGAAAGAGAAAATAATGCCAGTAAATCAGAAAGAAATACATTTTCTCATTCATCATCATTCCCTGGAGATAATATTAAATAATAAGTGGGGTCAATATGGAGCTGTGCACTGAGAAGCCTTGAGTTTGAATCTTGAGTTAGACTTCGAGTTCAACAGGTGATTTAAGCTAGCCACTGTATTTCTAATGGATTTGATCATAGATCTGCTTGTAAAAAATGGGATTGGATAGGCATTTGCCTTCTTCTTATATGTGGAGCTCAAAGGAACTCTTTGAGCAAGTGATAATTAATTTATGGCTCCTCATCTCATTCCCAAATGTGATGAAGTTTGCTTAAAAGTAGGTTAAATCATTGCATGCAAAGTACACACTGTATTTTATTGATGTCATATTGAGCAGCAGATCGCTTGGCTATGGAATGCCGATTGCTAGTGCTCTTAAACAGTCATGCTGATTTGGGGCTTCCCAAAAGTTTTTTTTTTTTTAAATTATTAGCTCTTGAAAAGAGGAGGACTTTGATCTAAATTTTGGACACAATTTTAGTCCATTCAAATTTATACCTGTCACAACTGTCATTTCCGAGTGGGGAAAAACTACAATCAGAAAATCTTGGGATGTTGTTTTCTAAGGAGGATGCTGTTTTATCAGGGGAGAAGGATAAGCAGATGATGCTGACACCAGGTGCTGATAATTAAGAGATTTCATGGAATACGGCTAGTTCTCAAGTTGAAATTCGTTTAGTTATGGTTTGAAGTTATGAAGGTGCTGAAAAAGTAACTTGTAAACGGTCCTCCCACTTATACTGTTGCAGCATCGCCATGTTACATGATCAAAATTCAGCTTTTCAGCAGCTAGCATGGTTGCCAAACCCTGTGGTCATATGATCTCCATTTGCAGCCTTCCCAGCTGGCTTTTCACAAACTAAGTCAATGGGGGTAACCGGATGTGCTTAATGACTAGAGCAGGGGTGTCAAACTCAAAGCCTGTGGGCCACACCCGGCCCCCAGGGTGTTTAGATCTGGCCCATGGGGCTGCCTTGGAAACAGCAAAGGATCAGCCCATAGTGCCTCTGCCAGCAAAAACAGAGCTCAGGAGAGCCATCTGAGCTCCGATTTCACTGGGAGAGGGTTGCAGGAAGCTACTGCAGCTGAAAATGGAGCTTGGGAGCTCAGATTTATTGGCCACCACAGGCACATGAATAACATTGAGCTGGCTAAACCCACCCAGGCCATGCCCACTCCAGCCCCCCCAAGGTCAAACACCCTGATGCAGCCCTCAATGAAATCAAGTTTGAGACCCCTGGACTAGAGCATAAAAAGTCATAAAATCAGGTACAACTTACTTAATTACTTCATTTATTCACTGGATAAAAATTCCAGTCCCAATTGTTATCAGAAGGAGGAGTGGAGGACTACCCATATCTCCATGTAATACATAAGCTATGTTATTGTCATAACATAGTGGTCATTAGTGGTCATAATTCAATGCAGATGCAGAATACATAGCATTTCACCTTATTTATTTTGTACCACATCTGAATGTCTATGGAGATTCTCAGTCATCCAGATCATGGTTGCCCCAAAGATACTTTTTCAAGAGGCAACTGGACTTTCTGGTTTTTCTTTGAAGATGTTTCACTTCTACAGCTCTGACTGGATAGTGGGGAATGGAAGGATTTATATTCCTTACAGACAGCTGCCCATTTGCATTCTTTTAGGGACTCATTGAGGCCACCTGGAGGTTTATCTGTGTCCTCAGGGTCACCTGAGTAGTGCAAATGAGTGTGGAGCATTTTTGGAATTGTTGAAGGACTGTGTTGTAGACTGGAGATAGATGGTGTCATATCCTTCCCCTCTGTTGAGGGAGGGCTGTTCAAATTTGGCATAAATGGCCTGTTTGATCCCTCTTTCAAATCAGCGCTCCTCTCTGTCCAAAATGTGGACTGTGCTTTGTCTTTTAAATGCAGATGGACTGTTGAATCTAGTCTTGATGGGTTCATTCTCCTATGTTGTGCCATGTGTTTATGAAGTGGCTGTTTTGTTTCACCAATGTACAGATCCAGAATAGAATAGAATAGAATTTTATTGGCCAAGTGTGATTGGACACACAAGGAATTTGTCTTGGTGCAGATGCTCTCAGTGTACATAAAAGAAAAGATACGTTCATCAAGGTACAACATTTACAACACAATTGATGATCATATATCAATATAAATCATAAGGATTGCCAGCAACAAGTTATAGTCATACAGTCATAAGTGGAAAGAGATTGGTGATGGGAACTATGAAACGATTAATAGTAGTGCAGATTCAGTAAATAGTCTGACAGTGTTGAGAGAATTATTTGTTTAGCAGAGTGATGGCCTTCGGGAAAAAACTGTTCTTGTGTCTAGTTGTTCTGGTGTGCAGTGCTCTATAGCATCGTTTTGAGGGTAGGAGTTGAAACAGTTTATGTCCAGGATGCGAGGGATCTGCAAATATTTTCACGGCCCTCTTCTTGATTCGTGCAGTATACAGGTCCTCAATGGAAGGCAGGTTGGTAGCAATTATTTTTCTGCAGTTCTAATTATCCTCTGAAGTCTGTGTTTTTCTTGTTGGGTTGCAGAACCGAACCAGACAGTTATAGAGGTGCAAATGACAGACTCAATAATTCCTCTGTAGAATTGGATCAGCAGCTCCTTGGGCAGTTTGAGCTTACTGAGTTGGCGCAGAAAGAACATTCTTTGTTGTCCTTTTTTAATGATGTTTTTGATGTTAGCTATCCATTTGAGATCTTGCGATATGATAGAACCCAGAAATTTGAAGGTTTCTACTGTTGATACTGTGTTGTCAAGTATTGTGAGAGGTGGAAGTATGGAAGGGTTTTTCCTAAAGTCTACCACCATTTCTACGGTTTTGAGTGTGTTCAGTTCCAGATTGTTTTGGTTGCACCACAAGGCTAGTCGTTCGACACATGCATCACTGCATTGTATTGCATATACCACATTACTCAATTTGTGTCTGGGTGTTTTATCCTTGGGGTAGACAAACTTTTGCCTTAGTGTATTCCTGGATTTGAAGTGTGCACATATATTGTGTTGGTTGAAGATCCTCCTGAGCCTTTTCTATATTCCTACAATGTATTGAATTACAACATTGCTTTGTTTATTGTTCTCTTCATGGTTTGTTATGGATGAGCTCCTGCTGGGTCTTTTTTGGAGATTTGATGAAGGCCCGCTTGGGATAGTCATATGTTCTGAGGGCTTCCTTTGTACCACATCCTTCCAGTAAAGATTGTTCTCTACATATCTCAGGCTATCAAGTGGCCATCCTTGTCTCGTCCCAGCAAGTTTTCCTCAGGGAACTTCACTCTTGGAGCGTGCAAGCCTTGATCTGCTGACAGGCACAACACTCTCAGCAACAGGATTTCTTTTTAATTTGCCTATCTGTAAACAAAAAAGGGGTCCCAAAGACCTAGCTTTCTGCAAAAGACTCTAATGTTGGGAAAGATGGAAGGAAAGAGAAGAGGATGGGCAATAGCAAGATGGACAGATTCAGTTATTGTGACAATGAGTGCAACTATTGGAAGACTTGAAAAACTAAGTTAAGGATAGATCATCATGGAGAAAACCTATATATTTTGTCACAAGCAGTAAAAAACAACTTGAAGACACATAATCAATCAATCAATCAATCAATCACTCAATCACTCAATCAAAGTCCTGCACACTCTGTTGGATGTTTAGAAGAATTTCGTGTGATTATCCAATTTCTTATAGTTATTACATACTTATGCTTATATATATGCTTATATATCGCATAGTTATTTCATGCTTATATATACTGTTGTGACAAATAAATAAATAAAAATTATGAGGATTCTTCAGACTTCTGCCACTTTTGGCTCTACCAGATCTACTTTCAATTATGCCCTTTTAACTGAAATAAATCTGAACATGGTCAGAACAGCCCCAATCAATATTAGCTAGTTTTCAAAATGGATTCAGAAGTGTTGAGAGATGAAAAAAAATCCTGTTTGTTTGCTCAGTCTGCTGTCCATTTGCCTGCTTTTAACACTGAGAATCTTATTCTCCATTTTGATAGGCTTTCCCCCCTGTTTAATCAGATATGGACTGAACAGTTCTTCAAAGAGAAGATGTCTTCAAACTGACAGCTATTCCCTAGCAGTTCTTCAAATAGCAGATTGTTCCATGTCAGTCCTCAATTTATTTCCTGAGACAAATTGCCACACAAATAATTCTCTCGCAGTTTTTTTCTTACCATTTCTTATTTGATTGGAGAGAAAAGAATTATTTCAAAGAAGAAAATTTCAGACGAATTCTCATAGGCCGAATGAAATGTTTGTGCCCCAATCTTAGCTACAGGATGGCCAGGAAATACCTGTGAATATTGTGTCATCTATTTACATTTCTCTTTCCAAAGATCTGCTGCCTTTTTACATTCAATTGAACTGCAGGAGAAGATAGTTAACTCTTAAAGAAAGGTAATATTTTGTAATTTTTTTCCCCAGTTGCACTGCTCACTATTAAGAGAACCCCAGTCTTTGACTGTTGAAGAATTTCTCTGTATCCTAAATAAGGTATCTATCTTACTTCCTAAGAATTTTACTTGCATTCTGATATTGGTACAAATCGCAAGGTTTGCATTATAATTTCATTATACACAGTGGTGAAATCCAATTTTTTTTTATTACTGGTTTTGTGGGCATGGCTTGATGGGTGTGGCAGAGGAAGGATACTGCAAAATCTCCATTCCCACCCCACTCCAGGGAAGGATACTGCAAAACCTCCATTCCCACCCACTCCTAGGGGAAGGATATTGCAAAACCTCAATTCCCACTCCACTCTGGGGCCAGCCAGAGGTGGTATTTGCTGCTTCTCCGAACTACTCAAAATTTCCAGTACCGGTTCTTCAAACTGCTCAAAATTTCTGCTACTGGTTCTCCAGAACCTGATGGATTTCACCCCTGATTATACATGTTTTGTCATGGACACATCTTTTATCATTGATACCTCTATTTGTGTGGAATAATTTGAAAGATTGTTGGTTTCCAGCTCTGCCAATGTATTCAGTATATTTGTATTCCCTTTCAATTAAGATACTAAGCATTCCTTTTACAGGACAGCTTAGGTTCATCTTTGCATTGTTCAGAAGGTAATGTTAAGGTTATGTCTGGATCACCATAGTCAATAACAGTAACAGAGTTGGAAAGGACCTTGGAGGTAATCTAGTCCATCCCCCTGCTCTTGCAGGTAACCTATACTATTTCTGAAATCCAGTCTCTTAAAAACCTCTAATGCTGGGTCACCCACAACTTCCAAAGGCAATTTTGTTCCACTGGTTACTTCTTCTCATTGTTAGGAATTTGTTCCTTAGTTTTCTCCTTGATTAGTTTCCATCCATTGTTCCTTGTCTTGCCTACAGTGCTTTGGTAAACAAGTTAATCCCTCTTCCTTGTTGAATACCCTTCAAGTATTGGAAGATTGCTATCATGTAACCCCTTGGTCCTTCTTTTCACTAGACATGGTATCTCCAGTAATCATTCTTTGTATGTTTTAGCTTCTAGGCCCCCTATCATTTTTGTTGCTCTTCTCTAAAGTCTTTCCAAAGCCTCAACATCTCTTTTGCATTGTATTTGTCATCCATTTTTATCGGGATGACCAAAACTGGATGTAGTATCCTAAGTGTGGCCTTGCCAAGACTTTGTAGAACAGTAACTAGTACTTCATATTCTTGATTCTATCGTTCTGTTAATGCAACTTAGGACTGCATTGGCCTTTTTGGCTGCTACCTCACATTGTTTAGATGATTGTCTACTAGGACTCCAAGATCCCTCTCACAATTACTAGCGTTGAGCTGCATTTCCCATAGTCTGTACCTATGTCTATACCAAGAGTCAAGAGATTCCTTATCCATGGGGGAGGAGCAGTAGTGGGATTCAAATTTTTTTACTACTGGTTCTGTGGGTGTGGCTTTGTGGGCATGGCAGGGGGAGGATACTGCAAAATCCCCATTTCCTCCTGATCAGCTGGGACTCGGGAGGCAGAGAATAGATGGGGGCGGGGCCAGTCAGAGGTGGTATTTACTGGTTCTCTGAACTACTCAAAATACTCAAAAACTGCTGAAACTCACCTCTGAGGAGGAGAGAAAAATTGTCCAAGAGCTTTGTCAGTCATATTTGATGCAGGTAAACTGCGCGATCACTGAGTTGAGACTTTTGACGCTTTAGGAAGGAAACTTTAAGGGACATGAAGAAAAGTACATGAAGAAAATGTGTTCATAATTAATTTTGGTTAAAGAAAGTGGGGGGAAAATTCTGGCTATCATATCACTGGAACATACCATGTAGCTTCTGTTAGAAAATATGCTGCCATTAGCAGTCACCTCTTATTTGTCCCATTCAATTTTCTTCTTGGAATTGTTTTTTATGCTTGGCAGTTGCTGGATCCAAAAACATTTGTTCATTGCCTGAGAAGCAGGACATTTAGAGTGAGGCAGCAAGCATGGCCTAGTTATTGGACCACATTTCATTTTATTTTTTATGGATGATTACATTTCATGTTCAGTGTCTATAGGGAAAAAAAATAACAGTCATCAAGATTGAAACAAAGAAACTTCTTCATCCATTTGCCCTAAGTATCTGCCAATTCTGGAGCAACAGATGATCTTCAAAGGAAATTGATCTTCTAAATATTGTGTCTTTTTTATTCATTAGAATAGAATAGAATAGAATAGAATAGAATAGAATAGAATAGAATAGAATTTTATTGGCCAAGTGTGATTGGACACACAAGGAATTTGTCTTGGTGCATATGCTCTCAGTGTACATAAAAGAAAAGATACGTTCATCAAGGTACAACATTTACAACACAATTGATGATCAATATATCAATATAAATCATAAGGATTGCCAGCAACAAGTTATAGTCATACAGTCATAAGTGGAAAGAGATTGGTGATGGGAACTATGAAACGATTAATAGTAGTGCAGATTCAGTAAATAGTCTGACAGTGTTGAGGGAATTATTTGTTTAGCAGAGTGATGGCCTTCGGGAAAAAACTGTTCTTGTGTCTAGTTGTTCTGGTGTGCAGTGCTCTATAGCGTCGTTTTGAGGGTAGGAGTTGAAACAGTTTATGTCCAGGATGCGAGGGATCTGCAATATTTTCACGGCCCTCTTCTTGATTTGTGCAGTATACAGGTCCTCAATGGAAGGCAAGTTGGTAGCAATTATTTTTTCTGCAGTTCTAATTATCCTCTGAAGTCTGTGTTTTTCTTGTTGGGTTGCAGAACCGAACCAGACAGTTATAGAGGTGCAAATGACAGACTCAATAATTCCTCTGTAGAATTGGATCAGCAGCTCCTTGGGCAGTTTGAGCTTACTGAGTTGGCGCAGAAAGAACATTCTTTGTTGTCCTTTTTTAATGATGTTTTTGATGTTAGCTGTCCATTTGAGATCTTGCGATATGATACAACCCAGAAATTTGAAGGTTTCTACTGTTGATACTGTGTTGTCAAGTATTGTGAGAGGTGGAAGTATGGAAGGGTTTTTCCTAAAGTCTACCACCATTTCTACGGTTTTGTTTTTTTTTTTGCAAAATTTTTTTATTTTTCCATAATAATTCCCACAATTTGACCAGTGTACAATACAATCACTTATCCAACAATCAGTCCTATACTCAAATTATACTCAGTCAGGGCTGCTCGACTGCCACTCCCCCCTTTAATCCTTTCTTCCCTTCTCATCCTTCTTAAACTTCCCCCACCACCTTCTCCTCGCTTTCCTACTTCCCCTCCTCTTTCCCACTTCTCACTACCATCCTTTCTACGGTTTTGAGTGTGTTCAGTTCCAGATTGTTTTGGTTGCACCACAAGGCTAGTCGTTTGACCTCTCGTCTATATGTGGATTCGTCATTGTCTCGAATGAGACCAATCACTGTTGTGTCATCTGCGAACTTCAGTAGCTTAACAAATGGATCATTGGAGATGCAGTCATTGGTATACAGAGAGAAGAGAAGTGGGGAGAGCACACAGCCTTGGGGGGCCCCTGTGCTAATTGTACAGGTATTTGATGTGATCTTGCTTAGCTTCACCTGCTGCTTCCTGTTTGTTAGGAAGCTTGTGATCCACTTACAAGTCTGTTCCGGTACCTGTAGCTGGTTTAGCTTAGTTAGAAGAATGTCTGGAATGATGGTATTGAATGCTGAACTAAAGTCTACAAAAAGGACCCTTGCATAGGTCTTTGGAGACTCAAGATGTTGTAGGATGTAGTGCAGAGCCATATTAACAGCATCATCTGTTGATCTATTTGCTCGGTATGCAAATTGCAAGGGGTCTAAGAGTGGATTCGTGATGGTTTTCAGGTAGGAAAGCACTAGCCTTTCAAAGGTTTTCATGACTACAGATGTTAGAGCAACTGGTCTGTAGTCATTCAGTTCCTTGATGGTGGGCTTCTTCGGCACTGGGATGATGGTAGAGCGTTTGAAGCAAGAAGGAACATAGCACATCTCTAGTGATTTATTGAAAATATGGGTGAAGATGGGGGCCAATTGGTCAGCACAGACTTTTAAGCAAGAAGGAGTTATCTTGTCTGGGCCTGGAGCTTTTCCTGGCTTTTGTCTGTGAAATAGGTCCTGCACTTCCTTTTCTGTGATCACTAGGGGTTGTGAACCCAATGAAATGGGGTCAGTTGTAGGAGGCTTGGCTGTTGTTGGTGTGTCTGAGATGGGGGTTGTGGAGATAGGTGGCTGTAGTTTCCTTTCAAACCTGCAGTAAAACTCATTCAGGTCATCTGCCAGTTGTTGATTACCTTCAGCCTGGGAAGAAGGTTTGCCATAGCCGGTGATATTTTTAAAAGTTTTCCACATGTTTGCTGGTTCATTAAAAAAATCATTAATTTAAACTTGATATAATTAGAGTTGATGTAATCAAGCAATATGTAATTTATGTAAATAGGTCTGGGATAAGAGCATCCATTGGAGGTAAGTCCACTTGGAGCCTTTGGAGGAAAATTGGGAATTGGAGATGGCTTTGTAAGCGTGGAGTTGATGACTGCAATAGAATTAAAAGTCTAATTAAGTAGACTGTCTTTTTTTGGAATTCTTTGGCAGACAAGGAGAGGACTTCAGATAACTGCTCCTTACAGTTATTTCTCATAAGGAAATCACAAGATAGCAGTTTCAGGCAGTGGTGGGATTCAAATAATTTAACAACCGGTTCTCTGCCCTATTGATTTCTTCTAACAACCAGTTCACCAAACTGCTCAGAAAGTTAACAACCGATTCTCCCAAGTGGTGCAAACTGGCTGAATCCCACCACTGGTTTCAGATGGTTTAGAGCACTGGGATATGAGGAAATAGCCATCTTGCTTAAATGTCTTTCCCTCAGAAGTGAAGTCCTACTAAAGATTCTGAATGGACCTACATCCCATGGTTGGGGACCCCCTCAGGCCATTACTGGGCTATGGCCTGTTTGGAATGGGGCCATGCGAGTGACAGGCCAGCACAAGTGCACATGTGTGTAGTTTGCTTGCACAAGCGGCAGGTCAGCTGACATGCGCACACAGCATTTGCCTTGCACGAGCCGTGGGCCAGCATGCTTGTGGAACTCAAGAGATAATTTGCTGCATTTTAAAAAAGGTGATAAGTTACTAAAATTGTTTATACTTGGGGTGAACAGGAGACTAATTTCTTTCAATAATTTTCTTTCTCTGCATTATATTTCTATTTTTCCTTTTCTATTTTTCTTCCTAATTTTTCTGTTTTCCTGTTTTTTAAATTTTTTTTAGTTTGTACTGTTTTAATCTTTGCAATTGTAATTTTTAACAAAATTACTATTTTAAAAAGAAAGAAAGAAAGAAAGAAAGAAAAAGAAAAAGAAAAAGAAAAGAACGAACAAACGAATGAACTAGGGCCTCCAGCAACCTGGACCTGGGTCTACTGGTCCTGTAGTTTCCCTGGAGCTCTGTACCCTAGTCAGCCAAATTGATCCATACTAGACTATAATGGGCTAAACGGACAAATTGTTTAACTCATTATAAGTTTCTTGTTAAAGCTTAAAGATAATGCACTCTGAAATTACCCCTGAATGTCACAAATGGGTACACAGCTGGAAATATCACAATTTCCTCCCTGAAGCTACCCTTATCTTGGGAACAAGAAGTCTATGATAAGAATTGTGGCTTCATCCAATCTCATTGCCTGGCTTAGCCTACCTTTTCCAAATTCCACCAGCAGCCTAAGAAAAGGCTGAACAATTTTGCCCAGTCTTTATTTCCATTATAGCAGCAGGATCAGGTAAATGGAAAGCTCCTTTGCTTTTTTCATTCACTGTTTCCAGGTATCCCTAGCTTGCAAGCTGCCTTGTAAATAGCAGCTACATGTGTTTTGAAACAGCCTTCAATTTAAAGCAGCAGGAGGCAGTAATTAAATTTAATAGAAACCATGTCAGTGAGGTTTAGGGTCAAAAAATCTTTCAACTCATCTACTCCTCTGCTTCCTCCAACAGCCCCCCCTTTCCCCTTTAGCCGATAGAGCAGCAGAGAGGGCTAGTCAAATAAGCACTTGCATTAGATCTGTGGGCAGGTTTGAGATTTGTGAGATTATCCTATTTGTCCTTTTATTGCTATTGCACGCATTTTGATTCTTCCTTCCCTCATTGAGCAATTCTCTGAATTTCTGATATGTGCCCACTAATCTTCATGGGCAGATTCCTAGATTAATTGGCAAGAGTATACCTTGTTAACTGTTACCAGTTAAAGGCAATTTTCATATCATGTTTTCAGCTGGGAAATGTCTCAGAGCAGATAAAATGAATATGCTTGGGGATTAAATGGGACAAGGAAATAAGCCTGAACACTTTGATCTTAGAGAGTGGCATGAATTTTTACTAGTACATCAAAATGATGCTGACGTTAATAGTATTTGCCAAGGGCAAAAGCATAGAGAAAGCAGGAAGGTGGCCATGTAGCTTCCTTTCTGTCCAACTCCTTGTCTGATACCTTTAATAAACTGGGTTATGTAGTCAGGGATCAGGAGGAGTCATGCATGCAGACAAACAGGGCAGAATAGGGTTGTCCAGCTTTGGCAACTTTAACACCTGTGGACTTCAACTCCCAGAATTTCCCATTCTGACAGCTGAAAAAAACTTAAATTTTCCAAAGTTGGTCAACTCTGGTGTGGAAGAAAGGAAGTCGTGAATGAACGAGGAAGGTAATGTTAGTCTGGCTGTAGCTGGCGATGCAGTGAGCAGGGGACAAATTATGGGGTAGAAGTTGTTGGTTTTTCTTGTGCTTGCTACAGCCATGCATTTTCTCATTTCCATCATTCCTTATAGGATTCAGACCAAACTTGTATCAAAGTAGCCGTGGGATTCTTCTCCTTCCTTCTTTTGTACATCTTTTATTAGTTTATCAAAATATAAAATGCAAATTTTTTTTAAAAAAGTAATACTTCTCCCCCTTTCTCTCAACAGCTACATCCTGGAGCAGGATGAAACTTGGAACATTCCACTAGGATTGTCTGTTACCTATGGACACACATCAATAACGATATCTATAGGCCTACTTGGTGTACTGTACTTCTTACAGGATGAATTATCCCATGAATTTTCCCATTGTTATATTGGGGCAAGCAATTAGAAATGCCATTATATCAGAGGTAGGCTGCTGTGGATTTGGACCGGTTCACCCGAACTGGTTGTTCCGATTCTACGCAGTTCAGAGAACTGGCAAATCAGACCACTGGCTGGCTCCACCCTGCCTATTTTTTGGGCTGTTTTTGGCCCATTTTCTGGCCATTTTTCCAAACAAAATTGGCCTGAAAATGCTGCAAAAATGCCAAAAAAAACCCAGGCCATTTTTGGGCCATTTTCAGGCCATTTTTTGGACCATTCATGGCTATTTTTTGGGGGGGAGGGGAAATAGCCCAAAAATGGTCTGAAAATGGCCCAAAAACAGACCGTTTTTGGAGCTATTTTAGGCTGCTTTCAGGCCATTTTTCCAGCCAAAATTGGCCCCAAAACCACCTGAAAATGCCCCCCCCCAAAGGCCTGAAATTGACCTGAAAAAAAGACCTGAAAAAAAGACCTGAAAACAGCCCCAAAAATGGCCTGAAAATGGTCCAAAAAAGCTGGCTGTGAGAGGGAGAGAAGCCGGGTGAGCTGGACCCAGATGTGTCTCAGATCTCCTCATCCCAGAAGCAGCAACTATGCATTCTTTCCCTCTCTGCTAGCCCCCTTCTTTGCATGGGATTGCCCAGCAACACAGACGGAGAGGGAGAAGGGGGCAGCATTCTGCCTGCTCCCATTTCTGTGCGGCACTCTCCCTTCAATGCTAGTGGCCGCCGCTGCCCCTTCTCCCTCTCCATCTCCACTGCTCTCCGTGCAAAGAAGGGGGCTAGCAAAGAGGGGGGAGTGTGAGATTGCTGCTTCTGGGATGAGGGGACCCAGGAAGCATCTGGGTCCAGCTTACCCAGCTTCTTTTCCTGTCGCAGCCAGCTTTCCCAGTCTAGCTTGACACAGTCTCTTTCTCTGTGTCTCTGTCTATCTCTCTCTGTCTCTCTTACACACACACATGCAGACACACTCACAAACATGTTGGATCTTTCTTCCCCCCCACCCCGGATTCCTTCCCCAATCCTGCCATACAGGTACCATCCACACAAGTGACATAGAGTTGGCCACGTCCATTCAGTCATATGATCACCCAGCCACACCCACCCAGGCATGCCCATCCAGGCAGTCATTAGGGCAGAGAACTGGTTGTTAAAGACTGCGTTATATCACAGTTTTTTTTAAAAATTTGAATTTATATCCCGTCCTTCTCCAAAGACTCAGGGCGGCTTACATTGTGTAAGGCAATAGTCTCATCCATTTGTATATTATATACAAAGTCAACTTGTATTGCCCCCCACAACAATCTGGGTCCTCATTTTACCAACTTATAAAGGATAGAAGGCTGAGTCAACCTTGGGCCTGGTGGGACTCGAACCTGGAGTAATTGTAATTACAGGCAGCTGTGTTAATAACAGACTGCATTAGCCTGTTGAGCCACAAGAGGCCCTAAAGAAATTTAGGACTCTATCTTCTCTTTCAATGTCCTTCATGGCATTCCCCGATGGTCTTTCTTTTGGCATTAACCAAAATAAAGTCCACTTCTCTTTTCAACTCTCTAGGCCTCTATGCAAATAAAGTTTTTAGAATCATGTGTCTCACCTCTATGTTTTATCATTCTGGCTGGTTACCCTATGAAAGTGAATTCTTGGAAGCATTTATTAGAAAGCGAGCAATATACATACAGAATAGAATAGAATAGAATAGAATAGAATAGAATAGAATAGAATAGAATTTTTTTTTATTGGCCAAGTGTGATTGGACACACAAGGAATTTGTCTTGGTGCATATGCTCTCAGTGTACATAAAAGAAAAGATATGTTCATCAAGATACAACCTTTACAACACAATTGATGGTCAATATATCAATATAAATCATAAGGATTGCCAGCAACAAAGTTACAGTCATACAGTCATAAGTAGAAAGAGATTGGTGATGGAAACTATGAAACAATTAATAGTAGTGCAGATTCAGTAAATAGTCTGACAGTGTTGATGGAATTATTTGTTCAGCAGAGTGATGGCCTCTGGGAAAAAACTGTTCTTGTGTCTAGTTGTTCTGGTGTGCAGTGCTCTATAGCATCGTTTTGAGGGTAGGAGTTGAAACAGTTTATGTCCAGGATGTGAGGGATCTGTAAATATTTTCACGGCCCTCTGAATATAGAATTCAGCATAGAAAAGTAGGCAAATGGCCCTGTCAGAAATTATGGGAGTTATAGTCCAGCATTTGTATTTGATTCAGAAGATAGTATGCCATACTATATTTAATGTGATTTTTAAAATGTCAGTTGAATCCTGGATCAGGGGTGTCAAACTCAATTTCATTCAGGACTGCATCAGGGCTTGACCTCGGGGGGGCCAAGGTGGGTGTGGCCAGGGTGGGCTTGGTCAGGTTGGTGTCACTTGTGTTGGGGTGTCTGTGATGGCCCAAGCACTCTGCCAGCGAAAACAGGCCCCAAGCTCCATTTTTGCTGGCAGAGACACCATGGGCCGGTCCTTTGCTATTTCTAGGGCAGTCAGATATAAGCACCCTGTGGGCCGCGGGCCTTGAGTTTGACACCCCTGTCCTAGACAAATCCGTTGTTATTCACCACATATTGACATTTCAATATCTCTGTGATCATGTTTGTGAAGCTAGATATCTTTAAAATATGTGGACTTCAACTCCCAGAATCCCCAGGTAACTTCTCTCTCCCCCACTCCCACTTATTCCCCCCCCCGCAAGCTAACCCCATCCTTCAGAAGCAATGTCTGAAATTTATTTATTTATTTATTTTATTTTATTTTGTCACAACAGTATACGTAAGCATAAGCATGAAACAACTATATAACATATAAGTGTATATATAATGAAAGGAAACAATAGGACAGGAATGGTAGGCACTTTTGTGCTCTTATGCACGCCCCTTATAGTCCTCTTAGGAATGGGTTGAGGTCAATGGTAGACAGTTTTTGGTTAAAGATTTTGGGATTTTGAGAAGAGACCACAGAGTCAGGTAGTGTGTTCCAAGTGTTAATGACCCTGTTACAGAAATCATATTTTCTGCAATCAAGATTGAAGCGGTTAACATTAAGTTTGAATCTACTGTTTGTTCTTGTATTATTGCGATTGAAGCTGAAGTAGTCTTTTACAGGAAGGACATTGCAATAGATGATTCTGTGTGTTAAACACAGGTTTGGATGCCTCCTCTGGCTTGGGATATTGATTTGCCTCTGTTGCTTTCTTACAATATATTCTAATCAGTATCATAGGGAGAGATTTTTGACCAATTGCAGAAATGAAGCTGAGCCAAAATTGTGTTCTCTAGCAGGCAGTGCATCTGTGAATGTGTGGCTCTGCTTACAGGAGGCACACTGGTACTGATGGTGCCACATAGCAATACCTGTCAGAATGAAAAAAAAAAGTGGATGCTAAGTGAATTGTAAACAACCGAAGGACAATTCTGAAGAACAGAACTCTGTGTTTAGATTCAACTACAAGTCCAGTCAGCTTCTCTGTAGGGACTATGGAAAATCATTTCACTTTCAACCTGAAGCAGAGATAATACAAGTGGTTTGAGTGCCTGTGGAATAAATGCCTGTTGCCTATTTTTAATGGTATCCCAGATCTGTCATATTTTTTTTATTTCTTTTTGTCACAACAGTATATACAAACAATGTCATAAATAAAACAACATATCTTGAAGAATATATATATATATAAGTAAAAAAAAAGCATCAACTATATTAATTTGATATAATGAAGGGAACAATAAGACAGGAACGGTAGGCACTATTGTGCTCTTATGCCCGCCCCTTATAGTCCTCTTAGGAATGGGTTGAGGTCAATGGTAGACAGTTTTTGGTTAAAGATTTTGGGATTTTGAGAAGAGACCACAGAGTCAGGTAGTGTGTTCCAAGTGTTAATGACCCTGTTACAGAAATCATATTTTCTGCAATCAAGATTGAAGCGGTTAACATTAAGTTTGAATCTACTGTTTGTTCTTGTATTATTGCGATTGAAGCTGAAGTAGTCTTTTACAGGAAGGACATTGCAATAGATGATTCTGTGTGTTAAACACAGGTTTGGATGCCTCCTCTGGCTTGGGATATTGATTTGCCTCTGTTGCTTTCTTACAATATATTTTAATCAGTATCATAGGGAGAGATTTTTGACCAATTGCAGAAATGAAGCTGAGCCAAAATTGTGTTCTCTAGCAGGCAGTGCATCTGTGAATGTGTGGCTCTGCTTACAGGAGGCACACTGGTACTGATGGTGCCACATAGCAATACCTGTCAGAATGAAAAAAAAAAAGTGGATGCTAAGTGAATTGTAAACAACCGAAGGACAATTCTGAAGAACAGAACTCTGTGTTTAGATTCAACTACAAGTCCAGTCAGCTTCTCTGTAGGGACTATGGAAAATCATTTCACTTTCAACCTGAAGCAGAGATAATACAAGTGGTTTGAGTGCCTGTGGAATAAATGCCTGTTGCCTATTTTTAATGGTATCCCAGATCTGTCATATTTTTTTTATTTCTTTTTGTCACAACAGTATATACAAACAATGTCATAAATAAAACAACATATCTTGAAGAATATATATACATATATATATGTAAAAAAAAAAGCATCAACTATATTAATTTGATATAATGAAGGGAACAATAAGACAGGAACGGTAGGCACTATTGTGCTCTTATGCCCGCCCCATATTGTTGTGACCCAGGCCCAAGTAGGTAGTAGGAAACTCAGTCAGTGAAAAAACAAACTTTATTCGAACAGCTGAGAATTACTTCATTCCCAGCGTAGTTCAACTAAATTAAAGCAAATTTCTCCCAACAGAAATTCCTCAGTCCTATCACCAACTTTGGTCCAATTAGGCAAACTGCCAAAGACCTTTCTTGGCAAACATTCAGAAGACACAGATACAAAAATAAATGCAAGAAGAAGAAGCTATCAATGTTGTTTTCTGGCAAAGCCCAAAAACCATTGCTGGTCTGTTTTTTGTTTGTTTGTTTGTTTGTTTACATTTATATCCCGCCCTTCTCTGAAGACTCAGGGCGGCTTACAGTGTATAAGGCAATAGTCTCATTCTATTTGTATATTTACAAAGTCAACTTATTGCCCCCCCAACAATCTGGGTCCTCATTTTACCTACTCTTGCCCCTACTCCCGAGTCGTCCTCTTTGCCTGAGCTGCTCCTGCCTTCTGGCAGCTCTTCTCATGCATGCATTAATAACAGGTTCCTCCTGTTCCTCTCACTCACTACTATCAGTCTCTGGAGGCTCTGGAGTCTGCACCTCAGCCCCATCGCTGTCTGACTCCATTGCCAGCTCCACAGGCTGCTTGCAGACCACACATATAACCATAAATACAGTCATTGGACTTGTTTCCCACAATGATTTGTGCAAGCCATCGAGTAGTAAAGATGATCTCTTTCTAAGACCTGCACTCTATTCATTTTTGCCTTTAAATTCTAAATGTGATGTGCAAAATTCATCACTACTCTAATCTATGACCCATGAGCATTAGAGATATATTTTCCTCTTTAGGTTTTGCTGAGACTTCCAATGGGTAAATTCCAATTTGTTTATATTTCTTTTTCATTTAATACAGAAAGCTGCCTTAGACTACTAGTCTATCTCTATTTCTAAATCAGACTACTTCTCAAAAACCCACTAAAATTGAGATTATAAAAACTGCTCTTGGATTCTTCTGCATGCATAGTCTCTGAGCTTCCAAAAAGGAATCATGTTTAGTGGAGATCACCCAGAATGTCACATGACTTCAATAATATTTTGTCAATTACATTTCTTCTTAATAGGGCCAACTTTCTACGCATGATTCTTCAATGTGTTTGGCCAATCCCTCTGGAATCCTTTTTTGAAAAAAGAGGAAAATAGCCAATAGCAACCCAGGTTCATCCTTCTTTCTGCCTTGTTCTTCAACTTATTTTAATAATCTGATCCATGAACTTCTGGCATCTCAATATGAAGCCATACAAAGTGTGATGATGACATCTTTACAAAAAAACATCCACAAAAAACAAAGGAAAAAAAAATCTCAAAAACCGACCAACAAAGAACTGAATCCAATGATGTGAAAGTAATGAGGTCAATTTAAATTTCTTTTAAAGAGAGCCATGCTTGCTGATACAGCACACTCTCTCAATTACTCTCTCCTCAGATAAGCCAGAGGTTGGGGAGCATTGTGGTGAAGGATACATTAAAACTGACTTGATAACTCAAAAAACAGCATTGTTTATAGTCAGCTACAATCAACCTGCATGAAAAGATCATTGTGTATCAGAATACATTAGAGATGCAGGCATTGTACTTGTACTGTGTATGCTTTTTTTTTAACGTCCCCAGAGCATTTATTAGTGAAGCAGAAGATATTTCACTCTGTTTGGGTTAAGTGACAATAAATCATCATCATCATCATCATCATCATCATCATCATCCAGCACAGTTATCTCGTTTGCTATGTATACTGTCATTTTGTGTAAATAACAATAAGAATAACAATAATAATAATAATAATAATTGCTATACCTGGTGACAGCAGAATCGATGAGAAACAACTTGAAAAAGTCACCAGATATCAAGATTTGAGAATCGAATTGCAGAGACTCTGGCTTAAACCAGTGCAGGTGGTTCCAGTGGTACTCGGCACACTGGGAGCTATGCCTAAAGACCTAGGCAAGCACTTAAAAGCAATTGGCGCTAACAAGATCACCATTGGTCAGTTGCAGAAGGCCACCTTATTGGGATCTGCTTGCATAATTTGCCGATACATCACACTTGGGAAGCATTCGACTAGTGATCTGTGATACAAAATCCAGCATAGTTATCTCATTTGCTGTGTATACTGTCATCGTCATCATCATCATCATCATCATCATCATTATTATTATTATTATTCGCCGATCCATCACGCAGTCCTAAACGCTTGGGGAATGTTCGACTAGTGATCTGTGATACAAAATCCAGCATAGTTATCTCATTTGTTGTATATACTGTCATTTTGTGTAAATAATAATAATAACAATAA
The DNA here is from genome assembly GCF_028640845.1 of Ahaetulla prasina. Taxonomy (NCBI): domain Eukaryota; kingdom Metazoa; phylum Chordata; class Lepidosauria; order Squamata; family Colubridae; genus Ahaetulla; species Ahaetulla prasina. Next base: position 129,930,758 of record NC_080542.1, on the reverse strand, counting down.
CAACAACAACAACAACAACAATAATAATAATATTTACATCTTAAGAAAGTACTTGGTTGATACCTAGGACGCTGGCAGCAACCCGTATCACCAACAGCACCAGTCAATGGTATTTGTGATGTCTTTTTGAATGTTCAGTTGACTGAGTTTCATGTTTAATGAATAAAGATAATAATAATAATAATCTGCCGACTATGCATCAACAAAGTCAAAACTGTTTCACATTTAATATGTGAATACAGCAAAATTGCACAAACTGATTAGAAAGCTAAACACGACCGAGTTGCTAAATTAATCCACTGGTCATTATGTAAAAAATATGACTTACCTGTATCCAAAAAAATCACGGAAGCACAAAGTGGAAAAAGTCACCAAAAATGAAAAGGTGAAGTTCTTGTGGAACTTTTGAATACAGATGGATTGTCAATTGGAACACAATATGCCAGATATCATGGTTGTCGAGGGCCAAAGCATACAGTTTATTGATATCGCTGTACTAGGAGATGCTAGAGTCGAAGAAAAAGAACTGGAAAAAATCATGAAATATTGAAACCTGGCCATCAAAACTATAAGTAAGGCCTTGGAAGAAATATGTAACCGTGATACCCATTATCATTTGGTGCCATGTCCAAGAATTTTACAAAACACATCAAGAAATTGCAGCTTCCTTCAATAACACCAGTGGAACTGAAAAAAACTGCACTACTTGGAACATCATATATTTTAAGAAGATACTTGATTGATACTTAGTAGGCTGACAGCAATCCATATCAGCCATTAGCACCAGTCAATAGTATTTATGATATATCTTTAAATGTTGATTGAACTGAGTTTCATGTTTAATGAATAAAATAAAATAAAATAGTAGTAGTAGTAGTAGTAGTAGTAGTAGTAATACTGTATTTCTCCAAAAAGACAACCCACCTTGAAAAGAAGCCCTATCATATTTTTGAGCACATGTTGCTACTGGTGGCCTCCCATCGACCAGTGCGCTCCCATAGGGAGAGTCTCCTCAGGGTGCCGTCGGCCAGACAATGTCGGCTGGCGACCTCCAGGGGGAGGGCCTTCTCTGTGGGGACTCCAACCCTCTGGAACGAGCTACCACCAGGGATCCGCCAACTCCCTGATCTCCGGACCTTTTGACGCGAGCTGAAAACGTTTCTGGCCCAATGGTTTTTAAATTGGGGTTTTTAGTGGATTTTTATAGTTCTTAGCCAAATTTGAATATTTGTCTTTTAAATTTGTTTTAACTTTTGTATTTGTTGTTTTAATTTTGGCTGTAAACCGCCCTGAGTCCTTTGGGAGAAGGGTGGTATAGAAATTAAAATAATAAATAAATAAATAAAATAAAATAAATAAATTAAGCCCCACACACAAAATTAGACCTAATTAAAACTCTGCCTTCCCTGGGGTGCAGGATGTGGGGTGAGGCACACAGGTAAAAAATAAGCTAGGGTGGGGAGGGGGTGGTGGTGGAGCTGCCCTCGCAGGCCCTTACCAGGCCTCGCACACCCCAACACCTGCCTCACTTTCTTCTGTGGCTGGGGCAATGTGTGCGAATGGCAGCAAGTGGTCGCAGAAGAAGTGGGCCAGCAGCGGGCTCCTGCTGGGCGGTACTCTCGGTGCCACTGCCACATCAATAATTAAAACCCTCCAAAATTTTTGGCAGGGGTGGTATTCACTTACCTTTGCTACCGGTTTGCAAATGTGAGAGCATGTAGAGAGAGACCTACACGCATGCACATAGCATTTTGCGCATGTGCAGAGCGTATAAAATGACATCGGGACAGGTGGGCGGAGCCTCCCACAGTTGCTGCTACTGGTTCATACACCCTGGACAGAACTGGCTGAATTGCACCACTTGATTTTGGACTGGTCAAATGTGCCACCCTTACCATTATCAGAGGAAAAATAGTGAAATACTGAAAGAATCATGATGCCGTATGAAATAAGAATTTCATAATAAGAAATAAGAATTTCATAATAAGAGCCTGAATGAATTCACTGCAAATACTTGAGCATCCTTCAAGCTGACAGCATCAAGCACACTGAAGTCAAGAAGAAGGTTAGAAGTGAATACATTATGCAAGTGAGAAGATCTTAAAAGTCCAGATTCAGTGAAAGAAATACCATCCAGGCAATTAACACATGGGCAGTTTCAGTGATTAGATACACAGCTGGAACAGTGGACTGGACTCAAGCAGAACTAAAAGCCTTGGTCAGGAAGACCAAAAAAAAAAAAATAATGACAATGAATCATTATTCATGCAGCAGTGTTGATAGAATCTACTTACCAAAGAACGTTGCAAATACACCAAACAGTTGAAGAATATCTGCAAGACTGTGAAGATACACTAAAGTTATTATACCAGGGGTGTCCAAACTTTTTGCAAGGAGGGCCAGATTTGTTGAGGTGAAAATGTGTGGGGGCTGACCATTCAGCCTCACATTCTTTGAACCATAAATGCAAATGAACTATTTTATGAAAGGCTAAACAAATAACTTAACTGCACTAATGTGAAGGGTGATACTGAGATCTCGACTGCATTATATAGCAGTCATAGCTCACCGTTGTGGCATTTTCATTTGACTCACGGGTTCTTGTGAAAAAGCGCTGCCATTAAAGCAGCTTCCAGTTCCTTCCATTTTTCGCCGCATTCGTTCCCAGTTAGCTTGTTGTGGTTAGCATGTTTCATCTGGTAGTGCCTCTAGATATTGAATTCCTTTTCGTATTTCAGTGAAAAAAAATTCCAATTTCCACTTGTCCTGGAAACGGTGGCCCTCGCCGTCTACTTTCCTTTTTTTAGTTACAGTCACCATTTTAGAGATGGGCACACAAGCTCACAAGGGTCACATGGCGAGAGTGCTAACTCAGGTCTACTGCCATCTTCTGGTGAAAAATATGGCTGAAATGCTCTGCAGAGCAGGGTGGCTGTGGAGCAGGAGTCAACAGGGGACAGCTGCGGGAACCGCTGTGTAGTGAAGGGAAAAACGCTGGCTGGCGGAGATGAGTGACAGGCTGAGCCAGAGGGGAGAAGACAATGTGGGCCACTCAAAATTTGAACTTGAGCCGCAATTTGCCCCCGGGTCAGTCTTTGGACATGCCTGCATCATACCATGATTGCTTACTAAGTATTGGAAGGACCGAACAGGAAAATTGAAGAAGGATTAAAGCATACAAAGGCATAACTGAGAAGACAGCAACAGACAGTAAATGCCACTTTGCAAACAAGTTAAAACAAATAGTGGACCACCTGGTTCGCTGCTGCAAAAAATTACCCTGAATGCACAATGGAATGACAAAGTAGCAAGAATAGTGCATTGGAAGATCTGCAAGAAAAACCATTTGCCTTCAAGTAAAAACTGGTAGGACCACAAAATCGACAAAGTAATAAAAAATGAAGACACTAAAATTCTTCGGAATTCTAGAATTCAAACAGACAAGACCTGCCACATAACACCCCAAAGTTATCAATTGTCATTAAAAAACAAAACAAAACAAAAAAAGCCTGGATGGTAGGCATTGCAGTACACGGAGACTGCAGAAAAGAAGAGAAAAAAAAAAGGCAGAAAATCACAAAATACAAAGATCTGCAAATGAAAGTAGAACAACTGTGGCAAAAATAATACCAATAGAATTAGTCTCTTGGGTGCAATCCCACATATAGAGCAAAACTTGAATACCATCAGCATTGACAAAAATCACCATTAGTCCAGATCCTTGGGAAGGACTCAATAGGTACATAAAAATGCCAAATCCATTCTAAACATCTGGCTTACTGAGCAATAAATCATAGTCATAATGATATGAGGTTTTTGCTCTGTTATGCAATTGCTAAGTCCATACGGATCTTTAGTAAGGAATATAACTTGACAAGAACCCGATTTGCCATTATTTGGTCTCCATGATAATTATCATTCCCATCATAAAGGTTAAGATTCTGCCTGTCAGGCCAAGCACAATCAAGACCATTTCATAACAAGTGCTGCATAGTACGATTTCAGTGAAAAATGAATGAATGGAGCAATCTTTCTAATAGGAGTTCTGCTAAAGATTATCAAAAGAAAAAAAATGAGAATATCCCATTCCTTGGAGAATCAGGGAATATGAAGTTTTAAAATATAATGAGAACAAAGGACTATGTGACTGTTTAATCTGACGATTGAACACTTTCTCAGTGAAGGATGTTTGTACTCGGATGAGGAAAAAGTAGTTTTCAGAAACGCATAGCCTACTCCCTGTCAGTCGATATGTCTGTGTATTTTTTTAGAATTCTTGAACACAGGAGAGTTGTAGAAAGTGTTTGTCAGGAATTAATTGATCTGGTGACCTGATTTTTATTTGAAAGGTTTTCATCTTGCATACTATTTCCCAAAGCAGGGAACTTGGTAAGGAAACCAGCTGTGTAAGGAAATCATCTTGTTTGAATTGGCCGGTATAAGTCAGGTGATGCCTAGGGAGCTGGCCTTATCATTAAACACAGTTCAGTGGCAATATAGCACTCACTTCCAAAACACAGATGTAATCAGAAATGAAAACCTCAATTTAATTATACTTTCAGGAGTTTATGGCTAAAACTTTACCAAATTAATTTTCTGGGTGTGCACAATACACTGAGCCAAAGCTAACTAAAAAAAAAAAAAAGGCGGGGTTTATACAATATGTTGGGACTCCTTCTATACCTTCTCATATTAGCTAACACTAACCAAGATTAGCATGTCATGCAAAGACATCTTCTAGGTCACAAGCTAATCTGGTTAAATGTGTTGTGTAACATTGTCTTATTCTTTCGGCAACTTGGGAAATATTTATTATAAATTATAACAGTAACGGAAGAGACCTTGGAGGTCATCTAATTCCTGCTCATGCAGGAGACCTGTAGTAGGGATTCGAACCACCGATCTGCCGACCTTTCTGATCAACAAGCTCAGTGTCTTAGCCACTGAGCCACCTAGTCAGGCTTAAATAGAATAGAGATTAAATTAAATAGAGATATAATACAATATATTATTGCATGATATGTTTTCCTGTGTTGGAAGCACAAAAGTGCTGCCATGGTGAGAGGATTTGCATGATATGAATGGAGGAGGAACATGTTTACTTCTTTTCAAGTCAAAAGTATAAGAACTAATTTCAATGTTCTTAATCATTTTTCTGGACAGGGACTCAAGGTGTTCCTGTAAACCAACGGTATTCTTTTTAATCTTTCAGAATTTCCATCCCAAATGTGTATTTCTGGTTTTGGTTTGCTTTTTGGATGTCAGATTCCCTTTTTGTCACATCTGTACCTGGAAGCTGGAAGAGGTTTTTACATTTAATAGGTTGCTTTAAAGTGCTGGATAGGATCACTGTTATCTAAATTCAAGCCCTCCCTTGGCCATAGTTCTCACAGAATGGATTTGCAGCAATGCCTCTCTTCCCGGTCTAAACTAGATCTCAGGGACATTGGGAAGATCGGATAAAGAGATTCCTGTATGTGCCATCAAGAGTTTGCAGAGGAAAGGCAGGAGAAGAGAATAATAAAGAAATAAATAGAAAGTGAAGGACAGGCATGGATCTTCAGTAGATCAGAGGATGATGTAAGAACAAAATGGAGGGTTTTCAGTAATGCTGCCTGAGAATCCTTCAAAGCTTTAAGAAAAAGGCAAAAGCATTCTCATTCCAAAGAGATTGCTTTGGTCTGGAAGACTTACGCTGGAAAAAAAGAGCAGATATATTTTTTCCTAGTGAGGTCAAATTATTATTGTCTGGTCATTGAAGAAGAGAGTTGGAGTTTTTTTCAGTGTTTGCAATTTTCTACTGGGTGGAATGGTTATTAGCTGTTCTCATTAATGCGAATGAATGAATGAATGAATGAATGAATGAATGAATGAATGATTTAAAAATCCTCTAAACTACATTTAGAAAAGACAGAAAACAGGTAGCAGATTATTTTGTGGAAGAAGAAAATTGGGGGACTTTGAAAAAAGGAAAAATGCTAGTCACAAAATAATATTCATTAGCCATTTGTAAAACCAGAATACCCAGAGAAGGAAAGGCTGTATGCAGCTTCTGATTAAATGATGTGGTAGGAAGGATGGGGAGACTTGAAAGAAATGGTTTATGGACTCAGAAAGAACAGTGGGGGGCAACTACGGCCCCTTTAAGACCCGTAGATTTCAGGTCCCAGCATGCTGGCTCAGGAATTCTGTGAGTTGAAGTTTCAGAAATCTCAGGAATTCTGGGAGTTGAGGTCATAAAGGGACCATAGTTGCCTACATCTGAGAAAGAAGATTCTCATCAGGAAACATTTGATTCACTGGAGGAATAGAGAGTTCATGATTCAGCTTTGATATTCTAATATATGCTGCTGGTTTACCTAATGCTTCCCATCCTGAGAATCTCCTGCCGGCCACATCTACCTGCCACATTAGAGGGGAAAGGAGGGAATGTTGTGGGTCCCATTCCCAAGGGAGATACACCTGATGGGACCCAGAAGAACGGCCTTCTCCATGGTGGCTCTCTGGAACATCATTCCCTGAGGGATTAGAACGGCCCCATCCTAATTCTCTTCTGGAAGGCACTAAAGACCTGGTTCTGCCAGTGGGCCTGGGGAACCCAGAGCGGGATGGAGCTCATTAAATGGATTGTGTGATCGGATGTCGCTGGGACAGGCCAGAGGTGATTTTATTACATTAATTTAATTGATTTTTTATGAGTTTTACTGTTTTTTAAATGTGTTTTTTATATTCTGTAAGCCGCCTTGAGTCGCCATGGGTGAATAGGCAGCAATATAAATCTAATAAATAAATAAATAAAATATACTTAGTGACTATTACTTTTTATATGTGAGTCGTGCTTTTCAATGACAGTGTCAGGGTTCCTTGGAAAACTGACAGACAGCTTAAAACGTTTTCATGAGATTCTGCATAAGAATTATTTGTGAGGTTCTCAAGGCTGAAAGTTAAAGATATTGACTCAAAGCCACTCACACAAACAATAGACATGTCCATGGCCACACACAGATATTCTTCAAGGCTTTCTTACTCAACCCTGACTCTTTGTTCTCAAGCTTGTGTGTTAATAATCACAGGAGAGAAAGGCTGAATCTTGGATTGTGAGTGGAAGTGGTGGGCGGATAGCCAAGGAGACAAGAGTGATGGATGAGTGCAGGCAGATGTACTGAAGGGGTGGAGAGATGAACCAAAGAAGACTGAAGACATGGGTGGAGGAGAGCAGAGAATTTTGAAGGAAACAGGGGTGAGGACCCAGGAGAAGACTGGAATGTATGAAGTGGAGACACAGCTGCTCCAAGATTTCTCCAGCCTTCTTGGTAGCCAACAAACAAGCCTAGATATTGGAGCTCTTTCTAGATTCTTGGCAGGACTGAATGTCCACTGCCTAAAAAAGAACTTGTCTGGGAAAGAATAGGCATATGCTCGCCCTTGAAAGCCCAAAGAGACTTGCCAGTCAGAAGAGAATATTTTGAGGCTGACACATGTTGAAACAGCAGCAGCTGAGGCTCCAACTGAGCCAGCAAGTTAAGGATTAAATTCTTCAGTGCAAAGTCTCCCTTAGCAACCAAGGTGGGAAGTCAAATATGTATAGGTCTACTTTTAGTTAACTGTCCAAGCTCCTCTTGCTAGGAAGCTACTTTTATATATGTAAACCTGCTTCTCTTTTTAAAAACATAAAACAGATCTCTTTGGTTAATGCCAGTTTCTTTCGGTAAAGACCATTAGACTTAATTTGTTGGAGTTGCAGTTTATTATTCCGCTCAGTCATTTCTGTTAACGAGATGTTAACAGCACAGGTTTGGCTCAAGATCCATTGCAGGTCGCTTAAAATCAAATAAAATCAAATAAAAATCAAATAAATAATAATAATAAAAAAACCTCATTGAAGGTAATCTCAGATTCTGAGGATTTCACACAAACATCCATATACAGTATACACCTCTTGGCAGTGGTTTACTTTTCTGAAATGCTTTCTTTGACAAAACCTGAACTTCTCCACCATTGCAATTATACTTAAAGCAGCTCATCAACTTGGTAACAATTACCGTATATACTCGAGTATAAGCCGAGTTTTTCGGCACGTTTTTTGTGCTGAAAAACGCCCCCTCGGCTTATACTCGAGTCTACCCTTGCAGAGCTGACCCAGGGAGAGGGTTTTTTGCCCTCGGGAACAGCTGGGCCGGCAGGACGAGCCCAAATGCTGCCGGCATGCTTTGCCAGCTCGGCCGGCTCGTTTTGGGGCGGCGGCTGGCCTCCGGCGTTTTCTTCCGCCGCTTTTTGATGGCGGCGGCGGCGGTGGTCGGCGGAGGGGCGGGCGGAGGGGCGTTGACATTTCGCCCCTCTCACTCGTCCTCCTCTTGCCCGCGGTGGGCGGAGGCGTTGTCACCTCGCCCTCCTCTCCAGCGAAATTGAGTGCGGCGGCAGTGGGGTGGGTGGGTGGGGAGGCCGCCGTGAAGTGCCGGCTGGGGAGCCGGGAGCCAATCCGGGCTCCCCAGCCGGCACTTCACGCGGCCTCCGCCGCTTGCACTCAATTTCGGCTGGAGAGGAGGCGAGTGACAAACGCCAAGCGAAGAACTCTCTTTATTTGTTTGTCACTCGCCCTCGGAGGCGGAGGGGCGTTGTCACCTCGCCTCCTCTCCAGCGAAATTGAGTGCGGCGGCAGTGGGGTGGGTGGGTGGAGGCCGCCGTGAAGTGTCGGCTGGGGAGCCGGGAGCCAATCCGGGCTCCCCAGCCGGCACTTCACGCGGCCTCCCCCTGCCGCCGCACTCAATTTCGGCTGGAGAGGAGGCGAGGTGACAACGCCAAGCGAAGAACTCTCTTTATTTGTTTGTCACTCTCGCCCTCGGAGGCGGAGGCGTTGTCACCTCGCCTCCTCTCCAGCGAAATTGAGTGCGGCGGCAGTGGGGTGGGTGGGTGGGGAGGCCGCCGTGAAGTGTCGGCTGGGGGCCGGAGCCAATCCGGGCTCCCCAGCCGGCACTTCACGCGGCCTCCCCCTGCCGCCGCACTCAATTTCGGCTGGAGAGGAGGGCGAGGGTGACAAACGCCCCCTCCGCGGGCGAGAGTGACAAACAGAGTTCTTCTCGCCCCTTGGCGTTTGTCACCCTCGCCCTCCTCTTACTCGTCCTCCTCTCGCCCTCGGAGGGGGCGGAGGGGGCGTTTGTCACGAATACATCCCAATAAAATGCAAAGGTTTCAAAGCATGTTTTGGAAAAGCAGCGAGGGATGGGGGGAGAATGCTGCCTTGAATGTGAAAGAAACGTGGAAAACTCCAACTACAGTATAAAAAAAAAACATTTGCACTCAGTACTTTTTATTTTATTTTATTTTTTGCCAAGTTTTCCCCAGGGTTTTTTTCCCCCCCTATGGAAATTGGGGAGGTGGGGAGAAAGAGGTGAAAAGAAAAGCCTCTTGGAAAGCGAATCTGGCAAGAACAAACAATTTCTCCCCGAGAGGGGGCAGGAGGAGGAGGAGGAGGAGAGATGGGGCATTGCAAGCTAGGGTGGGAAGAAGGAGGAGGAAGAAGAAGGAGGCAAAAGAAACCGACCCTCGCAGATCAGCAAATTAGCTTTCCTTCTCCAAACCAATTTTTTAAAAAAAAACCGTTCTACCCAGAGCAAATGGCAAATAAGCAGCCCGTTTTGAGTCTGATTATTGTTTGCGGTGGTTGCCCTCTCTGATCTCCTTGTACATGACAAGGCACCTCTAACCCAGCGCTTTGTGTTTGTTATTGGTAATTCTCCTCTCCTTCTTCCATTGGAGTCCTCTCCTTCCTTTCCGAGCAGGCGGGCGATTTACCTTCTCTGCCTCTTTTATTTTCCTGGAGGTGGAGGTGTATTCCTAAGGATGCCTTCAGTGCTGGGGAAGGAGCCGATCCATGGAGGAGGGGCTACGCTGCCGAGCCGCTGCTTACAGAGGCGAAAGAGCCAGGAGACCTTGGCATGGGTGGGCGGCTGGTGTAAGGCAGGGCAGAACCTTGACCCGCAAGGATCCCGGGAGGTGGGGGACGAAGAGAGGCAGAGAAGGAGGAGGAGGAAGGAAAAGAAAGAAAGGGGAGTGAAAATAAGAGCAGTCCGAGCAATAAATAAATATTGCTGGGCTGCTTTCCAAAAATCCTCAGCACGGAACTAAAAGTTGCAAGTGTTTTGTGAGTTCAAACAGTCCCTTCCAGACTAACACGTTTCATTAAAAGATACAAAGTTTGGTAAACTGAAGCTCGCTCTGTCCAATGCAAAAAAATCATCATCATCATATAATAATAATAATAATAATGATAATAATAATAATAATAATAATGATGATGATAATGATAATAATGATAATGATAATGATAATAATAATAATAATAATAATAATAATAATAATAATAATAATAATGATAATGATAATAATAATAATAATAATGATGATGATGATAATGATAATAATGATAATGATAATAATAATAATAATAATAATAATAATGATGATAATAATGATAATAATGATAATGATAATAATAATAATAATAATAATGATGATGATGATGATGATAATGATAATGATAATAATAATAACAATAATAATAATAATAATAATAATAATAATAATAATAATAATAATATTCAGCCGTGCTTACTTTGATGGCAGCCTGGCGTAAAATGGGGGCAGGGGATACATACACAGTTAGGGAAAAATAACAAAACAATGTTTTGGGCTCAATTGCAGTCTTAAATTGAGGACTACGGTACTTGCAATTTGAACCTTATTGGACACTTCATTCCTGGAGGGTTTTTAAAGAACAGACTGGACAATCCTTTGTCTGAAACAGTATAGGATCTCTTGCTTGAGGAGTGGGACTGGACTAGAAGATCACTGTTAGTTTGGGATATGTTCAGAGCCCACACATCTGATGACATAAAAAAATTGGCAAAGTCATCTCAAGTCACTTTGGCCGTTATTCCAGGTGGGCTTACATCTGTATTGCAGCCCCTAGATGTCAGTTTAAATAAACCTTTCAAGGACCATGTGCGAAGGATGTGGCATGAATGGATGACATCTGGTCAAGCTCGTCTGACAAAAGTTGGAAATCTGAGAAAGCCAGACATAGAACTAATAGCACAGTGGGTTCGTGATGCATGGGAAGATATTCCAGAGGACATGGTGCAACGTGCCTTCAAGAAATGTGGCATTAGTAATGCTATGGATGGCAGTGAAGACAGCGCATTGTATGAGAGTGACAGCAGTGATGATGACGACTGTGAACTCAGTGATGACGACAACGTATATGCGGATAACATCACAGAAGCTGAAGTAGCTGAAGCTCTGTTTGGACAAACAGATGATGAGGAGGAGAACTCCAGTTTTGAGGGATTTTAGCTCTCGTTAGCTTGGTTGCTGTTACTTTTAAAGATACTGTATTTTTGATACCATATTCTTTTTGGGGACCCCCTTTTGCACTTTTATTGTTTTTCGTTCAAATAAATATTCATGTTATTTTACTTGGCTCTATCTTTATTTTTTACATTGACCAGTAGCTGCCTCATTTCCCACCCTCGGCTTATACTCGAGTCAATAGTTTTTCCCAGTTTTTGTGGTAAAATTAGGTACCTCGGCTTATATTCGGATCGGCTTATACTCGAGTATATACGGTACATCATCACTGGAATAATATAACCCTGGAGGCTTCCTTGGCGACAAAAAGGAAGTAGAGACCTGTGGGAGGATTGTAGAGATAGCAGTCAAGTCATGCAAAACAATAGAGGAAGTACAGTAGTCCTTGTTTAGCAACTGCTTGTACGATAACAATTCAGAGTTATGGTGGCGATGAGAAAGTAACTTTACAACCAATCCTCACATTTATGACATTTGCAGATCTGCAAAGAAAGAAAAGAACCAGTAAAACAATAAGAATGTAAAATCATATGCAATAGAGAGCAGAAGATGTTCTGCTCTGTGTTGGAATCTACAGTGGCTCCACATCCTAACTGAAGATCTAGACATGTCTTTTCTTCCAGGATCCTAATGAATAGGTTGGACTCACAGATCATTTCATTTTAGCCTGATGGGTTTGTTTATTATATTATGCACAGTCTTTGTGGTTTAGAAAACATGTTTATGCCCAAGTATTATGTATAAAACACATGATGCTTTTTTCCAGTCACGAGTAAAATAAATCCTAGCGCAAAATGACTGTGAACCCAGTTGTGACGGCTCATTGTCCAATTGGTATGCAGCATTTATCTCTTGGTTTTATTTTCTGAAGTTTTGTCATGCCAAAATATAAGCAGGTTGCCCCCTTTGGAAGACATCTTCGTGGAGTGGTGCAATCTTTCAAAATGAATCTGGGCAATGTAAGCCAGATTACTTTTTTTTTTTTTTGCTGTTCATTAAAGCAACCTGACATTTTAGACAAACATGCCAACCCCCATCCTTCATCCCCAAAAGTTGTTGCTGAATTAAGGGCCTGAAAGAAAGTCGGTTTGAATGGCAGAAAGGTCTTGCATGCTTCTAAATTATTTCTGCTGCATGCAAAACCATGCACTGTGTATTTTAGATCACGTCACTTTTTTTTTTGGCTGGTTCTGTTGTAATTTTATAGCCTGGGTCTTGTCTGCCCTTGATTTAAACCCAATTAAATATTGGAATATGCACATATTTTGTTTCTTGTTCTTAAAGGTTTTGCTTTGAACCTGTCCTCTTTGTCTTATTCATAGAATGTCAAGAAGATCGACAGAATTATCTTCCCCTTATAACCCTTCTGTGTTTTCTTCTAACTTTTCAATTTGTACAAAACCAAAAGCAACAAACCTATAATAGAAAAAGTAAAATAGCAACGCAATTAAAAAAAACATTTTATGTCTTAAGATCATTTGTCTTGGAGGAGGGGAGAGAAAATCCATGGGAGCAACTGAGACCTGATTCCTTGGGTCAAATTTGTCTTGGTTGCAAATTGCTTTAGCTCCAAAGTGAGGAACTGATGAATTTTCAAGCTTTGTGTAGTCAGCATGCCAAATAGTTCTGCTTCTAATATATACAGACATCTCTGCAGCCTGGAATTAGGAAAAGTCATCCTTTGGCTCAAAAGAAAGCACATATGCCTGGGAAAAATTTTTTTTTTTGCCTCTTTGAGTTTTCTCTGAAAGTTAATTTATTAGTTGGCATTTGTACTGGGTATTGGGCCCAAACCTTCTCTCATCAAAGGCGATGGGAATCTTGCCACTGATTTCAACGGAAGCAGGTGTGAGCCCTTAATGAGGCGTGTGGCAGAGAAAGTGTGTATACACAGTGAGCCTGGAAATTGTCAGTGTTAGAAACCTCAGGCAAAGCCATTTATACCAATCCTGAAATGCACTGAATGGTACATGCTGGTTGGCATTTAAAATTTGACAAGAAGGCGGGGAGGGGGGACTATTGAGCAGAACAAAATTCAAACAAGGAGATACTGTCATGCTGGAACAGTTCACCCCTCTCTTGGCAAAGTTAGAAAAATCTTGAAGAGAGTGGCAGGATGGTGGTAATAAATGAGCAACGACTAAGCTAGATCACAGATCAGAGGAGGGCTTGTGCCACTGACCTGTTTGTGTATGAGCTTGTCTTTAGAAGCACAACATTGCAACATTTGAAAGTCAACCTCAAGTGACTCCTCTTCCTTCTGTTGAACAACAGTCAGGGTCATTAGTTCCAAATCAAAGCACATGCTTTACCTATAACGTGTCCTAGAGTTAGATCTTGATAACTCAGGTTAAAAATGTTGAGTTGCTGGTAGTATCTAGGGACATGCTCAGGAAAGTTGAAAAGGTCAAAATGTTGGCTATGTCAGTCAAAGCCTATTTGCATGCATCTGATACTCTGTACATGAACTCTTGCGCCTGTGAGGTGCCCCAGCCTCGCAGGAATGGCCCGTTTCATTACCCAGGGCCGGCCTCAATGACGGGTCTTGGGACCCACAGAGGTGGCATGCATCGAGAAAGAGCCTCTGGGGATTTTTAGATAGGGAATTTTTAAGGGGAGGGAGGGTAAGGGCAGGTGTTGGGGGAAACCCGTCGGGGGGGGGGTCAGTTCCTGCGTGAGCTCGCGGTGTTCGAAGGTTGCAGGGGAGGATTGTGTTCTTTCCTGTGAGGGTGGTTCCATCTGCATGGTAAGTGGGAGGGGCAGATATGGCGGAAGTGAGGGCTCGTATCGATTTTTGGGGGTGCGTGCTCAATGTTTGAAGGTGATCACGTGCCTCGATCCCTCAGACTTTTCCCGTTCCCCAGATGGCCAAGACCCTCGGAGCCTGGGCCTCCGGTTGATGTTGTGCAATGCATGGTCCGTGGTTAACAAGGCCCCCCTAATTTGTGATCTTATCCAGGGGGGTTCCGCGGACCTTATGGGCATTACGGAAACCTGGTTGGGCACAGAAGAGGGAGTGCCCCTTGTTGAAATGTGCCCACCGGGTTTCCGAGCATTCCATCAACCGAGGGCCCAAGGTGGGGTGGGGGGGTGGCAGTTGTTATTAAGGAGAGTCTAGAGCCGAGGGAGACCACTGTACCTCAGATTGCCGGCTGTGAATCCCTCTTTGTGAGGTGGGGCCATAGGTGTCAGATGGGCTTGTTGGTCACGTACCTGGCTCCTTGCTGCGTGACAGCAGCCCTGCCAGAGCTGCTGGAGGTGCTTGCTGGAGTGGCAGTTGAGACCCCCAGACTCATGGTCATGGGGGACTTTAACTTTAACCGGCATGTCATCGACAGCAGCTCGGGATTTCATGGCTTCCATGACGGCCTTGGACCTGACTCAAGTAGTCGATGGCCCTACTCACACTGGGGGAGGCATGCTGGACTTGATTTTTATCTCTGGATAGTGGTTGAAGGATCTGGACTTGAGAGATCTAGTCACTGAACCTTTGTCATGGTCAGATCACTCTCTCCTTCGTCTGGACTTTCAGACCGCCACTCAACACCGCAGGGAGATGGGACCAATACGTTGGTTCCGTCCCAGGCGCCTGATGGACCCGGAGAGATTCCAGATGGAGCTTGGGCCGTTTCCTGAGGGTCTGGCTCACGGCACAGCTGAAAAACTAGTCGCGGCTTGGGAACTGGCCACAGCTGGGGCTCTAGACCGTGTCGTGCCTTTGCGGCCTCTGACCCGGCATAGGTCTCAACCAGCTCCTTGGTTCTCTGAGGGGCTGAGGGAGATGAAACGCCGGAGAAGACGCCTAGAGAGTTCCTGGAGGTCCAGTCGTTTGGACTGGACCTAACACTAGTTAGGTCATATAATAGGACCTACCTAGTGGCATTGAGGGAAGCGAGACGTTGTTACGTCTCCTCCCTCATTGCGTCGGCAGATAACCGCCCAGCCGCCCTGTTTTGGGTGACCCGCTTTCTCCTTCAACAGGGGGAGCAGGATCACCCATTACAGGGACGTGCCAAGGAGTTTAGTGGTTATCTATACGATAAAATCGTTCAGCTTCGGGATGGCCTGGATCAAAATTGGGTGGATCCAGGTGAGAGGTCAGAGAGCTGTCTTGTTGAGACTGTTTGGGATGAGTTTGACCCTGTGGCTCCCGAGGACATGGACAGGTTATTGGGGAGGTTGAATCCCCCCACATGTTTACTGGACCTGTGCCCCTCCTGGCTGGTACTGGCCACGCAGGAGGTGACACAAGGCTGGCTCCAGGGGATTACTAATGCTTCCTTGTTGGAGGGGGTCTTTCCTGCCGTCTTGAAAGAGGCGGTGGTGAGACCTCTCCTCAAGAAGCCTTCCCTGGACCCAGCTGTTTTAGGTAATTATCGTCCAGTTTCCAACCTTCGCTTTGTGGCGAAGGTTGTAGAAGGTTGTGGTGGCACGTCAATTACCCCAGTACCTGGATGAAACTGTCTATCTAGACCCGTTCCAATCTGGCTTTCGGCCCAGATACAGCATGGAGACGGCTTTGGTCGCGTTGGTTGATGATCTCTGGAAGGCCAGGGATAGGGGTTATTCCTCTGCCTTGGTCCTATTAGATCTCTCAGCGGCTTTTGATACCATTGACCATGGTATCTTGCTGCACCGGTTGGAGGGATTGGGAGTGGGAGGCACTGTTTATCGGTGGTTCTCCTCCTATCTCTCTGATCGGTCACAGACGGTGTTGGCAGGGGGGCAGAGATTGACCCCGAGGCACCTCACTTTTGGGGTGCCGCAGGGGTCAATTCTCTTGCCTCTCCTGTTCAACATCTATATGACGCCGCTGGGTGAGATCATCAGTGGTTTTGGGGTGAGGTACCAACTGTACGCTGATGATACTCAGCTGTACTTTTCCACACCGGGCCACCCCAATGAAGCTATCGAAGTGCTGTCCCGGTGTTTGGAAGCCGTATGGGTCTGGATGGGGAGAAACAGACTCAAGCTCAATCCCTCCAAGACGGAGTGGCTGTGGATGCCGGCACCCCGGTACAGTCAGTTGCAGCCGTGGCTGACTGTTAGGGGCGAGTCATTGACCCCAATGGAAAGAGTGCGCAACTTGGGCATTCTCCTGGATGGATGGCTGTCTTTTGAAGACCATTTGACGGCCGTCTCCAGGAAGGCTTTTTTACCAGATTCGCTTGGTCTGCCAGTTGCGCCCCTTCCTAGACCGGGATGCCCTAGGCACAGTCACTCATGCTCTTGTCACCTCTCGCTTGGATTATTGCAATGCTCTCTACATGGGGCTCCCCTTGAAGAGCATCCGGAGGCTCCAGTTAGTTCAGAATGCAGCTGTGCAGGTGATAGGGGGAGCCCCTCGTGGCTCCCATGTGACACCACTCCTGCGCAGGCTGTACTGGCTACCTGTGGCCTTTCGGGTGTGCTTCAAGGTATTGGTTACTATCTTTAAAGCGCTCCATGGCATAGGGCCGGGTTACTTACAGGACCGTCTACTGCCACCGATTGCCTCCCACCGACCCGTACACTCTCACAGAGAGAGACTCCTTAGGGTGCCATCCGCCAGGCAGTGCCAACTGGCGACACCCAGGGGAAGGGCCTTCTCTGTGGGGGCTCCCACCCTCTGGAATAAACTTCCCCCAGGACTCCGCCAACTTCCTGACTTTCGAACCTTTCGCCGCGAGCTTAAGACACACCTATTTATCTGCGCAGGACTGGCCTAGAATTTTAATTTTAAATTTTGCTTTTAAATGGGGTTTTTATTACCTTAATCATAATTTTAAATCTGGCCTAATTCAATAAGTTTTTTAAATACTGTTTTTATTTTGTATTTATTCTTGTGTTTTTATCAGGCTGTAAACCGCTTTGAGTCCTTCGGGAGATAGGGCAGTATAAAAATTTGATTAAATAAATAAATAAATAAATAAATAAGTTGCTGCTATTTTGACTTTTTAACACACTACCCCCTTTCTACCCCTGAATTTGCAAGACTGGCCTACTGGGCATAGTGAAGCAGCCATCTCAAGCAGCTCAGTCTTCAAGAATGCTGCTGAACTGAAGATAGTGCCTATCAACAAACAAAAGGGAGATTTGAGAGAAAACAAGATTTAAAAAACAATATTTTGCATGCCTTATACTTTGAGCATAAGTCAGAATTTTTTTTTTAGGAATTTGTGTGACTGTGACTTTAGCATTGTTTTGTTACTCATTAATGCAGTTACATCTTTTTCTGTCTTCTGTGCAAAAAAAAAAAAAGGACACAGCTATTTTAATGAATGGGAAAGAGCTGAAGCATTTCTTCAAAATCATTTTCAAAATACATTTAGACCTATTATGGACACTCCCAAAATTCTTTCCAGTCTTGGTACCATGAATTTGGGAAAATATAAAGAGATAGTGGAGGACAGAGTGGTCCATGGAGTGGCGAAGAGTCAGACGTGACTGGATAGCAAAACAAGAAGAATTTGCCTGGTATCCAAAACTGGCCTTTCATTAAGAAAATTTGAAGGCTATGTGTGGGTGTATATGTTACATCTTCCCTCTTTTTTTCATTCTTATGAATCACCCTTTTGGAATGTAATTATCTTTGCCTTTTCATCATTTTAATCTGGTAGTTACTTATCATACTCAATAGCCTTTTATAAACAATTGAAAGAAATTGATTTAACAGATTTTTTTAAATACTGTTGCTCCTTTTTAAAAAAAAACCCAAAACAGATTAACAAAGTTGGAAGGGACCTTATAGGTCATCTAGTCTAACCCCCCCACCCCGCCGCTCAAGCAGGAGACCCTATATCATTCCTGACAAATGGCAGTCCAATCTTTTCTTGAAAGCCTCTAGTGATGAAGCTCCCACAACTTCCAAAGGCAAGGCTGTTTCATTGGTTGATTGCTCTCAAATGGCAGAAAATTTATCCTTATTTTCAGGTTAAATCTCTCCTTGTTCAGTTTCCCTCCGTTATTCCTTGTCTGGCCTTCAGATGCTTTGGAAAACAGCTTGATTCCTTCCTCTGTGTAGTAGCTCCTCAAGTGTTGGAAGACAGCTATCATGTCTCTCCTTTATATAACTTTATATATATAAAGTTATATTTAGATATAATTTCGGATCTGCTCTGAATTGTACAGCTAGTCCTTGACTTACAACAGTTCATTTAGTGACTGTTTGAAGTCACTAAATGATGTGGCACCAATTACAGAGAAGATGAGAGAAGTCCAGCTTCACTGGTGTGGACCTGTCCTGAGAGCAGCCCTTTCTACCATTGCCAAGACTCCCTACCAACTAAAAGTCAGTGGCCGGTGACCTCACGGATGCCCAAAACAAAGATGGCAAGAAACCATCAGCAAAGATATGGAAATTGCGGGCCTGTGCCCTGGAGACAAGTTGATCATGCAAAGTGGCACTCGATGATCTGAAAAATGGACCCTGCACCTGCAGCAATATGCTAGGAAGAAGATTTAGTGACTATTCAAAGTAACAACAGTACTGAAAAAAGTGACACGACTGTTTTTCACATTTATGACCTTTGCAACATCTCCATAGTTATGTGATCAAAATTCAGATGCTTGGCAACGGATTCAAATTTATGACAGTTGTATTGTTCTGTGGTCATGTGATTGCCCTTTGCAACCTTCTGAAATGCAAAGTCAATGGAGAAGCCAAATTCATTTAACAGCCCTTTAGACAGAAGAAAGTGGACTCTGATATGGCAGTTTGAAACAAACAAACAAAAAACCCTCTGAAACTTTAAAATGTTCTTTCCAGTAGTTGCAATAGGTTGAGTCTGTTTGAATGAATGATTGTTTAGTTCAAGCACTGCAAGTCCACAACTCCCCCACCCTCCATTTTTATGAGATCTGAAGCCTCAATACATTGCTGAAAGGCACAATTTTTGTTGTCTCTTTCTTTGAAATAATGCTGGAAATACTGCTTTTAAGCCTCTAGTATATTTCTAAATCGTCTCTGGAAAGGTGCTGATGATGTTTTAAAGTCCATTGAAGGCAAGCTGGAGATTTATCAAAAGCCTCCCATAGCTGATAAGGCTGGATAGCCTGTCTGCTCTTTACTATGATCTGAATTTAGGGGTCTGGGTCTTAAATTAGATTTTGTGGGCTACCAGTTGGATAACAATAGCAATAACACTTAGACTTAGATACTGGTTCACAGTGCTTTATAGCCGTTTCTAAGCAGTTTACAGAGTTAGCATACTGCCCCCAATAATTTTTTTTTTTTTTTTTCCCGGAAGATGGCGACCAGGAAGGTTGCACCGGAGAAATGCTCTCTGTAAAAGGGCTCTTTTGAGCTCTTAGGAGAGCAGTTTCCCCGAAGATTCCTTGCTGGCGATACTCCAGAGCCGAAGGTTTTTCCAGGCTGCCGTGGATTGAGGCTGCCGAGGTTCTTCCAGGCTGCTGAGGACTCAGGCGGTGGGCGAAGAGTCAGAGACCGCCGGAGCCTGGACTGCCGCAGCCACGCCGCAGCCACGCCGCCCGCTACCGCCGCCAGCCCTGAGCCGCCACCAGCCCTGGGACTGCCGCTGCCGCTTGTGCCGCCACCGGAGCTGCCAGCCCCAAGACTGCTGCTGCCAGCTGCCACTGGTGCCGCGGAGCCACCGCCGAGCCGCCGCTAGCCCGTGGCGCCACGGGCCGCCGCCAGAGCTGCCGCCAGCCCGGGATTCCCGCTACCGCTTGTGCCGCCAGAGCTGCCGCCACACCCGAGACCACCGCTACCGCATTAAAGGCGGCTGGAGACACCCGAAACCACTAAAGCCACCCCACCAGACCGGGACTGCCGCTGCCGCTGCCGATACCGTGAGTCGCACCGCTGCCATCACCGCCTCCATCATCGCCTCCCACATTGCTACAAACTTTAAATTTCCCACCAAGGAGATAAAAGCCCAGCAACATTTACAACAACCCTAATCAACCTATCCCCCAATCGGCAGGACTGCTGCAGGACTACTGGTGAGTTCCTAGGAGACTCCAGTCTCCCGGCCTCTACTGACTTTTTGAATCTCCCGCCATTACAGCCACCTGTAAAGAAGCTTCTCCAACCACCCTATCTCACCATTTTAAATTTCCCGCCAAATCTCACTGTTACCATAGTAACTCCCTATTACCATAGCAACTGCCAAATTGACTACCATTTAAAGTTAAAGAGACAGATATAAAATCAAAGATAATTGATTAAGTGACAGACACTTAATCATTACTAAAATAAAATAATAATAAATAAATAAAATAAAATAAAATAAAAATAAAAATAAAATAAAACAAAGGAATAAGAAAGATCATCATTATGCCAGCCAGAAAATCAAACGCTGATAAAATCTTAGAATCAAGATTAACAACTATTGAACAAAACATAGATAAAAGATTACAAGCTATTGAACAAAACCTAGAAAAAAGAATTCAAAATATTGAACAAAACCTAGAAAAAAGAATTCAAAATATTGAACAAAACTTAGAAAAAAAAATTCTATCAGTTATTGAACAAAGTTTCACAGATTTGATAAAACAAATTTCAACACTAAAAAATGAAAACTCTAATGATCTAAATCTCTTCCAAACTCATCTATCACCACAAAATATACAACTTACAACTCAACCTAGACATCAAATTAATACAACACAACCCAATCAACAAACAACTACTAATCAACTAATCAGAGATGAAATGGAGAGGACAAAAATAAAATAATGCAATATTATTTGGACTTGAAAACACAAATGAACCAGATATCAATAAGATTCACAACATCATTGGAAATTATAATTCATCAACCATCTCCCCAAATGAAATAATTGCTGTCTCCAGAGATGGACCAGAATATAAAAACAGCGATGGGACAACAGCACCAAGATTTTGTAGAGTTATATGCACTAATGAGGACAGCAAACGCAAATTCATAAAGACTATAAACTCAATTGCTAAATCCAACCCTACCTACAGTAAACTTAGATCACGTCCTGACCTATCCTTTCTACAAAGGATACGCCTCGTGAACTTCGCACAGAACTTAAAAGAAGACAAGACAATGGTGAATCCAACCTATACATCGACTACCATGCTGATTGCATAAAAAATAAAACCTGCAATCAAAAAATCACCTCCAAACCCCCCATCACCCATAACAATCAACCAGCCATCCCAGTATTCAACCAAGTACCCATCCCCCTACCTCCCATTCAACCAACCATCTTACCAACTATCCAACCAACAGCCATCCAATCAACAATCCAACCAGCCATCCAACCAACCATCCAACCAACCATCCAAACAGCCATCCAAGCAGCCATCCAAGCAGCCATCCAAACAGCCATCCAACCAGCCATCCAAACAGCCACCCAACAATCCACCCAACCAGCCATCCAAACAACCATCCATCCAAACACCCAAACTACCATCCAACCATCTATACAACCATCTATTGTCCACAACCCCCAACCTACTAACACCCAAAACTACGTATGCACGCCTTACCTCTTCAACACCAATCATATCAGATCTCAAATGCAAATTGATAAATGCAAGAAGCATAGTCAACAAATTACCTGAATTTATCCTCTTATTAAACAGTGGCACATTTGATATCATTTTTGTTTGCGAAACATGGCTGAATTCATCCCTTCCTGACTCCATTATCTCAAACAAAGAATATCAAGTCTATCGATCAGATCGGGAAAACCGAAGAGGTGGTGGAGTGGCTATCTTTACAAAAGACACTGAATCTAAAAATATCCAAGTAGCACATAAACTCTCTCTTCCTGAAACCATAGTATGCGACCTATCCCTTGACACTACTCTTGATTCTTACTATGCTACAGAGCCCCCGACTATGACATTACCCACGCAAATATGCTAACCTCAATGCTAACATGGACTACCTCTTGCCCATACCCTCTTATCTTCCTTGGTGACTTAAATCTACCTCTCATTAACTGGACAACCAATGAATGTTCAACTGACCCAATCCATACTACACTATACAACGCTGTTACAAACCTAGGTCTTGAACAACTTGTAACTAACAATACAAGACTCAACAACTGCCTTGACCTCATCTTCTGCAACAATCCAAACTCAATTTACGGTATACAAATTAAAGAACCCTTTTCAAACAGTGACCACTGCATGATTGATTTTCGTCTCAATATCGTCCATACTTAATTCGTCATAACACCAGAACTCCCAACTACAACTTCAAGAAAGCCAATTACGACCTTATAAACAACGATCTTTCACTTCTGAACTGGCAAAATCTGTTTGCAACCTGCATAACCGCTGATGACCTCTATAGAATCTTCCTACTTGAAATCAATAGAGTCATTAAATTATATGTACCACGAATGACTACCATGTCCAAGAAAAACAAACTACCCATATCAATAAAAAAGCTTCAATCAAAAAAATCCTCTGGAAAAGAAACAAAAAGGCTATGTTACAAACTTCAGAAACCGTTACAGAAACATATGCAACCAAATTAAAACTGAATGCACAAATTACCACACCAAGCAAGAAGAAAACCTTTACGCACAAATTCCAATCGTGCCTTTTATAATTTTGTCAACAGTAAACTTAAAGATTCAAGATCCATCCCACCACTAAAAGATTCTAACAACAAAGAATGCAATGACGAAACAGTCAAAGCAAACCTCTTCAACATTTTCTTTGGCTCAGTTTTTGTTAACTCCGATAACACATATCCAACATTCCACAAACGAACCAGCAATGACTATGATGATCTAACTCATATAGATTTCACAGAAGACAACGTTGGTAAAGCTCTTCACAACTTAAAACCATCGCTTTCTATTGGACCTGATGGTCTATGTGCATATTTCTTAAAAACTTTCCATTAATATAGCTGAACCCCTAAGTATTATCTTTGATAAAGCTTTCACTACCAGTTCTCTTCCCAAACTTTGGTCACTAGCCACAGTCATCCCCATCTTCAAAAAAGGAGACCCCAGCTTAGTCGAAAACTACAGACCGATCTCCCTTTGCTGCGTCACCTGCAAAGTCATGGAATCTATCATCAATCAATCCATTACCTCACACTTAGAAACTAACAACCTACTCTCCAACAAACAATTTGGTTTCAGGAAAAGTTATCATGTAACTTACAACTTCTCCACTGCAAAAACATATGGACTTCAAATCTAGATCAAGGCAAATCAATAGATGCAATCTACATAGACTTCTGCAAAGCTTTTGACTCAGTAGTACACGATAAACTTCTCCTTAAACTAACATCCTATGGCATCTCAGGACCCCTCCACAAATGGATATCTGCTTTTCTGTCTAACAGACAACAAGTGGTCAAAATTGGCAATGCTTTATCAAATCCTGTTCCTGTCAAGAGTGGCGTTCCTCAAGGCAGCGTCCTTGGACCAACACTCTTTATTCTATACATTAATGATCTTTGTGACCATATCTCAAGTAATTGTGTTCTCTTTGCTGACGATGTCAAACTATTTAACACCACAGACAACACTTCTATCATTCAAAACGACCTTGACCATCTAACCGCTTGGTCTAAAATTGGCAGCTCCAAATTTCAACCAGCAAATGCTCAGTCTTACATATAGGAAAAAGAACTCTAAAACTAAGTACATACTAGATGGACATTACCTTACAGACGACCCCATCCCGTTAAAGACCTTGGAGTTTTCATGTCAAATGATCTAAGTGCCAAAGCCCACTGCAACTACATAGCAAAAAGCTCTAAGAGTTGTAAACCTAATTTTGCAGCTTCTTTTCCAAAACACCACACTACTAACCAGAGCATATAAAACATTTGCTAGACCAATTCTAGAATACAGCTCACCTGTTTGGAACCCTCACCACATCTCTGACATCAATACAATTGAACGTGTCCAGAAATATTTTACAAGAAGAGTTCTCCATTCCTCTGAAAACAACAAAATACCTTATCCCACCAGACTTGAAATCCTAGGCTTAGAAAACTTGGAACTCCGTCGCCTTCGACAAGACCTAAGTTTAGCTCACAGAATCATCTATTGTAATGTCCTTCCTGTCAAAGACTACTTCAGCTTTAATTGCAATAATACAAGGGCAACCAATAGATTTAAACTTAATGTAAACCGCTTTAATCTAGATTGCAGAAAATACGACTTCTGCAACAGAATCATCAGTGCTTGGAATACTTTACCTGACTCTGTGGTCTCTTCCCATAATCCTAACAGCTTTAACCAAAAACTTTCTACTATTGACCTCACCCCATTCCTAAGAGGACCATAAGGGGCGTGCATAAGCGCACAAACGTGCCTACCGTTCCTGTCCTATTGTTTTTCTTTTCTTCTTCCTATATATGTTTATATGTGTATATACTATATAATCTTTTTGTATGATGTTGTGACAAAATAAATAAATAAAATAAATAAATAATCTGGGTCCTCATTTTACCCACCTAGGAAGGACTGAAGGCTGAGTCAACCTTGAGCCAGTCAGAATCAACTTGCTGGCAGTGAGCAGATTTAGCCTGCAATATTGCATTCTAACCACTGCACCATCATGGGTCCTATTTATTCTTGGATGTAAGAATAAAAGTGATACAAAAGGAAAAAAGGACCATTCTGTTAATTTGTCCTATGTGAAGGCTCTCCTTGGGTATTTTTTGTTGACCCACAGAAAAAATATATATGCCAAAGTAGCAATATGTCATATAGGTATAAAGTGATAATATGTATCTTTATTACCCCAACCCAAGCCCTCAGTTTCATTTATTGAGTTGAACATGGACAACTTTACAGGTGGGTTTGGTCTGATATTAAAAAATATTTTAAAAATGTTGCCTTATTTTGAGTAGAGTCCGGGGAAGAAATGGTGAACCAAAAATGACTTCATGAAAAGCAGAGTCAACAATTACAATAGAATAAAGAGTTGATGACTAGACTGGTTATAATGTATGTAGTTGCTCTCCAGACAAGGAAGATTGCCCCAAAGTACTCCAGATCAGTTGCTAATCAAAAGGAGACTACAATATAGTGGCTTCTAAGTTTAAAACTCTGGAAGATGAAGGAATAGCCATCTTAGTCAAACCATAAGGAAATTGCTTCCAATCTAAGTGCCAAAACCCACTGTAACAACATCGCCAAAAAGGCATTTAGAGTTGTAAACCTAATCTTGCATAACTTCTTCTCCAATAAGATTACACTACTAACCAGAGCATATATATATAGACCAATTCTCGAATACAGCTCATCTGTCTGGAACTCACACTGCATATTGGACATTAATACAATTGAGCAGAAATATTTCAAAAGAAGAGTCCTTCTCTGCTCGCAAGAAAATACCTTATGCCACCAGACTTGAAATTCTGGGTTTAGAAAATTTAGAACTACGCTGCCTTCGGTACGACCTGAGCATAGCTCATAAAATCATCTGCTACAATGTCCTTCCTGTCAATGACTACTTCAGCTTCAATCACAATACATGAGCACACAATAGATTCAAACTTAAAATGAACCGCTCCAATCTCGATTGCAGAAAATATGACTTCAGTAACAGAGTTATTAATGCCTGGAATGCACTACCAGACTTCATGGTCTCATCCCAAAATCCCCAAAACTTTAACCTAAGACTGTCTACTATTGATCTCACCCCATTCCTAAGAAGTCTGTAAGGGGCATGCATAAGAGCACCAGCGTGCCTATCGTCCCTGTCCTAATGTTCCCTTTAGTTGTATTCATTTTATGTATTCAATTCATGATTATACTTATATATATTATTTAATATGTATTTGACAAAATAAATAAATAAATAAATAAATAAATAAATAAATAAATAAATAAATAAATAAATAAATAAATAAATATTCAGTAGCTACATTAGAGGCAATTAGCACATCTGAAGTTTCTCAGCCTAAGTTCTGAGTTGAAATTCAGAGATGCCTGCAGGGGATGGGGGTGGTAAAGCAAATCAAAATGGTCAGGATTATCTGTTCTAAGACTCTCCCGCCTTTTTAATATGCATCTGGATGTACATAAAAATGGAATGGGCTTTGTTTGTGGCTATTAATTGACTTTTTTGCTCCTTTTGAGGAAAACCCTTCTAAATACATTTGAGATTTTAATGGAGAAAAGCAACTTGCTCAGAATTTATCTTATTATTACATGAATATTGACTTATACCTTGATTACTATGGTTGGAGAGATACGTTTTTATAATTTTCTGTCTTGTTTGCCAAAATAACTTGGCTTTGTCTACTGTAGAGGGGGTGATCTTTTGACAGCAGTGTGAGAGTTTTAATTGGTATTTTTTGTAGGATCTTAACTCCTTTGAGATCGCCGGTATAGTGTTTTATATAAATATGCTAGATGTTTTCATGATATGTTTGATTATCATTGAGAGCAAATGGCCCCAAGTCTCTTCAAGGAAAGTAAGAAAAAATGTGTAGCTGATAACTCTAGCATTATGAGTAAGTAAACCCATGTGTACAACACCTTTTACAAACATAAAAATCTTTCTTTTACCTCAGGGGAGAAAACCCAAACAACTAGCAAAATTCAATATACAGTCTGGGCTTCAGGATATCAATATAAGTCACATGCGAGTAACAAAATCAGACTATGGAGATTCCGCCTCTGCAGGCTACATTAGCAAATATTAGCAAAAATAACATCTGACCAACTGCCACAAGGCTCAGGTTTTGTATGTTCTCATTCTGCCTACACATTGGAAATCTTTACACACTTGGGAATTTGTGTTGTCAGAAATCACATTTTCTTATGTGCATTTTCTAGGGAATTTGTTGCAAAGAAAAACATGCAAAGTGAGGGTTGAAACCTCATTGATTTATTGCTGGACTCTTTCTGTGGCATTGCAAGGTAATAATGGAGCCAAGTTTGATGTACTAGTGAAGGTGCTGGTGTAGAAACCAGGAGGTGGTTTCTCCCCCACCTTAGACATGAAAACAGCCTGGTAACTTTGGGCCAGTCACTCTCTCTCAGCCCAACCCAACCCACCTCACAAGGTTATGGTTGTGGGGAAATAGGAGAAAGAAAATTATCTATGTCCATCACCTTGAATTATTATAAAGTAATAAAAGTGGGATAAAAATCTAATTAATCATAATGATATACTCAAATTTGTGGTTCAGTCACAATGCAAATGCAAAGGCAGGAAAATATTCGTAGGGGGGAATAATATTGTTTTTCCTCCCCACCATTGATACAAGCCTATATCCATAGAGACACAGTGATTAGAATGCAGTTGTCATGTCCCCACTGGAGCCTGAATCTGTGGAGGAAGACGAGCAAGAGCTGAAGCTGAGGGAGACTTAGGGAATGGCTTCCTTGGCTTGGGGGAATGTGGGGAGGAGGCAGGTCAGAGCCCCTCAGGAGTGGGATGGCTTGCTAGCAGGGAGGAATGGGGCCAGGATGACCAACAGAGGGCAGGCAATGGATGTAATGTATTTGAATTTCAGGAGGGAAATTCGGGCGGGAAATTGCACGTTGCTGATTGGCTGATGCCTCAGCCAAAATATTATTTAAAGAGGGGGTTTTGCCTGTTGCTTTTGCTGGGATCACAATAAACCAAAGAGCTGTTGTCACTCGAGTAGTCTCCTGTCCCTTCATTGCCCGAACTTAACATTGGCGACGAGGGTGGGATTTTGAAGGCAGTGAGACGAGGAAAAGAGCTGAAGGAGCAACGTAAATCCAAACCCAGCCAGTACCGAGGGCGGATACATAGCGATGTCTAGCTATACGCCGCCAGCGCCATTCGACCCAGCCAAGAAGAAATGGGGGTCGTACATGGCTCGTTTTGAGTGTTTCCTCAAAGCGAACGAACTGCAAAGAGTATCGGATAATCGGAAGCACGCTTACTTCCTGAGCCACTGCGGGCCAGAAGTCTTTGACACCACCGAATCGCTGTTGGAACCAACCCCCATACAGTTGGTGCCATGGCAAACGTTACAGACAACACTGAGAGCGCACTACGCACCGGGAGCATCAAAGTTGGTGATGGTAAGGGGACGTGGTAGCTCAGGCTGTAAAGAAGCCTCTTATTAGAACACAGCAGCCTGCAATTACTGCAGGTTCAAGCCCAGCCCAAGGTTGACTCAGCCTTCCATCCTTTATAAGGTAGGTAAAATGAGGACCCAGATTGTTGGGGGGGGCAATAAGTTGACTTTGTAAATATACAAATAGAATGAGACTATTGCCTTATACACTGTAAGCCGCCCTGAGTCTTCGGAGAAGGGCGGGATATAAATGTAAATAAATTAAAAAAAAGTTTGTACAATGGTTCAAGCTGAGGCAAAGAGTTCAGCGAGAGGGTGAATCGATAAGCGTGTACATGGCCGCGTTGAGGAAAGCCGCAAACCACTGTGAGTATAGAGACTTGGAGGACTCCCTGTTAGAGCAACTCATTTGTGGGGTCAGGGACATCTGACTACAGAGGCAGCTGCTGTCGAAAAGCAACCTAACCCTGTTGATAGCCCTGGATGAGGCCAGGGCGCACGAGATGTCCACCAAAGCGGTGGAAACCTTGCAAAAGCCAAACATGCCAAGCGCTGCGGCAAAAGCAACGCCAGTCCACAGTGAACAAATCCAGGCCGAATCGGACGGTGAAGAAGAGGAAGAGGTTTTCCACACCGGGTGGCCGGAGAGAGGCGACCGGGACGAGTGCGTGAGTTGCGGAGGCCAACATCAATGACAGAATTGCAGGTTCAAGGACGCAATTTGTCGGCGATGTGAAAAAAAAGAACACATACTCAGGCTTGCTGAGCCTCTCAACCTTCCCGCCCAAAATTCAAACCGGCCAATCAACAGGGCGCCGGATCCGCGAAGCGGCCAGGGATTGGCCAGTTCAAAAAGGGTGCGAAGTTGAATCAGACCACTGTGAGAGTGGACCACGCATCAACATGACTAGAAAAGAAAATATTCACCAAGGCATACATCGAAGGAGTGCCGTGTAAAATGGAGGTGGACACCGGCTCATCAATTATGATTGTGTCTTGGGACACAATTGTAAAGGACCTGCCAGACGTCGTGAAACGCCAACTGCAACCCCAAAAGCTGAGAGTGCAAGACTACCAGGGAAACCGGATCCCTGTTCGAGGAGTCACGACCACCAGAGTGAAATATGAACAATTCAAGAAAACCCTGCCGATCACCATCGTAGATGGAAAACTTCCCAGCTTGCTAGGTCTGGACTGGTTCAGAGACTTGGGAATGGAAGTGACCGAGGTTCACAGATGCGGAGTCAACTTGAAGGACGAATTATTGAAAGAATTCGAGGACGTTTTCCAAGACTGCCTGGGCAAGTATGTGGGGACCCCTATTTCTTTCAGTTTGGACCCCCAGGTGGCTCCCATTAGATTAAAGGCTAGGAGGGTTCTGTTCGCCCTCAAACCCAAGATTGACAGGGAACTAGACAAATTAGTTAGCCAGGGAATACTAGTCCTCGTCGACCATGCAAAATGGGAGACACCAATCGTGATCCCAATCAAATCGGACGGATCAGTCCGAATTTGCGCTGACTATAAGGCAACGCTCAACAAAGCATTGCAAAAGAGTGCTTACCCCATTCCCGTAGTGTAACATTTGTTGCACTTGTTAGGACAAGGCCAAGTTTTCGCCAAACTCGATTTGGCCCAAGCCTACCAGCAATTACCAGTGGACGGCAAAACAGCCGAAGCGCAGACGATTGTCACACATCGGGGCGCTTTTAAATGCACTCAACTTCAATTCGGAGTTAGTGTAGCCCCCGGGTTATTCCAAAACCTAATGGAACGACTCCTGCAAGGTCTACCGGGAGTAGTCCCATATTTCGACGATGTATTGGTGTCGGCCGAAAACTTAGAAGAATTAGGGGGCAAATTGCGGAAGGTTTTGGGCATTTTCAGATCTGCGGGTCTTAAGGTTAAACTCAACAAATGCCAAATAGGAGTTGAATCTGTAGAATTCTTGGGTTACCGGATAGATAAGGAAGGCATCCACCCAACTGAGAGCAAAGTGCGAGCCATTAGAAAGGCCCCAACCCCAAAAAACAAAACAGAATTACAAGGGTTCTTGGGGCTTGTCAACTTCTATGCGGTATTTTTAAAAAAAATAAGGCAACGGTAGCTGAACCGCTACTTAAACTGCTAGCGAAAAAATCTGTCTGGACTTGGGGTAGGGTTGAGGCTAAGGCATTCGAAGGTGTTAAGAATCTCTTATCCAGTGATAGCCTTCTAATCCAGTACAATGGGACATTGCCATTAGTATTAGTTTGTGATGCATCACCCTACAGGGTAGGGGCTGTCCTCAGCCACAGGTTACCAAACAGCTCAGAAGCCCCTGTCGCATATTTTTCCCACACAATGTCCGCAGCAGAACGCAACTATAGCCAACTAGACTGAGAAGCCCTGGCTATAGTCTCTGGGGTTAAAAAATTCCACGAATATCTGTTTGGGCAGCAATTTGAAATAATCACTGACCACAGACCTTTATTGGGACTCTTGGTGGGAGACCGTCCAACACCGGTTGCACTATCACCCAGGCTGACCCGTTGGACTATTTTCCTGGCAGCATACTCGTATAAACTGTCTCACCGACCGGGCAAAGATGTGGGACATGCGGACGCTTTAAGTAGATGCCCGTTGCCAGAGACGATCGAAGACCTGACCCCAGGGACGCCTGTTAATTGACTCTTTGGACTCTGGCCCTGTCACATCTATGGAAGTGACTAGGGCATCTTACAAAGACATTGTCGTAAGAACTGTGATCGGTTGGGTGCAGAGGAGATGGCCCACTAAACCGGGGGATCATTTTAAAGAATTTACAAAAAAGTGTTTGGAACTGTCGGTACAAGGGGGTTGTCTGTTATGGGGGGATAGGGTGGTGATTCCGGACATGTGTTGGAACTATTGCATGTAGGCCACCCGGGGATTGTGAGGATGAAGAGCCTAGCGAGAAGTTACGTGTGGTGGCCACAAATGGACAAAGACATTAGCGACCAGGTAGGGAAATGCCAGGCATGTCAAGAATCAAGGCCACTACCCCCAACAGCCCCCATAAGAGATTGGGAGAAACCCCAGGGTCCCTGGTCCAGGATCCATATAGATTTTGCCGGACCGTTCCATGGGCAGACATTCTTAATTGTGGTAGATGCTTACTCAAAGTGGTTAGAAATTGTATTCATGAAAACCACAAAAGTGGAAGCTGTAATCGCAGTATTGAGGCACCTTTTTGTGACTCACGGGTTGCCCGACACTCTAGTGTCCGATAATGGCCCACAATTCACGGCCACCCAGTTTGAGGGGTACTTGGCAGAGGAGGGCATCCGACATGCCCTCTCGGCGCCTTTCCACCTGGCGACGAACGGACTTGCAGAAGGTTTCGTATGCAGTGCCAAGGAAGCGCTATCTAGAATTAGCCCTGGAGATTGGCAATCCAAAATTGATACCTTCCTGGCAGTCCAACATAGAACTCCCTGTGTAACCACCGGCCGCAGCCCATCAGAGTTACTAATGGGCAGGAGACTCCGGTGCCCCCTAGATTGATTAAACCCAACATACTCCCCTGATGGGTACCAAAACACAACAGGGAGAACCAGAACAATGACAACAGGTGACCAGGTATGGGCACATAACTATAGTGAGGGCCCAGCGTGGCTAAAAGGGACAATTGTAGGAATAACGGGCCCAAAGTCATACATAGTGGACATGGGGGATGGCCGAGTGTGGAGACGCCACATAGATCAATTACGAAAAAGAATACAAAATAATCCAGAAACCAAACAGCCAGACCCTGACTACCCATTATTTGAACCAACAGCTAACTCAAACCCGAGGTGATCAGAGGACTTAGCTGAGTTTGAAGAAGTCCAGCGATGCCAACCGGCTCCTCCAGAGGACAGCAGGGACGACTCTGCCAGTAATCCAGGGCCGGATGGCCCAGAGGAGGAGCTGGGAGGAACAAACAGTCCCTCCGACCAGCTCGACTCACTCCCAGGGAATGAATTGCGCAGGTCAGAAAGAGTTAGGAGATGCTCTGTCTACCTGCGTGACTACGTGGAAAAATAACATGCAAATATTATGCAAAAAACCTATGTAAATATGGTACAATGTGTTCTGGGAGGGGAGGAGTGTAATGTATTTGAATTTCAGGAGGGAAATTCGGGCGGGAAATTGCACATTGCTGATTGGCTGATGCCTCAGCCAAAATACTATTTAAAGAGGGGTTTTTGCCTGTTGCTTTTGCTGGGATCACAATAAACCAAAGAGCTGTTGTCACTCGAGTCGTCTCCTGTCCCTTCATTGCCCGAACTGAACAGTGGAAATGAGGAGCAAAGGAGCCCAGGTGATGAGCAAGAACTGTGATAACAAGCACAATGTAGCAGAAAGGGCCAGTTTTCCAAGACTGCCAGTTCTTAATGGCATTCCTGAATTTGACTAACCTTATTTGTAAACCTTAACCAAATAGTTATTTTATCAGACCTTTCATATTCTACCTGGCAACCATAAAAGCAAGGAGAAAAGTCTTCAGCAATTTCAAGACATCTCAAAATCAATTATGCATAGCCCAGAACAGGGGTGAAATCCAGCAGGTTCTGACAGGTGCTGGAGAACTGGTAGTGGAAATTTTGAACAGTTCGGAGTTTGGAGTTCCGGAGAACCGGCAAATACCACCTCTGGCTGGCTGCATTGTGGGATGGGAATAGAGACTTTGCAATATCCTTCCCTCAGGAATGGGGAGGGAATGTGGATTTTGCAGTATCCTTCCCCTGCAATGTCCACCAAGCCATGTCCACTAAGCCACACCATGCCCACCACACCCACAGAACCGGTAGTAAAAAAAAATGGATTTCACCACTGGCCCAGAAGAATCTGTTTAAAAAAGCAGATGATATGCAACTTTTATGAACTGGATGTGAAATAATATGTGATCATGCTTCTTCATCCTTCAGGTTGTTTGACAAAATAATCCAGGATCTCCCACAGTGCATACAATTTCTCAATATTTTATGGGCAAAGTAGTTCAACAACACTCTTCACACTATGAAACAATAATAAAAAAACCAAAGCCAGTCAGTTTATGGCACAGCTTTCTGATTCATCTTCTAAAGGTGACAATGGGTTGGTCTCACACTCTATATTGTCCTCAAGACTGAAATGACCAGGTTTAAATGATAATTCTTGAGACACATAATGTGAAGACCCAGCTCTCTGGAGAAGTGGATGGGAAGGTGGGAGGAAAAAGGAGAACACTAGATGGATAGATTCAATTACTGTAATAGTATGTGAGAATTATCATAGGAAAAAAGACAAGGAGACACAGCCAAGGAAATGGTCAGATTTAAGGCCGCTTAGCCTCAAGAAAAATGTGGATGGGGCAAGAGGCTCAGAAGTGACCATCCTTAGTTTTAAGGGTTATAAGGTTTTGTGTGTTGGGAAGGAAGAGAAGTACTTTCAGACTTGTAGGATTCTGTTAATGTAACATTATAATAAATGGAATTAGCTCTTCTGGTCATTCTTGTCTAGTCTGTCTAGTAAGGTTGACAATTACAGTGGCAATGGGGTACCTTTGAAATAACTGAAGGACCATGTTGGAGACAGGTCCTCCAGAGAAATTCTATTTAGGTAGTTGTCATTGATTATAGCACATAATCAATAAATCCTGTACAAAAGACTATGTAGGAAACTTGCTGCTGAATAGAGGCTCTGTTTTCTTTTGGCAGGAAGACAGGAGTGGAATTATTTTGTAGTTTTCACCTCCCAAACGGAGAATGTGCAATTTCACTTGCATGTAAGTCTTTGCCCCGCCTTCCTAAGCTACCTTCAAAGGAATCACTTTATGTAAACAAATATCATTGATGAACTCAACAGGTACCGTATATACTCGGTATAACAGTTTTCAGCGCGTTTTGTGCTGAAAACGTCCTAAACTTATACTCATATCCTCAACTTACTCGAGTTTTTTTTTTCTTCTTTTTTTCACATTATACCGGATGGCGCAAACTTGGCGGGCTTTTGCATTAGCGCGGGGAAGCCCTGCCAGTGCAGTGAGAGGGCGGGGCGGGGGAGCCGCGAGCCTTCTCGGCTGAGGAGGAGGTTTCCCGATGACTGCCTCATTTCCCACCCTCGGCTTATACTCGAGTCCCCAGTTTACCCCAGTTTTTTGGGGTAAAATTGGGGACCTCGGCTTATACTCGGATCGGCTTATATTCGAGTATATACGGTAGTCCTTGACTTACAACAGTTCATTTAGAGACTATTTAAAGTTAAAACAGCATTGAAAAAAGTGACTTATGACCATTTTTTAAAATTATGGCCTTTTCAGCATCAAAATTCAGATGCTTGGCAACTGATTCATATTTATGACTGTTGCTGTGTCCCAAGATCATGGGATCCCCTTTTTGCAATCTTCAGACAAGCAAAGCCAATGGGGAAGCCAGATTCACTTAACAACCAGGTGACTAGCTTATCAACTACAGTAATTCACTTAACAACTGAAGCAAGAAAGGTCATAAAATGAGGCAAAACTCACTTAACAACTATTTCAGTTAACATCAAAAATTTTGGGCTCAATTGTCGTAAATAGAAGACTCCCTGTATTATATATTTTTCTGCATATTGATTACAACTTTTTAACCTTTTATGTTAAAACAGTAAATTCATGATCAAGATATACTTTGGTTTTATTCTAAATTTCATACAACAAATGGAGAAAGATGGGATTTCTAATCTTGAACTCATTACTGCTTCCCTTATTATTTTTTTTTGAAAGAGGCTTTTAAAAAGAAATTTCCACATTTTTCAACCAGTGGAAATGTTATTTTTCTAATTCAATATTTAATGCCATCTGTCCAGCACTGCTTCCTTTACTTTGGGAAGGATTTTGCCTTTAGAATCTCAACCATGTCACTCAGAATTTAAAAACTGCTAGATAATTTAGGGAACTGCAGATCTTTGAAAACTGCTAGCAAATGATCTAAAGGCAATAAAAGTCATGTTAAAAGAGAGAGCCAGTAATATTTATTACTCTAGGTGTATATGATGATCCTCAGGGGAGTATTCCATCTCCATTGTTCACAAATTATTTATTTTTACTTAATTTATCAAATTTGTATAGCACTGCAGCGTTTATGGATTCTTGTCATATTATGATATACATAACTATAAATATACATAACTATAAATAGTATTGCAAAAATTAAAATAGCTGTAGTAAAAAAAATCTATAAAATGAACAGATCAATTAAAATGTAGCAAAACATAACAATAGTAAATTAATCTCCCCCAAAATCAGCAGGAAAGTACCACTTTCCTACTCCTAGAAGGCTATGGAATAAGGGGCTAACCTAACTTCTAGACCAGAGGTGGGAAACCATGACCCCATAAACCATGAACTATGACTTATGGACTTGAATATAATTTTTCCCCCATGCCATCACTCTGCTGAAATACTTAATTCCCACAGCACTGTCTCATTTCTCATTTTTCCTACTATCTTCTGCTATTTGTTTCTTATGATTTATCAATTGTTGTTTGTAATTTATGATTAATTATTGTAACTATGATTATTAACCGTGAGAGGGATCTTAGAGTCCTAGTGGACAGCCATTTAAATATGAGCCAGCAATGTGCAGCAGCTGACAAAAAAGCCAACACAGTCCTAGGCTGCATAAACAGAGGGATAGAATCAAGATCACATGAAGTGTTAATACCACTTTATAATGTCTTGGTAAGGCCACAATTGGAATACTGCATCCAGTTTTGGATGCCACAATGTAAAAAAGATGCTGAGACTCTAGAAAGAGTGCAGAGAAGAGCAACAAAGATGATTAGGGGACTGGAAGTTAAAACATATGAAGAACAGTTGCAGGAACTGGGTATGTCTAGTTTAATGAAAAGAAAGACTAGGGGAGACATGATAGCAGTGTTCTGATATCTCAGTGGCTGCCACAAAAAAGAGGGAGTCAAGCTATTCTCCAAAGCATCTGAGGGCAAAACAAGAAGCAATAGGTGGAAACCAATCAAGGAGAGAAGCAACTTAGAACTAAGGAGAAATTTCCTGACAGTTAGACTAATTAATCAGTGGAACAACTTGCCTGCAGAAGTTGTGAATTCTCCAACACTGGAAGTTTTTAAGAAAATGTTGGATAACCATTGCCTGTAGTGGTGTAGGGTTTCCTACCTAGGCAGGGGGTTGGACTAGAAGACCTGCAAGGTTCCTTCCAACTCTGTTATTCTATTTCTATTTCTATTATGACCTATGACCTATTACTTGTTGTTTATATGTACACTGTGAACTTGTGCACAGGAGACAAATTCCTTGTGTGCCTGATCATGCTTGGCCAATAAAGAATTATTCTATTCTGTTCTGTTCTGTTCTGCTCTGTTCTGTTCTGTTCTGTTCTTTTTCCTATCCTCTCCTCATGCCAGAATTCATTCTGGGAGTTGAAGTCTACAAGTCACAAAAGGGGCATTGTTCCTCATCCCTATTCTAGAGGGAGGATGTTGCATTGGACAGATTCCATGACTGAAAAACAATGTAAAAATATTCTTCATGAAAGAAGGACTTTATTACTGGGAGTTGAAATGGAGAATGATGCTCATGGAATGTAAATTGTTCTTGTTTTCTTCCTTGCATCTGGGAGCAGTGGTTTTGAGAAAGAAATTCAAAATAACCCCACCTTGATTCAGTTTGGCATAAGAGGGGCCAGAGAGATTTTCTGATAGGCGTTCAGAATTAAATGTAGGCTACTTCAATGTAGGCTAGCCCAGGAAGCAGACACCATATGGATTACAAGATTCCTACTTTGTTGTTGTAAAGTATATAATAGAACCTTGAAAACCTGCCAAAGTTTCTGCCTGTCCTTGTCAGCCTTACTATGTAGAACAGACAAGAAACACAACCTGATGAGCTAATTCTACTTTACTGCATTGTCAGAATCTTGCAGGTCTGAAAGTACAATTCTCCCTCTGTCTTCTTTGCAGAGAAAGTAACGAGAATCTCTTATGAGCTTCTTGCCTCACCCACTATGCAGCTCTTATGCTGTATTTTATCTGATTATTCCCTGAATTCTTTTGCTCCATCTCTCAAGGCATCTCCTACATAACATTAGGATCTTCTCTTATATCAATCAGCATTAAAGTAGTTTTTTTAAAAAACGTCTTTTCTCAGACTTTCCACTTTCACAGGCCTGAGTTATCATTCCTTCCTTCACCAAGAATGTCTCACATATTTTGAAGCCATCCCACAAGTCCAAACAGCAGTTATCAGGATGTGGCTAGTTCAGACATCAGAGACCACTCTTAACTCTCTTTGCTAGTCCACCACATGGCATCTGGAGTGGATCCAAGAATGAATTCCAAAGGTAACTTCTGTGGCAGGCAACCATAAACAAACACAATTTTCAAGTCCTGTATAAGTGTTGGTTAATCTCATTCCTCATACCATTGAATTTTTTTTAATTTGCATTTATATCCCGCCCTTCTCTGAAGACTCAGGGCGGCTTACACTATGTTAGCAATAGTCTTCATCCTATTTGTATATTTAGATACAAAGTCAACTTATTGCCCCCAACAATCTGGGTCCTCATTTTACCTACCTTATAAAGGATGGAAGGCTGAGTCAACCTTGGGCCTGGTGGGACTAGAACCTGCAGTAATTGCAAGCAGATGTGTTAATAACAGACTGTCTTAGCAGTCTGAGCCACAAGAGGCCCTGACCCTTCCCTGGAAAGTTTGATCTCTGCTTCCACATTGAAGCTAAAAACAATATGCCTGGAGCACATTTGCAACTTTGTCTGGAGGCAACAACTGGGAGATATAGCCTGTTGTGGGATTCAAGTAATTTAACAACCAGTTCTCTGCCCTAATGATTTCTTCCAACAACCAGTTTGCCAAACTGCTCAGAAAGTTAACAACCAATTCTCCTGAAGTGGTGCAAACTGGCTGAATCCCACCACTGGATGTAGCCCATTGTACT
This sequence comes from Ahaetulla prasina, assembly GCF_028640845.1. Classification (NCBI taxonomy): domain Eukaryota; kingdom Metazoa; phylum Chordata; class Lepidosauria; order Squamata; family Colubridae; genus Ahaetulla; species Ahaetulla prasina. The sequence goes on along the minus strand of NC_080542.1, from coordinate 129,892,466 downwards.
CTACCCAGATTAAGGAGACTTGCAATAATATTCTATTGTTCTGATGAACTGCATCAGGGATGAAGCGCTTGGATTGTGATGGTTGAGGTAAAATTTGACCTTCAATGCCACTAATCAATAACTTATACCTTTCCAGATGTGGCTGAATGGCTCTTCCATTTCCAAAAGCCTCTGTAAGTATGAATAGGGGTGAAAATTGCTGGGAGTACAGGTTCAACCTCTGGAAAACTAAGATTCCTAGTCCCTACATCTCAGTCTTGAACTGTTGACAAAAACTTGACAAAAACCCATTCATTTAGCAACCTTTCAAAGTTATAACAGTACTGAAAAAAAGTCACTTATAACCAATCCTCGCACTTACAAGTGTTGCAGCATCTCAACGGTCTTATGGTCAAAATTTGTATGCTTGGCAACCTGCATACATTTATTTATTTATTTATTTTTTGTTTACATTTATATCCCGCCCTTCTCCGAAGACTCGGGCGGCTTACAGTGTATAAGGCAATAGTCTCATTCTATTTGTATATTTTTTACAAAGTCAACTTATTGCCCCCCCAACAATCTGGGTCCTCATTTTACCTACCTTATAAAGGATGGAAGGCTGAGTCAACCGCTGATACTTATGCATCATTGTTTGACACTCAGTAAATGTCATAACAACAACAACAAAAATCAAAGACAGCAAGGAAGAAGGATGAATGATGTTTTCATTTTGGTTGTAGCCAGAACAGTTCAAGACTGAGAATATCTCAGAATCTTTAATCAACCCTTTTCTGAAGTGTGTATTTATTTTTCTTCTGCTTGCCAATTTATCTTTTATTTTCAGAGAAGCTGGAACAAAGGCTTTTCTTTCTTTCTCACAAAAGCAGAGGGAGGGCAGTTGACATCTTGTCCTCCCAGGTTTTCTCTAATAGCCATTACCCAAGCTGCCGAAACGAAGACTTATTGCTTGTCAATACTGCACATATAGATTATAGTCTCCCAAAGCCTGACCTTGCTATGTGTTTACACAGAATACCCGGTGAATTCTGAAACTGAATTAATTATGTTGGCCCCAATCCAGAGATTTTGATAATGTCTAGATATTGCCTGCCAGAAACATAATTAAGTTTGATGAAAATCTGTACCTAGAGGAAGGAGGATATGTTGGAATTTTGTCTTTCCTTTCCAACAGGTGATAGATCCTATCAAAATTGATGCTGCAGTAAGATCTTCAAAGCTCACCACAATGCTGCATAAATATTTGGATACTGCTAAGAACAGCAATCAGTATTTTGTTGTATTCAGAGGAGTGGAGAACTCTTGTAAAATATTTTTGAACACATTCAATTGTATTGATGTCTGAAATGTGGTATGGGTTCCAGACAGGCAAGCTGTATTCAATAATTGGTCTAGCAAAAAAATTACATATTCTGGGAAAAGCAACTGTCTTTAAAGACTGTACAACTAACTATCAGAGGAACTATCCATATCAACACAAGGGTCCTAAGCAGTCCTAAACAACTTTCCAGGAGAAACCAGACAAAACTCTAGAATTAATACTCACTTGGATTGGAAAACATGGTATCAGTCTATGAAACCTATAAACTCATTTGGTGTCTATATACTGCCAACATATGAATGATTGAATGCATGTTGAAATGATGGCCAAAGGAACCGGTCACACTGTAATAAGTCTGGAAAAAATTGTCATTGATTACATCATAAGAAAGAGAACCATCATATTTCTAACTAGAAATAGGCTACAATACAATTTGCCATGGAAAAATATTTTTGTAATCTATGCTGAATATAGAATTTGGTAGTTTATTTTCTCAGGGCCTTTGCAGATTTTATATTTTGGGTATCCTTTGCTATTTCTTCCCACAAAATATTATTAAACTGTCAAAACTTAACCACGAGAAGGAACATCTATCTTTCAACAAAGATGATTTGAATCAAGGGAAGGTTTTCCTGCCTTGAAAATGCTTGATTGTCATATGAAACATTAGGATCAAATTGCAGTTAAAGGCAAAATGTAGGCTGGTCCAAATTAATCTCGTTCTTAATTAATAAATATATAAATCAATCATAATTCCAGTGGAGGGAGGAAATGGCTATTTGTTTAATGCTGGTGTAATTTTGGCTACGTTGTTGTATAATAAACTCTGAACTTTCAAATGATGCTAGAAACCTTCAAGAAATGTATCATGCTGTACATTTAGCACTGGAATTTATGGAGTCCTTGGTGCTCTCTGTGCTTGGTTATTTTCTTGCAGACATTTCATTACACAAACTAGGTAACATCATCAATGGCAGCATGTTTTTACCTGATTTGAATGAATCTGCAAGAAAACCATCAAGCTCAGAGAGCACCATAGACCCTTCCACAGTTGCAACCTGAGCTGCAAATATTCTCTTCTATCAATACATAAGGGCTAGAAGTTAAGCATCAGTATCGCATGGTATTGCTTGTTACTTGTTAATAGAATCATTAGTAATGTATAGGTAGTGCTTGCTTAGCAACAACAATTGGGGCCTGCAACTTCATCACTAGGTGCTGCAGACACTAAGCAGAAGATCACAATTTTATTTTACTTCTGCTTTCTTTACTCACTCTGCTTCTCATAAACCAGTTGCAAAGTGCCCAGATGGCAATTTGGGATAAAACAATGTAAATGTGAAGATTGGTCAGAAAGTTTTTATGCTGTTATAAATTTGAATGACCATTAAACAAGGCAATTGGCAAAAATTACATATACTATACTTAGCTTAGATACCTGTAGAGAATTCAACGTGCAGGTGTGGAGGGGAATGGAATTAAAATGCAATCCATGACCATGTGACCAAAATTCCATGTGGTTTTTGTGCACATAAAAGAGAGATGAGGCATTCAATGGCCACTGCTATCTTGCCTTTTTTTGATGTCTTTCCCATGTGGATTACCCCACTTGAAAGCCAGGATTTCAACACAAAATCAACACAGGCTGTATAAGACAAAATGTGATTGTAGTGCAACTTCCAAAGAGCTTCAAAATGGTAATTGTTATGGTACACCATGACTATATGTTTAAATTATATTTGAGCTATTTTTTCTCCATGATATCTAGAGCTAAAAGCTGTTTTAAAACTAATGTTTATTGGTAAAAATTTTAATGATTTGAGGTTGATCTTTGCTGTATTGAATAATTAAAAATGCAAAAAACCAAAATATTTTGGAGCGAACTTTTTAATTAAAACTTTTCAAACATTTTCTGTCTTGACAACAAATGTAGTTGGAAAAAAATTCAGAACAAAACAGTTGTGGGTCTCATTATCTTGGGTTTCAAGTGAGGAAAATTGTTTTCAGAACTGGAAAAACTAGACTGGACTAAACTAATCTTTTACTTCTGTTTTATCTGTCTGCTTTAAAACAGCAGATCTGGTCTTTGGCTTGATTTATTAAATATTTGAGCGGAAATCAGCACGTTGCTGATTGGAAACCTCCAACAGAACTGTATAAAAGGAGAGGTTTTGCCCCAGCCTGTTGCTGGGTTCACCCTATATTAAAGAGCTGTTGTCACTACCCTGGTCTCCAGCCTCGTTACTTCGCGAACTTAACATTGGCGACGAAGGTGGGATCACGAGGCTAAGGAGAACCAGAACTGAGCTGAAGCACGCTAGTCCCGAACCCAGCAAACTCAGGGCAGAAACGGAAATGGCAAACACGCCACCCGCACCGTACAACCCGGCAAGGAGAAATGGGAACATATGACCCGTTTGAAAGCTTTCTAGAAGCCAACGAACTACAGGGGATCTGATAACCGCAAGCGGGCTTACTTCCTAAGCCATTGCGGGCCGGAGGTAATCGAGATTGCGAAGCCCTGGCAGAGCCAACGCCGATACAATCGGTATCGTGGCCGACTCTGCAGACTTTGCTGAAGAATCATTTCGCACCGACGCCCGTCCAAATACGTGCAGCGGTTTGAATTGAGAACGTAGACAGATGGAGGCGAGTCCATCGGTGACTACATGGCCGCAAGAAGAGCGCCCAAGGACTGCGGATACCGAGACTTAGACGGCGCTACTCGAGCAACTCATCCGAGGGGTCAAGGACATCCGCCACGGCGACGACTGCTAGCCAGGAGCAACCTGACACTAGCCACCGCTCTGGACGAGGCCAGAGCACACGAAATGTCTACTAAAGCAGCAGAGACTCTGCAAAAGCCTCTTCAATCCAAGACGAGCGCAAAGCCAACGCCAGTACACCAGGAGGAGATTCAGTCCGAATCCGAAGGTGAGGGCGAGGATGAGGAAGGGTCTGCGGACCGAAACGCGACACTGAGGACCGTGGACGAGTGCGGAAGCTGCGGAGGCAGCATCAGCGCCAACGCTGCAGGTTTAAAGACGCAACATGCCGGGCGGTGTGGGAAGAAAGGACACTTAGCTCAGGTTTGCAGAGCGGCCCAACCTTCCGCGAAAATTCAAATCGGCCAATCAAAACGCTGGAACCGGAAAGGCGGCCCGCGATTGGTTCAAACAAGAAAGTAAGTCTAACCAAACGACTGTCATTATAGGCCGCCTCACCAACCAAAGTGGAAAAAGAAGATTTCACAAAGCCCAAGATCGAGGGAGTACGGTGCAGGCTTGAAGTGGACACGGGATCAGCGATCACCATCATGTCCTGGGACACCCTGGCGAAGTCGCTGCCGTCCGTCGCGAGCGCCATCTGCAAGCACAGCGGCTACGAGTGCACGACTACCAGGAATCGCATCCCTGTTCGAGGGACCACCTCCGTCCGAGTCGAGTACGGCCCTCACAAAAGACCCTGCCCATCACGATCGCCGAAGGAACTCTGCCCAGTCTGTTGGGACTAGACTGGTTTCGTGCCCTGGGCATGGGAGTGACTGGCATCTACAGAAGTGACTGCAATTTGAAAGACATTCTCTTTAACGAGTTCAAGATGTCTTCAAGGACTGCCTGGGCAAGTACAAGGGGACCCCTATTTCCTTCAACTTAGACCCCAGGTAGCCCCATTAGGCTTAAGGCGAGGAGAGTCCTTTGCCCTAAAACCAAAATTGATCTGGCTTGTGTAAAGGAATGGTTTCCTACATCTTTGTCTAAATTAAGTTAAACACATATCAGTAGATGATTATTCATTAAGAAGAAAATATGGAAACCTCCAATGTTTTCCTAATATTCTTACTGAAAGAACAGGAAATGGTGAACCTGTTGCTTGCCCACATAATATGAAACATTACTTTTTCATTACCGATGAACTGCTTCAATATGTCATCAACAGCTAAAAGCAAACCTCCCCAACTGTGAAGTTTACTGTGGCATATGAAATAGCAGGTTGGACACCACAGGAATCCTTAGTACTCATGTACGTACAAAATACATTGTGGTCCCCTTCTTCTAGAAGCAGTTGGAGCTGTTTACCAGAAATAGTGTTTTTTATTATCCCACTGTGGTAATTTTTTCCACCTTAACAAAAGGAGTCAGTAGTAAAGGCTAAGTGTTATTTGATAAATTTGCAACTTGCTTTGAAAATATTTTTTCTGACAAGTCCCCATTTGCTCTTTGTTATTTTGAGACCAATAGAGGATAGGGGGTCCTATGTATGTTTTCTAAGAAATAAATCACAGCTGCCTCAACATGCTTACTCTCAGATAAGGGTCTATACAATCCTAACAAACATGCATGTAATGTTTTTAATGTAAAAGGTATAAGCGATGTCTTTTGTTGATCTCAACTTCTAGAAAGTACAGGAAAACATCCATAGTTTTCTTATTACAGAAGTAATTTCAAAATTACAGAAAATTACAATTACAAATTACATTTGTAATTGAGCCATTCCCTTCTTTTGGGATTTTTTTTTTTTTTACTTTCCAGCCTGCAAGATACAAGAAATCTCGCATTCAAATATTAATGAGTCCTGACCTAGCTTTGTTTCTGAACTTTCCATGAGGAGTTTACTTCTTAGCAAGCATATCAAAAGTTCATGCTAGTGTTTATTTATGTGGCTACAGAGTGTTGGAGCAAAGCAATCCCTTTAGTGCTGTTGCGTTTTGCCTTCTGACAGTTCTCCAAATGACTGGTGTTCCATTAGCTTATCAGCTTTTCAGCACTAAGCAGCTGATTCAGTTGTGGCCTGGTTATATTACACAAATAATTTTTGTTATCATTTTTTTACAGTTGAGTCTGCAGAGATGACAGGATAAACAAGCTTATGCTATTATGTTCCCATAGGCAAATGAACATGGTGCTATGGCTGGATAAGATAACATTATTTACAAATGAATAATCAAGCACAACTCCTAAGACAAGGAACCTGCTTTGTAGAGAGATTTAAAAAAGATAAAACAGTTTCATAGTACTCTAGTTTAAACTTTAACTGGAAAGTAGTATAAGAACAAAATAAAACTCCACAACCAACTAAGTATAAAATATAATGCAGCTTTTTATCCTGTCCCATCACAATGAGCAACACATCAATGTTACTCCCAATGAGGAACAATGTTACTCCCAATGAGGAACAATGTTACTCCCAATGAGGAACAATGTTACTCCCAATGAGGAACAATGTTACTCCCAATGAGGAACAATGTTACTCCCAATGAGGAACAATGTTACTCCCAATGAGGAACAATGTTACTCCCAATGAGGAACAATGTTACTCCCAATGAGGAACAATGTTACTCCCAATGAGGAACAATGTTACTCCCAATGAGGAACAATGTTACTCCCAATGAGGAACAATGTTACTCACAGTGAAGTTGTAGGACAATTTCTCAACTTTGGCAGTTTTAAGATGGGTGGGTTCCAAATCCAGAATCCCAGCCACCATTGAGAAACTCTGCTATAAACAAGCATTTTTCCTATCAGAGGTTTGCAGAATCATCAAGCAATTATTGCAAGAGGCCAGAAGAGAAGAAATTTTTTCCTCCCACTCTTTTGATAATAACACATTGCTCTGGTTCTTCGCATTGTTCAAAAAGAGAATAGGGAATATGACGCACTCACCTTACTTAATTTAGCAAGCCTTTGCAGTCATTGCATTTGAAATTTTCTTTGCTACTAATGAGTGTCTGAAATCTGGTGAAGTTACTGTTTCAACAGAGATTCAAAAAGATTCTGTATGGACATTCAGTGGCACCAGATACCTAATACCCTAATTTATGGATTTCCCAGATGTACAGATCGTCCTTGATTTACAACCACAATTTCCTGTGGCTAAGCTGGTTTGCGCGCCCCTTATGGGGTGGGGCTGTACTCAGCCATAGACTTCCAAACGGCACAGAAGCCCCTATAGCGTTCTACTCTAGAACGATGTCCTCCCCAGAGAGGAACTACAGCCAATTAGACAAAGAAGCATTAGCCATTGTATCAGGGTCAAAAATTCCATGAGTATGTCTTTGGGCGGAATTTTGAAATCGTGACTGACCACAGACCGTTACTGGGATTACTGGCTGGCGATCGCCAACGCCTGTGGCACTTTCGCCACGCTTGACTCGATGGACTATATTTTTAGCCGCTTATACAAGCTGCAGCATCGACCGGGAAAGAAGTGGGGCATGCAGACGATTGAGCCGATGCCCACTGCCAGGGCGCATCAAGACCCCACTCCGGGACACCCATCCTCCTTATTGACTCGTTGACTCTGGCCCAGTCACATCAAAGGAAGTGGCTCGGCATCATACCGACATTGTGTTAAGGACTGTACTCGGTTGGGTACAGAGAGGTGGCCGCTGCGCCGGGCGAACGGTTCAAAGAATTTGTTAAGAAACGTGATGAGCTCTCGGCTCAAGGGGTGCCTGTTATGGGGTGATCGTATAATAATTCCTGTTAAGTTAATGCGCAAGGTATTGGACCTCCTCCACGAGGGTCACCCAGGCATCGTAAGGATGAAGGGGTTAGCTAGAAGCTATGTATGGTGGCCACTCATGGACGCAGAGATTGCTGAGGGGGTAGGGAAATGCCAAGCTTGCCAAGAGTCCAGACCGCTACCCCCAACAGCCCCAGTCAGAGAATGGGAAAAGCCCCAAGGGCCTTGGTCAAGAATCCACATTGACTTTGCTGGCCCCTTTCACGGCCAAACGTTCCTAGTGGTGGTGGACGCATTTTCCAAATGGTTAGAGATCATACTTATGAAGTCCACCACAGCCCAAGCAGTAATCGCAACCCTGCGCCACCTATTCGCAACTCACGGGTTGCCGGGCACTCTGGTGTCCGACAATGGGCCCCACCACGGCAGCCCAGTTTGAAGAGTACCTGGCAGAGGAAGGCATCCGACATGCCCTCTCTGCACCTTTCCACCCTGCGTCGAATGGCCTTGCAGAGCGTTCCGTCCGGAGCGCTAAGGAGGCATTGTCCAGGCTCAAGCCAGGTGACTGGCAAACAAAAATAGACTTTTTCCTAGCCGTCCAGCACAGAACCCCAAGCACAGCCACGGGAAAAAGCCCAGCCGAATTGCTAATGGGACGAAAACTCCGGTGCCCACTTGACCGTTTGGACCCCCATTACACACCCGAGGGTTACAAGGGGGAGCTAGAAAAAACAAGGAAAATGAGCATAGGCGACCGGGTGTGGGCCCGAAACTATGGGGACGGCCCGAGTTGGGTCGCCGGACAAGTAACAAAAGTAACAGGGCCAAAATCGTACGTGGTAGAGCTACCAGACAACCGAATGTGGCGGCGCCACATAGATCAGTTAAGGAAACGAATAACTGGCCAAACCAAACCAACAGAGACAGGTAATGACCAATACCACTTTGAATCCACAGCCGACAATGACCCGGGGGAGGCGCAAGACTTAGCTGAGGTCCCAGAGTTCCAGCGACGCCATCAGGTCCCCGAGGGAAACAGCAAGGAAAATTCCAAAATTAATCCAAGGCCGGATGGCCAAGAAAAAGAGTCGGCCAATAATCCAGAGCCCGATGGCCCAGAGAAAGAGCTGGGAGGAGAAAACAGCCTCCGACCAGCTCAAAACACCACCCAGAACTGAACCGCGCAGGTCAGAAAGAACTAGGAGACGCCCAGGTTATTTGCGTGACTACGTCGAAAAATAACATGTGAATAAATATGTAAATAAGACCAAGTGTTTTCTGGGAGGGGAGGAGTGTTATGTATTAACAGTTGTGCCTTTAAATATTTGAGCGGGAAATCAGCACGTTGCTGATTGGACGAAGCCTCCAGCAGAACTGTATAAAAGGAGAGGTTTTTGCCCCAGCCTGTTGCTGGGTTCACCCTATATTAAAGAGCTGTTGTCACTACCCTGGTCTCCAGCCTCGTTACTTCCCGAACTTAACAGCTATCTTGCCTTTTTTTGATGTCTTTCCCATGTGGATTACCCCACTTGAAAGCCAGGATTTCAACACAAAATCAACACAGGCTGTATAAGACAAAATGTGATTGTAGTGCAACTTCCAAAGAGCTTCAAAATGGTAATTGTTATGGTACACCATGACTATATGTTTAAATTATATTTGAGCTATTTTTTCTCCATGATATCTAGAGCTAAAAGCTGTTTTAAAACTAATGTTTACTGGTAAAATTTTTAATGATTTGAGGTTGATCTTTGCTGTATTGAATAATTAAAAATGCAAAAAACCAAAATATTTTGGAGCGAACTTTTTAATTAAAACTTTTCAAACATTTTCTGTCTTGACAACAAATGTAGTTGGAAAAAAATTCAGAACAAAACAGTTGTGGGTCTCATTATCTTGGGTTTCAAGTGAGGAAAATTGTTTTCAGAACTGGAAAAACTAGACTGGACTAAACTAATCTTTTACTTCTGTTTTATCTGTCTGCTTTAAAACAGCAGATCTGGTCTTTGGCTTGATTTATTAAATATTTGTTGCTGCTCTTAATCATTTTTGACAACTTTTGAGCAGCTAGAGGGGGCATTTTATTAATTGTTAATAAAAATGCACTGTTGCACACATAGAAAATTGAATGGGATTTCAATCAGGAAATCATGAATGCCATCTTGTAGATTTTGATGCACAACCCTGCAGATAGCCATAAATAGCAGCATTGTTACTGGGTGTAACTAAGATTTTGTGTGAAAGTTTTGTGCCTGAGCATTTGCATGATCTTGGTTTTTTTTCCCCTCTTTAAAATGGTGTATTAAGCTTAACCAGATTGCTTAAACATCCTTCTCCTTTGTTGGAGTTGGCCTTATTTCAGTTGTTGTTTCCCCTTTCTTTGTTATATTCATTCATTTTAATAATTCTTGAATTGTACCATTTAAACTTCACCATTCTGGCCCATTTTGGCACTGTAAGGAATCAGATGAAACAAATGTGAATGTGTTTGTTATCTGAATGATATTCTCAAAGGGACTTAAAAGGTTTTTGAGTTTTGCATTTGCTTGCAAAGATGTTCATTTGTTGAGATTTTTCAAAGCACTTTTGAACTTCCCATTACTATAAGATTGCAGCTATAGACTATAAATTCCACTCCACAAATCTTTCAGGTTGAAAACTTGCATTCAGTTAGTCATTTTACAAACTAGAATGGTAGGCAATGGGGGGAAAAACAGTCAATTTAGACAAAAAACTCCCAAGGTCAGAAATATCAAAGTATACACTACCTAATGTTTCAAAGATGAAAATAGTGCAGACCCTTGTACTATCCATCTTTCTGTAACAGAAACATCTGTCTGTACCCCCTAATTACATTCCATCCAAAGGTCAACCCTGCTTCGCTTAGCAGCTTATCCTTTGCTGATTTAAGAGTGTTAGTTCAGTAAGATAAGGTTTACAAGGAACAGAGTAACTTCCATCAGTGACCCAGTCTGGATGTAATGCTAAACCATTGTTTGGACTTACCAGTTAGGATTTAATGTTATGTGAAAGAGCAAGAGGAAATGTTTTCTTCCCATCACTCCCCCATAACAGGACCACTAAGGAGAAACAGACAGTTCTATTTCCTGAAGAATTCATGTGATGTCCAACCTGAGAACTCTCAGACTTGGTTTATGATAATAACCCAAAAATTGATCTGGCTTGTGTAAAGGAATGGTTTCCTACATCTTTGTCTAAATTAAGTTAAACACATATCAGTAGATGATTATTCATTAAGAAGAAAATATGGAAACCTCCAATGTTTTCCTAATATTCTTACTGAAAGAACAGGAAATGGTGAACCTGTTGCTTGCCCACATAATATGAAACATTACTTTTTCATTACCGATGAACTGCTTCAATATGTCATCAACAGCTAAAAGCAAACCTCCCCAACTGTGAAGTTTACTGCGGCATATGAAATAGCAGGTTGGACACCACAGGAATCCTTAGTACTCATGTACGTACAAAATACATTGTGGTCCCCTTCTTCTAGAAGCAGTTGGAGCTGTTTACCAGAAATAGTGTTTTTTATTATCCCACTGTGGTAATTTTTTCCACCTTAACAAAAGGAGTCAATAGTAAAGGCTAAGTGTTATTTGATAAATTTGCAACTTGCTTTGAAAATATTTTTTCTGACAAGTCCCCATTTGCTCTTTGTTATTTTGAGACCAATAGAGGATAGGGGGTCCTATGTATGTTTTCTAAGAAATAAATCACAGCTGCCTCAACATGCTTACTCTCAGATAAGGGTCTATACAATCCTAACAAACATGCATGTAATGTTTTTAATGTAAAAGGTATAAGTGATGTCTTTTGTTGATCTCAACTCCTGGAAAGTACAGGAAAACATCCATAGTTTTCTTATTACAGAAGTAATTTCAAAATTACAGAAAATTACAATTACAAATTACATTTGTAATTGAGCCATTCCCTTCTTTTGGGATTTTTTTTTTTTACTTTCCAGCCTGCAAGATACAAGAAATCTCGCATTCAAATATTAATGAGTCCTGACCTAGCTTTGTTTCTGAACTTTCCATGAGGAGTTTACTTCTTAGCAAGCATATCAAAAGTTCATGCTAGTGTTTATTTATGTGGCTACAGAGTGTTGGAGCAAAGCAATCCCTTTAGTGCTGTTGCGTTTTGCCTTCTGACAGTTCTCCAAATGACTGGTGTTCCATTAGCTTATCAGCTTTTCAGCACTAAGCAGCTGATTCAGTTGTGGCCTGGTTATATTACACAAATAATTTTTGTTATCATTTTTTTACAGTTGAGTCTGCAGAGATGACAGGATAAACAAGCTTATGCTATTATGTTCCCATAGGCAAATGAACATGGTGCTATGGCTGGATAAGATAACATTATTTACAAATGAATAATCAAGCACAACTCCTAAGACAAGGAACCTGCTTTGTAGAGAGATTTAAAAAAGATAAAACAGTTTCATAGTACTCTAGTTTAAACTTTAACTGGAAAGTAGTATAAGAACAAAATAAAACTCCACAACCAACTAAGTATAAAATATAATGCAGCTTTTTATCCTGTCCCATCACAATGAGCAACACATCAATGTTACTCCCAATGAGGAACAATGTTACTCACAGTGAAGTTGTAGGACAATTTCTCAACTTTGGCAGTTTTAAGATGGGTGGGTTCCAAATCCAGAATCCCCAGCCACCATTGAGAAACTCTGCTATAAACAAGCATTTTTCCTATCAGAGGTTTGCAGAATCATCAAGCAATTATTGCAAGAGGCCAGAAGAGAAGAAATTTTTTTCCTCCCACTCTTTTTGATAATAACACATTGCTCTGGTTCTTCCGCATTGTTCAAAAAAGAGAATAGGGGAATATGACGCACTCACCTTACTTAATTTAGCAAGCCTTTGCAGTCATTGCATTTGAAATTTTCTTTGCTACTAATGAGTGTCTGAAATCTGGTGAAGTTACTGTTTCAACAGAGATTCAAAAAGATTCTGTATGGACATTCAGTGGCACCAGATACCTAATACCCTAATTTATGGATTTCCCAGATGTACAGATCGTCCTTGATTTACAACCACAATTTCCTGTGGCTAAGCGAGACATTTATTAAATGAGTTTTGCCCTATTTTACAACCTTTCTTGCTATAGTTGTTAAGTGAATCACTGAAGTTGTTAAGTTAGCAACATGGTTGTTAAGTGATTCTGGCTTCCCCATTGACTCTTCTTGTCAGAAGATTGCAAAAAGGGATTATGTAACCCTTGGACACTGCAAACATCATAAATATGAGTGAGCTGCCAAGCATCTGAATTTTGATCATGTGACCATGGGGAAGCTGCTACAGTCATAATGGAATAGAATTAGAATAGAATAGAATAGATTTTTTTTTATTGGCCAAGTGTGATTGGACACACAAGGAATTTGTCTTGGTGCATATGCTCTCAGTGTACATAAAAGAAAAGATATCTTCATCAAGGTACAACATTTACAACACAAATGATGGTCAATATATCAATATAAATCATAAGGATTACCAGCAACAAAGTTACAGTCATACAGTCATAAGTGGAAAGAGATTGGTGATGGGAACGATGAGAAGATTAATAGTAGTGCAGATTCAGTAAATAGTTTGACAGTGTTGAGGGAATTATTTGTTTAGCAGAGTAATGGCCTTCGGGGAAAAACTGTTCTTGTGTCTAGTTGTTCTGGTGTGCAGTGCTCTATAGCATCGTTTTGAGGGTAGGAGTTGAAACAGTTTATGTCCAGGATGTGAGGAATCTGTAAATATTTTCACGGTCCTCTTCTTGATTCATGCAGTATACAGGTCCTCAATGGAAGGCAGGTTGGTAGCAATTATTTTTTCTGCAGTTCTAATTATCCTCTGAAGTCTGTGTCTTTCTTGTTGGGTTGCAGAACCGAACCAGACAGTTATAGAGGTGCAAATGACAGACTCAATAATTCCTCTGTAGAACTGAATTAGCAGCTCCTTGGGCAGTTTGAGCTTACTGAGTTGGCGTAGAAAGAACATTCTTTGTTGTCCTTTTTTGATGATGTTTTTGATGTTAGCTGTCCATTTTAGATCTTGCGATATATAGAACCTAGCAATCTAAAGTTTTCTACTGTTGATACTGTGTTGTCTAGTATTGTGAGAGGTGGAAGTATGGAAGTGTTTCTCCTAAAGTCTACCACCATTTCTACGGTTTTGAATGTGTTCAGTTCCAGATTGTTTCGGTCACACCACAAGGCTAGTCGTTCGACCTCTCGTCTATATGCGGATTCATCATTGTCTCGAATGAGACCAATCACTGTTGTGTCATATGCAAACTTCAGTAGCTTAACAGATGGATCGTTGGAGATGCAGTCATTGGTATACAGAGAGAAGAGAAGTGGAGAGAGCACACAGCCTTGGGGGGCCCCTGTACTAATTGTACAGGTATTTAATGTGATCTTGCTTAGCTTCACCTGCTGCTTCCTGTTTGTTAGGAAGCTTGTGATCCACTTACAAGTCTGTTCCGGTACCTGTAGCTGGATTAGCTTAGTTAGAAGAGTGTCTGGAATGATAGTATTGAATGCTGATTTAGTCTACAAAGAGGACCCTTGCATAGGTCTTTGGAGATTCAAGATTTGTAGGATGTAGTGCAGAGCCATATTAACAGCATCATCTGTTGATCTGTTTGCTCGGTGTGCAAATTGCAAGGGGTCTAACAGTGGATCCGTGAGGGTTTTCAAGTAGGAAAGCACTAGCCTTTCAAAGGTTTTCATGACTACAGATGTTAAAGCAACTGGTCTGTAGTCATTCAGTTCCTTGATGGTGGGCTTCTTCGGCACTGGGATGATGGTAGAGCATTTGAAGCAAGAAGGAACATAGCACAGGGTGAAAAACAGCCATAAGTCACTATTTTCAGGGCCATTATATCTTCAAATGGCCACTAAATGAACTGCTATAAATTGAGGACTACCTGTAGTTTTAAATACTGGAGTTGGAAGTGTAGTAATTGTGAGTTTGAAAAGCAAGGTTTCTTTCTTTCTGTGTGTGTATATCTTTGAGTCAGTCTTGACTCTTGGTGTCTGCTGGGATAAGTCACACAGTTCTGTTAGCAACACTTTTGTCATTGCTGTCTTCTTAGGGTTGAGAAAAAAATGACTGGTCCAAGGTCACCCAGCAGGCTTCTACATAAGGCAGGACTGCGACTATTTATTTTTAGTGCCTTTAGCTACAATACCAAGATAGCTCTCAAAAAAAGCCTTAAAAAGTTAGTAATTGGAATATTCTCTATCGTTTTTCATGGAAAATAGTGAAATGGGTGGCATTCAGACTTAATTTTAAATGCTACCTTTGGATCATGGTTGATGCAGTTCTTTCGTTTTCAGTGATCTGTAGATTAGGTGGATGTCAATGTGTCTGTTTATTGACTTATTGGTGGAAAACCAGACTTCAAGGACCCAAAGGTTCTTTTTCAGGAGACTTCCTTGTTTTTTTTTCTTTGAATATGTTTCACTTCTCATCCAAGAAGCTTCTTCAGTTCTGACAGGATAGTTGGGAGTGGAAGGATTTATATTCCTTGCAGACAGCTAGTCATTTGCATCCTTTTAAAGGGTCGTTGAAGCACTTGGAAGTTTATCTATGCCCTCAAGGTCATAGCTCCTGGTTCCTGTAGTCTACAACTTTTCCCCCTCTGGAAATCCATTCCTACTCCCACATCATTTAAAGGGTGCTCGTCCGAAATTGTATAGCTAAAAATCTGTAGAGATTTTTAGTCATCCAGGTCATGGTTGTCAATCCTGGATGACTGAGAATCTCTACAGAGTTTCAGGCTTCAAGGAATTCTCTTTCTCTCTTGATTTCATCTGGGTTACAACTGTGGTCCTGGCTAGATAAAATCTGTGACCTTCTGAATCTTCATGGACTGAGATGAGGGATAGCGGGTTGGGATAATGGATAGGGATACCCACTATCCCTCCGTGTCAGTCCACGAAGATTCAGAAGGTCACAAACATCAACTCCCAGAATTCCTCAGCCAGCATTGGAATTCTGGGAGTTAAAGTCCACACATCTTCAAGTGGCTGAAGTGGAGAAACACTTATTGTGGGGATGAGGAACTTTCATATCTGTGTGAAGGTTTTCCCAGTTTTTAATTTAGATACCAATTTAGATGGTATCTAAATTTAGATTAGATGCCAATTTCTTATCTAAAGACAGTCAGTTTCAGCCTAAGTATCCAAAACAGTGGAAAGGCCTAATTGTTCTTTTGTCTTATCATTTGGGATATCTCTGGGAAATCAGAGACAGCCAAGGGGCAATAGGTGACATGGAGCACCTATATAAATATAATATATTTATAATATAAATATAAATGGCATGGGGCTTTTTCCCCACCCAAGATTTCTGAGTCTTGGGGTAAGAAAAATAGGAGTTATTAGGTCATTTTTGAATGCAATGTATTCTTTGAAAGCTCTGATCTAGTCAGAGGAGTAATATTTTCTGACTATTCACTTGAAGAACTCAGCAAAATTTGACCTCTGCTGGATGCAAGCAGCGGGATATTGTGAACTCTTCTATCAACATTTAAAATTTCTCCTATAGTAAAGTGTATCTATCTCAGGGAAGAATTTTACATGGAGTGGCAAATTTGCGATTGAAACACAGCCATCAAAAGGAATTGCTTCAAAGTGCTATGAATTCATAGCACCAAGCCCTCTGTTAAGAATATAAGAAAACTTTGATGATCAGAGCATGTTTTCTGAGTTCAAGGACAGCAATGTATCCTTGCAGCCCTAACTTCTCTTCACATTTATCAGAGTTCTTGACTTGACTTTAATTTTTTAAAGGTTATAATTAATTAAAAGTACACCAGAAGCAGGGTTGAAATTCAGCTGGTTCTATTCGTCTTGGACGAACTGATAGCAGCGGCTGAGGGAGGCTCCGCCCACATACATGGATTGCATGATGTCACTTTTTTCTAACAATTTTAAGCCTCTGCGCATGCGAACATTTGTGAACCGGTAGGGAAGGTAAGTGAATTTTACCCTGACCTGCAGCTAATATATATCACTAAATAACCAATGGTGGGATTCAGCCAGTTTGCACCACTTCAGGAGAACTGGCTGTTAGCTTTCTGAACAGTTTGGCAAACTGGTTGTTAGAAGAAATCATTAGGGCAGAGAACCAGTTGTTAAATTATTTTAATCCAAACACTGTAAATAACCCACCAAAATACCAACCTCCCCAAACAAACAAACAAGCCACCAACTTCTTATATCGACTTTATATCCTAAAATATATATTGGAGGGGAAAGCCACATAAAAATATCAGTGTGTTTCAGTGATTGTGTTGAACTAAATGCAGGAAAACCCAGGGCTATGATTATTTTGAACCATGCAATCTCATTTGCTGAATTCAGATCATTTATCTATGTTACAATTTTTTTAAAAACAGAATTGAGTCTGGAAGGTAAAATTCAAGAGACAAGTCTGAGATTTGATTAACAAGTTAAACTAGTTAAAGGAGTAGCACAAGTATTCCAATGATTTTTTTTGTCTTTCAAATGTTAACTTTATACATAGGAAATTTATATTTTATAAGTGTTACCTTCTTGTAGGGAAGATAAGAAGTGGGTCAGCCTGTACCTGGATATAATTTATAGAATTTTTACTAGACTCATTTTCAGTGTGAGAATCTGCTCTTTCTCAATCTATCTCAATACTGAGTTGTGGAGAAAATTGAAAAAGAAAGCATTACACTCTTATGGAAGAAAAACGGAATATAAATGAAAGAAATGAATGTGTAATGTTCACAAACATTATAAAATAATAAAAATGGTGAATTACCAAAGCAGTATTTTTCAAGTTGGAAACTTTAAAATGTGTGGACTTTAGCTCCCAGAATTCCCCAGGCTGGCTGAGAATTTTGGGAGTTGAAGTTCATACTCTTAAAGTTGTCAAGGCTGAACAACATTGAACTGAAGTGTAGTGCTTTGGAAACTCATCACCAGCCATAAATAAAGGCAAAGATAAACTGGAATGAAGTGGGAGAATGTAGGATGGCAGGAAGCATTCTTAGCTATTTGCTTTCGGTTAAAAATTATTTAGTTATTTAGTGACTGGCTGTATACATCATGAATCTCATTTAGAAATGAACCAAGTTTCTTATAGTAGCCATTTTGGGGCCCAATTTGCCCTATATTTGACTAAACTAAGAGTATAAGTGTATCTGTGAATTGCTCATGGCTACTAGAAAGAAAACTAACTCCATGTGATTAGGTGTGCCATCAAAATAGGGAGAAGGGGTCAATGAATGATTAACCTTCTTGAATGGTTCCAGACACAGAGATAAATTCCTAGAAAAGTCTCACAAGTATATGGCTGATCTAGGAATTCTTTCTCTCTGTTTGGGATATTTTTCAACCCCTTTGCCAGAAAGGGATTCAAATTAGGAGGGATGGTTGGATAACTCCACCCCCAACTCTGTTTATCATTTACCCCAAAAACTGCATAGTTTTTATCCCATACACCCCGCCATGCTATATTAAGTGACAGTGTCATAATGTCTTTTTAAATAACTATTTAACTGCAGTGTTTGAAGTATATACAGTTTTATTTTTTATCCTGGACAAACACTGGACCATGTTGGTAGTGAGAGGCAGGGTAAGGTTTTATAAAGTGATTTTTAATGTTGTAAGCCACATGGAGTAACCTATAAGTGAGTTCTCTAGCCATACATATTAGATAGATGATAGGTAGGTAGGTAGGTAGGTAGGTAGGTAGGTAGGTAGGTAGGTAGATAGATAGATAGATAGATAGATAGATAGATAGATAGATAGATAGATAGATAGATAGATAGATAGATAGATACTGTAGATAGGTATAAAAGTACATAAATAATGTGGTACAAATAGTGGTGGGTTGCTACCGGTTCGTCCCGGTTCGGGCAAACTAGTAGCAGCGGCAGCGGGAGGCTCCGCTCACCTGTCCAGACATCTCTGCACATGCGCATAAGTTTCTGCACATGCACAGAAGCGTTGCTCGTGAGCGCGAGCGGCACATGCCCACGAGCGAACTGGTAGTGATGTGATTTCAAAACCACTACTGGGTACAAACATAGACAGAAGACACATGGCTTCTCATAAATTTTTAAGTATACCTTTTGACCCAACCTCTGAATTTGTCCAAGCTATTTTTTTTCAGGAATGGTCCAGGATAGCGCCTGAGGCCAAAAAAGAAAAAAAAAGGAAATAGATTTTTTTAAAAAATATAATTGATTTCAGCAACTGTTATACAAAGATTTTCTGTCTCATATCCATAAGATGAAATGTTCCTTTCATGAAAAAAGAATTCTAGGTGGAGAAAGGAATATTTTTTACAAAGCATCATTTTAAGAATACAAATTGTCCTAAAGTTACAACCATTTGGTTAGTGAATGTTCAAAGTTACAATTGCACTGAAAAAAAGTTAACTATGACTGTTTTCCATACTTATGATTGATGCAGCATCTTTATGGTCATATGGATGCTTGATAATTGGCTCAAATTTATGATGATTTCAGTCCCAGGATCATGTGATCATGTTATGAAATCTTTTGACGAGCAAAGTCAATAGGGAAGCAAATTCACTTAACAGTTGTATAACTAATTTAACAACTGCAGTGATTCATTTAACAAATGTGGCAATAAAGTTTGTAAAATGGGTAAAATTCACTTAACAATTGTCTTGCTTAGTAATAGAAATTTTGGACTCAATTATGTTCTTAAGTCAAGAACTACCTGATTAATGCTATTTTTCAGAACATATTCATAAGAAAAAAAATCTGTTTCATTTGACTTATAAAAATTGCCTTTTTAATAATCATATGTTTAAATATCATTTAAGAAAAAATGGGATTACTTTTTTCTTGTAATAATTGATGCTAGCAGTGGTACGACCACATGTAGCATAGATTTTATATCATATTATTTAATTTATTCCAATAACAATTGAGATACTACAAAACAATCTAATTTAGAACAATTCCAACATGCAATTAAAAAAAGTCTTGTTACAAAGTACTTAAATGTCACTATATATCCACCAAATAAAACTCCAACATATGAGCCTACCATGCTTCTTATGAATGAGAATTACATGTAAGTGGGATAATATTCTGAACTAATAAAAATTGTAGAACTTGATTAAAATTCTCAGCCATAATTATCTGGTCTACAGACCAAGTAAAAAGATTTTTTTAAATATTACTATAATATATCTGGAAAATCTTAGTAGGACCATATTAATGAATAAATGCAATACATTTACTAAAAACATAATCACCAATATTTAGAAGTATGCTTATGAATAATTTATTTCTTATTCCAGCATAAATGATGAGTACTTGTTAATCAAAATTATTTCATCCAAAACTTATTTTGATCTTCCGCTTATATATACCGTATATACTCGAGTATAAGCCGATCCGAATATAAGCCGAGGTACCTAATTTTACCACAAAAACTGGGAAAAACTATTGACTCGAGTATAAGCCGAGGGTGGGAAATGAGGCAGCTACTGGTCAATGTAAAAAATAAAGATAGAGCCAAGTAAAATAACATGAATATTTATTTGAACGAAAAACAATAAAAGTGCAAAAGGGGGTCCCCAAAAAGAATATGGTATCAAAAATACAGTATCTTTAAAAGTAACAGCAACCAAGCTAACGAGAGCTAAAATCCCTCAAAACTGGAGTTCTCCTCCTCATCATCTGTTTGTCCAAACAGAGCTTCAGCTACTTCAGCTTCTGTGATGTTATCCGCATATACGTTGTCGTCATCACTGAGTTCACAGTCGCCATCATCACTGCTGTCACTCTCATACAATGCGCTGTCTTCACTGCCATCCATAGCATTACTAATGCCACATTTCTTGAAGGCACGTTGCACCATGTCCTCTGGAATATCTTCCCATGCATCACGAACCCACTGTGCTATTAGTTCTATGTCTGGCTTTCTCAGATTTCCAACTTTGTCAGACGAGCTTGACCAGATGTCATCCATTCATGCCACATCCTTCGCACATGGTCCTTGAAAGGTTTATTTAAACTGACATCTAGGGGCTGCAATACAGATGTAAGCCCACCTGGAATAACGCCAAAGTGACTTGAGATGACTTTGCCAATTTTTATGTCATCAGATGTGGGCTCTGAACATATCCCAAACTAACAGTGATCTTCTAGTCCAGTCCCCACTCCTCAAGCAAGAGATCCTATACTGTTTCAGACAAAGGATTGTCCAGTCTGTTCTTTAAAAACCCTCCAGGAATGAAGTGTCCAATAAGGTTCAAATTGCAAGTAGTCCTCAATTTAAGACTGCAATTGAGCCCAAAACATTGTTTTGTTATTTTTCCCTAACCGTGTATGTACCCCCCTGCCCCCCATTTTACGTCCGGCCGCCATCAAAGTAAGCACGGCTGAATATTATTATTATTATTATTATTGTTATTATTATTATTATTATTATTATTATCATTATTATTATCATCATCAACATCATCATTATTATTATTATTATTATCATTATCATTATTATCATTATCATCATCAACATCATTATCATAATTATTATTATTATTATTATTATTATCATTATCATCATCATCATCATCATTATTATTATTATTATTATCATTATCAATATTATCATCATTATTATTATTATTATTATTATCATTATCATTATCATTATTATCATTATCATCATCATTATTATTATTATTATTATTATCATTATTATTATTATTATTATTATGATGATGATGATTTTGCATTGGACAGAGCGAGCTCAGTTTACCAAACTTTGTATCTTTTAATGAAACGTGTTAGTCTGAAGGGACTGTTTGAACTCACAAAACACTTGCAACTATTTTGAAAAGCAGCCCAGCAATATTTATTTATTGCTCGGACTGCTCTTATTTTCTCTCTCCCTCTTTCTTTCCTTCTCCCCAGTTCAGAGCTCGGACTGCTCTTATTTTCACTCCCCTTTCTCCTTTCTTTCCTTACACCAGCCGCCCACCTATGCCAAGGTCTCCTGGCTCTTTCGCCTCTGTACGGGCAGCGCCGCCCCTCCCTCCATGGATCGGCCTTCCCCAGCACTGAAGGCATCCTTAGGAATACACCTCCACCTCCAGGAAAATAAAAAGAGGCAGAGAAGGTAAATCGCCCGCCTGCTCGGAAAGGAAGGAGAGGACTCCAATGGAAGAAGGAGAGGAGAATTACCAATAACAAACACAAAGCGCTGGGTTAGAGGTGCCTTGTCATGTACAAGGAGATCAGAGGGCAACCACCGCGAAACAATAATCAGACTCAAAACGGGCTGCTTATTTGCCATTTGCTCTGGGTAGAACGGGTTTTTTAAAAAATTGGTTTGGAGAAGGAAAGCTAATTTGCTGATCTCTTGCGAGGGTCGGTTTCTTTTGCCTCCCTTCTTCCTCCTCCTTCTTCCCACCCTAGCTTGCAATGCCCATCTCTCCTCCTCCTCCTCCTCCTGCCCCCTCGGGGAGAAATATTCTTGCCGTATTTCTCCGCTTTCCAAGAGGCTTTTCTTTTCACCTCTTTCTCCCACCTCCCAATTTCCATAGGGGAAAAAACCCTGGGGAAAACTTGGCAAAAATAAAATAAAATAAAAAGTACTGAGTGCAAATGTTTTTTTTATACTGTAGTTGGAGTTTTCACGCTTTCTTTCACATTCAAGGCAGCATTCTCCCCCATCCTCGCTGCTTTTCCAAAACATGCTTTGAAATCTTTGCATTTTATTGGGATGTATTAGAGAGGAGGTAAGAGGAGGCGAGTGACAAACAAATAAAGAGAGTTCTTCTTTGACACGAAATTGAGGGTGGGTGGGTGGTGGGAGGTGAAGTGCCGGCTGGGGAGCCCGGATTGAAGTGCCGGCATGCTTTGCCAGCTGGGCGGCTGGCCTCCGGCGTTTGATGGCGGCGCGGCCGGAGTCTCTCCTGCCCCTGGCTCCAGCCGCACTCACGGCGGCCTCCCCACCCACCCCCCCTCGCACTACTAGAGGAGGGCAGGTGACAAACGCCAAGGCGAAGAACTCTTTTGTCACTCGCCAGGGGCGTTTGTCTCGCCCTCCTCCCGCCGAAATTGAGTGCGGCGGCAGGGGAGGCGCCGTGGTGCGGCTGGGGCCGGGTTGCCGCACTTCACGGCGGCCTCCCCACCCACCCACCCACCACTGCCGCCCACACCGCTCGCTTTCGAGAGAGGACGAGTGACAACGCCTCCGCCCCTGGGCAAGAGGAGGACGAGTGAGAGGCGAAAATGTCGAACGCCCTCCGCCCCTCCGCCGACCACCGCCGCGCGCCATCAAAGCGGCGGAAGAAAATGCCGAGGCCAGCCGCCGCCAAAACGAGCCGGCCGAGCTGGCAAAGCATGCCGGCAGCATTTGGGCTCGCCTGCGGCCCAGCTGTTCCCGAGGGCAAAAACCCTCTCCTGGTCGGCTCTGCAGTAGACTGGTATAAGCCGGCGTTTCAGCACAAAAAACGTGCCGAAAAACTCGGCTTATACTCGAGTATATACGGTACTTGACAACCTCGTACCCTTGTAATGGACTGTTGGAAATAAAGCCATTTTAAGTTTTAGGTTGCCCTTTCAGAGAGACAGTTAAGCCTTTTATGTTCCACGAAACTAATAGAGACACTATATTAAGCTAGCAGTCATAAAGAAATATGAATAGATACACATACACACATACATACACACAGACCTATAATTTTGGTTGACATAAATGTGAAAATGAAGGAATGTGAAAAACAACTTTAAAATAAGAAAAAAATAAAAATAAAAACAAAACTGGGCAAAACCCAAAAAGTAAATATAAATAGAAACTAAACTAACAGCGTCCTATGACTTCCAGATGATAATATTTGTTAACCATTATTTATATCAAGATATCCCAATGATCCAACATGGCAGAAAATAACTACATATCCTTTGTCTTGGAAACGAAAAAAGAAGACATTTAGAGTTTATATTCTGAAATATAATTATGCAATGGACTGCTGAACCTATATAAAATGGACTTGTCTTCTATTGTATATAGCTTCATTTTTGTTTTCAGTAAAGGCACAGTTGTATTTATGAACCTTCCATTGAAAAGCTAGTTCTTGAATAAGGACTTTCAAGTCTAAAAGTTTTAGACTTACAAGTCTAAAACTTGACAACTCCAAATCTCAACCAGCAAATGCTCAGTCTTACATATTGGAAAAAAGAACCCTAACATCAAGTACAAACTTAATGGACATTACCTAACTGACGACCCCCACCCTGTCAAAGATCTTGGAGTTCTCATATCAAATGACCTTAATGCCAAAGCCCACTGCAACTACATAGCAAAAAAGGCCCTAAGAGTTGTAAACCAAATTTTATGCAGCTTCTTTTCTAAAAACTCTACACTACTAACTAGAGCATACAAAACATTTGCCAGACCTATTCTTGAATACAGCTCATCCGTCTGGAACTCATACCACATCTCTGACATAAATACGATAGAACGAGTCCAGAAATATTTCACTAGAAGAGTTCTTCACTCCTCCGAAAACAACAAAATACCTTATACCAACAGACTTGAAATCCTGGGATTAGAAAACTTACAACTCCGTCGACTCCGACATGACTTGTGTTTAACACACAAAATCATCTATTGCAATATCCTTCCTATAAAAGACTACTTCAGCTTCAATCGCAATATTACAAGAGCAAAAAATAGATTCAAGCTAAATGTCAACCGCTTCAAACTTGATTGCAGAAAATATGACTTCTGTAACAGAGTTTTAATGCTTGGAACTCATTACCTGATCCATAGTCTCTACTCAAAATCCGAAAATCTTCAACCAAAAACTGTCTACTATTGACCTCATCCCATTCCTAAAAGGACTATAAGGGGCGTGCATAAGAGCACAATAGTGCCTACTGTTCCTGTCCTATTGTTCCCTTCATTATATCAAATTAATATAGTTGATGCATATTTTTTACTTATATATTTTCTTCAAGACATGTTGTTTTATCTATGACAATTGTTTGTGTATACTGTTGTGACAAAAGAAATAAAAAAGTCTGAAGAACCTAGATTAGAGTTATATCAGAAGCAAAATTTCTGGAGATACTCTGGTGCAGAGGTGTCAAATTCAAGGCCTGTGAGCCAGATATGTCCTGCATGATCCTTAGATCTGGCCCAGAGGATCGCCCTGGAAACAGTGAAGGACTGGCCATGGTGCCTCTGCCAGGAAAAATGGAGCTCGGGAGGCCCTCCTGAGGCCCCTCCTGTGCATGGCCCTCCTGAGCTCCGTTTTTGGTTGTGGTGACCTCCTGCTCTGCCAGTGAAAAATGGAACTCGGGCCATGCACAGACCTCTGGAGCTCTGTTTTCACTGGCAGAGCGCTGCAGGAGGCTGTCAAAGCCAAAATGGAACCTGAAAGGGGTGCCAACATGAGTGACATTGAACTAGTCACGCCCACCAGAGCCACACCCACCCTGCTTCCAAGGTCAAACACAATCTGATGCGGCCCTTAACGAAATCGAATTTGACACCCCTGGTCCAGTAGTACGTACAAATGCAGCAAGTACAAAAGAAAATAAAATTCAAACAGCAAGATGGAAGGCTGAATGAAAAATTCCCCAGATCCCTGTTTTGTATTTGAAATGTTTCATAATCACCAGTAGAACTATATTCTTATATAAAACATGTGCGTTCTGCTTTCTCCTGCTAATCATTTTAGAATAATCACAAATAATTTATATTCTGTAAGTGGTTGATTTATAGACCCCTGGGTCTAATTGGATCTGCTGATTTTGACTAAAATCCCATTCTGTCAAAAGCTCAGCAGTAGTACCATACTAAAACTCTAATTAATCTAGCAATAATGTGAATCTGCCAGTCCAATATTTTTTTTAAAAAAGCAATAAATCTCTCAGCAAAGTTATACTTTTCAGCAATCTTGGATTGAACAAGGATGTAGGCCAAAAGTCTGTAATTACCTTGACTGACTTTCTTATATACTGTATGTTTCATTTTCCCCCCCCCCTTGAAAATTTTTGTTTATTCAAAAAAGGTTAAAATACAATTTTTACGTTATATACGTTTCATGCAGCTGAAATTACTGACAGTCCAGGATGATAAGATTATCCGACTGCTTATGATTTGGAGCTGTTGTCAGAAAAAACAAAAGCTTGATTTGGTTTGATTTTGATTTACTTTTGATTTACTTTTTTTGTATTCATACTCTTGGCTGAACTCTTAGGTTAAGAGCAGTGATTTTTTGGCCTCTGACTTCCTAATCTTTCAAAAGATCCTGAACCATTCCAACTCACCAAACATCCATGATCTACCACTGCAAGCTTCTTGATATGACCCAAAACCACACCTTGAAACTAGAATTCCTATTAAACATTATAACTACATTAGAAACTTAATCTGCTACTGCCAATAAAATAGCAATCCAAGGACTTCCTGTTTGGCACCGTGGGTGATGGCGGTGATCTTTACGATCACCAACCTCTGGATTATGTGGAATCGCTAGGACAGCTTAAATCTGCTGTCCAGCGGTTCGGAAAACCCCTTCTTCGGGAGAAGGAGAAGGGGTGAGCTGAGGGCAGAGGTTGAATTTCCCTAAAGCCCTTGAGAAAAAAGGGGTTTGAAGGGTTAAGTTCCCTCCAGCAACCCGAAGAGCTCCAGATCCGAGGATTCTTCTGCTTTGGCGGAACCAATCACCACGACCAAACGCCGAGATTTATTTTGGACAATAAAGGATTATACCGGACAGAACGAAAGTGGGAGAACTTTAAGCAAGTAGCCAAGCCGATTCCCCGATACTTTGTAACAAGCTTGAAAACAGCAAGAAAATGGAGGCGAATTGTTAACAAGTTAACGAGTGGAAGCGAAAGTGATACTTTCAGCGTGTGCCTCTGCAGTTGGTAATTTGCATGTTACTTGCTGCTTTAACTCTTTGCTGCCTGCTGATAGAATCTAGGAGATTTTTAAATACTGCTTTAAAAGACTGTGTTTCTCAGAGGTTAAGAAGATTTAAAGTGAATATTAAGTTGGAAATAAATAAATAAATAATTTTATAGAAGATGGCAGCCAAACAATTAAAGTCTACTGTAACAAAGAGCTCTGGAACTTTATCAGCTGGTGCCTCTCCAGCTCATACAGCAGAGACTAGAACATTGAATTTAGAGGCGTTACAAGAGAACTTAAAAGGCTTTATAGAAGAAAAATTTAAAGTAATAACTGATGAGATGTCTGAAATGAAAGAGCAGATATCAGAAATTCAAGTGGGAAATAAAGAAGTTAAAGAAGGATTTGTAATGGCAGTACAAAGTTTGGCAACGAATGTGATTTTATTGGAAGAGGAGGTTGAAGTAATTAAGCAACATAATTTAAAATTAGAAAATAAAATGGCTGAATTTCAAAGTAAAATGGAAAAACAGAGGATGAAATAGTTTTGATACAATACAGAAATATGGAATTTGCTCTAAGAATTCGTGGTCTGAAAGAGAATAAAGAAGAGGATTTAAGGAAATTTTTCTGAAGTATTTGCTGAGATATTAGCAGCTCGTCCAGCAGATGTGGCTTATCAAATTGATAAAATATATCGTGTGAATTCTTGGATAGCAAGGCAAAAAAGTTGCCAAGGGATGTTGTTATTTATTTTACAAATAGAACAGTGAGAAATCAGATTTTGCAAGCCTCATATAAGGGGAGAAGATTCAGATTGCTGGTCAGGATATTTTAATATTAAAGGAAATTCCACCAAAAATGTTAAGGGCTAGAAGGAATTTGCCTTCCTGGTGAATGAACTTAAAAACGTCAGATTGAATATAGATGGGATATTCCAACTGGTATAATAGTATATTATGCAGGAAAGTACATCGTCTCAATACAGTTGGAAAAGCAGAGAATTTTATGTTGAGGCATTAAAGTTGGAAGTCTTCCCCATTGGATGCTAGAAGAAAGGAGACTGAAGTGAAGGAAAGAGAAGTGAAGCAGGTTCAAGAACGGATTGCGATGGAAGAAGATTTATTACAAGTGTTGGAAATACCTATGACGGGTCCAGATTCAAAAGAACAAAGGCTGACAAGAGCTGCTGCTAAACGCAAGGAACAAGAGATGAAGGCACAACAACAACTGGCAACTACTACAACGGAAACAGTGGGAGGAGCAAGGCCTAAAGTAAAATGTGATCTGCGGCTGGTGTTCCAAAAGTTTCCTTTGGCCGATAATGGCAATTAAACTATTATCTTGGAATGTTAATGGTTTGAATTCACCGCAGAAGAGAAGGAAAGTATTTCACTATTTGAAACAATTTAAAAATGACATTACTTGTTTACAAGAAACACATATTAGATCTTTAGACCAGAAATATTTGATAAATTCAAAACTGGGAGTACATTTTGTTGCCTCCTCTTTGGAGAAAAAAAATGGTTTAGTTATATATATAAAGAAGGATATATCAGCAAAATTAATTGAGGTGGATAAGCAAGGGAGATACATTGCTATTGAACTTTTGTTGGAGGGAAAGAAGACATTATTAATAGGAGTTTATGTTCCAAATCAACAACAAGAAAA
The DNA here is from genome assembly GCF_028640845.1 of Ahaetulla prasina. Taxonomy (NCBI): domain Eukaryota; kingdom Metazoa; phylum Chordata; class Lepidosauria; order Squamata; family Colubridae; genus Ahaetulla; species Ahaetulla prasina. Next base: position 129,864,081 of record NC_080542.1, on the reverse strand, counting down.
TTTTTCAAGTTTTACATAAAGAATAGTATTTTGGGATTATAAATCATATATATTAATGGGTGATTGGAATGGTGTGTTGGATACTCAAAAGACAAAAAAGTTTAAGGAAGATATCAAGTAGAAATTACCAAAGGCTTTTTGAAATGATGGAGGACTTGGAATTAAGAGATATTTGGAGAACATAATACAGAAGAGAGGATTTTACCTTCTTTTCTGATAGGCACCAATCATTTTCGAGGATTGATTTTATTTTGATTACTAATGATTTGTATTCTAGAGTGAAGAAGACGAAGATTTGTTCAAGAACTTTATCTGATCATAGTCCAGTTTGGATTGAATTTGATCGGAAAAGGAGGCTAGGAGATCATGGAGGTTGAATGAGAATTTGTTTAAATATGAACAAAATGTAAATGAATGTAAAAACAAATGAAAGAATTTTTATTATGAATATGAAAAAGAGACATCTATAGAGATGATTTGGGACTAGTAAGGCTTATATGAGAGGAAATCTTATACAAATGAATATTAAATACAAAATAAATTGCAGAAAAGAAAAAGGAACTGGAAGAGGAAATTAAAAGAAAGAACAATTATTGATAAATAGCCCAGGAAATAGTAAAATAAAAGAATCAATAAATATATTGAGAGGTCAGTTTAATATGTTGATGGCAGATCAAGTAGCAATTAATTTACAATATGTAAAACATAATCGTTTAATAATGCCAATAAGCCAGGAAGATGGCTTGCCTATTTAATAAGGAAAAAACAGAAATCACGAACGATTGATAAAATAGAATATAGGGGTAAGGAAGTTTATCAAAAGAACTTGATTAAAAAAGCATTTTAGAGTATTATAGTAAGTTATATTCTAGGGATATGGTTGATGATACAGAGATAGAAAGATATTTACAACAACAAAATATTTGTGAGCTTACAGAAAATCAAAGAGAAGAATTGAATCAATTAATTACTTCAGAGGAAATTTTGTTAGCAATTAAACAACTTAAAATCGGTAAAGCACCAGGAACAGATGGTTTAACAGCTGTTTATTATAAAATTTACAAAATGAGATGGTTGAACCACTTAAAGAGTTATTTAATAAAATTCAAATGGGAGGAGATGTTCCCCCTTCATGGAGGACAGCCTTTATTTCGTTAATACCGAAGGAAGATCGAGATGGTATTAAAGCAGAGAATTATAGGCCTATATCACTTTTAAATACTGATTACAAGATATTTACCAAGATATTGGCTAATAGATTAATGCCAGTGATGAATCAAATAATTCATAATGATCAGTCAGGATTTATTAAGGGTAGGCAGATGAGATATAATGTGAGGCAAATCGTAAATTTACTTGAATATTTGGAACGAAACAACCAAGTATCAGCGGCAGTCCTTTTTGGATGCTGAAAAGCTTTTGATAGATTGGATTGGCAGTTTTGTTTAAAGTAATAGAAAAATGCAATTTGGGATTATTTTATTCGTGCAATTAAAGCAATATATCAGAAGCAAACAGCACAAATAATAGTAAATGGTGGGTTAACAGAAACTTTTAAAATTGAGAAAGGGACGAGACAGGGATGTCCCTTGTCCCCATTACTTTTTATTTTAACTTTAGAAATTCTTCTGAATAACATACGTGGTTCCGATCGTATAAAGGGAATTAGAGTTAAACATCAAGATTATAGATTAAGAGCTTTTGCAGATGACCTGGTTGTTACTGTATCTCAACCAATATACTCAGTAACTGGTTTAAAAGATATAATTGGTCGGTATGGTAAAGTATCTGGATTTAAGGTGAATCAGCAAAAGACAAAGATGATAACTAAAAATATGAATATACAACAAAAGAAGAGTTAGAAAGAACTTCAGGTTTTGAAATCGTTAAAAGGTTAAATATTTAGGAATATATATTACAGCTTCAAATGTTAAATTATACAAAAATAATTATGAGGTATTGTGGCAGAAGGTATGGAAAGAAATGGAGAGTTGGAAGAAGTTACAACTATCTTTGCTGGGAAGAATAGCGGCTATAAAATGAATGTTTTGCCCAGGTTTTTGTTTTGTTTCAAATGATACCGTGTTTAAGAATGATATTAAATTACAGGAATGGCAAAGGGATTAGTAAATTTGTATGGATGGGCAAAAACCAAGAATAAAATTAAAAGTAATGCAGGATATAAGGAAAGGGGGTCTTAAAATGCCTAATTTAAAATTGTATTATGAAGCAGTTGTTTTATCATTAATTACTGATTGGATTAATTTAACTGAGGAAAGAGTTCTGAATATAGAAGGTTATGGTTTGTTATATGGGTGGCATGCCTATTTATTATATGATAAGAAAGTTGATAAAATATTTAAAAATAATATAATTAGAAATGCATTATTGAGGGTTTGGAGGAAATATCAATACAAATAGAGGAAAGATTCCAATATGGGCAAACCCGAGACACATGATAGAAAATATAAATATATATCAAAAGATGGAGGTAGTTACTTATAAAGAACTTCTGTATGGAAAAGGGGGAGTTACAATTAAAATCTAGAGAAAAGATGGGGGAAGAAGGAAAAATTATACATGGTTCCAATATGGACAACTACAAGCTAGATGGAAATTAGATAAAAAATAGGTGTTAAGCAAATTGAGGATAATTTGTTAAAACAAATGAGAGATCAAGGTCAACAGCATATTAAGAGGTTGTATAATGTATTAGTAGAAATAGATTCAGAGACTGATTTGGTTAAGGATTGTATGATTAAGTGGGCACAAAACTTTCAGCAACCAATAATGTTGGAAACTTGGGAAAGAATTTGGGTGAGGAATGTTAAATTTACACAAGCGCAAAATATGAGAGAAAATTTTTATAAGATGTTTTATAGATGGCATTTAGACCCCCAAAAATTGTCATGTATGTATCCTAATGTACAGGCTAAATGCTGGAGATGTGATTGTGAAGATGCTACTTATTATCATATATGGTGGACTTGCAAAAAAGTTAAAGCATTTTGGATTAAAGTATGGTGGATCATGCAGAATATTTTGAAAAAGATTAAGTTTACCCCGCAGTTCTTTTTACTAGGAATAATTATGGATTGTACAGCTATAGAGACTAAATTGATTCTGAACTTAATAACAGCCGCAAGACTTTTGATTGCTCAATATTGGAAGAAAGAAGAATTACCTACAATTGAAGAATGGACTCTTAAAGTATCAAATCTGGCAGAAATGGCAAAAATTTCTGCTTACTTGAAAGACTATACACAAGAAAAATATATTTTAGAATGGAAAATGTGGATTGATTATATTCAAAATAAGTATCAGATAAAAAAATATCAAATAGCATATGAGTAAATTTAGGAAATAATTTGTATTAGATATATTTTTGAAGGAGAGGGAATTGAGAGTGTGAATAAGCGTGAGAGACTGGAGATTATAATTTAGGAATTATTTTAGATTATGATTGTTAGTTTTGATACCCTGCATTTTGTTCTGGGAAGTCGGGGTGGGGGGTGGGGGGTAAAGGGGAAGGGAATTGGGGGGTTGAGGTTAGTGATGGAGTGATGGTTAATGTACAGGGATTATTGAAGATGTATAAATATAATTAATGTAGGGTCGGGTCTGACCAGTTGCCATTTTAGAATGGTGGGAGGAAAAAGAGAGTAGGAGGTAGGAAAGAGGAGAAGAGGAAGGAAGAGGGGTAGAAGAGGGAGAAGAGTGTAGGGTGGAGGGAGGAGAGGAGGTAGATAAGAGAAGGAGAGGAAGGTTTGGAAAGTAAAAGAAGGTAGAAGAGGGAAGAAGGTTAAAAAGGGGGGTGGTGACTGGGCAGGCCCGACTAATTGTATATAACTGTACATTGGATGAATTATTTGATAAGATTGTAAAAATAAAACTTTTTTATAAAAAAAAAAAATAATAATCTTTTTTAGTTTGGAATATTTTTCCTCCACTATTCTAACAGTCTTTTATTTTGCTAAAGGTGAGTGCTCCAGAGAAAAACAACTCACCATTTTCAGATGACAGCATTCAGATTATGAGGAACAAGGATAAGCAGGTAGGCGGATGACATGATGTAAGAATTGTATGCTGACAATCAGTAAGCATAATAGATATAAATATTCTCAGGTCTGAGCAGAAATATTGTTCAGAATTCTAAAGCACTTACTGTATATAACACAACGGTTTTTGGATGATACCAAAGGGAAAGAAATGTTATTTTTCACTGTATTATTTCATTTCCAGAAAGGAGGATATAAATTTTTTTGGTTCAGCATAAAAATTTAATAACAAGTAGGAGCTTCTGTTTACAACTTCAACCAGATATGTGCTTACAAAACATACATACAAGATATGATAGCCATGGTTTCCTTGATGCTTGGTCCCAGTATACAAATTATCTAGCATTTATCTGAACACATGTGAATTAATTTATATTATCACATCAGTCAAATCCTAGAGATATTTCTGAAAATAAGAAGTGAGAAAGGGGATTGGAAAGAAATTCTGAGAAGAGAAACAAGGTGAAAATTCATTAACAAGATTTAACTTGTAACTATATTATAAATGTTCCATTAAGCAGCCAAAGCTCTAGGGGTTAAAAGAGTCAATTGAAAAAAACATACCAAATCTGTACTCAAGTTTAAACATATTTATAGGACAAGAATTAAATGCGTATATTTGGAATGATTGACTGAAAAGCTAGAGGTATTTGTACCCTTAAGAATCTTTTTCCCAGTCTAAATTTTTTGCTAATGATGTACACGGAACCTATGAAGAAGAGATGTTGCTTAATTAGTTAATGTTTGTAATGTAAATGTTGATAAATTAGTTAATAGGCTAGATTCTCTCCCAGCAGAGAGATGTTGAAGTGGAAATCCTCAGGGATTTGGGAGTGGAACAGGCTGATGATTGCAAATGGAAAAGAGGATTTGCTGAGGGATTTTTTTTTTTTGGATGTGCTGTTGGATATTAACATCATTGTGGTATTATCTGAATGGCCAGAGACTCTAGAGACTGGAAAGTGGAGATTAGATTTCAAGCACAGGTAGTCCTTGATTTATTGCCAAAATGGAGACCAGAACTTCTGTTGATAAGCAAGGTGGTTGTTAAGTGAACCACAGAATCATTCATCAAATCTGGCTTCACCACTGCAGCCAGCTGGGAAGATGGCAAATGGAGATTACATTACATGAAGGATGCTGCAACTTTTATAAATAAATGGTGGTCATAATTTTATGCCAAGCACCCAAATTTTGATCAAAGGCCTGTAGGGATACTATAGACACAAAGACCCATTTTTAAGTCACTTTTTCCAATGCTGTTGCAACTTTGAAAGGTTGTTTAGCAACAAACAAAAGTTGGGGAGTACTACCAGTACTTGTAATTTGCCATCCCTCTATGTTTATACTTACAACAGGAAATAGATTAGGATAACAACACATTTATACCAGTAAATTTTGCAGCAGAATAAAATTTGAATGCCAGTCCTACTCCTCCCTGGTGTTTTAGCATCTCAATAGCTTTCAGGTTGACCTCATATTTTCTTTTGAGCCTTTGCCAGAGGCTGTAACTAGGTTTCCAAATTTTTTTAAAAAAGAAGGAATTCAGAAGAAGAAAATTACAATTCATGTTCTTATTCATGCCAATAAAAATGACATAATTGTGCCCATGAAGTCACCAGAAGTTGAACCCAATTAGAGGCCATCTTTTCTTTACAGTACAAAGGTCCCCCTCCCAAAAAAAAAAATCCAACACTCTTTGCACTGTATCTTGCTGATGGGATTCCTGGAAGGAACACAAAGGATTGCATGCATGACTGTCTCATTTTAAAGTGTGTGAATAAACTAATGAAGTGACATAATAGATAAAATATATGCCATAATGAATACTGTTTTTGTTGCAGCAAGCTAACATGCAGTTCCTTCTGAAATGGTTTCCCTTCAGTCATACTTGACTCATCTGTTAAATGAAACTGACAATCCAAATTGGAGAAGATAAGGAGGAACTAAACAAGCAGTTGAGCCATTGTCTCCATCAGCTGTGTTTATGGCTGTGGGGGTGCGGGGGGGGGGAGAGTGGGGGAGGAGAAAGACAGTCCCTAAATGCATGGAAAATTCTCAGTTTGCATGCAGACCGAATTTGCTATGTTCAAAACATATTGAGGTCATCTGTTAAGTAAGCCATGATTTGTGTACAGGTAGTTCTTGACTTACTACCATTCATTCTGCAATTATTCAAAGTTACAATATCAATGAAAAAAGTTATTTAAAAGTACCAGTTACTTACTGGTCCTTGCACTTACGACCATCGTAGCAACTCTAGGGTCACATGCTCAAAATTTGGGTGCTTGGCAACCAAGATGTATTTACAATGATTGCAGCATTCTGGAGTCACGTGATTGTCATTTGTGACTTTTCCAATTGGCTTCGGACAAGCAATGTTAAAGAAGAAAATCAGATTTGCTTAACAACCACAAAATTCACTTAAGAACTGCAATGAGTTTGCTTAACAAGTGTGCAAAAAGGGTTGTAAAATCAGGTGTGACCCACTTAATAACTGCCTTGCTTAGCAACATAAATCCGGGTCCTAATTGTGGTTGCAAGTTTAGAACTACCTGTATCTATTGACTTGGCTGGTTTTAACCAGGATGGTAAATAATAAAATAACTTTTAAAACCAAAATTGTTAATCAAATAAAACAAATGGTATGGTTTAATACATTATATGACACAGGCAGTGGTGAAATCCAACCGGATCTATCCGACTCACACAAACCGGTAACACCGGTGGCAAGAGGCTCCATCTACCCGTCAGGACGTCATTACATCCCATTTTTGACCCTCTGTGTATGTGCAGAAGAGGCACACTTGTGGATAGCGCGTTCACACTCCCGCACATTCCCATTCTTGAACCAGTAGCGAAGGTAAGTGGATTTCACTGCTGGACATAGGGTATTGAAATGTAGTCTGAATATTTGTGCCTTGTATACAATAAAATCAGTAGGTGACTGCCACAATGGACCATGATAGGAACACTGATTAGGTTCGAGAAATACTATATCCATGTGCAGGAAAATATATGTTTTTGCTGCAGCTGAAAAATCTTTTTCTTATAACTGGCTTTCCCTCTAGGGGCTTTAAGACAGTATTGTATTATATCTTTCACCTTATAAAGTCTTGCAGTCACTGAGTGTCTGCCTTCACATAATGTACTTATCTTGGTTATTGAATTAATCTATTTCTCTGGGTTTGCAAATGCATTGAATCATAAACTAACCAAGGGTTTTGGTCTATAAATTGGACTACGCCAAGAAAGAAAGAAAGAAAGAAAGAAAGAAAGAAAGAAAGAAAGAAAGAAAGAAAGAAAGAAAATAATAAAATAAAATAAAAATAAATTAAAATTAAGCTTGGTTTTAAATTTTAGCAGGATATAAAAATGGTATGTTTGATTAGATATTGCCTGACATTGGACTTTGAAGTTTTCTTTGGAATAACCAACACTGTTAGTGCGCAGTGAATTTTATGCTGAAAGGAGATATGAAGCACACAGCTTGGCAATAAACAACACGTTGTGGTAGAAAGAATATATTTTAATAAGAAAAAAATTAAACAAGTAAGGAAAATTATGTACTTGCTAGTCAAATCGGGGACGATAACAATAGCAATGAGGGAAGATGCTGCTATGAATAGCTTCATCCCAGTTATTCTACCATTAGGTTATTGTTTCTCAGCCTTGGAAACTTTAAAATATATGGACTTCAAGATACGCAGCTGGAAGAATTCTTGGAGTTTTAGTCCACTTGTCTTAAAGTTGCCAAAATAAAGATTAGATAAATTGAAGCATTCACCTCAGCTGCCTGTAGGCTACGATGAAAAGCAGTAAAATGTTCTTTGTTCAATTCCAAATCTATCTTACACTGGAAACTAGTGATTGGCCCAAATTCCTCTGCTGAGTTTTCAATGCAGCAGGTACACTCAAATTTGGGCCTCTCAAGCCCTAGTCCAATGTCTTGACTATCAGCGTTCTGCATTTTCTAGGGGTTTCCCCACCTTCCTCAACTGGCTTTACATACAAGCCTTTTTTTTTTTATAAATAATTTTTATTTCCATTTTCCAACATCATATTTATGTACAAACTATTATCCATCATTAATCATTAATTTTTATTTATTACTGATTCAGGCCTGCCCGATTGCCATTTCCTTTCTTCACAACTTCCCTCTCTACCCTCTACTACTTTCCCATACATCCTCATCTCCTTCACTTTACTACTTCCTCTCCTCCTTCTCCACTCCTCCCTTCTTCCACCCTATCTAACCTTCTTATTCCCCTCCTCCTTCTCTACTCATTCCTACCTACTTTCTTCCTCCTTCTACTCCTCTCTCCTTTTCTTCCTGAAATGGCAGTCGAGCATCCCCAATATCATTTAAATTTTAATTTCATATCTTCAAAATTACTGTACATTAATAATCAATCCATGTATCATTTCCTCCCTTCCCCTCCCCTTCCCCCCAGACTTCCCAGAGCAAATACCGGGTATTATGACCAACAATCACAAACTAACGTATACAAAATATGCATAACCTCCCACCTTTAAAAATTTAAAACTTTAGATCCCCTCACAATAAAAATAAAAAAGATAGGAAAGAATAATAAAAAAAAGAAAAGAAGAGAAGCAATACCAACTTCACATATTACTTCTTCTTACAGTCCATTTTTAAAATTAATCCATCTTCTCAAATTCAATTTTTTTTCCCACTTGTATATTCCTTCAAATTTCATAAGTCCATTTCTCAAATTACTGTCCAACTTCTCGAACTCAAATTTTTATCACTTATATATTTCTTTAATTGCCATAACATTTAATGTCCGTTCTTACAGTCCATTTTAAAAATTAGTCCATCTTCTAAAGTTCAATATTTTTTTTCAGCCACTTGTATATTCCTTCAAATTTCATAAGTCCATTTCTTAATTTACAATCCAGCTTCTCAAATTCAAATTTTCATCACTTATATATTTCTTCAATTGTCATAAGATTTAATATCCAATCTTCCAATACTACTCCATCAATCAAATATCATTTCGAATAAAATCTCTCAAATATAGTATTTCCAGCTTAACTTCGTAACTTTTACTATCTATAAATGTATCATTTAAAACAAATAATCATTTAAACTACATCCACAATATAACAGTAAACAATTAAAATCATTACATCCACATTATCTAAATTCATAAATTTCACTTTCCATCCTTCACAATTAAATAATATCATCCCATAGATTTATACCATACAAATAGCAAATAACAAAAATCCTATAATTTATATCCTAAACAAATCAATTCCAAAAATTAACCATAATCATCATATTCACATCTTAAACATTCCTCCCCTCTCCCATTCTATTTTCCATCATTTCCAAACCAATTAACTTAGCATCTAACAACAAAGGATTCCCACTCTTTAAAATATTAATATAAAATGTCTCGCTTTCATAACGGAATTAAGAAAATACTTTCTGCCTCTAAAATTCACTGACAAACCCATTGGGACTTCCCATCTAAAATATATCTGATGTTTCTTAAACTCATCCACTAAAAAAGCAAATTCTCTTCTCTTTCTTAACATTTTAGGAGGAATTTCCTTCATCATTTTTATATCTTGTCCCAATATTTGAAATTTATTTTTATAAAAGGCTTGCAAAATTTCATACCTAACCTTTTTAGTTGTAAAATAAATAACCACATCCCTCGGTACTCTATTTTGTCTTGCCCACCAAGAATTAACGCGATAAATTCTTTCAATATTAGTCTCAAAATCTTCCGGCTCCACACCCTTTATCTGAGCAAAGGCTTGCGTAAAAATCTCCTTTAAATTTTCCTTCCTATTTTGTTTCAACCCCCTCACCCTTATAGCATATTCCATTAATCTATATTGTAATATTACTCTTTCTTCATCTGCCCTATCTACCTTTGCCTTCCATCTTATTATCTAAGTTCCAATGTTTTGATTTTTTTGAGTTTCTTCTATTTTCCTTTGCAACTCTAAATTAGCTTTATTAATTTCTGCAAGATCATCCTCCATCTGAATACAAGAGCTCAATATTTGCGCAATTGCATCCTTTACCATTTTCATTTCCCTCTTCTGCTCTTCCACCACTTCCTTAAAATCCAACATCTCTTTCTCTATTTCATCAAATTTTTGATCTATTTCTAAAAAATGACTCTCCAAAAACTCCTGTAAAGAATTTCTTAATTCCTTTTTAATTTCTTCTTTTAATTTTTGAATCTGAACTGAAGAAATTTCAAAGTTTTTAATGACCTTTGGCACTATTTGCTTAAAAGCCATTTTTTAAAAAAAAAATTAGCTTGATAATAGACCAAGAAGAAGAAGAAAAAAAGAAAAAAAGAAAAATTCAAAAAACTTTTCTTCTAAATCACTATAATCCCAAAGAAGAAGAAAAAATATAAATCATAAGATTCTCGTTTCTTCCATTTAATCATTCCTATATATCTTCTATTTCGACACTAGCTGTTAGCTTTAACTTTTGTTTTCAATACACACCTTCCACAAAACCGCCATTTGCTTTCGTCTCTCCTATCTTCGCAGCAAATATATCCTCAGAGGCTTGCAGTCTTCTTACAAACAAGTGTTAAAACTCCAATTTCTGCTCCGTCCACGTTACAGTCCATCATAAATCAACTCCAGCCGTGGAAATTGGACGCTTCGTTTGTCCGCTATAAAGGCAGAAGCCTCACCCAGCCAGGAGCTTATCAGGCTATGGAAGGAGAACTCCCCATAAGCCTTAGAAGCTTATTAGGGTGTCTCAACTTCAAACCTGAATGCTCATCTTTCCTTCTTTGCCCAAAGGAGAGAATTCCAAGCTGTCGGACCCAGATTTACGATGTCCTGACAGCTCTACTGACTAGGGAGTTAGCAGCTAAATCATAGCTGCTCTCCATGAAGCGGAGCCATACCGGAAGTCTACATACAAGCCTTTTGACTAGGGGTGAAATGCTCCCGGTTTGGACTGGATTGGCTGATCCAGTAGTGATAGCGGCAGGTGGTTCGGAGAACCGGTAGCAAAAATCCCTGGCCCCCATGCCTACCCAATCGCCCGGTCACTGGCTTCCCCGCTTGCTACTTATTTTAAAAAAATGCTTTTAAAAGGTAAAAGAAAAGGCTCTGATGATCACATCTGAGCCATGTGATTGTCAGAGCATTTTTTTACTTTTAAAAGCATTTTTTACAACCTATTCGGCCAAATAGGTTGTAAAAATGCTTTTAAAAGTAAAAAAAAGAGATTGCGTGCCACCGCTGATCAATCCTCCCTGCATGTGCTGTTCTATTTACCCCATACCTACTTTTGGTGTGCACTGTGTGTGCACATACCTCACATTTTGTGCATGGTGTGCACGGTGCATGCGCAACCAGCGAACCAGTAGTAAACCAGTTCAGATTTCACCACTGCTTTTGACATTAATGAAATCTTACATTCAGATGACATTACCTATCTTTATCACTTTTTTCCTGGAAGCTGAGACATGATGGTAGTGGGTGGTAGAGCTACATTCTTAGCATATATGGAATTTGGGATCCAGTTTCATAGCAGAAAGGGATAATAGGGCTCCTCATTTCATGCTTCTAGTTGAAGCATGTAATCCCACCCTTCTTATTTTCATGGAAGAAACAAAATCAAATAAGTGCTAATTCTGATGAGGAAGTATGTCCTCTCACCCACTCATTCCTTGTAAAAGGGAACAGATAAAGGGATTGAATAAATAGGAAAATCAAGAATTTAAAAGGGCCAAATGGAAAGGCATCTCTTGGCAAGTCTGGTCTGCAAGAGAACTGTTAGTTGTGTTGGAAGAAATGTCTATCTGGGTTCAATTCCAAGTGGGGAGAAAGACACTGGAAACATGGCGACTGTGTCAGACCTGGAAGCCCTCTTTCTACCTTTGTGCCTTCAGGCTTCAGGCCTGCACAAGTCCTATCGTGGGAAGTTGAGAGGGGGGATAGAATAGAGTAAAGAAGACATTTAGTTAAAACAAAATTCTTTATAGAAAGTCAAGGCCAAGGTGCCCTGCAGTTGCGCTGAGAAGCATGGGGAGATATCTTCTGTCCCGGATGGTACATGATTGGATGTGTGGTGGACATGTGGGTGAGGGGCAAGGTCTTGAACTTTCTTTTGGGTGTGGAAAACCCGGAAGCTCTCAGATTCAGGTTTTCCCAGATGTGCCAATATGACATCGCTAATAAAAGTTAGCTTTGAGGAATTTCAAGCCTTGGAGTTTAATTTTGTTGGGGGGGGGTGTTACTTTGAATGCTGACAGACTGCTGGGGAGGATGGTTTGATGGAGCAGAACCATTAAGCACATGGTCCTAGTGCAGTTGAACACATGGAGTGGAGAATGAGATATATTTATACCCTCTCTTGGGCCTTGCAAGAAATGTATCCTATTGGGGCCATGCAGTTGCTCCCATGGGGCCATGCAGTCGTAGCTGGGGTTGTCTGTGTCCCAGGAGTGGTTGAATCTTGCTGGGTGATGCAATGAAGGGCAATTTCCTGTTGTGGCTGAATGGCTTTGCCCTGAAGGATAATCCCATTATTCTGGATCTGAGGTCTTTTGTAGATAGACTGGCCCAGTCTTTTGTCTTGTAGAAAAGCTGGCACCAAAATATCTGCTGAGGGCAGGGAGCTGGGGTCTTTTGTTTCAGTTTCCTTTAAGATTTTTATTTCTCTTTTGGGGGAAATATTTTGCCTTTTTAATATTTCCTAGAATATTTCATTCTTCTTGGAGAGGGATGGGTGCTATCTTTCTATGGTTGCCTGTACCAGAAGAAGACTTGCCATGAAAACTACTGAAAAAGCCCCTGAGATTAAATTATATATGAGGCTTTAATTGTGAGAAATGGATGGAAATAAGAGAATTCACTTATTATGGAAATAGCATTGTGTTCCTCCAAATCATGCTAGAAACCTTTAAATTAACAAACATCTAATTAAGAGGAAAAGTTTTAGAGAATGCCTTTGAAGGCCATCCAGAGAGCATGATTGTCAAATTAAATAGTTTTATTTTTTCCAAAATGGAAATTAAGTGATCTGAATTACACTAACTCTTCGCAAATTCCTCTATGTTTTTATTGTTTGGCCTGACTACATCAACTCTTCAGAGAAGCTGTTGATTCTCTGGTTGATTCTAGTCATAAAACTTATCCTTCATCTAACTTACTTGTGTAATAAGTAAGTAAGTAAGTAACTAAGTAAGCAAGTAAGTAAGTTAGTTCTGAGCAGTAAGAACTACTAAACTGAGCAGGATACTTTCTACATCAGTTCTTTCTGATGTTGAAAGTTATCCATAAGGCTGAATGCTACAAAGAAAATGTCCACTGAGTCTTTCAAACTTACGGAGGTGGGCATCTGTACAACTATGGTGTCAGGTAAGTTTGAAAGCTAGATTTCCAGTGGAAATATAAAGCTACCAAATATCTCCTTCAAATTAAGCTGGCGATTTCACTGAAACATTTGTACATTTCCCCCTTTCTATTATAGATTGAAAGTTATACAATTGGCTAATGCTGGCCTCTTTGATGTATGATATGCTTTCTGAAGTGCTTCCTAGATTTGTGGAATATTTTTACTGGGAGAGAAGATGCTCTACAATGGTTTGGAAAATCTGAGCTCATGGCCTATAGTATGTCAATTAATTTAATTATATGATTCAGATCAGTTTAAATGTATTAAATCCATCCAGGGCAATTGGCAAGAGATAGTAAATAATATGATGAGAAGCACCACAGGCAGATTTTGTTTATTTATGACCTGGATTTTGCATAACATCTCATAGTTACATACTCGGCTTTTTTGATACTCTTAACACACATTCTGACAAAGAAATAAAACACATTGAATTGGTAAGTAATGCTTTTTTTACTTTCTGATTTAGAAAGTTACATATGAAAATGAGAGGAAAATACTTCAAGGGCTTGCAATTATTCAAGGTTATATTTCAGCGCAAATCTACACAACAAATATCCACTGTTGGAAGTTTTGGTTTCCATAGCATTTCCCCCTTCCCGTGCTGTTGTACTGCTCATTTTATTACAGCTGTCACAGTTTGTTCTGCATCCAATATGATTTAGATCCCCAATGAATTTAACCCCCCCAAAACAAATTTCCTGTAAAAGGGATGTTTAGGATCTCTGTTTCATATACAGCACATTACCCGCTAATTATAAATTGTTCCATTCTCAAAAAGATCGTGACATGAAAACTAAGTAGTTTCTTAATATTTGTTCTCATCGCTTGCAAATTTTAGACCATGTGAATCTGATGATGGTGTATTTATTGTGAATAGCCACCTACATTTATTCATCTGATAATAAATACATACTAAATAATAAGTAACAATAAACAATATCAGATTGGACAAATAGCAAAAGGTCATTGCCTATAATTTATTTTATACCTGTCAGCAACATTCCTAGACTCAATTTAATCAAATGTTGTTCTAACGCTTTAATCCTTGAGGGATTTTATTCAAACAATCCCTTTTTATTTATTTATTTTTGACCTGTTATCTCACTCTGATTTTAATAGGTTGGTTAATTAATTCATTAAAATAAATAACACTGATTATTAACAGTGGCAATCATTTGATATTTCTACTGATTAATCCATCTTTTAATTGAGAGCTTTTTATCTTAATTACATAACAGAGGAAAACAACTTAGCACTTTAGGACATGAAAATGAGAAGGATCCAAATTTAGACATAGTAAAGTCTCATTGATTTCATGAATTAATTATAACTATTTTAAGTTCTAGTTATGTACTGACCCAAGGCATATTTAACATGTCTTTTTAACTCAGTTGTCCCATTGAAAGATTTCCTCTGTATGTGGAGTTTGCCATCCTTGGTCAGAATCTAATACAATTTTGTGTGTCACAGGGAATATCAATGTGATGCCCAAGATGTGATATTCACAAGTAACCCAAACTACACTTGTAACGCCACAATTAATTAAAAATAAACAGAATTTTAAAAACTGCAATAAATCTCACAAGAGAATGAAATCTTGGAAATTGTTGAGAATTTCTGAAATCTGATAAAACATTGCATTGGAATTATAGTGCTTGTATATAAATTCTCATGAGGTGCTCTTGTTCCCATACAAGATTCTGTGTGAATTAGGGAAAAGATTGCCTTGATCTAGTAATCTTTGCAAATCATGAAAGATTTCAGGTGAATAGGAGTAGCCTAGGGGATTTATGATGTAACCCTGAGTTCAAATAATAGATTTCCTTGTCTAGTCCCAGTGGTCACTTCTGGAATTTTTGGTATTAGGTGCTCTGAAGCTATGGCAATCACAGCAGCCATTTCCCTATACTTTGTCTGACATGCATGATGAGCTCAGTATGATAACAGGCAAAGAAAGTGCTTTGACCTCAGCACCAGAGGAAATACTAATTAGACTCAGAAATAAGGCCATTTGGAGGCCAATTTGGAGATGATAGCCCTAATGGCAAAAATACAGCACTATTTTTCATGTACGGTATTACTTGAATTCAAGTAAAAAGATTAAAAGAATCAAGATAAGGCCAGAAGAGTGCATGTGTAAGGTTGTGTGAGAAGATAGCTAGGAGGGAAGGGGGGTGGGGAAGCCATTTTCTGCCTCTCACAGCTCTTTGTGTCTCTTCATATCGTATTTCCACCTTAACCAAGGCAGGAGACATTAAGCGAATATAAGCACATGTTAGCAGACACAAAAGACTCCTAAATAATATTCCTCTTGAAAAGCAAAAAAGAAAGAAAAAAGACTTCACGAAAGCAATTCAAGTTACCAGGAAAAAATGTATGAAGGCTTTATGAAGAAAAGAGTCTATTAAAGAGGTGCTCTTAATGTGAAGCATACTATTATAAAGAAGCTCAAATGACTTTTTTTTCCATTTAGAGAGTTTAATCAAGTTCTAGGATCTCAGCCAACCAAACAAAGTATTGGCCTTTGAGTATCTAGTTTCTCCACTTCTTACCTGTCTTTTTGTAATAGTTTGTGCACATTTAAGATGAAACAGCAGAGAGCTTTTAACCATTCATTTTAAATTAGCCTACAACTCCCATCATCTAGTGAAATGAGAGAAGAGAGGAAAAGCAAGTTTTACACACTGAAATTTGGTTTGAGGTGTTTCTTTCAGGTTTTCTTCTATCCATTATTTACATTGTCCTGGCTTAAAACGTAAATTAAAAATCAACTTGAAAGGATTTGTATTTAGCTTGACAATACATTGCCCAGAGGCACAATCCTGTCTGAAACAGCGCTAAAAGATACATATGAATTTTCAAATTTTAATGTCACTTAACTTCATAATGTTTATTTCTTTAAAAATCACTATAATACCATGAGGTTTCAGCATTCTGGCAAGAGAGCCCCACAGTGAGATTGCTGAGCCCTCATTAGATTGTGTTTTTCAGAAACTATTGTGTTTTTCAGAAAGTATCACAAACTGCTGTGCAACATCAAGTATTGGTACCTATTGTCAGATGGTTCTATACCTAGTAATTCAGGATGGAGAAGACATTTAAGCAGGATTTGATCTTATTCTTTCATAAAGACTTGGATGATGATCAAAAAATCAAAGCTAGAAACAATCTCTCTAACCAGCAAGGTGACCAGCCTTGGTCCCTGAATTTCAGATTTTGGTCATAGCAATGTTATTATCTTTACGGGCTTAAACAAATAAAGCAAATTACAGAAGCCATGGGATAAGTTCTATAGAAAAAACATGTAAGCAACCCACCTGCTCTAACTTTCAGTAGCTCCCCATGTGTGTTTCAACCCAGGAAACTAAAACATGGTCATTCCCATTATCCGAGTTTCCACTGTCTTTGGGGATAAACAGAAAGGCATACTTTGTTACTTTTATTTTTTTTTAAAAAAGTAGACAACTCTATTTGGGACCCTTTTTGCTAAGCTGAAACTCTAAGTTGGCTGAAATGGCAAAACTGACTACTCTGATTAAAGAAAAGAACATAAGTACTTTTGTTTCTGTTATGTATTTGAATTATTGGAGGGAAATTTGGGCGGGGAAAAAGCACATTTCTAATTGGTTGATGCCTCAGCCAAAATACTATATAAGGAGGACTGTTTGCCAGTTGCTTTTTCTGAGTTCTCACAATAAACTTAAAAGCTGTTGTCACCAATGACCATCTCCTGCCTTCTCATTGCCCGAACTTAACAGTTTCCACATGGAAGCTGCTTCTGAATTTTCTGCTTGATATGGAAAAGAATGACTTTGGGTTTTACAGATTAGATTGATAGATCTTTGTAGAAATGACTTTGTTCATACTATTATGGAAAACAAAAAGTTATGATTTGATGCTAATGCCTTATTGTACTGCAACGGAGAGAATTGGAAGTCAATTCTTCTTTTTCTTTTCTTTTTCCTATCTTTCCTCACTTCTCTTTTCCCTCTCCTCTCCCTCCTCACTGCTCTTTTATTTACTTTTCTATTTTGTATTTTATAATACTTAATAACTTAATAAAAATGCTTTTTTAAAAAAAGAAACTCGTATTGCAAAAGAGTTGCACTCACTTCCATGATGATGAGGTGTTTTGAGAGATTGCTAAAGGACTATATGGTTTCATGAATGTTTCCCTTTACATTTGATTCATTACAGTTTGCCTATCAGAAGAACCGCTCTATAGATGATTCACTTTCCTGTGTGCTTCATCTTAGCTTGACGCATATGAAGAGAAGGATAACCATGTATGAATGCTATTTGTTGATTTTAGTTCAGCATTCGACCCAATCATTCCTCAGCATTTGATGAACAAACCGGGCCTATTAGGTTTTAATACTATACTCCTTTTTGTAATTGAATACTGAATTTCCTTATTGACAGGCCCCAGCTTGTGCGAGTTCGAAGAAAAGTTTCCAACTCCATCTCCTTGAGTACAAGTGAGATGGGCAGTACAAACAAACAAACAAATAAATAATGTCAAACAAGCCCAATTCAAAGTTCTCACATGCAACCCATATCAGCACTGAAAACTAGACTTTTAAAATTAGCCATAGCACTAGCGATAGCACTTAAACTTATATATTGCTTCACAGTGCTTTACAGCCTTCTCTGAGCGGTTTACAGAGTCAGCATATTGCCCCCAACAATATGGGTCCTCAATTTACAAAAAGGCTCAAAGGTAGCAATGGTAGATCACTTCCTACTGTTGCAAAGAGAATTTCACCAAGGTGCCATTTAAATTACATTTGAAGGTATCTTTACTTTTTTACAAGAGTGTCTTTAAGACTTGGTTATAAAAGTCAAAATGGCTGCAACTAAAAGTGATTGAGGCATCATGTATATTATGTACATAAAAAACAAGATCAGACTGAGCTTTTCTCATATTATTGTAACCATATCTTGATTTTTGTATTATTATGTCCTGTGGACAGCCATGCCATTTTATCATCTGTCACTCAATTCTCTGCCTTGAAGCAGCTTCCAGCTTCTCTGACAATCCTTACTTAAGGATAATTTCAGTGTTAAGACATGTGTGTTTGTCAGGATGGTTAGACAAAGGAAAAATCACCAGATTTAAATATGTTAAACTTCCAGTGATTATACACAACTTAAAAATCTGACTTTGGACATCAGGATATGGAGGTCGTGCGGACTGCTTAGGAGGATTTCTGAAAGGAAAAATTATGAGGCATGAAGTTTGATCACTGAGATAATGTTGCTATGACAGCCTCAAGTGGGTTTTGTTGCTCATTTTTATCAAGCAAGGGAAAAAATATATGAAATAAGGTATAGTGTGTTGTGATCTATACGCTAAATCTTAACTGTACTGACAAAATCAATGAGGTGATGTATCTGAGAGAAAATAATTGAGTAATAGATATTGTAGTCAACCTCATTAAGTTATAGATGCCATCAATGTCCTTGAGGCAAGCAAATAAGGATTTTGTGGAATGACCAATGTGCACTTGGTATTTTTTTTTTTCATAATACAAAGATGTTGATATCTATCCTTTGTAGTTTTCCTCCAACTAATCAAGATAATACTATTGCCTTGATTGACAACATGTTGAGTAACAGGTTATTTCAAGGTTTCATAGAATTCAATAGAACAGATATCGTAAGTTAAGTAATGGACTGTGGCAAGGATGCTATTCCCTGCTCTTTTTAACTTGTACATCCAAGACTTGCCTGAAACTGTTTCTTGGAAATACATTTGTATGTATGATATTGATCTCAAAGCCTAAAGAACCAACTTTGGTGATGCAGAGATTTTTCTCAAGATCTCCAGAATCTGGATGACTACTACAAAAAAAATGGCAAACTACAACCAAGCCTAACGGAAACAAAGGTAGCCACATTCCACCACAGCAATAGATTTGAAAATTATCAGCCTTCAGCGAAGTTCCAGAAACATATTTTCCAATGTAATAATTCTCCAAAGTACCTGGGGGTAACAATGGACAGATTACTAACCTTTTGATAACAGCTGGATAAAACATCTTCGAAACTGAAAACCCACAATAATTTACCAGTGGTGATATTCAGCCAGTTTGTACCAGTTTGGATGAACTGGTAGTGGAGATCAGGGGGGTGCCCACCTACCTCAGCGCTATGCGGTCCTATTTAGCCACGTTTTTGAGGCCGTGTGTATGTTTGGAAGGCACACACATGCGCAAAGCAAGCATGCGCACACGGTGCAAACCAGTGGTAAAAATCTTTGAAACCCACTTCTGATTGCAACTGTCACAAATATGAATCAGTTGTCAAGCATTTGAATTTCAATCACATGACCATAGGCAGGGGTCGGCAACCCGTGGCTCTGGAGCCACAAGCGGCTCTTTGGGCCCTCTGCTTGGTTCGCCCCGCCCCTCTTATTTCCTTTTTGGACTCCAGTCCAAAGCGGCAGGAAGCAAAGGCTGCCTTACGCGTAAATATGGCTTGAAGGCAGATGCAAGGCAGCTTCACTTCTGCACTTTCCCCCCTTCCTCCCATAGCTCTCTGGCCAGCTGTGGCTGAGCTGGGAGTGTGCACACACACAGAGAGACCCTCCCTAAGTGAGCCACTGCCCATTCCGTGGGCACCTTTCCTGAGCTTTGACGCTCACTTGAGGAGGGTCTCCCTGCGCGTGTACACATTCCCAGCTCAGACACAGCTGGCCTGGGCATCCTGAGAGGAGGAGGTGGAAGAGGGTCATCAGAGAGTGCAGGAACAAACCTGCCCTGTACCTGCCTTCATGCCACATTTGCACGTAAGGCAGCCTTCGCTTCCTGCCATTTCAGGCTGGAGTCTCCCTGTGTATGCGAATGCTCCTGGCTCAGCCACAGCTGGCCAGGAAGTTATGAGAGGAGGGGGAAGAGGAGGACGGTCACCCAAAGAGAGGGACACACACACACACACATACATATACATAGAGAGAAAGAGAGTGTCATAGAGAGAAAGACAGTCATACAGAGACATACAGAGTGATACACAGAGGGGGTAAGAGAGACATAGAGAGACACATAAAGAGTGATACATAGAGAGGGAGGAGAGGGAGAGATACAGAGATACAGAAGGAAAGAGATACAGAGGGGGGAAAGGGGGGAGATAGGGAGTGGGGGAGAGAGACATGGAGAATAGTTTTGTGGCTGGGTAGGCATGGCTAGATGATCATGCAACTTGATGGGAGTGAGTGATAAGTTGGCCACACCGACTCAGATTTTGTGGCTCCCAGTGTGTTTTTTTTCCTGTAGGAAACAGGTCCAAGTAGATCTTTGAATGTATAAGGTTGCCGACCCCTGACCATGGGGATGCTCTAATTGTTAAGTGTGAAAAACAGTCATAAGTCCCTTTTTTCAGTAATGTTGTAACTTCAAATGGTCATTAAATGAACTGTTGTAAATTGAGGACTACTTGTACCACGGACATTTTTCATGCCTCTAACACTTGGCCTCACTAATATCTGTGACTTCACTAATATCTGTGAAAGTAGATAAGGAAAAGACCTGGTTATGGCTGTCTAACAGAACACTGAAGAAAGAAACAGAAGGCCTGATTCTTGTGGCCCAAGAACAAGCCATTAGAACAAACTTAATCAAAGCCAGAATAGAAAAATCTGCTGATGATCCCAAATGCAGATTCTGCAAAGAAGCAGATGAAACCATTGATCACATACTGAGCTGTTATAAGACAATAGCTCAGACCGACTATAAACAACATCACAACACAGTTGCTCAGATGGTCCACTGGAAGATGGTCACTACTACCATCTGCCTGTAGCAAACTGGTGGGATCATAAGCCTGAAAAAGTGATTGAAAATGAGCATGCAAAACTACTGTGGGATTTCCGAATACAGACTGATAAAATTTTGGAACATAATACCCCAGATATCACGATTGTGGAAAAGAAAAAAGTGTGGATAGTCGACATTGCTATACCTGGTGACAGCAGAATCAATGAGAAACAACTTGAAAAAGTGACCAGATATCAAGATTTGAGAATCAAATTGTAGAGAGACTGGCATAAACCAGTGCAGGTGGTTCCAGTGGTACTCGGCACACTGGGAGCTGTGCCTAAAGACCTAGGCAAGCACTTAAAAGCAATTGGTGCTGACAAGATCACCATTAGTCAGCTGCAGAAGGCCACCTTACTGGGATCTGCTCGCATAATTCACCAATATATCATGCAGTTCTAAACGCTTGGGAAGTATTCGACTAGTGATCCGTGATACGAAATCCAGCATAATTATCTCATTTGCTGTGTATACTGTCATTTGTGTAAATATAATAATAATAATAATATAGAGAAATGATAGAAACTGAAGAAACTAAAGTGCTCTAGGATTTTAGAATTCAAACTATGTGAATGTGCACCTGCCACATAACACTCCAGATTTATCAATTGTCATAAGAAAGACAAAAAGTGTGGTTAATAGATGTGGTAAATCTGGAAACAGCAGAATAGAACAGAAGAAACCTGGGAAAATAACAAAATACAAATATCAAATAGAAATAGAATGACTGTGGTAAAAGAAAGCAAAGACAATACCAATAGTATTGTCTTTGCTTTTGTATTATAGTAATAATACCTTGGGTGCCATCCCATCTGGAGCACCGTGTGAACACCATCAACAATGACAAAATCCACATCAATAAAAGGCATATTTATTTGGTATAGCTTACATCCTGTGACAATACCTTTAAGACAATCAAAATCTATGCCTACCTATTCTATCTCTTTCCACTTATGACTGTATGACTGTAACTTGGTTGCTTGTATTTTTACGATTTATATTGATATTGATTGTTTCCTGATTGCTTATTTGTATCCTATCATTACGAACGTATCTTTTCTTTTATGTACACTGAGAGCATATGCACCAAGACAAATTCCTTGGGTGTCCAATCACACTTGGCCAATAAAGAATTCTATTCTATTCTATTCTATTCTATTCTATTCTATTCTATTCTATTCTATTCTATTCTATTCTATTCTATTCCTACATCTTGAGAAGGACTTGAAAAGTGGACAAAAATGCCAAATACAGTCTGAACATCTGGCTGACTGGGTAATGGACCATAATAGTAATAGATGTCTCGGGTGCAATCCAAAACATCTGAAGCATCACTTGAATGTCATCGGGATTGACAAAATCACCATTAGTCAATTGCAAAAGGCAGTTTTACTTGGAATAGTTTACATCCCATGACAATACCTTTAATATCATTAAACAACATCTTCCTGTCTCAGGTCCTTGGGAAGAACTCAATAGGTGGTCAAAAATGCCAAACATATGGCTGACTGTGTGACCAACCAAAATAAAGTCATCCTGTTCACTTGTTGTGTTAACATTCAAACCAACTAAGAACCTTATGGTCCTGAATCTTTCTGCAGTCATTACGCTTTTGGTATTAACTCTAGAAAGTGGGACAACATGGGAAGATTCTATTACCCTCCAATATAGCCACCATCTATTATCTTTATATCCTACATTGCACATTGTGGAGTCATATATAATAAATGCAGTGTGAATTACAAATGTGAATATTTCCACATAAATCTGTTAATTTTTTTTCTGTGTCCCTGGAGGCTGATCAGTTCTGCTCCATATATTCAGTGCCTCCTGAAAAGAACTTTCCATGGAAAGTAATGGAAAAGATCATCAATTAATATATTTTAGTTAGGGGTGCAGCAAACACCCATTGGTGTCAGTCTGCTTGGTAAAAAAACAAAAACAACAAAAACAAAGCACATAGCAACTTGGTTCTGCTCCATCTTGGAATAACAGACTGGTGGAACAGTATATATTTGTACACAAGCAGGAAAAATGGCACTCCAATCAATTAATCAGAATAGTACTGTAAGGGACCTTGGAGGCCTTCTAGTCCAATTCCATGCTCAAGCAGAAGAGCTGTAGTATTTCAGACAAGCATCTGTCCAGTCTTTTCTTTAAAGCCTCCAGTGATGAAGCACCCCCAACTTCTGAAGGCAAAGTGTTTCACTGTTTAATTGTTAATTAAAATTGCTCTCACTGTTAGGAAGTTTCTCCTTAATTCTAAATTGCTTCTTTAGTGATTAGTTTCCATCCATTGTTTCTTGTCTTCTGGTGCCTTGGAAAGTAATTTGAACCCCCTTTTCTTTGTGGTAGCCCCTCAAATACTGGAATACTGCTATCATGTCACCCATAGTCTTTTAGAACTGCAGAAAAAACAATTGCTACCAACCTGCGAGGACCTGTATACTGCACGAGTCAAAAAGAGGGCTGTGAAAATATTTACAGATCCCTCGCATCCTGGACATAAACTGTTGTAACTCCTACCCTCAAAACGATGCTATAGAGCACTGCACAACAGAACAACTAGGCACAAGAACAGTTTTTTCCCGAACACCATCACACTGCTAAACAAATAATGCCCTCAACACTGTAAAACTATTTACTAAATCACTACTATTAATCTTCTCATCGTTCCCATCACCAATCTCTTTTCACTTATGACTATATGACTGTAACTTTGTTGCTTGTATCCTTATAATTTATATTGATACTGATTGTTTCCTGCTTGCTTATTTATATCCTATGACAATCATTAAGTGTTGTACCTTGTGATTCTTGATGAACGTATCTTTTATTTATGGACACTGAGAGCATATGCACTCAGACAAATTCTTTGTGTGTCCAATCACACTTGGCCAATAAAAAAAATCTATTCTATTCTATTCTATTCTATTCTATTCTATTCTATTCTATTCTATTCTATTCTATTCTATTCTATTCTATTCTATAGTTCTTTTTTCTAGATCCTTTTCTAATTTTCTAATTCCAGCAACCATTGTTCATATGTTTTTAGTCTCCAGGCCTTTAATCATCCTAGTTGCTCTCTGCACTTTTTCCAAAGTGTCAACATCTTTTTTGTAATGTGGTGACCAAAATTGGATGGAGTATTCCAGATGTGGTCTTATAAATCTTAAGGATTTATAAAGTGGTGCCTATACTTCACGTGATTTTGATTGTATAATACTATTATTTATTTATTTTATTTATTTATTTATTTTTGTCACAACATCATACAAAAAGATTATATAGTATATACACATATAAACATATATAGGAAGAAGAAAAGAAAAACAATAGGACAGGAACGGTAGGCACGTTTGTGCGCTTATGCACGCCCCTTATGGTCCTCTTAGGAATGGGGTGAGGTCAATAGTAGAAAGTTTTTGGTTAAAGCTTTTAGGATTATGGGAAGAGACCACAGAGTCAGGTAAAGTATTCCAAGCACTGATGATTCTGTTGCAGAAGTCATATTTTCTGCAATCTAGATTAAAGCGGTTTACATTAAGTTTAAATCTATTGGTTGCCCTTGTATTATTGCAATTAAAGCTGAAGTAGTCTTTGACAGGAAGGACATTACAATAGATGATTCTGTGAGTTAAACTTAGGTCTTGTCGAAGGCGACGGAGTTCCAAGTTTTCTAAGCCTAGGATTTCAAGTCTGGTGGGATAAGGTATTTTGTTGTTTTCAGAGGAATGGAGAACTCTTCTTGTAAAATATTTCTGGACACGTTCAATTGTATTGATGTCAGAGATGTGGTGAGGGTTCCAAACAGGTGAGCTGTATTCTAGAATTGGTCTAGCAAATGTTTTATATGCTCTGGTTAGTAGTGTGGTGTTTTGGAAAAGAAGCTACGCAAAATTAGGTTTACAACTCTTAGAGCTTTTTGCTATGTAGTTGCAGTGGGCTTTGGCACTTAGATCATTTGACATGAAAACTCCAAGGTCTTTAACGGGATGGGGTCGTCTGTAAGGTAATGTCCATCTAGTATGTACTTAGTTTTAGAGTTCTTTTTTCCTATATGTAAGACTGAGCATTTGCTGGTTGAAATTTGGAGCTGCCAATTTTTAGACCAAGCGGTTAGATGGTCAAGGTCGTTTTGAATGATAGAAGTGTTGTCTGTGGTGTTAAATAGTTTGACATCGTCAGCAAAGAGAACACAATTACTTGAGATATGGTCACAAAGATCATTAATGTATAGAATAAAGAGTGTTGGTCCAAGGACGCTGCCTTGAGGAACGCCACTCTTGACAGGAACAGGATTTGATAAAGCATTGCCAATTTTGACCACTTGTTGTCTGTTAGACAGAAAAGCAGATATCCATTTGTGGAGGGGTCCTGAGATGCCATAGGATGTTAGTTTAAGGAGAAGTTTATCGTGTACTACTGAGTCAAAAGCTTTGCAGAAGTCTGATTATGATACCATTTTTTAAATTTTTTGATTCTGATGATACTAACTTCAGATCTTGTTACTTGTACCCAACACGGCTAATTCAATCCTTTAAAAAATCTTTCTTTTTTTCCAAGAGAAAGTGGACAAATATCCATTCACTTTCAGTATGCTTGTACTTCCTTTTGCTCCACTGGCCATTAGCATGCTGTCTTTAATGCAGAGTGTAAAGAAAAAAGTTGACTCTCCTTAGAATAGAATAAACTTCTACAATCTAGTATCTTCCTTTGTTGAGGACTCCTACTTCTAAAGCCCTTGCCAGCATGTCCATGCAACTGAAGAAACCTAGATGGGGAGAAAGAAAGAAAAAACCTAGCATAGAAACACAATTATTTCCTTCAGCTTGGAGTCTTCAGTCTCATCCAGGCAAGTGTGTGCTTCTATTGAAAAAAAAGCAGATCAAAGCTAGCTGAGCAGTTTCTCAACAGAGGCACACAAGTTGCTTTGGTCCCTTCTGTGCCTTTCAAATGGGGAGAGCAGAACTGCTGTTGCCATGGAGAAGGGGAATAAGATCAGGTAAGACCTCTCTACTATTTAGCATGAGCCAAAAAAAAAAAAAGCAATAGAAAGAAGACAGAGCCAATGAGAGTGAGTGGAGTGGCCATATCAATTCAATAAACAAACAAACAAAACAAAACAAACAAGAAAATAAATATTGTCTTCTCTGCATGAAAAAGAAAGCAGATACACCAGACACCACATCCAGCATCAGTTCATTACAAAGAGTGTGCACACACTGCCAAGACTGTGATGTGAAGCAAATGTTGGTTTAAATCCACATCTGTCCAACACTATCATTGGAAAGGATGCTTTAGTCAGAAGCTCTGGGGCTAATCTTTATCTCAGGATTGAGGTGAACTTTAAAAAGAAGAAGAATACATGCTACTATGAGCTGTTTTCAAACCAGAAAGGGGGGGGGGCTCATTTCTTCTCTATATTGGATTCTTCTTACTGGTAACACAAGAAGCCCTGAAGATCTTTTGCTCCATTTAATGAGCGGAAAGAAAAATTATGAAAGTTATGAAAGCTTAAACCAGTTTGGAAATGATGGGAAAGGAAAAGGAGAAGCTCAAAAAACCTGAATTTTACATGCATAATATTTGGTCTATTAGCCAAAAGCACTTATTCTGCATTTATATGATAGGAGGATATAAATTATCTATTAAATTATGGCAAAGGAGGCAGGCACATTTTCTTTTAGGGGCTTACTTTTGCTAAATTTGGTATGTGAAACATCCCAAGGTCCAATTCAAGCTGTCAATTTAATTCAACAAGGTTAATTCGGTTTAAATGTTTTATTCAATTAAACAAGTCAAATCTGATTTGATTAGAGCATGTGTGCGAAGATATACAAAGCACGGTGTAGATCTGAGGACACCCAATTTGACATAGAGCACCAAATCAATCATCACTTTGATTCCAAAGAGTAAAGCTTCCTTCGTGAGATGGATACCATAGAATATATATATAAGAAGTTCGTACAACTGCCTAATATTCAGGCACCCCAAGTTCGAATCCGAGTAAGGGTATGGCTAGCTGAAGAAAGCTAAAAAGCTTGAAAAAGATCTATACTAGTCTCCCTTTATTTCATCAGCAAATATATATTTGGTATAAAATGGTTTGTCGGAATGCGACTGCTTGAGGGTTCCTGGATTGGAGCTGAAAGGCAAAAGGGAAGCAATATGCTCCCTCCCACATTAGGGCAGACCAGGTGCTTCAACAGAAAAACACTTAATCTCTCCCTGGCTCAGCTGATAAAGGAAGGAGAACTTGTGGCTCAGAGGTTAAAACAACTGCCTAATATTCAGGCAGCCCAAGTTTGAATCTGAGTAAGGGTATGGCTAGCTGATAAAAGCTTGAAATAGACTTATACTAGTCTCCCTTTATTTCTTTATCAGCAAATATTTTTATATAAATACACACCCCAATGATTTGCATTTTTTAGGATAAAATGATATCCTCAATGTTTCTGTGTTAGAAACCTTTACCAGGATAAGGAAATGTTGCAGCAGATAATATATTTTCTGCTTGGGGTTTCTAATTCATTCCATGGATCCTCAATAGGAATCTAATACCAAATGGACGCTTCCCAATAAAAAAAATACTCTGCAAAACTCCTGGAGGACATATTTCTAGAAAGATATGCTGCCTAATAAACTTATTTATTCAGAATTCTGGGATTTATAGCATAGCTTAAGACCGGAAGGAAGGAACCCCTGTCATCTCCCTAGCTTCCTTTTTACTCCCAAAATGAGCTTCTGGATGTGGAGCAGATGAAAAGAACTAAAGCATTTCACAAGTATTTAGTGAGTTTATGGTTTATGTCTGTCTAGTAAATAATCACTTAAATCACTTATGAGCCAGCAGTGTGCTGCAGTTGCCAAAAAAGCCAATGCAATCCTAGGCTGCATCAACAGAGAAATAGTATCAAATAATATGAAATATTAGTACCACATTATACTGCTTTGGTAAAACCACGCTTCAAATGTTGCATCCAGTTTTGATTACCACAAAAGAAAAAAGATATTGAAACTCTAGAAAGAGTACAGAAAAAAGCAACAAATATGATTAGGGGATTGGAGGCTAAAACATATAAATAATAGCTGTAGGAACTGGTTATGTCTAATCTAACAAAGGTAAGGACTAGGGGTGACATGATAGCAGTCTTTCAATATATACAGAGAAGAAGAGGTTGAGTTCTTGGAAGCATCTTGATGAAGCTTCTTGCATGAGAAGTGAAACACTTCTTCAGAGAAAAAAACACAGGAGTTGCCTTTTGAAAAACCATCTTTGAGAGAACTATGACCTGTATGACTGAGACAGGAGGTTGACTTATTCTCCAAAGTACCTGAGGGCAGGACAACAAGGAATGGATGGAAACTTATCAAGAAGAGATCCATCCTAGACATAAGTATTTAGTGAGTTTATGGCCCCTCCCCCTGAGGGGCATCCGGAGGCTACAGTTAGTCCAGAATGCAGCTGCGCGGGTGATTGAGGGAGCCCCTCGTGGCTCCCGAGTGACACCTATCCTGCGCAGGCTGCACTGGCTACCTGTGGCCTTCCGGGTGCGCTTCAAGGTGTTGGTGAATGTCTTTAAAGCGCTCCATGGCATAGGGCCGGGTTACTTATGGGACCGCCTGCTGCTACCGAATACCTCTCACCGACCCGTGCGCTCTCACAGAGAGGGGCTCCTCAGGGTGCCATCGGCGCGACAGTGTCGCCTGGCGACACCCAGGGGAAGGGCCTTCTCTGTGGGGCTCGCCTCTGGAACGAACTCCCCCCAGGACTTCGTCAACTTCCGGACCTCCGAACCTTTCGCTGCGAGCTTAAAACCTACTTATTCATCTGCGCTGGACTGGGTTAGTGTTTTAATGGGTTTTAATGGGTTTTAGTTCTAAATTTTAATTGTGGCCAATTTTAATAAGTTTTTTAACTGTATTTTAATTTGTATTTATAGTATTGTATTTTTACTTGGCTGTGAACCGCCCTGAGTCCTTCGGGAGAAGGGCGGTATACAAATTTAAATAATAAATAAATAAATAAATAATAAGGAGAAATTTCCTGACAGTAAGAATAATTAATCAGTGGAACTGCTTGCAGAAGCTGTGGTGGTCCATCACTTGAGCTTTTGGACAGTTGTTTGTCTGGAACCTTATAGGGTCTCATACTTAAGCAGTGGGTTGAACTAGAAGAGCTCAAAAATCTGTTTCAATTCTGTTATTCTGTATTCTGTAAAATCTTAAAGGTTCACCAAAATTCATCTTGCTTGTGAATTTCAGTAGAATTTGGCTGCTGGTTTAGAAAGAGAACTCCAGACAGTTGTTTGGAAGTTAGCCTGATCTAACAAGACTATCTATAGCAGGGGTGTCAAACTCAATTTCATTGAGGGCCACATTGAGGTTGTGTTGACCTTGGGGCTGGGTGAGTGGGCCAGGGTGGGTATAGCCAGTCAGACATCACTCTTGCTGGGGGGCACTTGTGGTGGCCCAGGCAGGGCTAGGGGGATCCATGTTCCATTTTCAGCTGCAGCAGCCTCCTGCAGCCCTCTGCCAGAAAAAATGGAGCCCAGGAGGGCCACGCAGCTCTCCCAGGCTCTGTTTTCAGCCTCAACAGTCTCTTGCAGCCCTCCCTAACTCCACTTTTGCTGGCAGAGGCATCAAGGACTAGTCCTTTGCTTTTTTCAGGGTGGCCCCATGAGCCAAATCTAAAAACCCATGGGCTGCATTCATCCCAAGGGCCTTGAGTTTGACACCCCTGATCTATAGGGAGTCAACTTTTTTTTTTCTTAAAGAGGAGACAAACCATTTCTTTTGATTTGAAATACCTGACGTAACATTTCGCTCCATCCCAAATAGTCTGCACATTAAAACTGTGAATGGACAACTTGCACACTGCCCACAGTCCCTCAGCCCATTTCCCCCCCCCCCAAGCTTTGGAAAATATCAAGATTGCACTGCTGCAGTTTGACAGGAACCCATTTCTTTGTGTACGTTTAGTATACTATTTTTCTTTGTTATAGCCACTGACCCGAATTCTGCAGCTGTTCATGTGTATATATGTGAGGGGGTTGGGGCGGAAAAGGGGTTGCATGAGGTATGATTAAGTTTGATAACCAATAAATAATTTCTGCCAGCCCATCTTCCCCGGGCCCAATCTTCCTTCCAATGACATCCTTACGTTACTATCAAGTTGCTATGGCTTTAGCTGCTTCAACACAGTTTTCAGAAACTGCAGGCAGAAAGGTAATTAATTAATTAAAATCATTAAATGAAATCTTTCTCCAAATATCCTCAAGAAGAGCTATTGGGGAGTGAGGTGTGTGTGTGTGTGTGTGTGTTAAAACTCAGCATGAAAGCTGCAACTGTGATTGAAGTTGTGGCTATTTTTTCCTTGTATCAGGTTTTTGATTTCATGGTTTTAGCCTTGACTGTTTTCATACACACACACACACACACACACACACACACACACACACACACACACGACCTTGGAAGATGATCTTGTCTTTGGAACGACTCCCTAAGGAATTGAACTGGCACTGAAACTGACATGAAAGCTCTTTCTGAATTCGCCAAAACTTTTTCAAAATGTATCCAAAATTTTATCTGATGTTGGCTATATTATGTAGTTAAGTACTTTTTCTATTTTACTGATTCAATAGCTAGTTGTTTTGCTTCTTTTAAATGCTTGGAGTTTTTCCATTTGTTAATCCTGTCTGAATAAAAACTTTACAAGTTTTTACTAATCAATAGACAAATGCATACATGAAGTACATTTTTTTTCTCTTTCTGTCCAGTTAAATACCATGGTGGCTAATAATAAACCAGTTTTAGTTATAAATAGCAACGATCATAAATTATTGTTGCTGACTGTTGGACCAACCATAACAATACAGGTAGTCCTTGACTTACAACAGTTTATTTAGTGACCATTTGAAGTAACAACAGCACTGAAAAAAGGATTTATGACTGTTTTTCACACTTATGACCATTGGTCATATGATCAAAATTCATATGGTTGGCAACTGACTCATATTTATGATGGTTGCTGAGTCCCGGGATCATGTTGCGACCTTCTGACAAACAAAGTCAATGAGGAATGCAGTGATTCACTTAAGCAATTGTGGCAAGAAAGGTTGTAAAATAAGGCAAAACTCACTTAACAGCTGTCTAATTTAACAACAGAAATTTTGGGCTCAATTGAGATTGTAAGTGAAGGGTTACTGGAGTGTAGTAAGAACTGTAATAAGTAATATCTCTGGACTTCAACTCCCAGAATTCCTCAATTTGTGAAGAATAATAAAAAATAAAGTTACCTCAAAATGTAGACATCCTATGTTTGATCATGTTTCCTATATATAATACAGCTGAAAAGATTTTTTTGTTTAGTTTTATTGCAGAAGGTGTTTTGCTGCTCTATTGTATAAAATAATTTTATTTTTAAAAAATCATATACAATTTGATTCAGAATCTGTTTAAATGTCCAAGATAATGGTGCTTCACAAAACAAAGGTATCCTGTGGCAAAATGAGACCTTCTCAACTTACTCAAAGGCACAATAAGAGGTAACAGGAATAGAAAAATCAAGTGAAACAATCAACGTACAATCGTTTCTTTTTTTTTCAGAAAATATGGAAGCCAAGAAACTTTGGCCAAGTTGCAACGTTTTCTATTGTACAGTATTGAGCTAACAAAATGCAATTGTATTGTTTCATATGCTGTATTGTATTTTACAAAAGTGCGTAATATTGTCTTTTGACAGAGAGGAAGTTGTTAAAACAATCATACTTTTACATCTGTCAGCTCAAGGCTATTCAGGCTTGTTCCAGTGGAAACTGAACATTTCAACTATTTCCTTCCTTTCTTTAATCCTATTCCTTCCTTCACAGGTTCAGCTATTTCCAGAAAAGGTAGGAACACAAATGTATTGTTGTGGTTTCTTGGGAATTCAGGGTATTCCTTACCAACATAAACATCTCCATGCATTTCTCACATATTTTCTTGTGTTTCACTACTTGCAGGGGCGATTCTTAAATTACCTTTGGGCACATTTTGCTCAGAAATAATTATTTTCATATCTTCTTTCATGAAAACTTTTTTTTTTAAAAAAAGTTTTTTATTTTATTTCACATAAACATATTATAAATGTAAAGTCTCTTATCCATTGTTAATCTTATATCTATTCTTTACACTTTCATATTGATTCATTCATCATCCTAAGAATTTTTTAAAAAAATATAATTATATATATATATTCAGGCCTTTTCTTCTACCATTTCTTCTCACTTGTTTTACAACAATCCTTCTTCTCTCTTTCCCTTCCCTCCCTTCTTCCTTTTCTACTTTCTTCTTTCCTCCTCTCCTTCCTCTTCTCCTTCCTATCCCCCACTCCCCACTTCTTCCCCCCTTTCTAACCTTCTCTTCCACTCTTTTTCCCCCTTCCTTCCTTCCTTCCTTCCTTCCTTCCTTCCTTCCTTCCTTCCTTCCTTCCTTCCTTCCTTCCTCTCCTTTTCCCTTTCTTCTGTTCCTCTCTCCCCTTCTTGCTTCCTATCTTACCCTCTACTCCTCTTTCCATTCTCCCTCCCTTGTTGTTTTTATTTTCAATTCAATACTTTTCTTATTGGTATCTGGGCAGCCCCGATTTTTTCATGAAAACTTTTATAAAACATGAGCTAATAACTTGCTGATGTTTATTACACTATCACCTGTGATTTTTCACAAACCTTGAGATATCTCAGATAGTGAAGTTGCCATCTATGAGCTATTCCGAATCAGAAAGTCCACTGAAGAAAAATTTGCATGGGTAGAAAGTGAATCTTAGCTGTGTGCTACACAAAACAGAATATTGATCTTATGTGAAGTTGCCAAGACAGAGAGCTTATCCTCAAGAAAAAATAAAAAAGGCAAAAAAAAAAATCACTTTTGTAGAACAATTTGCTTGGCTGGAGTGAGCATATATATAAGAACTTCTTTTTCCTGTAAAGCAAATGTGAGAAAAATAATTTCATTTTCTAGCTGAAAGCTTCTTTCTAGCAGAGGATCCACCCACGTCTTTCAGCTGAAGACATAGGCCAGTTTTGACAACTAGGGGTGCCCATTATGCTTCCTATTATTATTTTAAAAAAGATGTGCTTCATTAAGCTAAAAAAAACCCCACAGGAATAATGAGACTAGATTACAGAGCACTATCAGCTGATCACATAGTGATCGCATGGAAGAATAAAGTAGAGTAGAGGAGAGTAGAATAGAGTAGAGTAGAGTAGAATAGAATAGAATAGAATAGAATAGAATAGAATAGGAAGTAGTCTTCTACTTATGACCACAATCTGGTTTCCCCATTGATTTTTCTGGTCAGAAGGTTGCAAAAGGGATCATGTGACACAGGAACACTGCAACCATCATAAATATGAACCAGTTGTCAAGCAACCGAATCTAAATCATGTGACTGGGAATGCTGCATTGGTCATAAGTGTGAAAAAATGGTCGTAACTTTTTTTAGTATTGTTGTAACTTTGAATGGTCACTAAATGAACTGTTGCAAGTCGAAGACTACCTTTAGAATAGAATAGAGTAGAATAGAATAGAATAGAATAGAATTCTGTATTGGCCAAGTATGATTAGACAGAAAAGGAATTTGTCTCCAGTTCATAAACTCTCAGTATATATATATATATGCATACATGCATTCACACATACATACAATACAAAAGTGTGTGTGTGTGTAGAGAGAGAGATAGATAGATAGATACAGACAGACAGACAGATGTTTTATAGGTGCATATATTACATATTGTCACGTATATATATCTCTTTGTGTATATTCAATACAGGAATGATTTCCTATATTTATTTATAAAATCTCTGCACACAATATCTGTCACCAAGATCCTACTCCACCACCACCTCTCCCCTGCCAGCCCCTCCCCTCCTCCCTGTGGGCCCAGAGCAGGGGTGAAATCTACTTACCTTCCCTACCGGTTCAGAAGCGAATATTCTGCATGTGCGTGCGAGCGGAACGAGCACACACACTCATCACATGAGATTTTGGACCCTCTGCGCACATGCAAAGCCTTCTGCGTGTGAGCAGAAGGTCAAAAACAGGTTACTTCCTGGTTAAAACCAGGAAGTAATAAAGTCCGGGTGGGTGGGCAGAGCTTTGTGCTGCCGCCACTATCAGTTCACCAAACCATCCGCCGCTGCTGCTACTAGTTCGTCCAAACTGGTGGGAACTAGTAGCATTTCACCCCTGGCCCAGAGTAATCTTTTTGAAAAACAAACAAACACCAAAATGTCAATTGTGTCCTGTTCTTTGCTTTGGTCCCCATGTAGCTATTTGTTAAAGTGATTGGCAATGTAGGCAATAGTGTGGGGTGTTGCTCCTAAGATCATGCTGGCAAACCTATAGCATGAGTGCCACAGCTGCAACACAGAGCCTTCTCTACAGGCATGTGAATCATCGCCCAGCTCAGCTTTACTGAGCATGCTCACGTGCATCTCCCGCCGACTAGCTGATTTTTGGGATGTCTAGGGGCAGGGTGCATGTGGGAGATATGAGTGCATACATGAGGGTGGGAGTTGCACACGCATGTGCAGGACAGAGCGCGAGGGTGCGGGGTTCCCCCATGGCCTGTTTTTGGGCCCAGAAGGCTCCCAGGAGGCTCCACGTGGTTCATTTTAAATGCCAGGTAAGTGCAGGGCTGGTGTGGAGCCTGGGGGGTGAAAAGCCCCCCCACCATGGTGCAGGAGGGCAAGTAGGCATAGTGGGTTTCAAATCCTGTGTTACTGGTTTGCTATCAGTAGTGCGTGGGCATGCACTCTCACTTTGGTAGCATGCGGTGCTTCTGTGCATGCACAGAGCATTTTTGAAGATGTCTGGGCAGGGAGGCAGAGCCTCCTGCCACCGCCACTACTAGTTCTCCCAAACTGGTGGAGGGATCATATGTGCATCACAGGTGTGTGTGAAGGAGTTGTGTGCACATGCATGGGGTGTGCACATTGCATTATGGGAGCAGGCATGCATGCACACTGTCGCATGCACATGCACGCACTTTTGGCACACAAAGAGAAAAAGGTTAGCCATCACTGTCCTAGGATGTGGCCATAACACTAAATATTTTCCTCATACTTTCTCTATTACTGGTGCAAAGCTCATTTCCTACCATATCCATATTGTTGCTGATATGGTCGAATAGGGAGACACCTAACAATCAAGCAAGCATACATACATTTCCATAGCATGTAGAGGGCATTCCACAATTTTGGTGGTTGCCCAACACTTTACAGTGCTACTGGGCAAATCATTCCAATAATTTCCTTCCACTGTAATTATGTCCCGGTGTCTGGAAGCCGTACGGGTCTGGATGGGGAGAAACAGGCTCAAGCACAATCCCTTCAAGACGAAGTGGCTGTGGATGCCAGCACCCCGGTACAGTCAGTTGCAGCCGTGGCTGACTGTTGGGGGCGAGTCATTGGCCCCGATGAAAAGGGTGCGCAACTTGGGCGTTCTCCTGGATGGGCGGTTGTCTTTTGAAGATCACCTGACGGCTGTCTCCAGGAGAGCTTTTTATCAGGTTCGCCTGATTCGCCAATTGCGCCCTTCCTTGACCGGGATGCCCTATGCACAGTCACTCATGCTCTGGTTACCTCCCGCTTGGATTACTGCAATGCTCTCTACATGGGGCTCCCCTTGAAGAGCACCCGGAGGCTCCAGTTGGTTCAGAATGCAGCTGCGTGGGTGATAGTGGGAGCCGCTCATGGCTCCCATGACTCCTGCGCAGGCTGCACTGGCTACCTGTGGTCTTCCGGGTGCACTTCAAGGTGCTGGTTACTACCTTTAAAGCGCTCCATGGCTTAGGACCGGGTTACTTACGGGACTGCCTTCTGCTACTGACTACCTCTCACCGAACCGTGCGCTCTCACAGAGAGGGACTCCTTAGGGTGCCGCCCGCCAAACAATGTCAGTTGGCGGCCCCCAGAGGAAGGGCCTTCTCTGTGGGGGCTCCCACCCTCTGGAATGAACTTCCCCCAGGACTTCGCCAACTTCCTGACCTTCGAACCTTTCGCCGTGAGCTGAAGACATATTTATTCATCCGTGCAGGACTGGCATAGGATTTTAGATTTTATTTGGTTTTAATTTTAATGGGTTTTATTGTTTTAAAGATATTTTAATCCGTGCCAAATTGAATAAGTTTTTTAGATATTATTTTATTCTGTATTTATTCTGTTGTTCTTTTTATTTGGCTGTAAACCACTCTGAGTCCTTCGGGAGAAGGGCGGTATAAAATTTTGATTAAATAAATAAATAAACAAACAAATAAATAAATAAATGTAGCATTTATTCTTCTGCACATTAATGCCGCTGCGATTTTACAAATGGAATCTTATATAATAGAAACAAGTTTATCTTCACTAGAATTTCATTGCAGACCTGGATGGCTTGGGCTGCTCTCTAAATGCTTAGACTTCTTGATACTGAACTACAAACTGAATTGGCTTAGATGGTTCTACAGCACTGTAGTTCTTTGCTGGCGCTGTAGAGCAAGATCCAGAGGATACTGTTATGCAAATTTCATGTGATGGAATGAATGAAAATGAATGAAATGAAAATGAACAATGATAGTGTTGATTTTGAGCCTTGGTACAAGGCCAATTTTCAGAGGTAAGTGACTGCTGGCATTAATACAGCATCTGGATCTATTTTATGAGTAGCTTGGTCACACCATAGTCACCATCCCTAATGTTCATAAGCTAAAATCAAGAAATAATGTGTGTGATGGAGTAGAAAGGAATAGAAAGAAAGAACACATTTTTTTTCTTACCATCTTAATTATATCTTGTACAGCAAGCAAGAAGTGTACATATGTTTCTTAGATTAGGCCTGTGTAGCTTTTCTGTTTTAATCCATAGGCTACTTTAATTAAGGTTACATATAGCCTATTTAAATCAATGGGACTTGTTCACCCTTAAGTGCTGAAACCTGGATAATTATATTTAACTGTGATGTCTTCACTCAGCAGTTGCATTAATACTTCCAACAGTCAATAACATGGACACCTGAAATATAGAAATGTTTATGTGTTCTTATTGTTGTTGCTGCTGCTGCTGCTATTAGTAGGAGAAAACATATGAATATACCACTAATCCAATAGAAGACAAGAAGACAAGGCCAGAAAGAAAGTAGGTGGACCTCAGCCAGAAAAATCACATCACCGATATTTTCAGCAACATAAAAGGCAATCAATTCAGTCTCCTATATATTAATACTAAATAGCAGTACCAGTTTCTTTAGCTCAGGCCTACGATTCCCAACTTTGGCAATTTGAAAATGGGTGGACTTTAACTTCAACATGTTGGTGGAGAAACTGTAGAGTGGATATCCACCCATCTTCAAGTTATTCCGAGTCCAATCCATTATGCTTTTGTCTAAAGCTCCTTTTTCCAAGGAATGTGTCCTCTAGGCACATTCAGAAAGGTTCTGGGAGAGATAGCTGACTTTGTACCTTAGAATAGAGGGGAAAATAGGATACCTTCTAATATTACCATGCAATAGAATAAAGACTCACAATCACTTTCACATATCGGTGTGGTAGTTCTGTGTAAGGGTCTATTTTCTAAAATTAAACTTGCATGCTACTCATCTTGCTTCTGATATTCAGCACTGCTGAACCAAACCTTTCAGAGCAGAATCCCATGTTTTCATCAAAAATTAGCCCTGAAATGTGAACTCCAATGTCATATTTATAGGATTTTATTCACTTATTCTACCTCTGAAGGCAGAAAACCAATTTTCCTACCTGGTTTTCCAGATTGTTTCAGCTTTCTTTCCTGGCCTATGGACATGTCACATCTCCACTCTTCAGGTCCAGTCAAAAGGCTTCTGGCATAAGATGCGGAGTCTTGCAGACCTTCCTTGTTTTTCAAACCCAGCCATCTGCAGTGTTATGTAAACATATCTGCACAGATGGACCTGTTCTACTCCTTTTGACAGAAAAAAAGAGTTTATGTTGGCAAAGGAAGTTGAAGAGATGGAGCAAGAAGGAAAGAAAGAAAGTAGTATAAGGAAATGTGGGCAGGTTATATATCGACATGTCTGATGCATTAAATACTTTGATATTCAAACTAATTCATAGATTTGGTGACAGCATGGAATTCATAAGGTGTGTATGTAATCATGATGCTAGAGACCTGAGTCCTGAATTTCATTTATTTTCATGGATTTAAGCACTCTGCTGACCACAGTTCTAAATTTCATTCTGAAATGTCTGAGTCAGGAACAAATGCCCATTGTAGATTTGATGTGTTAAATAAAATGGACTAGATGTTAGATAAAACTCTACTTCATGTAGAAATGTCTGCAAGAACACAACTAAGCTCAAAGAATATCAAGGACCCTTTCTTTCAACTCTGAGCTAGAAATATTCTTCTTTATTGAAACATTACTTCACATTAACGATAGAGATTGTGAAGTTGTTGACTCAAAGGTGCATAGAAGCAAAGTTTTCTGCCTTTTATCTCTGAAATAAAATCTTCTTTGGATGATTTGGGGAGCTTCTTGAATTTCTAGGATAGATATGTGGAGCTACAGAGAAAAGGATGAGATGAAAAACATTCTGCAAACATTTTCAAGTTAAGTTACAATAAAATCTAAACTCAATGTTTATTTGACTAACTCTACCCATACCCACTCATGTCATTTATATCCATCTTTTATTCAAGGGGATGCATTATTTCAAAACATGGATTAAAATGAATATATTTAGCAATTGAAAATGTAGCAAAATAGATGTATTCTGATTGCTTTCTAAAAGCAGAGGGAGAAAGGGAGGGAGGGAGAGAAAGAAAGAGATAGCAAGTGCCGAACAAAACTATTGAGGGAATATTTTCTACAAGGCTTGGGAACAGTTTGGGAAAAGGTAAATGTTGATGTACCTTGAGAACATCTTCAGAAGGACCTCAGCTGCAGCTCTTTCAAGGCCAAGCAGGCACTGAAGTTCCTCAAATAGACATGACTTAAAATTAACAGTCAGAGCAGATTTTTCAGGATTGAAATCATAAGAACTTGCAACCATCTGCAACCTTGTGACACTTTAAAAGAATAAGTCTATGGATTGGTCTGTCTGTCAATCCATCCATCCATCCATCCATCCATCCATCCATCCATCCATCCATCCATCCCACCTGTCCATCCAGCCAGTCATTCTACCAGTACAACTTTTAATGGCCTGGCTGAGACATCCATATGGCTGCAAAGGAGGAAGAAGATGAATATTTGATTATGGGTGAAAACTAATCAAGTTGGTCTTACATACATACATACATACATACATACATACATACATACATACATATATATATATATTTGTTTTCTGAGGTTTTCGCGGGTGTTTGTATGTAGGTCTTTGGTTATTCGGGTTTTCTCCCGCATAAAATTGGAAGTGTCTTGGCGACGTTTTGACGAAGTCTCATTCGTCATCTTCAGGCTTCAGCTTCGTGCTTCCCAGAAGCACAAAGCTGAAGCCTGAAGATGACGAATGAGTTCGTCAAACGCCGCCAAGACACTTCCAATTTTACGCGGAGCTAATAACCAAAGACCTATATATATATATATATATATATATATATATATATATATATATATATATATATATATATATATATATATATATATATATATGTCTTACATATTGGTAAAAAGAACCCTAATATCAAGTACAAGCTTGATGGACATTACCTTACTGACGACCCCCTTCCTGTCAAAGACCTTGGAGTTTTTATATCAAATGACCTAAATGCCAAAGCCCACTGCAACTACATAGCAAAAAAAGCTCTAAAAGTTGTAAACTTAATTTTACGTAGCTTATTTTCCAAAAACTCTACTTGGACTCTAACTCTACTTGTTACTTGTTACTACTTGTTACTACTAACTACTACTAATCCAGGATGAAAAGAAACCAGTGCTTCAGTATTTTTTTAAAAAAAATAGTGATACAATACTACTGTAAAATCGGAATATACTAAACCAAGTTTTCAAGCCAAGAGGAAAAGAAAAATGTTCAGCACGTTGTCCCTTCGATTCTGGGGAAGAAAAATTGTCCCCAGGCATCAGCCCGTTTCCCCAAAATGGGTATTTCTCAAAAAAGAGAGCTCCTCGATACAATTCAGTGAGGAAAAAAAAAATGTAAGCAGGCAGTTTCCAAGAAATCTTTTTTGTCTTTTTCTACCCAGCTTTAATTATTTCTCCCAGTGAAGGGCAGGAAATGCCAGGGACATCTTTAAAGATGGAGAGATAGGAACGCCCAGGACCGAGCATACAAAACATTTGCCAGACCTATTCTTGAATACAGCTCATCCGTCTGGAACCCATACCACATCTCTGACATTAATACTATCGAATGAGTCCAAAAATATTTTACTAGAAGAGTTCTTCGCTGCTCCGAAATCATCAAAATACCTTATACCATCAGGCTTGAAATTCTGGGTTTAGAAAACTCTGAGTTTAGAAAACTTAGGTGAAAACTTAGGTGAAAACTTAGGTTTAGAAAACTTAGGTGAAGCTAAGCAAGATCACATCAAATACCTGTATTTATTATTTTATTTATTTATTAATCAAACTTTTATACCGCCCTTCTCCTGAAGGACTCAGGGTGGTTTACAGCCAGCTAAAACACCAAACAAAATAAATACAGAATAAAATACAATTTAAAAAACTAATTCAATTTGGCCCATATTAAAAATTAAGAGTAAAACCCAATCAATTAAAACCAATAAAAACTATAACCCTATGCCAGACCTGCACGGATGAACAAGTATGTCTTCAGCTCGCGGCGGAAGGTTCGAAGGTCCGGGAGTTGGCGAAGTCCTGGGGGAAGTTCATTCCAAAGGGTGGCGGCCCCCACATAGAAGGCCCTACTTCTGGGGGCCGCCAGCCGACATTATCTGGCGGACGGCACCCTAAGGAGTCCCTCTCTGTGGGAGCGCATGGGTCGGTGAGAGGCAATCGGTGGCAGTAGGCGGTCCCGTAAGTAACCCGGCCCTAAGCCATGGAGCGCTTTAAAGATAGTAATCAGCACCTTGAAGTGCAATTAGCACAGGGGCCCCTCAAGGCTGTGTGCTCTCCCCACTTCTCTTCTCTCTGTATACCAATGACTGCATCTCCAATGATCCATCTGTTAAGCTACTGAAGTTCGCAGATGACACAACAGTGATTGGTCTCATTCGAGACAATGACGAATCTGCATATAGACGAGAGGTCGAACGACTAGCCTTGTGGTGCAACCAAAACAATCTGGAACTGAACACACTCAAAACCATAGAAATGGTGGTAGACTTTAGGAGAAACCCTTCCATACTTCCACCTCTCACAATACTAGACAACACAGTATCAACAGTAGAAACCTTCAAATTTCTAGGTTCTATCATATCGCAAGATCTAAAATAGACAGCTAACATCAAAAACATCATTAAAAAAGGACAACAAAGAATGTTCTTTCTGCGCCAACTCAGTAAGCTCAAACTGCCCAAGGAGCTGCTGATTCAGTTCTACAGAGGAATTATTGAGTCTGTCATTTGCACCTCTATAACTGTCTGGTTTGGTTCTGCAACCCAACAAGAAAAACACAGACTTCAGAGGATAATTAGAACTGCAGAAAAAATAATTGCTACCAACCTGCCTTCCATTGAGGACCTGTATACTGCACGAATCAAGAAGAGGGCCATGAAAATATTTACAGATCCCTCGCATCTTGGACATAAACTGTTTCAACTCCTACCCTCAAAACGACGCTATAGAGCACTGCACACCAGAACAACTAGACACAAGAACAGGTTTTTCCCGAAGGCCATCACTCTGCTAAACAAATAATTCCATCAACACTGTCAAACTATTTACTGAATCTGCACTACTATTAATCTTCTCATAGTTCCCATCACCAATCTCTTTCCATTTATGACTGTATGACTATAACTTGTTGCTGGCAATCCTTATGATTTATATTGATATATTGACCATCAATTGTGTTGTAAATGTTGTACTTGATGAACGTATCTTTTCTTTTATGTACACTGAGAGCATATGCATCAAGACAAATTCCTTGTGTGTCCAATCACACTTGGCCAATAAAAATTCTATTCTATTATATTCTAGAACTCCGCCGACTCCGACATGTTCTGTGTTTAACACACAGAATCATCTATTGTAATATCCTTCCTGTAAAAGACTACTTCAGCTTCAATCGCAACAATACAAGAGCAAACAATAGATTCAAACTTAATGTCAACCGCTTCAGACTTGATTGCAGAAAATATGACTTTTGTAACAGAGTTGTTAACGCTTGGAACTCACTACCTGACTCTATAGTCTCTACTCAAAACCCCAAAATCTTCAACCAAAAACTTTCTATTATTGACCTCACCCCATTCCTAAGAGGACTATAAGGGGCGTGCATAAGAGCACAAAATGCCTACCGTTCCTGTCCTATTGTTCTCTTCATTATAATATTATATGCATACTTTTACTTATACTTTTACTTATATATACTTTTTCTCTCATGATGAGTTATTTTTATGTTGATGATTGTATATACTGTTGTGACAAAATAAATAATAAAAAAAAAGATGCTGGACAATTATTTATCTGAAATGGTATATGGGTACCTGCTTGAGCAGAGGGTTGGACTAGAAAACCTCCAAGGTCCCTTTCAACTCAATTATTCTGTTATTTCATAAATGTCCTTTACATTAATTTATTTTAAGATCCAAGCTAATATAATCAAACTTTGTAAGTAAAAAATCTGAAACTACGAGTTATTTTAGTTATACCATATATTTTTAGAGAATGCTTCAGTAATTAAGTACATCGAAATGTATATTTAATATTTTAAGGATTGAGGATAAGTTGAAACAAGGGTTATACAATTAAAATAAAAATCGGGTGGGAATCAAGTCAGGCTAATATAAAAACAGATGAGTTATTATCTAATCCTATTTTGAACTGCTGGAATATACCAGGTAATGAGAGAAAGCAGGATTAATACATATTGATCAGGCTGTGTCAGACCTTGTCTCATTAATCATAATGTTTTTATGGATACTTCTGGCCTTGGGTTCAAAAATTAAAAATCAGAATAATTCACTGTTTTGTGTTTTTCTTATTAGCAAGAAACTTGTCTTTGTACCCATGCTTCTTAAAATACCCTTGTGTTTCCCAGGATGAAATTACTTAGAATTAATGAGCCTTGTCCATTAAGGAACTTCAGTTCTGTTTTCTACTTCATAAGCATAAGACCATACAAAGTTTTAGTGCATTTCTGTTTCCTTTTAATGGGTACCCCTCCTTCCTCCTTCAGCATTTCAGCTGGCACTTTTTTCACCAACACCTCTCATAAAATAGGATCCCTGAGCAAATTCAGCCTGTAGGATTAAATCCGCCTCTACTAAAGCTGCATTTAATATTGCTGTGTTCACACCTCATTCCCTTGGGTGAGATGTATGCGCGCATAACTAGAACCATTAGTTCCACCCCAGATTTCTGTTCTGAATGCAGGCAGAGAACCTGGCAGGGAAGATGGTTCTGAATCATTATTCACAACCTTTAGATAACATTGCATTTGTAAAAGAAATAGAATTTTATCTCCCTGTTTTTGCAAGTCCAACCTGGCTGCTGATTCAGTTTTAGTATGAGTCAAGATATCTTTAAAATATATGGTTTGATTGCCTAATGTTTTAAAGTCTGTCCATGAATCCTTTTTCCTACTTATTTACTCATGTATCAGAATGTTATTTATGGATGCTTATCTCTTCAAGCTCCCACCACCTCTTCCTTGTTAGCAAGCCACATTGCTTTTATAAATGTAGGCTGCAAAAGCATGTGTGTTTTTCTGATAATCTAACCATTCACCTCTTGTCCATTATTTTTTTCAGGGCTTATTGTAACTCTTATTTCATTCTTAGTCTTTTATGATGCGGGTTATGGACTGCAGACCTGTTTTTAAAACACTTTTGAAGCAATATGTGCTTCTAGGGATTATTGTAGTGGAGAAGTCCATTTTATGGAAAACACACTTTTAGGAATTGAGTTTCAATAAGCCAAATCTGCTTTTTAAAAAAAAAAATTAAAAAAAAAATTAAAACAGAAATTATATCTAGAAGCACTAGATTAGAGTGTGGGATAGATGGAGATTGTATTTTATAAACTTCATGGAGTGACTGAGCACCCGTTCTTCCATATATATATATTTTTTAAAAATTAAAAAGCTTTTAGACAAATGATGGTAAAACCTTTGGTTTGGTGTATCAAATATTTCGAAATGCCTAACTTAACTCTCTAGTGCAGTGGTTCTCAACCTGTGGGTCGGGACCCCCTTGGGGGTTGAATGACGATTCGCCTAAGACCATCGGAAATATGGGAAGTATACTTGCCAGTCGAAAAATCGTGCTCCAATGGTTGACT
Source organism: Ahaetulla prasina (assembly GCF_028640845.1). NCBI lineage: Eukaryota > Metazoa > Chordata > Lepidosauria > Squamata > Colubridae > Ahaetulla > Ahaetulla prasina. The sequence goes on along the minus strand of NC_080542.1, from coordinate 129,819,354 downwards.
CCACAAGCCAGCTGCAGGCTCTTCAAATCGCTAGCCGAATTCGGCTTCAGGTGCGATGAATTAAAGAAGAGAGAAATCTTTGCTCTGATGTCTTCCTCTCAAGCCAGCTGCAATCACTCCCAATCGCTAGCCAATAAGGCTTCAGGCGCGATAAATTCAAAACAAAAATATTTTTATGGTTGGGGTCGCCACATCGTGGGGAATTGTATTAAAGGGGTCGTAGCACTATAAAGGTTGAGAACCACTGCTCTAGTGTGTCCTCCCCACTCCTGAACAAAAAAGAAACAATTCTTTACATGTCCGTTTATTTAAAATAGCTATAGACCAATCATGTCTGACACTATGTATTTTATAAAGAGACATCAAATAATTACAAAAATGAAATTCACTGAAATAGTGAAATAAACTCATTTTCAGAGAGTCAAAAGTCCCTGCAAGAACACACCAAATTCTCACATAGCCTCTGCAATTTCTGAAAATCATGTAAGAATGGGATTTTATTTTATTTATTTTATTTATTTGATTTTTATACTGCCCTTCTCCCGAAGGACTCAGGGTGGTGTACAGGCAAAATAAAACAGATAGTACAATATACAATTTAAAATGCAATTAAAAAACTTATTTTAAAAATTGGCCTGAAAAGTATACAATGAACTAAAAACCCCATTTAAAATTAGTTAATAAGAAATTAAAATTTAATAAAATTCAATTTAAGCCAGCCCCGCGCGAATAAAAAGATATGTCTTCAGTTCGCGACGGAATGTCTGAAGGTCAGGTATTTGGCGTAAACCCGGGGGAAGTTCGTTCCAGAGTGTGGGAGCCCCCACAGAGAAGGACCTTCCCCTGGGGGCCGCCAGCCGACATTGCTTGGCGGACGGCACCCTGAGAAGTCCCTCTCTGTGAGAGCGTACGGGTCGGTGGGAGGCATATGGTAACAGCAGGCGGTCCCGTAAGTACCCAGGCCCTAAGCCATGGAGCGCTTTAAAGGTAGTAACCAAAACCTTAAAGTGCACTCGAAAGGCCACAGGTAGCCAGTGCAGTCTGTGCAGGAGCGGTGTTATATGGGAGCTACGCAGAGCTCCCTCTATCACCCGCGCAGCTGTATTCTGGACTAACTGAAGCCTCCGAGCGCACTTCAAGGGGAGCCCCATGTAGAGAGCATTACAATAATCCAAGCGAGAGGTAACGAGCACATGAATGACCGTGCACAAGGCATCCCGATCAAGGAAGGGGCGCAACTGCCGAACCAGGCGAACCTGGTGGAAGGCCCCCCTGGAGATGGCCGTCAAATGATCTTCAAACGACAGCCGTTCATCCAGGAGGACACCTAAGTTGCGCACCCTATCCTTTGGGGCCAATAACTCGCCTCCAACAGTCAGCTGCGGCTGCAGCTGACTGAATCGGGGTGCCGGCATCCACAGCCACTCCGTCTTGGAGGGATTAAGCTTGAGCCTGTTTCTCCCCATCCAGACCCGTACGGCTTCCACGCACCGGGACAGCACTTCAACAGCTTCATTGGGGTGGCCTGGGGTGGAAAAGTACAGCTGGGTGTCATCCGCGTACAGCTGGTATCTCACCCCAAAGCCACTGATGATCTCACCCAACGGCTTCATATAGATGTTGAACAGAAGGGGTGAGAGAATCGACCCCTGCGGCACCCCACAAGTGAGGCCCCTCACGGTCGACCTCTGCCCCCCTGTCAACACCGTCTGCGACCGGTCAGAGAGATAGGAGGAGAACCACTGATACACGGTGCCTCCCACTCCCAATCCCCCCAACCGGCGCAGCAGGATACCATGGTCGATGGTATCAAAAGCCGCTGAGAGGTCTAATAGGACCAGGGCAGAGGAATAACCCCTGTCCCTGGCCCTCCAGAGATCATCCACCAATGCGACCAAAGCTGTCTCCATGCTGTACCCGGGTCGGAAGCCGGACTGGAACGGGTCTAGATAGACGGCTTCATCCAGGTATTGGGGTAGCTGTCGCGCCACAGCACTCTCTACAACCTTCGCAACAAAGCGAAGGTTGGAGACTGGACGATAGTTACCCAAAATAGCTGGGTCCAGGGAGGGCTTCTTGAGGAGGGGTCTCACCACCGCCTCTTTCAAGGCGGCAGGGAAAACCCCCTCCAACAAAGAAGCGTTGATAATCCCCTGGAGCCAGCCTCGTGTCACCTCCTGAGTGGCCAGTACCAACCAGGAAGGACACGGGTCCAGTAAACATGTAGTGGCGTGAAGCCTCCCCAACAACCTGTCCACGTCCTCGGGAGCCACAGGGTCAAACTCATCCCAAATGGACTCAACAAGACGTGTCTCCTCTCCCTCGCCTGGATCATCCCAATTTTGGTCCAGACCATCCCGGAGCTGAGCGATTTTATCGTATAGATAACCACTAAACTCCTCGGCACGTCCCTGCAACGGGTCATCCCGCACCTCCTGATGAAGGAGGGAGCGGGTCACCCGAAACAGGGCAGCCGGGCGGTTATCTCGCCTCCCTCATTGCCACTAGGTAGGTCCTAGAATAGGACCTAACTAGTGTCCGATCAGCTTCGGAACGGCTGGACCTCCAGGTGCTCTCTAGATGTCTTCTTCGGCGTTTCATCTCCCTCAGCCCCTCGGAGAACCAAGGGGCCAGACGAAATCTGCGCCGGGTCAGAGGTCACAAAGGCATGACACGGTCCAAGGCCCCAGCCGTGGCCCGCTCCCAGGCCGCGACTAGTTCCTCAGTCGTGCCGTGGGCCAGATCCTCAGGGAATGGCCCAAGCTCCGTCAGGAACCTCTCAGGGTCCATCAGGCGCCTGGGATGGAACCACCGTATAGGTTCCGTCTCCCTGCGATGGTGGATGGCGGTTCGGAAGTCTAGTCGAAGGAGAAAATGATCGGACCATGACATCGGTTCTGTTACTAAATCATCTAGTTCCAGATCATTTAACCACTGTCCAGAGATATAAATCAGGTCCAGTGTGCCTCCCCCCATGTGCGTGGGGCCATCATTTACCCGAATCAGGTCCAAGGCCGTCATGGAAGCCTGGAACTCCCGAGCTGCAGTCGATAACAAGCCAGCCGATGGCAAGTTGAAATCCCCCATGACTATGAGTCTGGGGGTCTCAACCGCCACAGCGGCAAGTACCTCCAACAGCTCGGGCAGGGCTGTGGTCACGCAGCAAGGAGCCAGGTACGCGATCAACAAGCCCAACTGATTCCTATGGCCCCACCTCACATAGAGGGATTCACAACCGGCAATCTGAGGAACAGTGGCCTCCCTCGGCTCTAGATCTTCCTTAATGACAACCGCCACCCCCCCACCCCTACCTTGGGCCCTCGGCTGATGAAATGCTCGGAAACCTGGAAGGCACAGCTCAATGAGGGGAACCCCCCCCTCCGGACCCAACCAGGTCTCTGTAATGCCCATAAGGTCCGCGGACTCCCCCTGAATAAGATCACAAATCAGGGGGGCTTTATTAGCCACGGACCGGGCATTACATAACATCAACCGAAGATCCAGGCTCTGAGGATCATGGCCGCCTGAGGAACGGGTAGGGACTGAGGGGCCGGAGCACGTGATCACCTTCAAACATCGAGCACGTGCTCCCAACACTCGATACGCCCCCCCCCTCTGCCATATCTGCCTCTCCCACTTACCGTACAGATTGAACAGCCCTCTAGTCCTGGAACAGAACCTTCCCCCCCTGCCTTCAGACCAGATGTAATAACGTCACGAACAAGCACAGGGGCTGGATCCCTCCCCGACGGGTTCTCTCCCCTACCCGTCAAATCCCTCCCCCCTTCCCAACCCTTAAAATCCCCTCTAAAACTCCCCTTAAAAAGTCTATTAAAACAACTAATTAAAAAACCCCTAAGCCTCCTATTTTTCGCATGCCAAAAAGCCCGTCCTCCAAAGCCCGTCCTCAAGGTGGGCCCTCGATAACCTGGAGGGCCAAACCCGCGAGAGAGGGGCATCTCGCAGGGCAAGTAGGTCAGCCGCAGTAAATGTTCGCATCACAGAGAAGGTCCGGCAAAAGGCCCATCCTGGGCTGGTCAAGATGATAGCAGATGACAAAGCAGATGGTAAAATGACCATGAATATACTTTTATACTTATATATATACTTATATACTTTTGAAAATAGCTGTTGTTCAGTTTGTGAACGCTGGAGTGTCACCCAAAATGTCATGGCATTTGTCACCTTTGACATGCATGTCACAGGTTTCCCATCACTGTTGTAGACTTACAAAGCATCAGATATTTTTTAGGTGCATGGGGTCATCATGAAGCCCTTCCAGAAATGGTTCTATTTAAGTCTATCTCGTCTGAGTTCTACTGGCATTTAAATTTGTTCCCATCAGGATTCTATATAGAATTTATTTTACTTCTCATTGCATTTACATAACCTGAGATCTAGAAGAATATGCAAAATGATTAGTCTTTTTACAGATTATACACATTTCACCATATAGTAATTTTTTTAAAGTTGCTTTGTGAGAGCCAATGTTGTACAATTAAGAAATTATGTCTGGCCTTTGTGTACAGTTCGATGAAGTAGAAGAATATTGACAGCACTTTTTAAAGCAAGGTGGGACCCGTTGTCCTAAGATAAAATAAAACTCCAAAATAAAAAATATACACATATAGGACCATCCACAAATAAGCCAATTCTTGAAATTTTAATCAAACTCTTGTGAAAAATGTGCCACCTACACATATTTATATGTTTTAATTTTCACTATTGATTTATTCATGGCTAACTCAACATTCTCAGCTTATTCAAGCATATACATAGTATAGCAATAGTAATACTCTAGTTCAATCTATTTGTTACTGTTGGATTAGATTTATGGACAGCATTAAAAATGGGATTTCCTCTTTTCTTTCTCAAATGCTGCTAGTAGTAATTTCTGTCTATTCCATGTTTCATGTACTTTTCAATCCTCCCTCCCTCCCTCCCTCTCTCTTCTCTCTCTCTCCCATCCATCATCTATCTATCTATCTATCTATCTATCTATCTATCTATCTATCTATCTATCTATCTATCTATCTATCTATCTATCATCCATCTACCTACCTACCTACCTACCTACCTACCTACCTACCTATCTAGCAAAATGTACACATCTCCTACTGCTCCATTCCTGGTGACTTAGAACAAATGAGATAAAGGTATTTTTAAAATGATAAAATCCATCTATAAAAACAATAAATAATAACTGAATAAACTTATAGCTGTCATCAAATGACTCTGAATGTATCTCTTAAAGAAGATTGCGATTATCATATCAGGCTGGGGATACAGCTAATCTGGAAGGAGAGCTGCTCCATTGGAAAGGGCTGTTACTCTGAAGGTCAATCTTGAGTCCTTAGCTTCTCTGGTACCTTTCAAGATATCTATTTCTATTCAGTTATATTTCTATTCTATTTAAGAAGACTCTCTTTCTATTTAGATCGTGAAAATTTTGAACAGTGAAGGCAGCTTAACAGCTCCTGGAATTCTTGACTGAATGTTTGACTCTATGTGGATTTTTCAAAAAATATATAAAAACAATGAGTAAGATTCTGAATTACTATTTAGAAACCATTGGACACTTACAGATTAGAGGGGTTGCCCAGTGTGTTTTATATGAAGGATGCAATGTATCATGATGATGTGTATACTGATTAAAAGCTGATGCATATGCATCAGATTGTTTATCTAAATATATAGTGGGAACATTTTCTGAAATGTTTGCATTTCTAGTCTGGTCCCAAGAAATCTGTCCTCTACATTTCTCTTCTCTCTCGGATCTAAAAGCAGGCAGATTTCACTGGTGTAACTTTTTTTTTCTTTTTAAGAAAGGTTTTTATATATTTTGTCAATGATGCAGGGAAGAAGATACAGATGGAAAGCTCAGTTAGTGTATTTATTCTCCATTGTCTATTCAGAATTAGACAACGGAGAATAAATACACTAACTATAATTAACATTAGACTATTCAGAATCCTATAGTACAGCATTATGTTCTAAACCTTTGTCTAGCCTAAACTCTAAATAATAACACATCAGTGTGAAGGATTTGGTTTCTTCGGTGCTGTGCAACTGAAAAGCCTACTTAGGCCTATACCAGAATATTTACTAGGGAAAAAAAAGAAGAGATAGAATAGATATGATTTTATCTCCGGCTTTTTCGTCCATTTTATGACACAAAGAAGGCAGAGGAAGCACTGAAAATGTGATGTAGGGAAAAATATGTGTTTATTTAGCCTCAAAGTATACAATCACAGAGAATGCCAAAATGTTCTGGATTATATCTCTTTATCTCACATTATCCAGGCTACATTTGTTTTCAAAGATGCTGCTTTATTTACAACCCCTTTTCATTCCAGCTTGGACTAACAGGAGATTACCATTTTTAACACATATTAGTTTTTTCTCTCTCCAGCAATACACAATCCAGAATGAACACTTTTCATTCATGCTGGCAAGCTAGAAAGAGTCCTATAGGGTTCTTCATATATAAAACGATAAAAGCAAGACCTTCCACCTCCCTCCCAAATTTGAGGCTTCTGCAATTAGGAAAAAAATCCAGAAGAACAAAGGCTGAGAACAAAAATATCTTCCAAAACTTTGCGTGTAGCTACAAGCACCTGAATGCCAGAATGTCTTTTTTCACTCCGGAGTTAAAGGACTCAAAATGGTGGATGAAGATCAAGATCCTGCTGGTTTTGTATTGGCATCCCTCTATAGATACTCCAGAGCCTGAAAGCCTTTCTGCAATCTTTGTGTTGAATGCTATCTACCCATTCTTATGTCGACAGAAAACACAGTCATTGCTGGTCCCTCTCCTACCTCTATTGTGTCTCTTCTGAGCCCTAGCCAATAGCACTGCCTTGCGTGAGTCCTCCTCATTTGCTGCCATCTCTCTTTAAAGGTGCTAACTGATGAGGAAAACATCTACCAAGCAAGACACAGAAACTGAAATGGGCCTGGATTAACTGCAAGCTGTATTCATTATAACTCTCTACCAGTTCTATTGCCACCTTGTTCTGTTGAAGTACAGATGGCCCAAGGTCAAGGTCCCAAAGGGACTCAAGCAGCTCCCCCCCCCCGCCTCAGAATTTGGCTTCCCTTTCTCTGTTGCTTTTATGCAGACCATAAAATGTTTCACTATTTGTTTTTATTTATTTATGTACCATCTTGATACTCATGGATTCTAGGCAGATAGCAATAAGTCTAAAAGACATTTTGAAATTTCAGCATCAACAGTAATAACATGATATAGATGGTGATATAGATGATGATATAGATAGAGATAATGATATTGATATAGATGATATAGATAGATAGATAGATAGATAGATAGATAGATAGATAGATAGATAGATAGATCTTAGCTATAGATATATAGATATAGATGTGTGTGTGTGTGTGTGAGGGAGAGAGAGAGGGATGACAGAGAGAGAACAAGAAAGAGAGATAATATAGATAGATACAGATAGAGATATAGAGATAAATAGAGACAGACACAGATAGATACATACACACATATAGATAAATATATACATCTGGACATTCATTTGCATATAAAATGGCTCTTCAGAGGATCAAAAAACTCAAAATGGCAGCCAAAACCATGTGATTCAAATCCCATCTTTTTATGTGCATTATTGTTGCTGCCATCTCAATTACTTTGAACCGCTCATTGTGAACACCTTATATGTGTACACAAACATGAACAGTAACAGAAAAAAATATTTCTATATCTCGCTAGTTATACCCTAGTGTTGATGGGACAAGATTGGGGAGAGATAGCATTGCAAATAACCTGGACCATGCCAGGGAGAGCTTTATAGGTAACTTGAACTAAACCTGGAATCACGGTGACAACCAATCCAGTTCATGTAACACAGGTGTAATGTGTACAGATTAAGAGGTAGAAGCTAGAAAAGAAAGAAGAAAAATGAAATATCACCAAGCTCAGAGACCACTAAGAACTCGATAGTTCAACCCTGAGTTACATATATTCTCTTCTATTAGTATCAGATTAGATTCTGGTTCAACATTTCTTTTCCACCACTTTAAGATGAGATAGCCTTCATCCCAATTATGTGTAATCATTAATTGTTAACAATTGAAGCAAAGATATACATTTTAAAAAAGATTGCATTCCTTCCTTCATGTGGAACTGGATAACCAAATTCCTTTTGGCAATATGATGCTTTCTCTCATCTATAGAAGAATCTTCTTCTTTTTCATTGTTACTCTCAGATCTGTTTATTGGAAGTGTCTATGACATAAGACATAAAGAGATTCTTATGGGATTCTTTGCTGAATTTTCCATAATATAATTCATGTTAGAATCAAATGTAGCGAATTAATTGTTTGCTTTTGCTTTAGGAACTGGGTTTTTCCCCCCAGTGGTTCAGTGTTACAGTGATATAAAAAACTGATTCAGACTGACATTCTATGCTAAATCCTTTCAAACATTTAAATAAAAGATTTCTGTACACATACAGTGTAGTGAAAAATGTATATCCAAATCTTCTACACACAGGTATTCATCTGCATAGTGTATAATCTAAATAAAACATGTTATTGTTTATCAGTTTCATGAACATTCGCAGGAACCTGGCAACTCTAGACTGCCAGCCTGTTGCCATTCTATATTTCTGCCAATTTTCTACTTGCAGTTCCAAAAAAACATATCAAAATGTCACACTAATGGAAATTAAGTCTGCACAATTCACACAATCCAAACCAGGAAGAATATCTCTAAATAGCTACAACTCTCTTTGCAATTGGATATTGTTATAAATAATGGTGTCTGTATGCTTCATATTGATGAGAAAATGTCATGGAACTATTGAACACAAATTAGAATTAACCAGATGACTGCATGGTTTAACATTATTTGAAGCAAGTTCATTTGGTTTCATGGTTTTTGCAATTTTTCAATAACAGCTTACCGTATTTCTTTAAACTACTGGCCAAAGAAATAAGTCTAGGATATAATAAAATGAGAGGCAGCTTTAAAAGCACCTGTTGATAAAAAAACCCATGAACCAAATTATTGAAACTGATATTTTTACTTTAGTTTTGATGCATAAAAGTCTGTGGAAATACTGATTATTTGTCAACTTTGGCAATAGGATTTTCTAACATTTCCAACAGCAGTAGGCAACATGGAGATACAGTATAAGACAATCTTTAAGGAACAAGTGGGTTCATATGGAAATTTCTTAAGGAGCTATAAGTACTGTTCTTCTTCTGGGCATTAGCCGTCTGAGATACTTGGATTACTGCATGTTGATAGGGCCACCCTGGGTGGCAATTGTATTAGATAATCAGAACTTATGTACTGGCATGTTCAGCCTTAAGGACATGTTGCAAAAATAATATGGTAATCCAAATGCAAAAATAATGATTCCAATACAGTGATGTGATCATTGCTTGCAGCCAGATGTCATACTGAATGACATTCCATATAAGAAATGGTAAGTTTTCTCTGCTATAATGCCAGGCAGTGGTGGATTTCAAATTTTTTTACTACCGGTTCTGCAGGTGTGGCTTGGTGGGCCTGGCATAGCTTGGTGGCATGGCTTGATGGGCGTGGCAGGGGAACGAAGGTTACTGAAAAATCCCCATTTCCTCCCGATCAGCGAGACTCGGGAGGCAGAGAATAGATGGAGGTGGGGCCAGTCAGAATTTTTACTACTGGTTCTCCGAACTACTCAAAATTTCCACTACCGGTTCTCCAGAACTGGTCAGAACCTGCTGAAACTCACCTCTGATGCCAGAGGAATTTCTATGCTGAAAAGTTAAGGGGGACATGAAGACCACATCACCAGCCACCTTATTTTTCTCATTTTCAGATTTTCTGCTGGAAGATTCCTTCTGCCGGACACAAGATAGCAGAGAAGAAATCTTTTGGAAGTGGAGCCAATTTTAGACAATTTGTAGAATGCTATTTCCAGAAAACGATATATCAAAATGTCATGCCTAATGTAAATTAAGTCTGCAGAATTTAATCAATTAGTAATCATATTTCCAAAGTGGTATAATCCTGTTTGAACTGCTGTAGCATTATAAAAGATAGTCCCTCTGTTTTAATTTTGAAGGAAAGTAACTTCTTGGAAATATGCAAGCTAAACTGGAATCAGGTAGTTTTATTAATTACAAATGTCTATTCTCTACCTTTTATATTGTCCTTTAGATAACAGCAAATGATTTTTTTATTCCTTTTCAACACTTAATATAAGATTTTTTAAAAATAAACCTAAAGTTTTCCATTGTCCAGTTGTGTCCTATGGTTCATCATCTCTGTTTCTTAGCTGAGGGAGCCATAGTTCTCTGAAGACATTTCCATGTTCATGTGGCAGGCATGACTATATGCTGAGGTGCATGAAATGTTGTTACTTTTCCGCCAAAGTGGTACCTATTTATCTACTTGCATTTGCATGTTTTTGAACTGCTAGGTTGGCAAGAACGGGACCTCATTCTGTCATGTGGTACTTGAGTCTTGAATTGTCAACCTTGTAGTCAAAAAGTCCAACATTTTAACTCATAGTTCACTGCATCTCCTACACTTAATTTACCCACTGCTTTTTAATTAATCCTTCAGGCATGCCCAGCTGTCAAATTCCATGTAATATCTATGTTATTCAAACTTTAGGACTGTCACACAGTCATATTTATATAGTCCACTACTCTCTCCCAAAATTTAGTATGTAAATACATGTGTTTTAAAGAATTCTCATTACATTTTCAACAAAACACTGCCTTAGTTCTTTTCTATAACAATGTGGTGAAGTATAACATATTATAAATATTATTTTTATACAAGTTACTATGACCAAAGACTTATATTGCACCATTGGAAAGATAAATTTATGGAGTCCCTTTATTCAATGGATTGAAAACCAGATTACATTTGCCACTTAAAAATAGATTGTCTATAGACATAGACTTCATATGAATTAATACAATGAAATGTGGAACTCATTTAAGAATGAGAGTTATATAAATGTATTGGAAAGGTATATAAGAATTTGAATAATATTTACATTAGATAAACATATATGATATTATAATTGTTAGATTGTTAGATTTTTATTTTTTCAATTATATTTTTTCACTTTTAAAGCACTTTTTTGCATATTTCCATGAGAATATATCTAATTATAATTATATAATTATCTTTGTGTTTGATTCATTTTCTTTTTCTAAAATAGTAATAATAATAATTCTGATTATTTATAAATCTTTAATTAGGGTTAGAAGAAAATATCCTTCTAGTAGGACAGAAAGGAAATAAAAGAAAAAGCAAGACACAAATGATCAAACTTCTGATTAATAAAATTGATGTAGAAAATTGCAAAACTCAAAAAAAAAAAACCCACACCATTTTCTAATGATCTAGGTTGATTATAAAATGGTGTTTGTTCATTACCACATAGTGGAATCATCAATTATTTGGAAACAACAGGTATCAATAAAAACATTTGAATTTTTATAGAACAAATAATGAAACAATGGAAGACAGAATTGGTAATTGAAAATGAAAAATATGAGCTTTTCAACATTAGGAAAGACATCTCCAGGAAGACTTTAACAGCCTTATTTGTCATTGCTATAATCTTATTTTCAGTGATTTTGCAGAAAATGAATGAATCTTGGCTATCAAACAGCAAAATATAAAAATCTCACATTTGCTTTATATGGAAAATCTGAAGCTTTATGGAAAATGAGAAATCAAAACCAGTCGTTGAAATATACTTTAAGACATTTTAGCATAGATATAGCAATGGAATCTGGCCTAGAGAAATGTGCTAAAGAAGCAGTAAAATTGGGTAAAATCATGAACAGTAATGGAATTTAAATGCTGAATGGCCAAAACATCAGAAGGCCTCAGCCAATAGCCCTTAATAGGGTCATGGTGAGTGTTTCAGGACATAACTGTAAGGCAAGTAGTACCTCAAAATTTGGATAAAATCAAATGAGAGGATTTATAAATTCTGTCTCATTCTTAGCCATGAGATTTATCAGCTGATGCATCAACTATTGCATACACAGAGATTCAGATCTATATATCTGTAACTTTCCCTGTTCTGTCTGCAAAGAGATCTACATTTCCCTTGCAAATGTTATCATTCTGCAAGTCTTTTGCAAATGACTGTGCGGCTTGTAAAATCTAATTACTTGTTGGATATTAATGAATTGTTTGTTCTTTTTCTTGGAGGAAAAACTGTTCTTCTGGGAAGGGCACTTCAAAAGGAGAAATGACGGTGGATTTTTAACTACTTCATCTCTCTTCTTCAAGCACCTTTTTCCCTTCCTGGGCAGGGAAATAAAAACGAGGAATGAGATTTGGAGTAGAAGAATGATAGAACTGCTTCAGCATACTGATTGGGTGAAATAATTGACTTTAAAATTGTAATCCATACTTTTTTCAAGAAGAGCAAAATCTATGAAGAAAATGAAAAGAAAGAGAAATCTGGTCTACTCATATTTTAGATCTCAGTTGGATTAAATACAAGTTATAATTTTATTTACTTATTAGATCTATCATCTTCCTTTCCTCCAAACCTCAAAGCAATGTTCTCTGCTCCATTTATTTCCTCCACAACAGCTTCCCACCATGCAACATAATTTGAGTGAGGGAATTAACTTGCTTAGGGAAGCCACCTTCCATGACTGAGGGTGGACTTGAACCTGAGTCTCCATAGTCCTATTCTGACATCTTACTTAACCATTACACTATCATGACTCATGATTTTGCCACACTTGCCAATAATCAAGAGCTCTGGGGCCAGGATAACTTGTTAACATATTAGATCTGGAAAGAGGGCATAGAAGTAGCATATGTTCTCAGATGTCTTTATTTTTGGTAACATTTATGAGAAATGGCAGCCAATAGCATTGACCAAATGTGATAAGCATTACAATAATGCAAAAGTTCAAATATTGAAAGAAAGTACATATACATATACATATACATATACATATACATATACATATACATATACATATACATATACATATACATATACATGGAGCGTGTTTATTGGCTTAGTTTTGACCTCACAAGCTGTTCACCTGAATATTATTTGATGTATAACCAACTTTCCAAACAAATGGCCAAAGTACAGACTTTACTTACGAACTTTTAAGTTTCAAACTTTCACCAGTCTGAACAAACTTCTCTAGAATGCCAATCTAGAAGGTCCCTGAAATAAGGAAAAAGCATACAATAAACACACTGTTTCTTGCCTTTTCTCACTTTCCACTTGTCTATTGCTTGCTGATTTTCATGCACGCTGTACACTGTTTTGTTGGGTAATGACTGGGTGTTATATGTTCTGCATTGACTATGAATGTCTGGAGTTAAGCACAAAAGTGATTTTGTGCTTCTTTGGATTTACAAATAAAATGAACTTACAAACAGCATCTCGGGTTGTAATCTGTTTGTACATAAAAAATATCTTAATATCAGGGATGAAATCTAAAAAATTTCCCTACCGGTTCTGTGGGCGTGGCTTAATTGGTGGGCATGGCTTGGTGGTCAGATGACTGGGTGGGTGTGGCCAATAACAATAAATAATAAAAATAATAAACAAAGTATAAAAACAATAAGAGGTACAAAAAAACCCATCTTTCACACTTTACACAAACACAACACAACACAACTGACTCACACATAATGTAAAAGCAGCTGCACTTCACACTTCACACAGCCACGAAAAGCTCAAAAACCAACTTTCACACTTTACACACACATAACACAACATAACACAATACACACACACACACACACACACACACACACACACAAAATGCCACATACAGCTTTGTGAGATTTTGTGTGTTTGTGTAGTTAGAGTGAAACACTACAGAAACACACCAAATCTCAGAAAGCTGCACAAATATTTTATTTTATTATTTTATTTTATTTATACTTTTTAGATAAGGGGTCTCCAACCTTAGTAACTTTAAGGTTTGTGGACTTCAATTCCCAGAGTTCCCCAGCCAGCAAAACAGGCAGTTTCAGTTGCTAGCAGATTCAGGCAGATGGATTTTACACAGGCATATTCATCTGCCTGAATCTGTTAGCAACTGAAACTGCCTGTTTTGCTGATGCTTTGCCAGCCCGAAAGGAGCAGGAATAAGGTAAGTGGGGAAGGGACAATTGGGTGGGCATGGGCTGTTGTAAGAGGTTACAAATGATTTTAAAAGCCTGTGAGGATCAGGAAACTCCTCTGGGATCTCCAGAGAAAAAAAAGTTTTTAAAAGGCTCCTCTGACGATCCCATGAGGCTTGTCTCGTGGCCTCAAAGACTTTTTAAAAAACTTTTAAAGGCATTTTTTCAGCTGAAGAAAAACTGCTTTTAAAAGTAAAAAAAACAAAACACCTCTGCTGATGGTGCGGCTCAACAGAGGCAGGGGGGTGGGGCTAGGGATTTTTGCCACCGGTTCTCCGAACCAACAGCTGCCATCGCTACCGGATCGGGGGAGACGGTCCGAACCGGGAGCATTTCACCCCTGCTTTATATGGTTGCAAGTTTGGGTAATGTGGGTATATTGAATATTCTTGAAGATTGTTGTTTTCTATGATAGAATGACTTACACTTGTAGTTTTTCATAGAAAACCAGAATAATAAAATCAATAAAATCTCTACAGGGTGGAAATCCTCTTGCTTTGGTGGCTTTTCACAATGCAAGACACCTTAAATCTACAGCCACCTGACTTTGAGAAAATACCTCCAGAATCCAAGAACTGGCTTACCATGAATCTCAGGGGGAAAAAAGACCAGCACAATTTCAACAGTGGAAATACTCACAACTGAATATTTTTCAGTTTTTCTCATGCCTATTTCATATTTCTTACTTTATAACTTTGCTTTGTTGCAATATTTTTGGATGTGTTCCTGCTATATAACACTCAAATTCTGCAAGCTGTGAAGATGTTATAGTACTTTCCATATCTTGGAAAGATCTTACCAGGATAAATATGTAAAGAAGAGATGTCACAATGCATAAAAATGATGACTACAAACCACTTTGTAAGGTCAAAAATTATACAAAAATCAAGTTACATGGTTAATTCTTTGGACAGACATGATTAAAGGGAGCTTTAAAGTATAAAAGGGAGCTTGGCAGTATAAGACAATAGGAATACACACCATTCTATCTTCTAATTTTCCAATATTCAGCGGAACTGACTATCCTTTATGGCCCTACAATATTCCAGAAATGAATGGACTATATAAGTGTATGCCATGTGATGCAAGCACTTCTCACCACACCCATCCATAATTCCCTTAGCTCAGAAGGGTGAACGAAGAGCACTATACAGGCATGGTGATGAGCTGGGGTTGACAAGTGTAATGATATTGAAGTGCTTTCCAGAAATTTAATTTCCTACAGAATAGTTCTTCTCCCATGGCACTAAGTTTTCTTTGTCTAATAGATATTCTGACAGGAAACACTGAAAGTACACTAATAATTGCCTGCTCCTGTTATGGTTCATGAATCCAGATCTAAAATAAAAAAATAAAATAAAATGAAAATCTATTTGCTAAGCAGTTCTTTGAGCAACTAAAAGTATGCCTATACTTTAATCATCCTAGGATGCTAAGAGTATCAAAATAATCTCGATTCCTCCATCAGTGTAAAACAGGGGCATTAATCATATTTATGTAAGGTGGTTTTCCATAATATTGTTCAGCATCTTCTTTCATTTAAAATCTGGTATGTATCATTTTAGCATCTGGAATATGACATCAATAGGCAATATTTATTTCCACCTTTCCCTCTCACCCTTATAAATAAGGAATCTGTATGAGATTGAAAATTTCAATTATCTTTCTGATTAAGTACATACTTTCAATACAGCCAAATTCAGAATTATGAGACAATCTAGCTTCCTTTTTGATGAGTTGAAGTTATCCTAGCTGATTATGGCAGAATTTAGGCTAATTGAAGAAAAGCTGATTCCTTGATCTGGAGGAAGAAAAGTCAGCTCCAAAAAATTGTGGGAATTGATGGTATAGTATGGTGAATCTACTCCTTAGAGTCACCAATCATGAGAAAATCATGATTGTTTTTCATTTTTTTTAATTTACATTTATATCCCGCCCTTCTACAATGACTCAGGGTGGCTTACATTGTGTAAGGCAATAGTCTTATTCTATTTGTATATTTATATACAAAGACAACTTATTGCCCCCCAACAATCTGGGTCCTCATTTTACCTACCTTATAAAGGATGGAAGGCTGAGTCAATCTTGGGCCTGGTGGGACTCGAGCCTGCAGTAATTGCAGGCAGCTGTGTTTAATAACAGGCTATCTTACAGCCTGAGCCACACCGCGGCCACATTGATGTGATGACAAATAGGAAGGTTTTATGACTATTATAGATAGATTTCTGGGTTGTAATTATTATACCTACTGTTTTAATTTTTTATTTTCTACTATTTGTAAGCCTTTTGGAAGCTTTGATTGAGACTGAGTGGCAGATAAATTGCACTAATAAATAATAAAAGGGGGGTAGAACACTAATGACATACATTCTCTGTTTACTTTTATATTGCTCAATAACAGGAATTCTCTGGTTTAATTAACTGTGAATGAGGCCACTATCATTGTCATAGACATAATTTCTGGCAATATAATTGTCAGTTATGTGCTTGGTTATTACTAAAGGGTCATTGCCAGGTTAAAAAAAAATGTTCCTTTTTTCATGAATTACTTTTCCCAGTGGAGTCTTCTTAAGCAGATAGGTTTCTTTTCTAACACATTCATTCTACCAGGTTTTGACTTACATAAACTGTCTCCAGATATGTATCTCCAAGGCACCATTGACCTTTGAAAAACTAAATGCCACAACCTTATCATCTTAGATTAGATATCAATTTGGCATCACACTGGCCTGACTTTAACTTAAACACTGTAAGTAGAAGCCCAAGCGTATGCGTTCCAATTCCTTCATGTTCACAATCTTTTGAAAAGTCAGGGGATAAGATTGGAACAAGTTAACTTTTCGAGTTATTTAGGTTCTTAAATACCAATATATAATATACAAACATTCCTGTAAAACACAAGATTGATATACATTATCAAATGTATATACACATCAAATAATATACATTATGAATCCCTCATCAACTAATTAATTTTATTTGTATTTATCTTATTTATTTATTGCTAATTTTATCTGATGCTTTTCTCACCACAAGGCTCTAGGCAGATTACAGTAATAAAAGGAAGAAAGGAAAAGAGTATAAATAGAACTAACATAATAGAACAATAAAGTAAACAATAAAAAAGAACACATAAAAGAATAAATCAGTATGATAACCAAAAAGATGGATTGCTAGAGAACAGAGAGCAAGGGAGGGAGGGGGGAGTCTGCCATCAAAAGGCTGTCCCCTTCAGTGTGGGACTCTCCCATTTGGTTCCCAGACTAACTGTCAGAGACAGATCTTCAGGCTCTTGTGGAAGGTGGAGAAAGATCTTATTCTAGAGTAGGAGTGTCAAACTTACAACATGATGGCAGTGTCATGTGACATATCACAACTTTTCCCCCTTCCCTAAATTTGGCATGGGTGTGGCCAGCGTGTGATGCATCTGGCCTGTGGGCCATGAGTTTGGTAGCCCTGCTCTAGAGGATAAGACTTTCCAAAGGATGGGTGTTGTAGCAGAGAAGGCTCTTCTTCTGGATCCTGATAGAATTTTTTGACTTATGGGATATGAAAAAGGCCCACTCTGCCAGCATGACTAGGACAGTATAACTGGGCATCAAAACTTTAGTCATGAATGTGTAACATCATTTTTCCTTTATACAATTAAGTGTGATTAGTTTTTGAAATGAAACTGGACTAAGTCAATACTAATCTCCATTCTTTGTTGACCAAGCCTTATGTTTGATTGTAATATCTGTAATGTAGTCTCTACTGTTACTTGGTCAGATATTGCATCAGGTGCCAGTCTAGTTAAACTAAAATACTAACTCCCTTCTGGTTAAAAAAATCTGGCTTTCTTGTGATTGTTTACTCATCTCATTTGCTAGGGGTTAAATACTGATGATATAGGTTTTAGTGAGGGTTTCAAAGACTACTAAAACTGGCTAAAATATGGCCAACTCTGTTTTTTATGATATGTGACAACATAGTTATATGCTTCAACGTTTAATGTTTGAACTTTGAAGCAATGAAATTTAGTATTGCCCCCTATTTTACTATATTATCTAGAGACAAATGAAGTAATAAAGTAGAAACGTGAATCATTTTTCTGGATGTCCACAGCATGCTCTCACCAAATTATCTCATCAAGTCATATTTCTGATTATTTCAGTGGAATTTTTGGAATCAAACCAGAATGCTGAATGTCTGAACATTCAAGAAACTGCACTGAGAGAAAACTATATTTAAAAAGAGGGACATAAAAATAACTATGCCAGAAAAAACAGACACATTAAGTGTTTTACTTCTTGGAAATATCTTACAATTTATTTGTCCTGAAGGAATTCTTCATACTGAAGTATTTTAGAGTTTCTGAATTTGGTAACTGCAAAGTTGGGTTTTTTTTGTCTCAATGTTAGTTGTTTGAAATGCATAAAAAAACTTGCTATGTTCATAGTTACATCAGGCTACCCTTTAACTAATAACCATATGCCATTGGTCTAATTCAAATAAGGACTGATTTTGACATAAGCAACATTCCTCAAACTAGAATCAGCAGAAATAAAAGGGCTAGAATTTCCTAAATCCTATCAAACATAGTTGTTGTCTATATTGGAAAAGTATTTGAGGTGATGCAATTCCAACATATCTGGATGGAAGCAGGTCGGAGAAGATTAGGTTAGAAGTTTGTGGAGATTCTCAGTCATGATTGTCCCAAGAAACAACTGGACTTTTTTTTTTGGAAGATGTTTTGCTTCTAATCCAAGAAGCTTTTTCAGCTCTGACTGAATGGTGAGGAATGGAATGGTTTATATTCCTTGCAGAGAGCTGGTCATTTACATGACCAGTTTTTGAGGCCACTTGGAGGTTTATATGTGTCTTCAGGGTCACCTGAGTAGAGCAAATGGGTGTGGAGCCTTTTTGGAACTGCTGAAAGGACCGTGTTGTAGACTGGAAATCGATAATATTATATCCTCTCCCTCTGTTGAGGGAGGACTGTTTAATTTTGACATTGATGGCTTCTTTGACCATTCTTTCAAACCAGCAGTCCTCTCTGTCCAAAATGTGGGCTTTGCTATCTTCAAAAGAGTGGCCTTTGTCTTAAATGCAGACAGACAGCTGAATCTTGTCCTGATGTGTTCATTCTCCTATATTGTGCCTTGCATTTATGAAGCGGTTGTTTTGTTTCCCCAATGTACAGGTACAGATCTGCACATGCATCACTGCATTGTACTGCATCTACCATATTGCTCAGTTTGTGTCTGGGTGTTTTATCCTTTGGATAGACAAGCTTCTGCCTTAATGTATTTTTTGGTGTAAAGTGTGTACCTATGTTGTGTTGGCTGAAGATCTTCCTGAGCTTTTCAGATATTCCTGCAACATATGGAATGTCAGCATTGGTTCATTTATTGTTTTCTTCTTTATTTGTTATGGAGGAGCTCATGCTGAGTCTTGTTTGGGATTTGGTGAAGGCCCACTTGGGATAGCCACATGTTCACATGTTAGTTCTCCCCCCCCCATCTTTGCTGGTAGGCAGGCCTTCAGTTCAATGGTGTAGAGTTCTGATAACTCCATTTTGTGTTCCAGTGGGTGGTCAGAATCAAAATGTAAATATTGATCTCTCTGTGTGGGTTTTGTGCAGTACACATTAAGGAAAGAAGAAAACAAATAAATGAAGCAATGCTGTCAGTCCATATGTTGCAGGAATATCTGAAAAACTCAGGAGGATCTTCAGCCAACATAACATGTGGGCACACTTTAAACCCAAGAATACACTAAGGCAGAAGCTTGTCCATCCCAAGGATAAAACACTCAGACACAAACTGTGCAATGTGGTAGATGCAGTACAATGCAATGATACATGTGCAGATCTTTACATTGGGGAAACAAAACAACCAGTTCAGAAACTCATAGCACAACAAAGGAGAACAAATCCATCAGGATAAGATTCATCATCCATCTGCATTTAAAAGACACTTTTTTGAAAAAAGCAAATCTCCAATCTACAACACAGTCCTTTTAGCAGTTCCAAGAAGGCTCCACACCCATTTACACCTCTCAGGTGACCTGAGGATATATATAAATCTCCAAGTGGCCTCAACAACTCTATAAAATAATGCAAATGAAAGGAATATAAACCATTCCCCACCGTCCAGTCAGAGCTGAAGAAGTTTCTTGGATGAGAAGCAAAACGTCTTTAAAGAAAAACAAGAAGGTCCATTTGTCTCTTGAAAAAAGCACCTTTGGGACATTGGGTTAGAAGAGGTTTCTCTCCAAGTTGAGGAAATTATTCAGACACAATATTTGAAATCTAGAAGATTGAACCATGTAAATTAGAAACCTGCATGGCAGAGCATTTTCATGAAATTTTTGTTTGTGATACTATTTTAGAAATATTAAACATGTTTTGCTTCTTTCTTTCCATTGATATTAGGATCTTCTGCCTATTCTGGATACTTTCCTAGGCCGATTGCTTCTTTAAACTTGCAATTTGGTAGTTCCACATTGTAATGAACAAGGACACATATTCAATTTTGCAGCTATTAAGATTGTTGGGTGAGCAGGCACAAAAACAGCTAGGGAAGTGATTGAAACTAGAATGAGAAACTAGAATGGGACAACTTGCCACGCCAACTCACTGTGGCAAACTCATCATGGCTAACTTGCTACAGCTAACTCACCACAGCCAATTCACCATGGGACAACTCGCTGCAGGACAAATTAATAATTATATTTAATTATTTAAAATAAGTAAAAAAATATTTTAATTTTTGCCATTCACATTTCCTTCTGTCCCTCCTATTGCATCCTGTCTATTCCACCATTTCTTTGATATTATTCCACCATTTCTTGTCCCATAGAGAGTTGTCCTGTGATCAGTTGGCCATGGTGAGTTGGTCACAGCGAATTGTCTTAGACCGCCGAGAAATGGGCTCCTTGTCAATCAACAGGAGCACTGATTTACCTCCAGGTTGTGAAGTACTTAAGAGGTGAGAGCTTGACAGCACAAGAAAACAACAGCCAATGACTTAATAGCTAGCCATCAACATCCCAAGCAACATCTAGAAAGCCACACACAACAGGCACCATAGAGTAGCCCAAAGTGCACACTCTGCTAGAGAGAAGTATGAATTCAAAAGCTCAGAAGTCTAAATCTTTGGCCCCAGGGACAGACTCAGATTAGATCCTGCAATATTATCCTATATTTACCTTCATTTGTTGCAATTTAAACTTGTATTATTAAAAATGCTCTTTTCCAAGAAGCAATTCTTATGCTTTTTCACCAAAAATGATAGGTCTTCCATGTGATGGGATATTCTTCCCCATCATCACATTTAGAAACCATTACCCTGGAGAAAAATAAATGTATCTATGACAATACAATGCCCCCAAGCCAACACATAAACCTAAAATAGGTGGAGGATATATGTAAGAAACTGGTCCCATTTTGATAAATGGCAAACAAAGCAAAACTATAATAACTGGTGAAGCAAGGTAAATGGTATGAAAGGGACAACATTAGACCAGAAAGCAAAATGAGCAAAAAATATGCATCTTAATACAAAGAGCAACATAATGGGTATTCTGATAGAAAACAATGTAATTATGCGGAAACAAGCAGGCATTTAAATGTCAGAGTTAGGAGATGCTTAATGCAGTTAATAACAAAAGCAGTTTTGGATGTGAAAAAAATTTAAATAAATTCAATGTATTAGAAAAGAATAAAACAGCATGTTTAGCCTGACTAATGCTACTTTCAGGATGTTTTAAATCCCCAAATACTGATTTAAAAAAAATACACTAATTTTTCAGGCTCTGCAAATAACACATTTGTTCACTTCAAAACATTAGGAAGGGCAGCAAAGTCACAATCACATGGTTTATGAAATAGTCTAGGAATCACACAGACCTTGAATAGTAGCCCAATTACAATTGTTCAGACTGAAAATGTAATTCATTAAAATGCCTGAGTAAGTGAATAGATTTTAACTGGGAAAATTCTAGAGCAGATCATAAAGCAATTAATCTGTACACTCTTAGAAAACAATGCAAGAATTAGTGTATATTAGCATGGATCTGTCAAATTTGCAAAGCTTTTTCAGCATTAAAAATCATCAAATTTTATGTTTTTATTGGGTAACTTTCCTGAGTTGATTGTAGGAATGTTGTGGAAATAATATATCTTGATTTCAAGAACGGCTTTGACAAAGCACCCTATAAAATTCAGTTTGGTTAGGATAAATCATGGACTAAGTAATATGTCTAATTGTCAATGGTTCCTTATCAAGTAAGGACAGAGGTATTGTCATTTCAGTTAGAATTTGGATGAAAAGGCAGAAGGAATGCTATGAAATTTGTGAAATTAGTTAGCTATTCTGAAGTGAAAAAGCTAATACTTTAAATAAGTCATATCAAAATTATATCAATATATTTCAGACCTGAGCTAAAATAATGGAATAAAGAAGTTCATTAAAAGTAAATGCAAACAAAAAAAATTCAGTACAGGTAGTCCTCAACTTACGACCACAACTGAACCCAACATTTATGTTGCGAAGCAAGATATTTGTTAAATGAGTTTTGCACCGTTTTATGACCTTTCTTGTCACAGTTGTTAAGTGAATCACTGCAGTTGTTAAATTAGTAAAGTAGTTTTTAAGTGAATCTGGCTTTGCCATTAACTTTGCTTGTCTGAAGGTCACAAAAGGAGATATATGACCCAGGACACTGCAACTGAGTCACTTGCCAAGATCTGAATTTGATTACATGACCATGTGGATGCTGCAATGGTTGTAAATGTGAAAAATGGTCATAAGTCTCTCTTTTTGGTGCTGTTGTAATTTTGAACTTTCACTAAAAGAATTGTTGTAAGTCAAGGACTGTCTGTGTAGAAAACATAAGAAAATAATTTTGGAGTTGCAGATAATTATGAGCTCAATTTGTTAGAAGTGTGGTAGGACCACAAAGAGCAAATGCAATTTTAGCTTTCATCAGTGCAAATTTTATGGATTTGGAGCAACTAGAACATTCCTGAAAACTGTGTGGGTTGTTGTGTATGTGTGTGCATGTGTGCGTGTGTGTGTGTGTGTGTACCAGAGGTGGGTTTCAGCAGGTTCTGACTAGTTCTGAAGAACCAGTAGTGGAAATTTTGAGTAGTTTGGAGAACCAAACCTTGTGCCTTGTGCACAGTCACTCACGCCCTTGTGACGTCTCGTCTGGACTACTGCAATGCTCTCTACATGGGGCTCCCCCTGAAGGGCATCCGGAGGCTGCAGTTGGTCCAGAATGCAGCTCTTGTGGTGATAGAGGAGCCCTCGTGGCTCCCGAGTGACACCTATCCTGCGCAGGCTGCACTGGCTACCTGTGGCCTTCCGGGTGCGCTTCAAGGTGTTGGTGAACGTCTTTAAAGCGCTCCATGGCATAGGGCCGGGTTACTTACGGGACCGCCTGCTGCTACCAAATACCTCTCACCGACCCGTGCGCTCCCACAGAGGGACTCCTCAGGGTGCCGTCGGTAGCGACAATGTCGTCTGGCGACACCCAGGGACGGGCCTTCTCTGTGGGGCCCCGCCCTCTGGAGCAGCTCCCCAGGACTTCGTCAACTTCCGGACCTCAACCTTTCGCATGAGCTCAAAACTTACTTATTTATCTGCACTGGACTGGGTTAGTTTTTTAAGTTATGGGTTTTTAAATGGGTTTTACTTCCAAATTTTAATTATGGCCAATTTAAATAAGTTTTTTATTAGTATTTTAATTGTATGTATTGTGCATTTTACTTGGCTGTGAACCGCCCTGAGTCCTTCGGGAGAAGGGCGGTATACAAATTTAAATAATAAATAAATAAATAAATAAATAACCGGTAGTAAAAATTCTGACTGCCCCACCCCCATCTATTCTTTGCCTCCTGAGTCCCAGCTGATTGGGAGGACATGGGGATTTTACAATTCGTTCTCCCAGGAGTCAGGTGGGAATGGAGATTTTACAGTATCCTTCCCCTGCCACGCCCACCAAGCCACACCCACCAAACCACACCCACAGAACTGGTAATAAATATTTTTGAAACCCACCACTGATGTGTACCTTCGAGTCAATCTGGACCTCTGCCTGGATAACTCCCTGCAGTTTTTTTGGCAAGAGTTCAGAAGCGGTTTGCCAATGCTTTCTTCCTAGGGCTCATCCAGGATTACCCAACTGGATTTGTACCTAAGATGACACTAGAACTCATGGTCTCCCAGTTTCTAGTCTTTAAACATCATACATCAAGGTTGACTCAGCCTTCCATCCTTCTGAGGTGGGTAAAATGAGGGCCCAGATTGTTGGGGGCAGTAGGCTGACTCTGTAGACCACTTAGAGAGGGCTGTAAAAGCACTTTGAAGCGGTATATAAGTCTAAGTGCTATACCAAACTGGCTCTGTTCTTTGTTTTTATTTAATTCATTTCAGGTGTCTTTTAGGTGTAGATTCAAAACTGAAAAGTAAATAACCACATATAGACTCCCAGAATTTTGACTGTGGCCCTTAAGTTATTCACTGAATTATAATTATTAACATAAATGATAGAAGAAAAAATGGTGAAATATATGGAGAGTAATCATATTAAAGTAATATGATTGTAATGATATGTAATCTAAATTGACTAATAAGTCAATTTAGATTACATTCAAATTCAAATGAAATATAATCCTTCTTTTATTTTGGTTGGCCTATCTATAACGTGACATGATCCCTGACATGCTGTTCAAGGATTAAGTGAGTCTTCAACCCAAGTAAAGTTGATATCCTTGTTCTTTGTCTACAATAAAGTAGCATTTCAGCAGCAGGTATAATGATATATCTGAATATCAAGAAACTAGAAATGCAATAATAGATCAAAGAATAAATGTCAGACTGGTATTTGCACAGCAGTAGGTGGAGATTGGAGTGATGTGTAGATATGGCACAATATGACTATCATAATTCTACAGTATAAGAAAGCATCCAATGTGAAAACAAGAAAAGAATGCAGACTGATAATGTACTGTAAAGTTCCATGAGATAACAAGAACTTCAGATTCAAGAACAAGCCTTTAGTCTCAGTTACATTGGTTGAACATTCTTGTAATTACATATTTTTTCCCCATCAAATATTAATTGATCTCCATCCATCAAATCAGAGAAAATGATTTGGAGATCAACATTATCTCAAAATCTAAAGTAGCCTCTTATTTTTTGGGCAGATGAATGGAAATATTTTCCTCAAAAATCATATTCAAAATCACCCTCGCCACCTCACCCAATTCTCAGTTTATATAAATTTTATTTCAGTTCCTGATAGCAGTACTGTGAGTTCAGTTTTGGTCTTCTAAGGATGAAGCTTCCAGACTGGCCTCTATCCCTGAAGAAGAACAAAGTAAAATATGCATAACTTCCAGAATAAGGCAAAATAAAAGCAGACTAACTGGATCCTTTGAGGACTGGAGTTATGTTTCTTTTCTTGTGGTGGTTTGATATGGGATAAAAAAAATTATTCATTTTTTTCAATTGAATTCAATTGCAGCCTATACCCATGATGGCAAAACTTTGACATGCCTGCGTGCCAGCCTGTGTGCCAAAAGTGGCACATGAAACCATCCTGCAAGATATGCGTGGCTCCAATGGCCTTCGTGCGTATGGGAGCGCCAATACCTGGAAAAGCGGTGGTCCATCGTGCATGCACAAGCTGGCACCCGAACACACAGATACTGGAAGTGCACCTGACGAACAGCTGGCCATCGCACATGCATGCAACATCAACCCAGAAGGCAGGGTGCTGGCCTGCGCATGTGTGATGGAGCGCTGCTTTTCTGGGTTCCGCCTCTCCCACGTGTGTGACGGCCAGCTGACCGGCATGCATGTGATCACAGGAAGGTGGAATAGGAGCTAATTAGGCCACGCATTCTTCGCGGGATGGTTTCGCTTGCCACTTCTGGCACGCATGTCGACACTGGCCTATACAATCCAAGGGCCCCCAAGGCTTTTTCTGCAGTTCCCAGACTTCTATTTTGGTACCAATATTCTGAGTAAGTGTAGGGTGTCACTGTAAGAAAGCTGCAGAGACTTACACAGGCAGTACCCAGAAATAACAAATGGACTGGAAGACCCCCTGCAAAGAGTATAAATCAGCCATAAGGTCCCAGTAGTTACTGGCACATAGGATGCCACCAGTGGTGACTGGTTTTTCCCCCTACTGGTTCTCTGGGCGTGGCTTGGTGGGCGTGGCTTGGTGGGGTGACTGAGTGCGCATGGCCAACTTGATGTCACTCATGGCAACTCACCAAGCCATGCACACCAAGCCACACCCACAGAACTGACAGAAAAGTTCAGCCGCCAAGTCTTCTAGCATTCAACATGGCTGTTTCTCGCCTCCTTCTCTTGTTTGCTCTGTTTGAATGAGCCCAAGGAGGAGGAGAGAAGCAGCCATGTTGAATGCTGTGGCAGAGAGAAGCCAAACTTTTCTCTCTCCCTTCACAGCAGAGTTGCTCCCTTTATGGTCTCCCCACACCAACAACCTCCCTCCCGGAGGTTGAAGTACCTTAAAGGGCCAGACTGCGGCAGTTGTCTTCTGAGCAGCTCTGCTGTGAATGCAGGGAGAAAAGTTCAGATTCTCTCTGCCGCAGCATTTAACTTGTCTGCTTCTCTCCTCCTTCTTGGGCTCATACACACAGAGCAAACATGAGAAGGAGGAGAGAAGCAGCCATGTTGAAGGCTGCGGCAGAGAGAAGCTGAACTGCTGGCCACAGTCTATCCGTTTATGGTTCCCCACCTCCCTCTTGGGATCATACTTTAAAGACTGCGGCCAGCTGCCTTCTGAGCAGCTCTGCTGCAATGCCGTCCCTCTGGTTGCTGCCATTGTCTTGGCTGGGTACAGCTGCGAGTAGTACCAGCAGGCAATGAAGTGCACATGTGTGACTGGAACAGGGTGGCTGCACAGGCACATCCCATTTCCTTTCGGTACTGCTTCTGAGAACAGCAGCAGCTGGAGGGATGGCGTCACAGCAGAGCTGCTCAGAAGGTAGCCAAAAATGACCAGTGGTGGCTGGAGGATTCTCAGCATGAAAGGCAGCCAAGCCTTGCCATGTCCCTCCCCAAGACGTGAAGGTAGGTGAGCGAGTCAGACGGTGAGAGGGTGGTAGCTCCAGGACCTTTGGGAATGGCGCATCCCTGGTGAAGGGCAAGTGGTGGCATGCAGTGCTTACCTTTGGTGAGCTGAGCAGAGCTGGCGATGTGATTAGCTGGGCTATGTGGCAAAGGCAACATATATAGGGCAGTGGGTGGGCAGAGTGAACAGCAAGTGGTCAGAAGGGGCGAGCAGTGAGCGTCTGGCAGGGGCGAGCAGCGAGCGTCCGGAAGGAATGAATGGCCGGAAGGAATGAGCAGCAAGCAGGCGGGTGTGGGCAGGGCCAGTCAGAGGTTGTGTTTATTGGTTTGATGAACCAATTCAAATTGCTGCTACTGGTTCACCTGAACCAGTCCGAAACAGTCGAATATCATGCCATACAAAAACATGTTGGATAGTACTTAGAAAATCTGTGCATTGAAAAACTTTCTATCTGCCAATTACAAAAGGGTGCACTACTTGGATCTGCATATATACCACATCAACACATTGTAACAACCTAGGTTCTCAATGTGTATGAAGGCCAATACCAGCTAAGGAATTGGTAGTAGTGATTGTGCATTTTTGTGCATATAATAATGCAGTGGATACTTGGTTAGCTGCTGCAAAAAGACCACACAAACTGACTACAAACAATGGCCATGACAAAGTAGCAGCAATGCTTCATCGGATCTGCAAGAAACACCATTTGCCTGCAAGCAACAACTTGAAGGCAAAGGTGAGACCATAAAATAGAGAAAAGCCTTAGAAAATGAAGAAGTTAAAGTGCTTTGGGATTTTAGAATTTAAACAGATAGGCACCTGCCACATAATACCCCAGACAATAAGAAAGACAAAAACAAAAACAACTCTGGATAGTGGATGTGAAAGTCTGGAGATAGCAAAAGAGCAGAGAAAGAACTGAAGAAGATAACAAAATATACAAAAGATAACAACCTTGGGTGCAATCCCTAATAACTGGAGACCACTTGAACACCTTCAGCATTGACAATTCACTATCAGTCAATTGCAAGAGGCATCCTTACTTGGAACAGTTTACATCCTGCAATGATAGCTTTAACATCATCAAACAACAATATTTGCCTATCCCAGGTCTTTGGGGAGGATTCAATCAGTGGATATATATGCCAAATCCAATCTGAATATCTGGATGTTTGTGTACGAACCATAATAATAGTAATAGTAATAGACGGTGAATCTAACTCTAGATTACTCACATATAAAACAATGAAATAACATCTGCCTTTCCCAGATTCTTGGAAAGGATTTGATAATGGGTAAAAGTGCCAAACCCACTCTAAACATCTGTGCCACCAATCATAATAATAAAACATAATTTTAAGACAAAAAAAGTGTCAGGTAACATGGGGATAGAACATTTATTTCTGAAAAAAATCTGGGTGGTAGACATTGCACTACCTGAAGCAAAATTGAAAAGAAAGAACTGGGGAAAAAAATCACAAATACAAAAATCTGCAATTAAAAGTCGAATGACTGTAGCAAAAGAAAGCAAAGATAGTATCAATATTGATAGGCACCATAGAGTGTGATACCAAAATAACTGGAGCACCACTTGAACACCATTGGCACTGACAAATTCACTATCGGTCAATTGCAAAAGGCAGTTTTACTTGGGACAGCTTACATACTGTGACAATAACTTTAATATTATCAAACAACAACATCCACCTATTTCAGATCCTTGGGAAGGACTGAGTAAGTTGATAAAAATTCCAGATCCACTCTAAACATTTGGCTGACTATGTAACCAACCATAATAATACTAAATGGGTTTAAGTCAAGCAAAGAAGTTCAAATTGGATGATAAAAGTTGTGACTGAAAAAAACCTGAAGAAAATCATGTTTTCTCTTAATGTAGGCATGTTGTTTTGTTTTAAACTCTTTCCCATTTCAGCCCATCACACATTTTTCAAAAGTTATTCACCCAGGCTTTATTTATGTTATTCTAAGATGCTTCTAATTGCTGTATTATTGAAAAAAGTAAAAAATCTTCCTGAGACATGTGAACAGAGTCAACTCAGCTAAAACCATAAACTTGTTACCCGGGGAGCTGCTATAGCACCTACATTACAGTAAATGTAACAAATAGCTGCTTTCATAAAATGATGGTACAAAAGCCATTTATTATAGATCATAATTGATTTGTTCTTGGTCTCAGTGAGTATTTATTGAAAATAGCATCACGACTACAGTGGGGTTGAAAAATGGGAATGACTATAATTGTCACCTTTGCAACTCGGCACATGTGTTCTCAGAAGCAGATCAGGATAAACTTAATGGGATTTACTCCCTGGAAACTGACTACAGGATTGTAGTTTAATCATAATTTAGCTGATCTTTGCTTGAAGGATTAATGAAGGGTTGGGAGGTTGCCTTTAAATGAAAATGGAACAAAACTGCCAAAAGGCCAAGGGAAATTCTTCCTATGCTGAAGTACAGTTATATATGTCCTTCCTGTCTCAATATTTAAATTCCTTATGATATTTGATTTGCAAGTCACATTGTTGCTTGTAATTCTGTGCAGGATGTGCTAAAAGAATCACTATTATCTAAATCATATCCATAGGTGGACGGTGTTATGATTGTTCGTTCTTATGGCTTTGTTGATTTGAGGGCAGAGTAAATATTATGTTCCATGGGGATTTGGAATGTTGTTGTTGTTGTTAGTTGCGAACTCGTGTCTGACCCATCGCGACTCCATGGACAATGTTCCTCCAGGCCTTCCTATCCTCTACCATCCTCTGGAGTCCATTTAAGCTCATGCCTACTGCTTCAGTGACTCCATCCAGCCACCTGTCGTCCCATTCTTCTTTTGCCCTCAACCTTTCCCAGCATTGGGCTCTTCTCCAGTGAGTCCTTCCGTCTCATTAGGTGGCCAAAGTATTTCAGTTTCATCTTCAGGATCTGGCCTTCTAAAGAGGAGATCACTCTTAGAAGGAATAAAACCACTCGATCCAAGTATTGTTGATCTTGATTGGTTGTTGGGAAGAAGGAAAGAATGTCTACCTTTTGGTAGATGCACAAAGAATAATATTTAAACTCAGGGTCGTAAATAAAGAAAATTAAGCTGGACTTAATAACTACTACTGAAATACTTAGTGCTTACTATCTTGGAGGGAAAAAGTCCAATATGTATAAATTTTCAGTGACAATGTTTTTAGTTTCTTTGTATCCCACTGAGTTACAAGTGGTATTTCAAGGACTGTAGTTAATATTAGTCCTCTTGGTTTATCTTCCTTTTAAAAGACTGAAAGATCTCTTAGAATCTTTCCCCAGAGCTTAATTTACCCCTCACCCCCATTAACAGAAAATCATCTGATAGGGAAAAAAATCTCACAGATATAGCAAAGGAGCTGCAGAGTATTTACAAATTAAGTATGTTCAATAATGAAACGACTGAGATCTGTTTTTAATTGCATTACAGGATCTCAAACATAATCTGGACTGGTGGTCTCAATCTGGTTTGCTTTAGTTTGAAGGACATCCTGTCCTTTAACTCAGCTGGGAATGCAAGGTCACTTTGGAAACATTTCAGTAATAAAATGATTCTTGTCCTTGAGAAAAAAAAATTATGTTCCGTATCATTTACAGATATTACCAAGAGCAGTGGAATCCCATATTTCTGCTCTTTATAGGTGGGAATAATTATGCACAAAGTGTGGGAAAAGAACTATATTATTATTATTATTATTATTATTATTATTATTATTATTATTATTATTATTATTATTATCATCATCATCATCATCATCATCATCATCATCATCATCATCATCATCATCAAATTTATGTGATAAATTGAACCACCCAGCCTGTGGTTCAAGCAGACACAATGCGGTTTCATTATTATGGTTTCAGAAGGATTAATCTAATGTTATGATAAAATTGGTCTTCCAATTTTCCCAGCATTTCTAGGGTGTTTCAGAATTTTGGTTGTTCTTGCAAAGTTTATTTTTTAAGGCAGCACAGTTTCCTTCTCTGGACAAGTTTATGATATTTTCCCTTGGAATTTAGCTGAAACATGGGTTTGGGTGTTTTGAGCACTGTAGAGCAGGGGTCTCCAACCTTGGCAACTTTAAGACTTGTGGACTTCAACTCCCAGAATTCCTCAGCCAGCTTTGCTAAAGTCCACAAGTTTTAAAGTTGCCAAGGCTGGAGACCCCTGCCTAGAGAGCATGGAGAACAATAAAATTCAGTATAGGTAGTCCTTGACTTGTGACTACAAGCAGCACTAAGCTAGGCAGTTGTTAAGTGAGTAATGCCTGATTTTATGACCTTTTTGCCATGGTTAGTAAGCAAATCATTGAAGTTGTTAAGTGAATTCCCTTCCCTCAGTGACTTTGCTGGTAAGGAACCCGCTGGGAAGTTCTCAAATGGCAAACCAATGGACATTACAGCCGTTGTAAATATATGCCAGTTTTTATGTGGGGATGTAAAAATGATCATAAGTGTGAGGACTAGTCACAAGTCATATTTTTCAATACTGTTTAACTTCGAATAGTTGCTAAACAAGGTTGTAAGGTGAGGGACTACTGTCCTTGCAGATTAGCTAAACTGGTATAGAGTTACTATGTATGCAAAAACCTTTAAAGAAACAAATAGGCAAAGGCCTTTTCATTTGCAGTTTTATTAGATTCATATCCCACATTTATATTATATAACAGAATGCTTCTACCTCTTTTCCTCCACACTGCAATAACTCCATAAAGAGGGTTTGACTCAGAATGAGAGTAATCCAAAATCACCAAGCCAATTTTCATACCCAAGAAAAGGTCAGATGCCCTGCAATCTAAAACAAACCAGATTGAGACCACCAGTTCAGACTAAGTTTGATTCTTTATCTTGCAATTTCTAGTCCAGCACCTTAACTATCCCACCAAACCACACACTTAAAAATTTCCACAGATTTTTCTTCTTCATAAAATTTACAGACGACACCAAACTAGCAGGTATAGCCAGCACTCCAGAAGATAGGCTTAAGTTTCATCTTCAGGATCTGGCCTTCTAAAGAACAGTCAGGGTTGATCTCTAGGACTGACTTGTTTGTTCACCTTGCAGTCTAAGGGATTCGCAGGAGTCTTCTCCAGTACCAGAGTTCAAAGGCCTCAGTTCTTTGGCGCGCAGCTTTCTTATTGTTCAACGTTCACAGCCATACATTGCAACTGGGAAATTCTAAGATGTCTGGCTCAAGATCAGTGACCACCTCATTGTGGTTATCAGGGACATTAAGCTTGTTCTGGTATAGTTCTTCTGTGTAATTTTGCCACCTCTTCTTAATCTCTTCTGCCTCTTTTAGGTCCCTGCCACTTTGGTTCTTTATCATGCCCATCTTTGCAAGAAACGTTCCCTTCATATCTCCAATTTTCTTGAAGAGATCTCTGGTCCTCCCTATTCTATTGTTTTCTTCTATTTATTTGCACTGTTCATTTAAGAATTTATTCTTATCTCTTCTAGCTATTCTCTGGAATTCTGCATTCAACTGAGTGTATTTTTCTCTTTCTCCCTTGCCTTTCACTTCCCTTCCTTCCTTAGCTATTTGCAAAGCATCCTCAGACAGCCATTTTGCTTTCTTGCCTTTCTTTTTCTTTGGGATGGTTCTAGTTGCTACCTCTTGTACAATGTTGTGAACCTCCATCCATAGTTCTTCAGGCACTCTGTCTATCAGATCTAATTCCTTAAATATATTTGTCACCTCTACTGTATATTCATCAGGGATATGATTTAGTTCATATCTGAGTGGCCTGGGGCTTTTCCCTACTTTCTTCAATTTAAGCCTAAATTTTGCAAGGCTCCTGGTCTTGTTTTTACTGACTGTATAGAGCTTTTCCATTTTTGGCTGCAGAGCACATAGTCAATCTAATTTCTGTGTTGACTGTCTGGTGATGTCC
Source organism: Ahaetulla prasina (assembly GCF_028640845.1). Taxonomy (NCBI): domain Eukaryota; kingdom Metazoa; phylum Chordata; class Lepidosauria; order Squamata; family Colubridae; genus Ahaetulla; species Ahaetulla prasina. The sequence continues at coordinate 129,786,165 of NC_080542.1, read as the reverse complement.
ATGTGTAGAGTCGTCTCTTGGATTGTTGGAAAAGAGTGTTTGCTATGACCATCGTATTATCTTGACAGAATTCTATCAGCCTGTGCCCTGCTTCATTTTATACTCCAAGGCCAAACTTGCCTGTTATTCCAGTTATCTTTTGGCTTCCTACTTTAGCATTCCAATCCCCCATGATAATAAGGACATCATTTTTTGGTGTTAATTCCATAAGGTGTTATAGGGCTTCATACAACCAGTCAATTTCATCCTCTTCACCACAGTTGTTGGGACATAGACTTGGACTACTGTGATATTGAATGATTTGCCTTGGATTCAAACTGAGATCATTCTGTCATTTTGGGGATTTATTTATTTATTTATTTATTATTCATATTTATATACCGCCCTATCTCCCAAAGGACTCAGGGCGGTTTACAGGCATTTAAAAACAGATAAATACAATCTAAAAACAATTAAAAAACTTATTCTAAAAGCCTAATAATTAAAAATATAAGAATAAAACCCAATTTAAAACCCGTAAATTAAAATCTAGCTCAGTCCTGCGCAATTAAATAAGTATGTTTTAAGCTCGCGGCGGAAGGTCCGAAGGTCCGGAAGCTGACGAAGTCCTGGGGGCAGTTCGTTCCAGAGGGTGGGAGCCCCCACAGAGAAGGCCCTTCCCCTGGGCGTCGCCAGACGACATTGCCTCGCTGACGGCACCCTGAGGAGTCCCTCTCTATGAGAGCGCACGGGTCAGTGAGAGGTATTCGGTAGCAGTAGGCGGTCCTGTAGATAACCCGGCCCTATGCCATGGAGCGCTTTAAAGGTGGTCACCAAAACCTTGAAGCGCACCCGGAAGGCCACAGGTAGCCAGTGCAGTCTGCGCAGGATGGGTGTTATGCGGGAGCCACGAGGGGCTCCCTCTATCACCCGCGCAGCCGCATTCTGGACTAACTGTAGCCTCCGGATGCCCTTCAAGGGGAGCCCCATGTAGAGAGCATTGCAGTAATCCAGGCGAGATGTCACGAGTGCGTGAGTGACCGTGCATAGGGCATCCCGATTGTATCCCAGTATTGCTTACTCCATTTCTTTTGAGGGATTCTTGCCTGCAGTAGAATACCTGATGGTCATCTGAATTAAATTCACCCATTCCTGTACATTTTAGTTCACTGATTCCTAAAATGTCGATGTTCAGTCTTGTCATCTCTTGTTTGACCACGTCCAGCTTACCTTGATTCATGGTTCTTTTTCCTTTTTGCACTGTCCATGGGGTTTTCATGGCAAAGATACTGGAGTGGGTTGTGATTTCCTTCTCCTGTGGATCACATTTTGTCAGAACTCTCTGCTACAACCTGTCCATCTTGGGTGTCCCTGCACGGCATAGCTCATAGCTTCATTGAGTTACGCAAGCCCCTTTGCCATGACAAGGCAGTAATCCATGAAGGGGGGGGGGAAATTTGGAATATGTTCTTTAAATTCTGTACATCATAAATATAAAAAAAGTATGCTTGGGGGCAATGTACTATCAGTATTGTGTAAAAGGAAGGAAAAACAATTAACTTTCCAACCTGGTGACCTCAAAATACACTGAAATTATAACACCCAACATTTCAAGAAATTGTGCTTTAGAACTTGGCTTAGATGGGAAAATGGAGAAAAACTAATGAAGGAAAGGTTCAATGTTGATTTTTCAAGAGATAACTGGACTTTCTTGTTTTCTTTGAAGACGTTTTGCTTTTCATCCAAGAAGCTGCTTCAGCTCTGACTGGCTGGTGGGGAATGGAAGGATTTAAATTCCTTGCAGACAGCTGGTCATTTGTATTCTTTTGGAAAGTAATTGCGGCCACTTGGAGGTTTGTCCATGACCTGGATGACTGAGAATCTCCATAGACATTAATGAAGGAAAGATGAGCTTTTCTATCATCTATCTGATAAAATGGGATAGCATAGACCAGTGATGGAGAACCTTTTTGGCACTGAGTGGCCAAACTGGATTGTGTGTGCATGCATGTGCACATGAGTGTGCTGGCCAGCTGGTCTTTAGGTTTCCAGCACAGGCATGCATGCTAGCCAGCTGGTCTTTGCGCACACCGGAGCATCGGAAACCTTAAAACCAGCTGGCCAGTGTACACATGCCTATTTTTTGTCCATTTTTGTCTGTTTTGGGGCCATTTTCAGACTGTGTTTTTGGGCCCTTTTGGGGACATATATGGCTATTTTCAGATGATTTTTTGGGCCATTTTCCTGGGCTCAGGTGTCCTCGAAGACCAGCTGGCCAGTGCACAGGTGCATGCTGGAAACCAGAAGAGCGCTCTGTGTGCCACCTCTGGCACATGTGCCATATATTCACTATCATGGGCATAGACCAGTTCTGCTTCTTGTATTATAAAGAAGTTGGGAGGCGGAAAAAAATCACTAGTGAAAAGTCTGTGGAGATTCTCTGTCATCCAGATCATAGTTGTCTCAAAGGTGCTTTTTCTTCAAAAGATAACTGGACTTTTTTTTTCCTCCCCAAAGAAGAAAACATTTTACTTCTCATCTCAGATAAAACCGATCAGGACAAAGATTCAATGGTCCATCTGCATTTGAAAGTCAAAGGTCACTCTTTTGAAGACAGCAGAATCCAAATTTTGGATAGCAAAGACCATTGGTTTGAAAAAAGGGTAAAAGAATCCATCTATTTTAGAATTGAACACCTCTCCCTCAACAGAGGGGGAGGAGTAAGACACCACCTACCTCCAATTTACAATGCAGCCCTTGGAACAGTTCCAAGAAGATCCCACAACCAATTTCACCCTGATTCAGGTCACCCTGAGGGACCAGATAAACCCCCAAGTGGCCTCAATAGCTCTCAGAGAGTACTAAAGATTAGATAACTGCAAATCTCCCTCCACATCCTATTAGAACCTATCCTTCCATCCCCTCAACATCCAGTCTCAACTGTCAACACCTATCCTTTTATTGTAAATTAAACAATGGCAAAGCTCCTTGGATGAGAAGCGAAATATTTTCTTCTTCTTCAAGGGGAAAAAAAACCCCAGCCCAATTGCCCTTTGAAGAAAAAAGCACCTTTGAGGCACTATTTAAAAGGTTTTTCTTCAGTGCCAGTCTGTACAATGTGACCTTCAACAGTAAATATTAGAGTAAACTCAAACTTTAATATTTAGCTATCATCCCAAATTTTGCAGCTTAGATCTGCAGGCTTAGCCAGAGTCAGAGTCAGCCAGGCTGGATGACTAACTAGTTCCATGTTAAATCTACTACTAACTAGTTCCATGTTAAATCTACCCAGTTTTATTGTAGTTTGAATTAGAGTACAGAGTAATAAAAGTATATTAATAGGTGTAAAGGATTTAATAATTTACAACAAAAAGTTGGACATCCCCTTTCCCTCTGTTCCATGTCCGGAAACTGCCTGGATAGCCAATTGAATCTTCTCCATTCTAATGAAGAACCATTATTTCGTATCCAGGGACAGCTAGATAGTATACTTTAGTGGCCAAGTGTGATTGGATACATAAGGACTTTTCTTTGGTGCATACGCTCTCAGTGTACATAAAAATACATTCATCAAGAATCATAAGGTACACTACTTAGTGATAGTCATAGGATAGTAAATAAGCAATCAAACCATACTAGGAATCTAAATAAAACAATATAAATCGTAAAGATACAAGCAACAAGATTATAGTTATAAGTAGGAAGAGATAGGTAATAGGAAGGATGAGAAAAATAATAGTAATACAGTCTTAGTAAATAGTTTGACAGTGTTGTGGGAATTAATTGTTTAGCAGAATGATGTCCTTATGTCTAGTTGTTCTTGTGTGCAATGCTCTATAACGGCTGTCATACTCAAGGCCTGGGGACCATATCTGGCCCATGGGGTGTTTAGACCTGGCCCTGGAAACAGCGAAGGACTGGCCCGTAGTGCCTCTGCCAGCAAAAACAGAGTTCAGGAGGGCCGCAGGAGGGTTGCAGGAGGCCATCGCAGCTGGAAATGGAACTCTTGTGGTCTTTCCAAGCTCCGTTTTCACTGGCAGAGGGTTGAAGGAGGCTGTTGAAGCCGGAAACGGAGCTCAGAAGCCTGTTTTGTTTGGCAGAGTGCTTGGACTGCCAAAGGCGCCCCTGACACTAGTGATGTCGAGCTGGCTATGCCCACCCTGGCCCTCCAAGGTCAAACAGAACCTTGATGCAGCCCTCAATGAAATCAAGTTTGCTCTATAATGTTGTTTTGAGGGTGGAAGTTGAAACAGTTTATGTCCAGGATGTGAGGGGTCTGTAGATATTTTCACAGTCCTCTTTTTGACTGGTGCTGAAGATGTGGGATACCTATTTGTTCTGCAGCTGTGAAGATCAGCAAAGCAATCTGAAGGAATTGGAGTCTGTCGCCACTGATATTCCAGAGTAAGAAACTGCAGAAACAAAACAAAAATCAAAATCTATATAGCTTGGACCTATTTATCTTTAAAATGATGAAAATCCTTACAGATTGAAGATTAAATCTAAGTGGAAGAATGTGGGTAAAATATCTTGTGGTGTGCTTTGCTCTTTCCCACAGGATTTAAGACATATTGGTACATATTTTGAAACCGGGCAAATTCCATACTGCCAAATCATTGTTCAGTAAAGTCCTGAGAAAATTGAGTCATCACGCTCAGTGTACATCAGTTTATTATTCCAGAGACAATGGAAGATGCAGTCTGAATGTAGGAATGTTGCCAGCCTGCATGTATATAGCCTGTCAACTGTGCCAAAATTTTAATGTTGCATTGTGGGCTAGTGAAGCCTATTAAGATATGACGATGAGGCTGTGAATCATTTCAACTGAGTAGCTGCTATAAGGACATATTGTCCTGTAATCAGTGTTTTGTTCTGTTTTAAATCACAAGCCATCTTAGAGATAACAATATCATCAAGATGTGAAAAATTACTGCATCTCACATCTACTATGATAAGATTATAGTTAATGCATTTTGTATAAAATGTGTAAAATTTGAGATATTTTTTTTTTGCTTCATCAGCTCCAAGGACATGTGGAGACACATTAATTTATCTGAAAGAAGAAGAAAAGGGACTAGATTATATGGCCATTCTATTTACTTGTGGGTGCTTCTTAAACTAAGAATAAAACCCATCATTTCAATTAAAAAACATTTTAACATCTGGAAGCCATTTGTTACAATGTAATCAGCATTGTGTGTGTTTTTAAATAGTAACTTCTGTTGTGGTTTAACCCATGCCTGACTGTATAATTTGCCAATTTAACCCTGACCAGCCTGTGAAATTTGTCATTTTTTGGCTGGTGACTTACATAAAGACCTTTAAACAGGATGATTTATTTACACTAATTCTGCCTTGAAAACAATAGTGCCCCTGTCCAAAGCAGGATGTTGTAATTCATCCCTTTGTCCTCTTCATCAAGAAAATCACAGAAAGTGAAGAGTCTTAAATTGCATGGAAAGGTCTGTGGGAACAGATCAGGCAGGATGGAAACACTCATAAGGAATCCCATCATGGAAATATTAACAAAGCTGACTTCTTAGTTCTGTTTAGTATTCCTCAAAGAGGTCAAGGCTTAACGGTCCACCATAGTGGAAACATGTAATCGGATGAAGTATGCAAGTGAAAAGAATGGAAGCAACAAACAAACAAACAAACAATGAAAAGATATACAAGCTTTAGTGGGCCAAAGGACTGCTTTCATGGGCTAGGAGCTAAGCACACCCTGAAAAGAGAAAATTGGATTATAGGAATGGGATCATATTTAATTTAGATCAGTTACACATCATTAGAATTAAGTTTGGCTAATATGGTTAGTTGCTCAGCTATCACATTTAGTATTTCCCCCCATGATATTAAAAAGGACCATTTGAAACCATTAGATGTGGTGGTTCCATAGCTTTGGCAGGCAGAAGAGGACCAGGTGATGCATTGACAGAATCACTCACGTCAGATATGTGAGAAAATAAATGTAGGTCTTTTTTTAAAATAGGACTGCCTAGTCTTGGAGTTGTCTTAACATCTGTTTCAGGGGAACTTTTCAATGATGATAACTCTACTGAGATATTCCTGGGCATTTGCCAATTAATCCTGTGCACTGAACAAGAATATAGGGAGTGTTTTATAGATCACAGCCAGCTGAAAATTCTCTCAAAACATGAGCAGTTGCGCACTAAACAGAAAGGTATTTGGTGATTATAAATGAATTTTTGATGCCCATCATTAATATTTTCTTATAGAAGTAACTCTGAATAGGACTCTTAGGTTTCTTTAAAAAAACAACAACAAAGAAAACCTCCAAAGTTTCTAATTTTAAAAGCTTTATTTCTGGTGTTGACTTCAGAATTATAGGCTATCATAATTGGACTGTATTCATTGTAATGATCCTTAAATGGCAACAGCGATTTAGAACTTTGGCATTTAGTAGTTATTTTGATTTCTACAGTCCCCTTTAAAGGAATTATTAGTACTGTATTAGGGGATTATTTTGCTCAGAATGGTCAGCAATTTGGCATATAGGTGTGATGATTTGCTTGCAGAAGACCCCATGATCAAACTCTGGGGGTTTTTTAAGGGAAAGAAAGCCGCTGAGACATAGACCAATGGAAGGTGCCAGCCTATTTCATCACTACATATGTACACTGTCATGCTTAAGCAGCCATATGGAGGACTAGGAAAAAGGACTAGAAAATGGTCATCAACCATACTGTTTTATTTTGTTGCATCTGCTGTTAATTGTGTTCTGGTCAGTGAGCAAAATAAAGTAACATCTGATGTTACCTAGTTGGGTAATGAAATGTCTGCAAGAACACAGCCAATCTTAGAGAATACCAAAGACTCCACCATATATAAACGATAAAGAGAGAAAGAGGGAGAGAGAGAGGAGGAGGAGGAGGGAGGGAGGAGAATTATTTTATAGCAAAACCATTCACTGCATCTACGTTTCTTTCCTTGCAAATCTTTCCTGCTTTCTTCTTGTTCTTTATATTGTGCCCTTTGTTTGTTACTCATTCCTGCATTACTAATCTTTTCCACTGACGTCTGGCTATTCAGCATCTCTTCTGCTTTGCTCTAGGCTTTTAAGAGGCTTCTCTTTCCTCCTCTACTTACCTGCTGTGTAACTAAGGGAGTAGGTGGAACATAATTCAATCAGAACAAGGACCAACGGTAAGAGGCATGATTCTAACTAACTGAGGATCTGTTTAAGATGTTGAGACCTTGTCAACTGTACAAGGAGACAACTTCTCATATACCAGCTCTGATTTTTTTTAGTCTACAATGCACCACTTCCCACTTGATTTCTCCCACCCCCTCCCCACTGAATAATTTCATTGTGATTGCGGCTGTTTTCAAGTGTGGTATTATGGTTAAATGAAAATTTCAATCAGCCTGATCTTACAAATCCTGTAGCACACTGCAAATAGTGCAATTCCTATTTACTCCCACGCATTTGCTTCTTGTTCAAAACAAATCTTGAGCTTACATGAAAAATAAGGGGGAACAAACTCAAAGATTTTTGTTTAAATTTGGGAGGAAGACATGTGAGATAAAGGGATTTCATAAGAGTTCCAATCAAGCTCAAAACAGTTGGGTTGAGGTCTTATCTGTCTCCAAAAGGCATGAGGAACTGTAGAGGAAAATGGCAAGGTTTTCTGCAGGTTTCTGTGACAGTAGTCTTTCACAGAGAAATGCTAAGTGATTAAGGTACTTCAGGTACTTAAGAGAGGGATAAGGAGTAAGAAGAAGAACCCCCATTTATGGTATCAAATGAATATATTGCAACCAGTTCTGTAACTCTTGTGTCATTGTACAAAGGAAATCAAATCTTTCCTTCCATTCAATCTTCCCTTGCCATACTTTACTTAGGACCACAATCACTTCCAGGGCAAAAAGTGATGAATTATAATAAAATAAAAGGGAATGAACTTGACAAAGAAGTTGAAATTGTGCAATAAAAGAGAATATTTGTAGTTAGGATTAAACTGTAGAATCTTTAGTGGTCTCTGAGCTTGGTTGTTTTCTTGCAGATATTTCATTTCCTAATAGGTAACATCATCAAAGCTAGTAGGGAGTTGCATTTGCTCCCTGTTATATTCAAGTGGCTTGCAACCAACTCAGAGAGTGCCAAGAATCATCCCACTGGTTGAAACTGGCCAAAGGTAGCGGTCCATTCAGGTAAACATTCCTTTCAGGATGTCAGAGATTCTGCCCAATAATAAACCAAAAATTCTTTCCTCTATGAGGCTGCCACTTCTACCTATAATGTTAATTGAAAAAGAAATAAGTGGAAAACTAAAGTTCAAAAGCAGATGAGGTCTGGCCCTAAAGTGCCCCTTTTGGATAATCAGTCAATTACACTTTCTAAGGATTCCTAAAGGGCAGATTCCACAGATTTTCCTATATAAGGAGCTTGCAGGGGAAGGCATAATATTAAAATAGTAGCAATAGCCCTTAGAATTATATACTGATTCATAATACTTTACAACCCTCTCTAAGTGGTTTACAATATCTACCTATTGCGCCTAAAAATTTGAATCCTCAGTTTACCCACCTCAGAAGAATGGAAGGCTGAGTCACCTTGAGAAAGTCAGAATCAAACTCCTGGCAGTGAGCAGAGTCAGCCTGCAATACTGCATTCTAGCTTCTGTGCCACTACAGCACAGTGGTTAGAATGCAGTATAATAATAAACTTCATCTCTGTTTCAAGCAACTGCCTGTATTTTACATTCTTTTTCTTATCCTGGTTCCCAGTGAACCAGATTTTTTTCTAATGCCCTGAGGAAACTATCTCTGCTGTTGTTATTGCCATAAATTGCTAGAACTGGAAGAGATTTCAGAGACCATCTAGTCCAGCTCAATCTCAGTGCAGGATTTGCTGAATGATTTGCTATGTGATTTGAGGACATCTTCCTAACTGACATGAGAACTTATTGTGAACCAGCCCCAGGCATGTTAACTCAGAGGCCCTTTAGCTGAACTGTTTCTCAAAATAGTCAGCAATGTGGGACAAAATGGGAGAAATATATCTCTCTTACAGCAAGGCTTAACAAAAATAAAGCAGTAATGAGCTACGAAAAAGAAACAAAGAAAAGAGAATGGACCAGAGGAAGAGAGACTTAAAGCAGAGTTGAAGACAAACTAGGGAATAAATCAAGCACGGAGTCCAGATGGAATGAATGTTAACAATCCTGAATGTGTTTGGAGAGAAGGTTGTCAGCAATGGCACAGTGGATCAGTTTTATTAACAGGAAACCTAAAGAAGTCTGGAACATATATTTCACAGAAAGAAAATTCAAGGAGAAATTTATCTATTCCAATGTGGGTAACGCTTGATTTGGAAGATTCAACCTTCAGCAAGGTTGAATACATCCAGGAGAAACATTTTTACTGATTGTCTGAATTATTTCAATATTATCTTAGTATTTTGATGCTCTGGCTAGGATTCTGAGGAGAAATAATGAAGAACTGAAAAATAAGAAATAGCGTGGCTCAGTTTCAATGCATAGGAGAGTGTATGGGATATGCATGGGGTTCTGGATATCAGAATTATGTATTAGATGCAGATAAGGCAGGCGTAGGTCAAAAGAGTCAAAATGATGGCCAAGGTGGCACAATGAAACCATGTGTCAGGGTTCCAAGAAACACCCCCAACAAAATAAAGCTCTGAGACTTGAGGTTCCTCAAAGTTCCAATTTATTAGAGATGTCATTTTGGCACATCTAGGAAAACCCAAATCTGAAAACTTCCAGGTTTTCCACACCAAGCTGACAGTTCACAGCCCTGCCCCACACCCATAAGTTCATCACATTGTCCAAACAACTCTTCACACTCAACTGGATACAATCTTCAGGCAGTCTCCATCAGATGCAGGTAAAAGTCCTTGAATATGGAATGTTGTTATGACTAACTTTCTACTACTCCAACAACAACCCCCTCCCAACTTCCCCAGCTAAAATATGTGGCAGTTAAGAAACAAAAAAGAAAACTGTCTTCCAAAACTGACACCATGATTCTTTCTTTGTGCATAGAAAGCACACAAAAAGAACATGACTTCAATGGCCATTTTGATTCTTTTGACCCAACCCCTACATGAATGCCTCTGCAAGTAGGCTCTCTGAGGCAGAATTTCCTCAAAAGAAAGTAAATTGGAATTTTTCCAGTTTTTTTAAAAAGCAATTTAGCACTTCAAAGGACCCAGGAAAGGCAGAGCCTTGGTCTATAAAAAATGACCCTTTAATGTCAGTTTTCCTTATATGGGAAATCCACAGTAGGGAGGGAGATGAGATGACTGACTAGCATGTTTATGATCAATAGCTGGGACAGGTAATCTGATGGCCTTCAGTCATTTCAGATTTTAATTCTCATAGTTCTTAACTTTTAGTCAAGACTAAAGTAAGTGGTAGGAAAAAGCACTGAGAGAATCACCAGTGGACTATTTGTATTCTATGATTTACAGGACTTTTCAACACAGTGATTTAAGGGATAGATTTTGTCTTTAGTTCCTTTGTGTTTCATTATTTTGTTTCCATTTCTGCCTCAAATCATAAAATCTTGGGTCCTTATTAAGATTAGAACCCTGATGGTGCAGTGGTTGAAGTGTAGTATTTCAGGCAAACTCTGCCCATAACCTGGAATTCGATCCTGATGGGGTTCAAGGTTGAGTCAAACTTCCATCCTTCTGAAATCAGTAAAATGAGGGCACAGATTGTTGGGGGCAATATGCAAATAATTCTTTTATATTGTAAATGCACCCAGAGTGTTACAAAATGCTATGGGGTGGCCTATAAGCCTAAATGCTATTGCTATTGGTAAATGCTGTTCTTAGGACTTTCTTATAGACCATTTTCCTAGAACTTTCTGAATAACCTTCAAAGCTACAAGCCAAATGTCCTTCAAGGGAAAAGGAGATGATTCTGTAGCTGCTATTCCATCAACCTTTTCACAACTCCAATTTTCTTCCTTGTTAAAAGCTGTCATTTATTACTTCAAGGAATGGAGTGTGATACAGCAGAATGCACTCTCTGTGGAATCAGGAGTTTTTTGGTGTGCAAAAAAAGGATCACCATGTATCTTGAACATATGAAAATAATCTGAATTTGACATCCTGAATGTAGAAGGAGGTACCCAAAAGAGAATTTACCATCCAAAACTGTGCTTTAATAAACATTGGGCTCAACAATCAAAAGCCCATTGGGGTTTCTAAATGGACATTGCTCTAGACTTCAGGATTATGAATTAATTGTCTCCCCTCTTTCAAACTCAATGGATTCTAACAGTGTTAAGAGGATATTGGTGTGTTTGCCATGGGTTGTGTATGTTTACACAGAGACACAAAAACTGTGTACACACAGTTTACACACAATCCTAGAATAACATATATCCAAGGATAGGGACGCGGTGGCTCAGGGGCTAAGACAGCTGAGCTTGTCAATCGAAAGGTCGGCAGTTCGGTGGTTCGAATCCCTAGTGCTGCCGTGTAACGGGGTGAGCTCCCGTTACTAATCCCGGTTTCTGCCATCCTAGCAGTTTTGAAAGCACGTAAAAATACAAGTAGAAAAAATAAGGTCCACCTTTGGTGGGAAAGTAACAGTGTTCCGTGCACCTTTGGCGTTGAGTCATGCTGGCCACATGACCACGGAGACGTCTTCGGACAGCGCTGGCTCTTCGGCTTTGAAATGGAGATGAGCACTGCCCCCTAGAGTCGGCAACGACTACCACGTATGTGCCAGGGGAACCTTTACCTTTAAGGATAGGGGATTAAAAAAAATCCAAAGTGACAGTTGCAACTGTGCAATTTTTTAAATATGTTGTGTCCCCAAAATGGATAGAACTTTGATTGTAGCATTTCAGCTATCATCTTGATTTTTTAAATTCTTCTCCATAGATATCCTTGGGCAACAGGATGTTTCCTTTTTCTTAAATCTCTGCTTTTTGTTTACGGTGAATGAGAGCAGGAGAATTAAATAAACAAATGAAATGTATTTAAAACCTGAAAATAATATACATTATTTCCAACTCTTCAGGACCCTAAACCTTAGAAACATTCCGAACCATATTTCTTCCAGATCATATTTTTTGCTTTTGGTTTATTATATTTAATACCAAGACAAATTTAAAGCAGAAATTTAGAAGAGGAAATATAGATCAAAGGTTAAATTCCTAATAGTTCCATCTCAACAAGTTTTTATTGTGACAATCATAAATTAAAGGATACATATAAGTATCTAATGAAATCTTAAGAATATGAATCTAAATAATAATTATAACAAGCAGCAATAGCATACTGTCATCAAGATCAGTTTTTGCTTCTTGAATTAGCACATTTTTTTTCTTTAACAAAGTTTTTCTGAACAAAAATGACAGTATTCACTGATATCCAATAAGACACCTAATTGAAGCTCCATTTAAAGAAACTGTGATGAATAATTTGCACAGGCAGGTTTCAGAAAATATCTCCTAACATTATGCTGCAACGACAAGGCCATTTCTGTGCTTGATGCTGTTCATTTCAGTCTTGCTTTTGTATGAAATATATGTATAATCTAATAATAGGAATAACCACTCATTTGAAAAGCAAAAAGTTTCATTTCCACTGAGAAAAAGAAAGAGACAGAGACAGAGACAGAGAGACAGAGAGAGGGAGGGAGGGAGGAATCGAGGGGAGAGGAGAGATATTCCTGAATGAGTAAATAAATATAGAGAAGATGGTGTACTTTTATCAAAATGACTGCTAGGAGAGAATTTAAAAGATAAGATGGGAATGGCCAGTTAGAAAAGACTCATCAATATCATTAAGATGTTTTTCAAGAAGTTTTACAACCACCATTATAAAATGGCTAATTCCTAATAGGAAATGACATAGTTTCCCTATGCAATAGATAGTGAATTATATATTAGGGATTCTACTTCATCTCCCAATGCACCCTCTAGTTTCTCACTCCAAGCCAATTTTCTAGTCAGGCTGTAGATCTGATTACCTGATCAGATTCAGTTGTGCAATTGATTAAGTTAAAACCTGGGCATCCTGTTGACAAGTGAAATCAATGCTAATTAAAGCATGATTTCTAAACATAAGTACTCACATGGAAGCTTAACTATTGTCCCCTTGCCCTCTGTGGCAGGCATTCATTTTTTAAACAACATTTTTTTAAACAAAGGTATCTTTTTCAAAAACTGCAGAACTGATATAACCATGCAGATAAACCATGGAACAACAATGGTAAGAAGCTCCTGTTTTAAAAGCGAAAAGAATACAGTAGGAAAGAGACAATATTGATCTCATAACCCATGTTGCAGTCAATGCAACTGAGTGTAAGTTGCACAAAATCTTTTCCCCTCTAGGAGGGAGGGCGGGAGAGAGGGAGGAAAGAAGGAAGGAAGGAAAGTTGATTTCTTGAATTGTAGGTAGATCTTTCCTATAAATATGTGTTGGCAAGTTCAATTCATACCACCTCCGGATATAAATGATATGTAGCTTTTTGTAATGAACAGGGAGAATTACTAATCTAGCTGCCCCTCCAATTCTTCTTATTCTCTAAGTGGAAAGATTTAAAAACTTTTTAAGATTCCCCTCTCCTCACCCCTGACACATTCCATATTTGTTAATTTTGGGAATATAAAGCAACACACATTCAGAGTCACAGCTACCTTGTTATGGGAGCAGTTCATTCAACAGTTTGATCATTACTGATTCTGCTCAGAATGGATGAGTATGACCAAAGTGTCCATATATCTTTCCCCAAGTTTTCTCCTGCTGCCAGCCATGGAGGGATGGGGGGGAGCCACAACCCTTCTAATATGGAAAGAAAAGATAGAATGGATTATTAGGGTTGATAGCAAGAAAATTCCAGCCTTTGCTTTGCTTGATGCTTTTTTGGCAGGTGAGAGAAAGATAAGAAACCTAATGTGTTGGGTGCCTCAGCCAAATCTGATGCATTTTGACTAAAAAATAATCCTCATTGATAACAAGTTTGTTCAGGCTTTCAGCCTTAGTTCTTCAAAACTGATAAAAGGATTAAAATTACTAGACCATACTAGGCAAATGTGTCTTGTTAAATCCAAATATTTCTTAATACGCCTTAATTGCAACTTGGTGCTCTTTTCCCAACAACTTTTCCTCAGGGTGGAAATCCATTGACTGATTGAAACCCATTGCCCTGAAAAATGCTGTGCATACACTGAGGCTGCTACATAAGTGAAACTGTATTTCAGAGGGCACAAAATCCCTCATCTATTCTCTAAGGCTCAGAGAGCACCTGGAATGTGTTCAGAATATAGTTGATTAAAATAAAAAAAAGAACAGCTTCAGGGAAGTGGCTTTCTGAACAGAAAACTGGACTGTGGGAAAGAATATTGTTTCAAATCCAGAATCCTCATATAGCTATTTTTCAGTTTGGGTTGTTCCAGGTGTACCTGCACATATATGAAATCAGGTAGAGAAGAGATTTGGAAAGGAAAATAAATGAGTGCCAGTTAACCATTTTTTTTCTGTCAGCCCCAATTTCCTCCAAAGCTGCTTTCCACTGGGGCTTCATTATAGACATATGTGTATTGTTTGCCTTTCAGCAAGCTTTTGTTAAACTTGGTCAAAATTATTATCCCAGTGTTTCAGGTTAGCTAATAGCTTGCCTAAAGCTACCTTGGAAAGTTATGGCTAAGGTGAGAATTCCACTGCTAGGTAACTTTTTGGGAGGGCAAAGAGAATCATTGTTTGTACAAGCAGTAGAACGAGATGATCAGGCTGAACCAGACAGAGGTGTCAAATGTATCATCAGTCTCAAGTCCTTTCACACTCCAAGAGATCTAAGTCCAGGCCACTTTTAATTCCATTGACTCCTGATTTCCTGTGCTTGACAGCTGAGAGAGAGTTCATGGCCCATCCTGTGGTACCATATAGAGCAGAGGTCTCCAAACTTGGCCACTTTAAGACTTGTGGACTTCAACTCCCAGAGTTCCAGGAATTCTGGGAGTTGAAGTCCACAAGTCTTAAAGTGTTAAAGTTGGAGACCCCTGATATAGAGCACGGAAGATCCCATGTTCAGGTTCTAGCCTCTCTTGTTAAAACAGCATTGTGTGCAAAGATCTCCAGAAAATCTGTTGTGCTGACTGCTCCTTCACAGTTGCTTCAGATTATTACAATCTAATTGTAATGTATCTTTAAGGGTTTTGGAGGGAAATTAGAGCGGGAAATAGCACGTTGCTAATTGGCTGATAGCCTCCAGCTGAAATGTATATAAGGAGGGGTTTTTACCGTTTGCGGCTGCTGGGTTCACCATATAGTAAAGAGCTGTTGTTACTCATCTGGTCTCCTGCCTCGTTATTGCCCGAATCTAACACTGGCGACGAAGGTGGGATCTCGAGGCAAAAGAGCACCAGGAACGAACCCAGCAAAATAAGGGCGGTTAGCAACGATGTCCAGCTATACACCGCCAGCGCCATTCGACCCAGCCAAAGAAAAATGGGGGTCATACATGGCTCGCTTCGAGTGTTTCCTTGAAGCCAACGAGCTCCAAGGAGTCTCGGACAACAGGAAACGGGCGTACTTCCTGAGTCACTGCGGTCCCGAGGTTTTCGACACCGCGGAATCGCTTTCTGAGCCAACGCCGGTACAGGCGGTACCGTGGCAAACTCTGCAGACCGTTTTAAAAGCCCACTATGCACCAACGCCTTCCAAGTTCGTTCAACGGTTCGAATTAAGGCAGCGTATGCAGCAAGAGGGCGAGTCCATCAGTGTGTACATGGCAGCACTGAGGAAAGCCGCGAACCATTGTGAGTACCGAGACTTGGAAGACGCGTTGCTCGACCAACTAATTTGCGGGGTCAGGGACATCCGTTTGCGACGGCGGCTGCTGTCCAGAAGCAACCTAACGCTCGAAATCGCCCTGGACGAGGCAAGGGCTCACGAGATGTCTACCCAAGCGGCAGAAACACTACAAAAGCCGGTCGCGCCAGGGGCGGCAGCGAAAACAACCCCGGTCCACAACGAGGAAGTCCAGGCCGAGTCGGAAGAGGAGGAAGAGGAAGAAGTCTTCCACACCGGGAGGCCGGAGAGGGAAGACCGGGGCGAATGCGCAAGTTGCGGGGGCCAACACCAACGGCAACATTGCAAATTTAGGGATGCCACGTGTCGGCGTTGTGAAAAAAAAGGGCACATCGCGAAAGCCTGCCGAGCGCCCCAACCTTCCCGCCAAAAATTCAAACCGACCAATCAAAGCGCGGGAACTGTGAAACGGCCCGGGATTGGTCAAGGGAAAAAAGGCGCGAAGTTGAATCAGACAGCCGTGAGAGTGGGCCAGGCATCAACACGCCTAGAAAAAAAAATCTTTGTTAAAACACTCATCGAAGGAGTGCCGTGCCGAATGGAAGTGGACACTGGATCTTCAATTACGATCATGTCCTGGAGCAACTTAGAGAAAAACTTGCCGGCTATCGCAAAACCCAAACTGCGGCCACAGAAGCTACGAGTGCAGGACTATCAAGGGAACAGGATCCCTGTTCGAGGGGCGACGACCGTCCACGTCAAGTATGGAAAGTTCGAAAAAACTCTGCCCATAACCATCGTCGATGGGACCCTGCCGAGTTTGTTGGGACTGGACTGGTTCCGGGCATTGGGCATGGGAGTGACCGGAGTCTTCCGAAATGAAGTCGACCTCAAGGACGAACTCATGAAGGAGTTCGAGGACGTTTTCAAAGACTGCCTGGGCAAGTACAAGGGGACCCCTATCTCTTTCAATCTAGACCCTCAAGTTGCCCCTATCCGTTTAAAGGCTAGGAGGGTTCCTTTCGCCCTGAAGCCCAAGATTGACCGGGAACTAGACAAACTAGTAAGCCAGGGGATACTAGTGCCAGTCGATCATGCGAAGTGGGAGACGCCAATAGTCACCCCAGTGAAACCAGACGGGTCAGTCAGGATTTGCGCCGATTACAAGGCGACGCTTAACAAAGCTTTGCAAAAAAGCGCTTACCCCGTCCCTGTGGTACAACACTTGCTACACTCGTTAGGGCAGGGGCAGGTTTTTGCTAAACTAGATTTGGCCCAAGCCTATCAGCAGTTACCCGTAGATAGCAGCACGGCCAAAGCCCAAACAATCGTAACGCACAGGGGTGCTTTCAAATGCACCAGGTTACAATTTGGGGTCAGTGTGGCACCAGGATTATTTCAAAATTTAATGGAGCGGCTTCTGCAAGGGCTCCCCGGGGTGGTACCGTACTTTGATGATGTACTGGTATCCGCCGACAATATGGAAGAACTTGGGGTGCAACTGAGAAAAGTTTTGAGTATTTTCCGGTCCGCCGGTTTAAAAGTCAAATTAAACAAGTGCCAGATCGGGGTAGGATCCGTAGAATTCCTGGGCTACCGGATAGACAGGGAGGGGATCCACCCCACTGAGAGCAAGGTTAGGGCAATCAGGAAGGCCCCCGCACCCCAAAACAAAACAGAGTTGCAGGCGTTTTTAGGTCTGGTAAATTTTTACGCAGTCTTTTTAAAAAACAAGGCTACCATAGCCGAGCCGCTACACAAATTACTAGGAAAAAATGCTGCATGGTCTTGGGGAAAGGCGGAAGCTAGAGCATTCGAGGCAATAAAAAACCTCCTATCTAGCGATAGCCTATTGATACAATACAATAGCACAGTACCATTGGTGCTAGTTTGTGATGCATCCCCCTACGGGGTGGGGGCTGTGCTCAGCCACAGGCTGCCAAATGGCACAGAAGCCCCTATAGCGTTTTACTCCCGAACAATGTCCTCAGCTGAAAGGAACTATAGTCAGTTGGATAGGGAAGCTTTGGCCATAGTCTCCGGGGTAAAGAAGTTCCATGAATATGTTTTCGGTCGAAACTTCGAAATCGTCACAGACCATAGACCCTTGCTAGGGTTGCTGGCGGGCGACCGCCCAACGCCCGTGGCACTTTCGCCCAGATTGACCCGATGGACTATCTTTCTGGCTGCATATTCGTACAAACTGCTACATCGGCCAGGAAAGGAGTTAGGGCATGCAGACGCCTTGAGCAGATGCCCTTTACCAGCGACCATCGAAGACCCCACTCCGGGCACACCCGTCTTGTTAATTGACTCTTTGGACTCTGGTCCAGTCACTTCCAAGGAGGTGGCTCGGGCTTCTTACAAGGACATTATATTAAGGACTGTAATGGGTTGGGTGCAAAGAGGATGGCCCCCTGCGCCAGGTGAGCATTTTAGGGAATTTGTAAAAAAGCGCGGGGAATTGTCGGTGCAAGGGGGGTGTCTGCTCTGGGGGGATAGGGTGGTAGTCCCAGAGAAATTGCGGAAAAAAGTTCTGGAACTTCTGCACGAAGGCCATCCTGGGATCGTGAGAATGAAGGGTTTAGCCAGGAGCTATGTGTGGTGGCCCTTGATGGACATAGAGATTAGCGATAGGGTTGGGAAATGCCAAGCATGCCAGGAATCCAGACCACTACCACCAACGGCCCCAATCCGAGAGTGGGAGAAACCCCAGGGCCCATGGTCCCGAATCCATATCGACTTTGCCGGCCCGTTCCACGGCCAAACATTCTTAGTGGTGGTCGATGCATTTTCCAAATGGCTGGAAATCATTCTAATGAAATCCATGACCGCAGAGGCTGTAATTTCAGTCCTGCGACACCTTTTTGTAACACACGGGTTACCAGACACACTCGTTTCAGACAGCGGGCCACAGTTCACGGCGACCCTTTTTGAGGGGTACTTGGCGGAGGAGGGCATCCGACATGTCCTCTCGGCGCCTTTCCACCCTGCGACGAACGGCCTTGCAGAGTGTTTCGTCCGGAGCACAAAAGAGGCATTGTCCAGAATCAGACCCGGGGATTGGCAATTAAAAATTGACACCTTCTTAGCGGTACAACACAGAACCCCTTGTGTAGCGACTGGCCGCAGCCCAGCAGAGCTACTGATGGGGAGAAAGCTTAGATGCCCGTTAGACCGGTTAAACCCGAATTACACACCAGACGGGTACAAAACAACACCGGGCAAAACAAGAGAATTGACAGTAGGGAGTTCCATATGGGCACACAATTATGGTGAAGGCCCAAGCTGGAAAAAGGGAACAATCCTAGAAACAACCGGCACCAAATCATATCTCGTAGAAATAGAGGATGGCCGGGTGTGGAAACGCCACATAGACCAGTTAAGGAAAAGAATAGCCACCAGTCTAGAAACAGACGAAACAGGCCCTGACTATCCAATAATTGAATCCACAGCTAACTCAAATCCGAGCAAACCGCAGGACTTATCTGAGTTCCAGTGACACCAACCGGTCCCTCCGGAGGAAAGCAGGAACGACTCTGCAAGTAATCCAAGGCCGGATGGCCTGGAGGAGGAGCTGAGAGGAACGAACAGTCCCTCCGGCCAGCTCGACTCACTCCCAGAAAATGAACTGCGCAGGTCCGAAAGAGTTAGGAGACGCCCTGCGTACCTGCGTGACTACGTTGAAAAATAATTATTCATTTTATGTAAATAGGGGTAAAAGGTTTTCTGGGAGGGGAGGAGTGTAATGTATCTTTAAGGGTTTTGGAGGGAAATTAGAGCGGGAAATAGCACGTTGCTAATTGGCTGATAGCCTCCAGCTGAAATGTATATAAGGAGGGGTTTTTACCGTTTGCGGCTGCTGGGTTCACCATATAGTAAAGAGCTGTTGTTACTCATCTGGTCTCCTGCCTCGTTATTGCCCGAATCTAACACTAATGACACCTATTTTATTTGACTTCATAGCCCTGAGAAGATGGTTTGAAATTTGAATATCATGCTATATCACTTTATGGCTGAATGTTGCTTTGTCCTGTTGTTCACTGCCAAAGGTACCTCTGTGATGAGATCAACAAGTCCACAAGTCTTAAAAGAGCCAAGATGGAGTGGCTGTGGATGCCGGTATCCCGGTACAGCCAGCTGCAGCCGCTGCTGACTGTTGGGGGCGAGTCATTGGCCCCGATGGAGAGGGTGTGCAACTTGGGCGTTCTCCTGGATGGGCGGTTGTCCTTTAAAGAGCATCTGACGACTGTCTCCATGAGAGCATTCTATCAGGTATGCCTGATTCGCCAGTTGCTCCCCTTTCTAGACCAGGATTCCCTATGCACAGTCACTCGTGCTCTTGTCACTTCTCGCCTGGACTACTGCAATGCTCTCTACATGGGGCTCCCCTTGAAGAGCACCCGGAGGCTTCAGTTGGTCCAGAATGCGGCTGCGCGGGTGATAGAGGATATAACACCTCTCCTGCGCAAGCTGCACTGGCTGCCTGTGGTCTTCCGAGTGCACTTCAAGGTGTTGGTTACCATCTTTAAAGCGCTCCATGGCTTAGGACTGGGTTATCTACTGGATCGCCTTCTGCCACTGTTTGCCTCCCACCGACCCGTGCGCTCCCATAAGGAGGGCCTCCTCAGGGTGCCGTCAGCCAAACAATGTCGGATGGTGACCCCCATGGGGAGGGCCTTCTCTGTGGGGGCCCCTACCCTCTGGAACGAGCTTCCCTCAGGACTTCATCAACTTCCTGATCTCCGGACTTTTCACCATGAGCTGAAGACGTATTTATTCTTCCGCGTAGGACTGGCATAGAATTAGTATTAGTATTTGCAATTTTAATAGAGGATTTTATGGTTTATGTATTTTAATTTAGGGGTCAAATTTAATCAGTTTTTTAGCATTGTTTTTATTTGTATGGATTGTTGATTTTATCTGGCTGTGCACCGCCCTGAGTCCTTCGGGAGAAGGGCGGTATAAAAATTATTATTATTATTATTATTATTATTATTATTATTATTATTATTATTATTATTATTATTATTATTATTATTATTATTATTATTATGTTTGCAGACCCCTGTCCTAGACCATGGGTGCCAAACTGGCGGGCCAGATGCATCACTTACAGGCCATGCCCATCCCAGCTCCACAAATGGGAAAAACGTCGCAAAATGTCACTCTATGGCAAAGTGACACCGCAAGTTGGACACCCGTGTTCTAGATTACCTATATTATCTTCTGTATTACATAGTTGCACCTCTACCTTAGCACCTCTACCTACCGCGAGCTTAAAACATATCTATTCTTTCGAGCAGGACTGGCTTAATAGGGTTTTAAATATGGATTTTATTGGGGTTTATTTTATATTTCGTATTGTATTTTAAATTTAGGCTATTGGAATAAGTTTTTTAAATATTGTTTTTATTGAAATGTATCGTTTTTATTTTATCTGCCTGTTCACCGCCCTGAGTCCTCCGGGAGAAGGGCGGTATACAAATTAAATTATTATTATTATTATTATCATTATTATTATTACCAAGATTTTACTCTGAAGTAAAATCTTGTGGATGGAAGAGATGACTTGAGTGCTTTGTAAGGGCAATTTATATCCACTTCCACCACTACCTGGAAAGGATAATACTTGCAGTATTTTGCATCTAACACAGGGGTGTCAAACTCAAGTTCCGGCTTAGATCTGGCTTGCAGGGGTTCCCTGGAAACAGCGAAGCACCCGTCTGCGGGGTTTAAACCAGCAAAAATGGACTCCCAACTTCCATTTTCGGTTGTGCTGGTCTCCTGCAACTGTCTGCCAGCAAAAACAGAGCTCGGTTTTCCCTGACAGAGCACTCGGGTCTCCACAGGTGCCTCCGACATGAGGGATGTTGAGCTAGTCATGCTCCCTGGCCATGGCCACTGCCCCCCACCCCAGGTCAAACACAACCCTGATGCGGCCCTCAGTTAAATCAAGTTTGACACCCCTCATCTAGCAGGATCCATTTGCTGTATTATCCACCATAATCTCCAGATGATATGGTTATTAAACCGGGTGGGGCTTATCTTAAATAGAAAGGAAGGCAGTCTGAAAGTTTTTGAATCTGATTGCTATTTACCAGACTGCTCTCTGAGCTCCAATTTTTGGATCTAATATCAACCATTACAGTACCTTATTTTCAGCATCTCTACATCTTTCGGCATCATAAAATCTCCCTTTTGAAAACTGAGCATCCTGTCAAAGGGTGAAAACAGTCTCCTTGTAAATGTGATCTTTCAAATTGGATGCCAAATTTCCCAACTGGTCAAGGATTATCTGACAGCAGCAGGATGGAAAGTTTTATTAATGACAGTGTTTTGCAAAAGGCAGCTGATAGTAGAATGCATTTTTCTGGTCACGTTCACAGAATTATCTATATACCTCCCAGTCTGAAGAACAAATAATAAACCTAAAGCCAGCTCTTTGAAGATAGTGAGAGAAAAATAAATACTGGAGCATCTGCAACTAATCCCTTTTAGCTGTAAGAAAAACAGAGATTAATACAAATGACAATAAAAAATCACTGTTGTGCAGACACTTGTTGGCATTAGAAATAATTTGGAATATATTTTGTTACATTAAATATGAGAAAAGAATGGCACATGGCACACTGGTAGCAAAGAATATTGAAAGACATGGTGTTTTTCCACACAATGTAAATAACTAATACCAGTGATTTTCTTTTATTTAATTTATCAAAATGTATATACCTCCCTTCTCACCTAATTGAATGTAAATAAAAAAACATATTTCCTTCTAAAAATAAGGATATTTAAATACTATATTTACATACTGATAACAGTTCATGAAGTTTAATCAAGTTTTCATAACCAAATTATGAAAATAACAGATGTTTTAACTAAATAGCTTTGACTTTGCATACTTTCAAACTTATCCCTAGATTTTATTCAACCCTTCTTTGGAGTCCACTTAAAAGTTATTATTTTATTCTACTGAAATATTAGAAATGAATGGGATCTTTGTTCAGAAATCATTTCTGAACAAAAAATTCTGAATAATCTGGGGATTCTGAATTCACCAGATGATTTCATAACTGGCTGACCAACCATGCTCAACATGTAGTCCTTAATGAAATTGCATCAACATGGCAAGAAGGATGCAGTGGGATACACCAAAGCTCTGGTCTTAGGCCCAATCAGATTACAAGTAGTCCTCAATTTATGACAGTTACTTAGTGATCTTTTGAAATCACAATAAACCCCCAAAAGCTACCTATGATCCAGTTCTGAAGTTATAATGTGCAGGCCCCCCCCCCCGTCCTGTTATGTGATCACATTTTGGCCTGCATTTATGTGGAGCATTTACAGTTTACATGAGACTGTGGTTTACACTAGCTTTTGTTTTTCAATAACTGTGTTTACTTCACCAGAAGGCCATAAAATTGGGTTTGCCCATGTGATGATCTGCTTTACAACTATCATGGCTATAATTGTCAAGCTTAATTATACTCATAGCTCGATGAATACCTATAACGCCTATATCTTTTGATTAAAGGTAGTCCATTCAATGTAGTCTCATGCAGCTAAAGCAGGGATGTCAAACTCGATTTCATTGAGGGCCTCATCAGCATTGTGTTTGACTTCGGGAGGCCGGGATAGGCATGGTTGGGTAGGCGCAGTCAGGGTGGGTGTGGTCATCTTGACGTCACAGGTGTTGGGGGCCCCTGTGGTGGCCAAGTCCTAAGGCAGGACTTCCCTCAGACCACCTTCACTCTCATTATAATCTCCCTCCCTCCCTCCCTCCCTCCCTTTTCTTCTTTTTCCTTTCCTCTTCATTGTCCTTTCTTCTTCCTTCCCTTCTTTCCTTATTTTTCCTTCCTTGTTCTCTTCCCATCTTTTCTTCTTTTTCTTTACCTTTCCCCTTTCCCTTTCTCCTTTCCTGTCCCTTCTTGCATGCTCAAATGCAAAATCAAATTTGAGAAATCAAATTTCTCCTTTGGTTTTATTTTTAGTTTGTTTTACTAGCTCTCTGCCAGCAAAACGGAGCTTGGGGGCACCCCCTAGCCCCACCGGGCCCCATTTTGAGGCGTGATGGCCTCCTGTAGCCTTCTGTCAGTGAAAATGGAGCTCAGGGGGAGGGCATGTGTGGCTATCCCGGGATCCATTTTTGCTGGCAGAGGCACCACGCGTCAGCTCTTTGCTGTTTCCAGAGTGTCACTGCAGCAATGGTGGGTCCCTACCAGTTCTGCCTGGTTCGAATAGGTAGGGACTAGTTCTCTGAACCACTAGTAAGGGCAGCCTGGCCATGCCCATGAACCGGTTCCCCGGGTCACTGCTTGCTCACCCACCCAACGTGTCCGTCGGATGGTAAAAGAGCTGGGAAGCAGCTGGCTGGCAAAGAAGCCTCTCAGCTGCCTGGCCACAGGGCACCGAAAAGTGAGAAGAAAGCTATGCATGTGCAAAGATGGTGGCAGTGACTGGAAGTCTTTTTGGCGCCCTGTGCCAGTGGCTGGGTGGAAAAGAAGCCTCTTGGCTTCCAAGTTCAGCAGCAGGCTTGGTCCCTTCACAGGGTTGCTTTTCTCCATGCCCGAGAAAGATCAAAAGGCACGGAGCATCCTTTAAGGTGAAAGTTGGCATAGCCACCTAGACAAGGGAAAAGAAAATGAACCACTGAAGGAAGGAGCCCCCCAAAGCTGCTGGCATTGCAGCCTCCCCACCTCCCCACAGCTTGGAGCTCCAAGCAGAAGAGGTCCTTGGCTGTTGTGAAGAAGCGGCAGCTCTGGGTGTGCCATGCCTGCTTCGTTCTCTGAGTTTGCTCGCTTTGTGAACAAAGCTGCTCTCAAAGAGAATGAAGCCTGCATGATGCACCCGGAGCTGCCGCTTCTTTGCAACAGCCAAGGATGGAAGAGTTTGCTCAGGAGTGACGCCCGCGAGTAAGGCAGTGAGCTCTCTGGGATTGGTAAACAAGTGTGGGGAGGTGAAGGGGAGCGGACTCGGTCCCCCACTTGTTGCACCCCCCCTTCCACCTTTTGCCCGCGCCTCCATGCCATCAGCATCTCCCAAAGCTGCCACCATTGGAGCTGTGACAGGGAATTTGGGGCAGCCCAGTAAGCTGGGTACCTGAAAACGGTGTGGAGGTACCCTGCAGTTCCTCGGCTCATCTGGGCTGCAGCTGAGTCTTTTGCCCTGAGCCCGTGGATGGAGGCACCCCTTCCCAGCAAGATCTTTCTGGATTTGACTTGGAGGAAAGCGCAGCTCATGGCTGCCACATTTCATTGTGCTGCACTAGTGAAGAGGAAGAAGCGTTGTGGGTGACAGAGGAAACAGGAGCTTTTCTCTGCATAGAGCTTTTCGGATGGGACTTGGAGAAAAGCACAGCTCATGGCTGTTAAATTTCGCTGTGCTGAGCCAAACACTTTCCCATAAAGAGTAACAAAGGAGAGAAACAGCCGCTGACCTGGAGAACACATAGACAGGAGCTCTATGCTCTCCACTGGCTGTTTCTTCCTCTTCGCTCGTCCAGCACAGCGAAATATAGTACCATAAGCTGCGGTTTCTTTCAAGTCAAATCTGGAAAGATCTGGCTGGGGAGAGGTGGCTCCATCCACCGGCTCAGGGCAGAGGACTCAACTGCAGCCCAGATGAGCTAAGGAACTGCGGGGAGCCTCCCATGTGTTGCACCTCCCTCCCAGCCTGCACCCATGCCTCCATGCTGCCAGCATCTCCCAAAGCTGATGCAGTTGGAGCCGCGACAGGAACAGGGCAACTCAGTAATCTGGGCACCCAAAAATGGCATGGAGGTGCGGGTGAAGGCTGGGAGGGGGGTGCAATATGCAGGAGGCTCTCCGCAGTTCCTTGGCTCAACTGGGCTGCAGCTGAGCTGGTGGAGGCCACGCAGGGTGTGGCTCAGAGTATGGTAACCTTGCCCTCCCCGAGTGCCAGACTCTGCTATTGCCATTGCCCCTGGCCTGCCCGCTACGGCTGCAACCACAGGGAAAGCCCATCAGAGGTGAGAAGGGGTGCTTTTTGGCCAGGAAGGGCAACAGAGGGAAAGCCGGGACGACCACTGCCACCCCACCACGTCCTGCCCTGGATATGGGGCCGGAGTGTCAAAAAAAAAAGTGTCAAAAAATCCCAATTTTTTTTGCAACCGTTTCGGTGGGCGTGGCTTGGTGGGGGGATCATGTGATTGAGTGTGTGAGTGATGTCAAGTTGGCCATGCCCACTCAGTCCTCTCCCCCCCCCAGCCACACCCACAGAACCAGTAGTAAAAAAATTTAGAACTCACTACTGCACTGCAGGCCAGATCTAAGCACCCTGTGGGCCGGATCTTGCCCCCGGGCCTTAAGTTTGACACCCCTGAGGTAGAACAATTATTTAGTACTAGAGAGTCTATGGGACAATTTTAGTATATATAGCCTGCTAGCACTTGTCAGTTTAAAACATTTGTACCAAGCCCTATCTACTTGGGAATTATGTGAACTGAAAACTGTACATCTGGGAAAGCTGTCTTTAAAATATAAAACGTTTATGATGTGAAATGTGACCTAAACACAGATTTACTAGCATCTAAAAAAATAAATTTGCAGAGCAAGCAGTTTTACACAGATTCACATATCATGACTCAAATTCTTTCAGAAAAAAGACTAGATTAATTTTGCCCATGCCAGTTTTCTTTGAATGTTACAATTGGAGAACACGTTGAACCTAAATTGCTTTAATGGCATCTTTAAATATTTTCTTCACTCATGTGCTGGTATCTCCTATTTGAATCCTTGGTGTGTAGTCCTGCATTTCCTTTTTCTGAACTATAGTGTTTAAGAAGACTAAACAAACTTTTGTAGGAGCTTACCTTTAGTATTGCAATAGTTATTAAATGGGTTTGTCAAAAACAGATCATGCCAGACTAATCTCATTGCATTCTTTAACAAAGTGACAAAATTAGTGGACCAGAGGAATGCTGTCGATATAATTTACTTGGACTTCAGTAAAACATTTGATAAAGTAGACCATAACCTACTACTAGATAAAGTAGAAAAATGTGGGTTAGACAGCACCACCACCAGATGGATTTGTAACTGGCTGACCAACTGCACTCAATGTGTAGTCCTCAATGGAACTACATCCACATGGAGTATGGAACTACATCCACATGGAGGGAAGTATGCAGTGGAGTACCCCAAGGCTCTGTTTTAGGCCCAGTACTCTTCAACATCTTCATCAATGACTTGGACAAGGGGATAGATGCGGAACTCATCAAATTTGCAGATGACACCAAACTGGCAGGAATAGCCAACACTCCAGAAGATAGGCTCAAGATACAGAAAGATCTTGACAGACTTGAACATTGGGCACTATCTAACAAAATGAAATTCAACAGTGAAAAAAGTAAGGTTCTACATTTAGGCCAAAAAAAACAAAATGCACAGGTACCAGATATGTGGTACCTTGCTCAATAGTAGTAACTGTGAGAGGGATCTTGGAGTCCTAGTGGACAACCATTTAGATATGAGCCAGCAGTGTGCAGCAGCTGCCAAAAAAGACAACACAGTTCTGGGCTGCATAAACAGAGGGATAGAATCAAGATCACATGAAATATTAATACCACTTTATAATGCCTTGGTAAGGCCACTCTTGGAATATTGCATTCAGTTTTGGTCGCCATGATGTAAAAAAGATGTTGAGACTCTAGAAACAGTGCAGAGAAGAGCAACAAAGATGATTAGACTGGAGGCTAAAACATATGAAGATCGGTTGCAGGAACTCAGTATGCCTAGTTTAATGAAAAGAAGGACTAGGGGAGACATGATAGCAGTGTTCCAATATCTCAGGGGTTGCCACAAAGAAGAGGGAGTCAAATTATTCTCCAAAGCACCTGAGGGTAGAACAAGAAGCAATGGGTGGAAACTAATCAAGGAGAGAAGCAACTTAGAACTAAGGAGAAATTTCCTGACAGTTAGAACAATTAATCAGTGGAACAACTTGCCTGCAGAAGTTGTAAATGCTCCAACACTGGAAATTTTTAAGAAAATGTTGGATAGCCATTTGTCTGAAATGGTGTAGGGTTTCCTGCCTGGGCAGTGGGTTGGACTAAAAGATCTCTAAGGTCCCTTCCAACTCTGATATTATTATTATTATAAATAGTGCTACTGAATTTGCTGGCTGACTTGGACTAGAACAGAAATACTTCTTCTTTGTGGGTGACAGAAATGTAAAAGTTCTCTCCTCATCAAGGAGTAGCCATTTTGTTTTGTCATTTCCGGAGTAATTGCATGGCTGCAGAAAGGTATGGGCTTTTCTTACCAAATGCAGTTATATCTGCAGCTTCTGACCATTGTCACAACTATATAATATAATATAATATAATATAATATAATATAATATAATATAATATAATATAATATAATATAATATAATATAATATAATATAATATAATATAATATAATATAATATAATATAATATAATATAATATAATATAATATAATATAATATAATATAATATAATATAATATAATATAATATTACTCATAATAGAACTCTTGGTCTATTCCTTGGCACATAGCACCCACTGAGCTGAAGCAAAAACAGACCTTGCAAAAAGCATAATTCCCTTGATATCAGTAGTTGTTTCTTATCTCTGTTTCAAATGCGCTTGTCTCTTGTGAAGTTTCATTTATAAATTTGCCATGATAGGAGCAGCAGAATTTGGAAACGTGCACATATCATCTGGTGGTACACCAGGTTGAACCGATACGGCCTTCACAATCTGTGAATCACATCTAATATGGATTGTACACAAGGATTTGAAAGAGCTTGTATTTGGAATACAGATAAGGGTGGATAATTTGAATAATTCGCCATGCAAATTTTTTCCTCATTTGCATTTTACTAATTTGCTATTTGTTAATTTGTTCCGGTTAATGGGAAATGTCCATTGACTTGAATGATTTGCTGCTTACTAAGGAAAATTCTGGTATTTTCCACTCCTAACAATTTTATAAAACCTGTTTTTTTACTGGAAAGGTTTAGAAAGCACAATTCCAAATGCACAAGGGACTTTCACACCATGTGGTCTAACTCTTTGCACTAAACAGCATTCTCCACATCCAAAGTTGTTTTTTAATCCCCCCACAAATTAGTGTGGGAGTGTATGTGTGTGAATGTGTGTGTGTGAGTGAGGGGTGGGGAAACCCATTCTCAGATCCCATTTTCAAAAGAATCCATGGACTTTGGGTATGGTAAGAATGAGTCAAGCATAGCTCATACAGAGAGGTTAGAGTGAGGTTAAGTAAATGATAGTATAGGGAGATGTGTGAAAGGCTGGTTTAAAAGTTCAGCCTGCTAATTTAATAGTTTCCATGAGTTCGGAAGTCAGAGGGGGAAATGTTATTTTTATGTAGGTGAACTAGTAACATTTTAAGGCTGAGCTGGGAGTGAGGTAAAGGTAAAGTTATGAGGAAACGTAAAATAAAATACATAAAACAATAAAATTAAAATTAAAATTGACATGGTATTACTGCAACATGGCTAAACAGAAGTGGGGTCAGGAACTTAATTAAAATCATTAGATAGTTGCAAAAAATGGAAAAAGCAAAAATAAGGTAACAGCATCTGAGAGACAAGAAAAAGCTATGGGGAGCATCCTTAGAAATCTTCTCATAGTTGAATCAGTAAACTTGGTTATCATGGTTGTTGTTTAAGGGTATCAAGGGCCCCTCCCCACAGAATCAATTTTGTAAGAGTACTAAACTGAAAATTCCAATTATGCTAACCAGCCAATATTTTGTTTCAATGCCTGTTACATACCTCTGCATGAGGCCTACTATCCTGCTCACTGTCAAAGAGATGCACTTCAAAACACTTGAAGTTATTTTGGTAAAGGGGTAAATAAAGAAAGGA
Source organism: Ahaetulla prasina (assembly GCF_028640845.1). NCBI lineage: Eukaryota > Metazoa > Chordata > Lepidosauria > Squamata > Colubridae > Ahaetulla > Ahaetulla prasina. The sequence goes on along the minus strand of NC_080542.1, from coordinate 129,756,543 downwards.
GAGAGAGAGAAAAATAGAGGTGGGGGAGACATGGAAGGAGAGGAGAGAATTCTTGCCAAAGAGCTGGGCAGAACCTTTGTCAGGCTCCAGACTCAAAGAAAAACTGAGAGGCACTGGGAAAGAAATGCAAAGCAAAGTAGAAAGATGGATGGAGAGGCAATGAGGTAACTCCAGACATTTTCTGACCAGGCCAAAGGAGCAATTGGGAAAGAAACAAAGAAAGCTAAGGGGAGAGAAAATGCTGGGGGCTTTATACTTAGGCCCAGTGTTACCCAGTCCAACCACTTGCAGCTCAGGAGACATCATGATTTCTTCATCTGCTTCCCTTGTTTATACAGAATGTTGTCATTAGCTCAAAACAATGGCTGTTTTCCATGGGTTACATTATTATTATTATTATTATTATTATTATTATTATTATTATTATTATTATTATTATTATTATTATTATTATTATTATTATTATCGCATATATAATTTTGGCAGAATCTCTAAATTTGCTGTTCTTGCACAACTGTTTCTAATGATGTTATGGGAAGCCCCCCTCCCCGCCCCACTGAAGAATGAAATATTTTGGGAAATATTAAAAAAGGCAGGATAAAATATTTCCCCTAAAGAAGAAATGAAAAAATCTTAAGGGAGGCAGAAACCAGTCCGTTTCCCTGCCCCAAGCAGAAACTGAAGAGGCCAGCTTTTAGAAATGCAGATTTGGTAATCCATTCAGAAAGACTGGGTCAAGACAGAAAGTCAGATAAGCAACAAACAAAAGGTTGACAAAATTAGCTCATACAAACACCTAGGATTTGCATTTCCTCCTTTGCCTATAGAGCCAGCTATGACCCTTTCATAACTCTACATGACTCCCATAGGAATTCAGAAGGTATAATCCCCCCCCCACTCTAAACTCCATTTGAACAGAACCCTGGTGGTTCTGTTCACCAATAAATGGACCTTCTTTCCAATCAGTCTCCAACTTCCATTTTGTGTCTGGCATCTTTCTCCTGGCTTGGAACTGAACCAGATGGATTTTTCTTCCAACAATGTCATGAAACTATAGATTTTCTGCATCTACTAAATGTCCTAGAAAAAACAAAACAAAACAAAACAAAAAATCAAGTATACCTGAGAAGAGCAACAAAGATGATTAGGGGACTGAAAGATAAAACATATGAAGATTGGTTGCAGGAACTGGGTATGTCTAGTTTAATGAAAAGAAGGACTAGGAGAGTCACAATAGCAGTGTTCCAATATCTCAGGGGTTGCGACAAAGAAGAGGGAGTCAAGCTATTCTCTAAAGCACCTGAATGCAGGGCAAGAAGCAATGTATGGAAACTAATCAAGAAGAGAAGCAACTTAGAACTAAGGAGAAATTTCCTGACAGTAAGAACAATTAATCAGTGGAACAACTTGCCTCCAGTAGTTGTAAATGCCCCAACACTGGAAATTTTTAAGAAGATGTTGGATAACCATTTGTCTGAAGTGGTGTAGGGTTTCCTGCCTAATAAGCAGGGGTTGAACTAGAAGACCTCCAAGGTCATTTCCAACTCTGTTATTCTATTCTATTCTGTAACTTCTGATAATATCCTAAATGTTCTTTTGGTGGACCTGCTAGTTCTGTGGAATAAATGAGCAAATCCAGAATTTATGCTTTACTATTGGCCATAGGAATTAGGAAGAAAACACCATTCCTAATCTGGATTTTGTAAATTATGAAACTTCAAGAACAGAGAAAGCTGTTCTTTTAGAACTACTGCATAAGGCAAAATCACCAGCCATTTTTCTTCTCACATTATCAAATAATGCTCAAAGATCTTATCATAATGACGTGGAGGATAAAAAAAGTCTCATCTCTTTTAGTTCTTTCCAAGCTATTTCGGGAAAGGATTATAATATTTTTTTTTATCTTTGGCTATTGTGCTTACTGTAAAGGCTATTCCCCTTTTAAAAAAGAGAAAGGAAGAAAGAAAGAAAATGCTCTTTCCTAATTAAGCATTTGTTTGTTACATCTGTATGCCCTTGGCTATATGGAAAGATTGTGTCTTTTCTGCAGCTGTTCTTTTCCTTCGTCTTTATTCTTCCTTTAAAATGAGCTTTATTTAAGATCCATGTATTCTTCTCATTTCCCCCACCTGAGAATTTGAGCAATATTAGCAATATTAACTATTGTTATTAGCTTATTTATGTATGGGAGAGTATTAGACATACCTGATGCTTAATTAGTCCATGCCAATGCAAAGAGAATTTCCTTGTTCTAGACTTGTGGTTTTGTACTACGTTTCCAGGATTTTTCTTTGTATCTTTTTTTAGTAATACTGATTTTATTAATATATTACCCAGTTAATGCATACACTGTTTTTTTTTTAATATTTTTAAAAAATAGTTATAATAATGCATTGAAGTTAATGAACTATATATATTTCACCTAAAGGTTGCAGAATCACCAAAAATGTCCTGGCTATCTTTGATTTGTATTTGTGTGTGTGTGTGTGTGTGTGTGTGTGTGTGTGCGCGTGTGTGCTTTCTTTGTGTGTTTCATTTTTGTTTTGCTTCAGTAATTCAAGGTAATTCAGAACTGCAGGTTTTGAAATGTAGGTCAACACATGCACTAAGCTTTGAGAATGAGATTAGCTGCAGTTTAAAACCAACTAACCAACCAGCTTCTTTGATATACAGTTTTAAAAAGTATTCCAGCATCTGCATTGAGCTTTTGCTTTATAAGAATTGGACTCCATTTTGTGAACAAGATATTCCATGTGACATGTTGGACTTGTCACCATCTGTAGAAGTAAAGATATATCTTATCCAAGTATGCAAAAGTTATTCTTTCTGGGAATCAGCAGAAACTTATGATATTCTTGTCCATTAGCTTGTTTTATTTCAGTGGGTTTAAAGGTTTTATTTTTATTTATTTATTTATTTTGTCAATCATATATAAGATAACAGGTAAAAGTATAAGCATAATTTGGATAGATGAAAAGAGTAAGTAAAAAGGAATATTAGGATAGAGAGGGTAGGCACGCAGGTCCAGTTATGCACGCCCCTTAGAGACCTCTTAGGAATGGGGTAGGTCAACAGTAGACAGTTTAAGCTTCAAGTTTTGGGGGTTTGGGGAAGAAACTACAGAGTCAGGTAGTGCATTCCAGGCATTGACCACTCTGTTACTGAAGTTATATTTTCTTCAATCGAATTTGGAACAGTTTACCTTGAGTTTGTATCTATTATTTGCTCGTGTATTGTTGTGGTTGAAGCTGAAGTAGTCATTGACAGGTAGGGCATTGTGGTAGATAATTTTATGTACTATGCTTAGGTCAGACTGAAATTGGCATAGTTCTAAGTTATCTAAGCCCAAAATTTGGAGTCTAGTGGCATAAGGTATTTTATTGCGGGTAGAGGAGTGGAGGACTCTTCTCCTAAAATATCTCTGGACTCTCTCAATTTTATGTCCGATATGCAGTGCGGGTTCCAGACAGATTAGCTGTATTCAAAAATTGGTCTAGCAAATATTTTGTATGCTCTTTTGTATGCTATTTTGTATGCTTTTGTATGTTAGCAGTACAGTATTTCCAGAGAAGAAGCTACGCAAGATTAGGTTAACAACTCTTAGTGCCTTTTTGGCAATGTTGTTACAGTGGACTCAGGCACTTAGATCTTTACAAATGAGTACTTCAAGGTCCTTGACAGAGTGAGGGTCATCTATAAGGTCATGTCCATCTAATTTGTATTTTATGTTTTGATTTTTTTTGCCAATGTGCAGGACAGAGCATTTGTTGGTTGAGATTTGAAGGTTAAGCCACATATGAATTTAATAACATTATTGTACCCTTAATTGCAAAGTTATTTTTGCCTCTCATGAAAACTCACTGTACTAGTGGTTTCCATGGTATATTGGAGAAATTCCCATTTTTCCCCATAATGCTTCTCTCACACATTCAAGTAGGCACTGATGTAGTAAAAGATGTAGATCCTTCATGGTTTTATTTTCATGGTATCTTTTTGAGGTGAATTAAAATTACCACCTGCACTTAAATACATTCCGTTTGACTTAATGATGCAAATTAAAATTTAGAGATGGGGTCACAATCCAGACAAGGAGACAAGGGCACTCTAGGGAAAAGAGAAAATCTTTATTGAAGGCTTCAAAAGAGAAATCTTCAATGAATAAAAATGAAAGTATAGGTTGGGATCATATATTAAGTTTTTGTAACCTTAAGAAACACAAAATAATGCATACATAATTAATGTTTCATGCACCTTGACTCTACTTCAAGGTTGTTTTTTGGTTAGTTGATTTATATTCTTAGCCATTTTAGATACTGTTGTTGTTAGTTGCAAAGTTGTGTCTGACCCATCACAACCCCATGGACAACATTCTTCCAAGTCTTCCTGTCCTCTACCATCCCACAGAGTCCATTTAAGCTCATGCCTACTGCTTCAGAGACTCCAGCCAGCCACCTTGTCCTCTGTCGTCCCTTTCTTCTTTTGCCCTCAATCTTTCCCAGCATTAGGCTCTTCTCCAGTGAGTCTTTCCTTCTCATTAGGTGGCCAAAGTATTTGAGTTTCATCTTCAGGATCTGGCCATCTAAAAAGCAATCAGGTTGCTTTTTAGAGGTTGATCTCCTCTAAGAGACCGGTTTGATCGCCTTGCAGTCCTGGGACTCTCAGGAGTCTTCTCTAGCACCAAATAAACTCTTTTGACTCTTAACCTCTGTTACCAAAATCAAGTGTCAGTTCTCCTGTCCTGAAACCCAAGACCTACTGTATTTTTTGGAGTATAAGGTGCTCCAGACTATAAGATGCACCTACCTTTTTTGGTGAGGAAAACAAGAAAAAGAAATCTTCCTCTGCCTCTGCCTCCCAGCAATTTTGCCTCGTTGCAGCAAATAGCAAATAGCCTGCTTTACTTTCATTTTCAGCATAGCTTGATTAGCACAAGAAAAAAAATCTGCTCCCAGCAATTTACCTCCCTGCAGCAAGCAGCAGAGGCCCATGCAGCAATAGGCAATGGCAATCCCTGCAGCTTGAAACAGCTGTGAGTTAGGAGACTGACCCAACAGACAATCAACTTGTGCTAATTAGGCTCTGCTGAAGCTGAAATGGGCCATTTCTTCTTGCTGCTTGTTGCAAGGAGGTAAACTGCTGGGAGGCAGGGGCCAGTGGGTGGGCGGGGCTATATTCAGTGTATAAAATGCACCCAAATTTTCACCCCCTTTTAGGGGGGGAAAGGTGCATCTTATACTCTGAAAAATATGGTAACTCACATATATTATAAATATAGGAAGATGCATTTTTTTTTAGTAAAGTCAATTTTTATTTTAAAAAGAAAACTAAATTTTAAAACGACATTTGTATTTTCAATCAATAAAAATGGACAAACATAAAAATCGATTCTTTTATCATTTGTATTTCTCACTGATTTAATTCTATGAAATTGTATACGTTATGTCCAAAGCTTTTCATGGAATAAAGATCAGACCTCTGAATAGGCACAAGCTTAGATTTCAGAATTATGAATTTATGAACACTTTTTATCCTCCTAATTTTAGAGACGGAAATCCACAACTCTGGGTGCAATCCTAGGATTGCAAACTTAAATTAATAAAGTGCCTGAAATTCTTTTATACTGGTTTTGAGATAATTTAAGGAATGTGTAGTGTAGAAGGAGGTCTTCCTGAGACAATGTGTTCCAACTCCCACTCTTAAAGTTTCCCACAAAGTCCACAAACAAGGCCAAAATAGCTGGTCATGATCCTTCAGGAGATGTTGATAATGATGATGATGATGTTATCCATTCAGTTGTGTCCGACTTTTGGTAATTCTATGGGCCAGGTCTGTCTGCATCTTCCAATTTTGCACTACTTCTTTGAGTTTTCTGTGCTCTGGCTGGGGTCAGCTTTGATGGTGTCCAACCACCGTGTTCTTTGGTGGCCTGGTTTCCTTTTACCTCAACTGTTCCAAACATAATTACTTTCTCCAGTGAATTCTTCCACATAACATGGCCAAAATAAATGAGATGCAGTTTTGTGATTTTTGCCTTCCAGAAGGGTGTCTGGTGTTATATCTGCCAGTACTTGTTTGTTGGTCATCTTTGCTTCCCAAGAAAGATGTCACAAGATTGTTATTATAACCTCAAACCAGAGGTGGGGTTCACATAATTTAACAACCGGTTCATCCCAGCACCAAAAATGTGAATGCGTACACACGCTCGCTTCACTCATGTGTGCTCCTTCCATGCATGCGTGTAGCCATTTGCACATACACTTTGCGAGCACTTGCACGCATGCGCGTGGCTTAAAAATGCAGCTAAATAGGATGGCACAGCACTGGCGTGGGTAGGCAGGCCACCCACAGGTCACAACTACCGGTTCCCCGAACCAGTATGAACCGGCTGAATCCCACCCCTGCCTCAAACCCCTTAATTATTTCCTGTTTCTATACTGGCTTCAATACTTGCCTTCTTCACCTGCTATCGTAATCTGCTATTGATCCTCCTTCTACCTCTCTGCAAGAATGAAAAAGATCCTTTTTGTAAGATCCATCATATATAGAAGAAAATAACTTTTTGTCTCCTAAATGACAAGCCAAAATTTTTTGCTCAATTTTTCTTTAGTTTTCTGAGCCATCAGCTCAATATTTATTAATATTATAACTTGCCTGGTTCAGACAGTTTGTACAATGAACAATTTGTGATGTACAAAGCTTATTACTGTTGGACACTCTCTATAAATGCAGTTAGATGCATGAATAGTTAGATAGATGAATTAATTTATAACACAACATAAACATCAACACAATTTAATCTAATTTCTTTTTTTATTATTATTATTTTTTTTTTGCAACAAACAAACAAAAAGAAAATACATTATTACACCCTTGTGCTATACATAAAAGGAAGATTTGGGTCTTCGGATATATCCTCATGATTGCCAAAATCCACGTTCTCGAGGTACAGGTACTGAAGCGTCCAATGTTCCAAGCGCAAAGTCCACAAATGGTTTCCAAGTCTTCCAGAAAATATCTTCTTTATACACACCACTTCTAATTTTAATATCACATGTCATTTTATCATTTAAAGCTAATTTCCACATTTCAGAATTCCACTCTTCTATTCTAAAAATCACATCCAGTTTCCAATATCTAGCTATTATAATTCTACCTATTATAATCATAATTCTAATCAATTCTTTTTCATATTTTGTTAATTCTATTTCCTTAATTACCAACAATAATATAGTTTCCACTCTCAATGTTATTACTTTCCCCATCATTTCAAATATCATTTTCTCCAATTGTTGCCAAAACTTTTTAACCTTATCACAATTATACCACATATGTTCATAAGTCCCCAATTCCAACTCACATCTCCAACATTTTTTACTAGTTTTTTTATCCATTTGTGACAATCTTACTGGAGTCAAATACCATTTCCAAACAACTTTATAATTGTGCTCTTTAATCCTTATAGATAAAGTTCTCATAATTCTACTCTTCCAATTCACATTCCAATCTGATTCTGGTATTTCAATATTAAGATCTTTTTCCCAATTTGTCCTCATCACTCTTTGTAATTTTTCATCAGAATTTATAATCTTATAAACCCTACTAACGAGTCCCTTTAGCCCAATTTCATCTTTCATAATCCGAGATACTAAATATTCAAATTCAGTTTCACATCTATTTATCGAATAATTTTCCTTTAGTTTTTTTGTCCATTTTTCTATCTGTATTTTTTCAAACCAACTTAACCCTAATTTTTCAATAATTTCTTTATTCCTCCTTTCATTTCCCATAACTTTTATCCAATCTTTAATAATTTCTATATTTTCCTCTTTAATCACTTCATTACGCTTTTATATTATTTTTAATCGCCAAATTCCAGTTGTCTCCCCAAAAGATTATATCCGAATTAAAATTTTAACAAATTTGTTCCACATTTTTACTTAATCCTTTAACCAATAACTTCTACTTACACATTTTAAATTTGCTTTATCTAAAACCACCTTGATCCAAATTTCTATATCCCTTAACTCTAAATCTCTCCAATAATTATCTTCACCTTTAAGTATTTTTACCACTATCCGGATACCATACGCACAATAATAATTAAATAATTTGGGGATTCCTAATCCGCCTTCCTTTTGATTTTGATACCACATTTTCTTCACTAATCTGGGTCTTTTGCCACCATTGCAAAATTTATCCAGTTTTTTCTGATATCCTTCAATATCTTTCTCTGTCAGATTTAGTGGTAGCATCTCGAATAAAAAGTTGAACTTGGGCAGCAGCATCATCTTACACATTGCAATTCTACCAAACCAAGACAACTTTAAAATTTTATATTTATCTATCTTCTTCTCAATTTCGTTAATCACCACATCATAATTAAGTTTTTTCAATTCTTTAACCTTAAGTGAAAGCACTATACCCAAGTGAAATTTAATCTAATTTCTTTCATTAATGCCCTATTAACCCAGTAGTTGTGAGTTATGCTTGTGACTAATATTCTATGGAGTGTATCATTTGTATGCAACATCCTAAAGTCATGTAGAAACAACTGCAAGCTAATGTAGATTTTTTGCTACTTTTATCACATTTCTGTATAAACCATCATTTCTTATTCAGTTCTAAATTAGTTCTAAATTAGTTCTAAAACTTAAGATTTACTGGATAAATTCCAGATTTACTGGATAAATTCCATATACATTCAAAAAAAGAAAATATTTATTTGAATGATAATCAACCAGAGGTAATAAAACAAATCATGATAAGAAAAAACAAGATAAAAGAGGTAACAGCTACACAGGAACATTTTTCAATAATAAAAAATTAAAGCATATATTGGAATTGCATATAGGGTAGACCTATTACATTTTGTAAGTTTTGGTAGTCTTAAGAAACTAAAACATAAATACCTATGCTTATTAATGCTGTACATTTTATTCAAAATATAAGAAAATCTCATTTGTTGCCTGAATCAAATTCATTGATTTTAATCCCAAAGCCTCCAAATATCCTTCACTGAGACTTGAGGTATTCATATATGCAAAGCATTCTGACAGCTTTTGATGGATTTTGGAAATTCCTTCTTCACTTTGTGTTCATGAGTTATAGTTCATTGCCTTTAAACAATTTTCAATTTTGACATTATCTGACTTCTGGTTATAAGCATAACTCTCTGATTTCTTTACATTAAGTGAAGATTTGTAAGTAATGAAAAACCAACTTCTATAGATGTGATATGCTTAAAGAAATGAGCTCCACAATTCACTGAAGGCTTACTGTCTTGAGAGCTACATTTGCTTATATTTATCAATTGCATCATGGTACATCTCCCCATTTGGTTACAAAGCCCTGCTTGATTATTGCCACATTTATTTATCCCCATGCTACTTTACTATCTACCTACAAATAATGGGAAGCATAATTTCCGTAGAAACATACATACATGTTTACAGAATTTTGTTTTGTTTTAAGCGCAAGTGGCAAGAATCAAAACTGATAATTTAATTCCCATTGCTGAATTATGATTCTGTATGCATCATTAGCTCAATCAAGAAGCAGTCACAATAGGAGCCAACAGTGTTTACAGCACAAGGCAGGCGAGGCTGCTCAATGAAGCAGTCAAGAGTATTTAATGTTATATTTGTTCTTCACTTCGAAAACAAACAAGCATGATCCTCATGTACAGCAATCTAAATATTTTAGCCACAATGGGCATTTCCAACAGTTGTAAATTAAGCAGCCTCCATAATTTGGAAAGAGTCATTTATGATTGTGGCTCTGAAACTAAACCTTTATTGGCTGGGCTCTGAAACAGCAAGTTGTACACCAGACACTGAGATCATGTGAGCTCTGACAGGTTGGATTTATGGCTTGCCATAACAAAGCTTTTCACATAGCTACTCTTCATACTTGCAGGCACCCCACCTCTTCTCTTCTCAACCTAAATATATACAGTAGTTGGCAAAAAAGAAGAGTTCAGGAGAAGGGTCTTTGCCATTACACCTGCACTCTGAAACATCTTTCTCTCCTCCCACCCCAGTTTCAGGTTGGCCCCTATCCTCCTAATCGTTCATAAGAGCCTAAAAACCTGGCTCTGCCATTTAGCTTGGAGGCCCAATCAAGATGGTTGATTGATCACGATAGAGCCCATCTCCCTGCCCCCGCCCTCCACATCTGTAATTGGATTTTAGTAGTTGGCATTAATTTATGTTTTTAATGTGTGTGATGTGTGTGTGTGTGTGTGTGTTATATGCATATATTTTTAATGGTTACATTTAATAAAATAACAAAACAAAACAAGTGTTTTATATTGTGACAATTGCTGATCACTGCTGGTTCATACGAAGATCATTATGGGATATATGAAGACATATAAATGCATACAAGTTTTTCTCCATGCTATTGAAATTTCCGATCATGTAGAAAAATCCCTCCCCAGGCTATATCCATGTGGTCCAGTTCTTTCCCTTCCCCCTTTTTCTGTTCAACATGCAGTACACACAAGCTTAGCTGACTTGAAACTTGACAAATGGTGGCCTAATACGTCAGTGGATTGACTGCTGAAAAGCACTCTGTGGGAAAAGAAATGCAAGCAGCTTTTCTCAGCCTTTACTCCTAAATATTTGCAGTTTTAATCTTCACTGCTTGTGTCACTTCGTATATTGGCTTGTTTGTTGGTGGCACTCAGCAGCAATGAATATTTTCTGAGCTCCTAGACAACCTGTAGTTTTGTTACATCAAATGCTACAGCCCTTCAAATCCAATAATATTATCCCTTCCCTTAACAATATACGTAGCAATAGCCTTCAGCTTTTCACAGGAATTGTGTCTAAATCATGCCAGAAAGAATTTGGCTAGTTCTATTCTTTATTTCTTTGCCTTGATGGAAGAAATAATATCCTATGTATTCTTGTTTCTACATTTCAGAAACATACCTTTAAAAAAACTGTCTTGACTGTTTCTCCTTTTTCCCAGCTTTATCACAAATCCTGCTATTTCAGAGTGAAACATAATTAGCAGTCTTTCCACCTATCTGGGCCAAATAATTTCAAAACCAGCCTTGTATAATTCTAGGAAGAAGTGGGAAAGACTTCAATCTGAAATTATGGAGCACTTCTACCAGATAATTTTCAAATCTAAGCAAAGCAATGGATTCAACAGGAATGGGTAAACGTTTCTTACAAGTGGTGTGTGAGGGAGAGTCTGCGACAGAGAAAGTTCTCTGGTAAAGAACAAAAATGATAAAATTTTGAGGTATACCTCATTTGTTGCAAATAGATTACATGAAGGAAAAATATTTGCTTGTACTGAATTTTGATGCTATATTCAATGTTTGGACTTATTCATGAGTGGTTGGCAGGGTAACGAGAACCAAAACATCATCTCAAATGGATATAGTCCAGCTTGTTGTCCATTTTGTAGATATCCATGCTCAGTATTTTACTTGGAAGGAATGAAGTGATTTTTACAAGGAACATGATCCAATTTACTACTTTGGTATATTTGGCACTATTTATAGGCTTTTTTTCCTGCAGCCAAAAATTTCTCAAAATGTTGAATCTTAAAGAATGCTTACCAGATGGGATAGATCTTTTAAAATCTGACTCTTCTAGTTTAGTCATTCAAATAAAAATATTATCTAAACCAATGCCGAATTATTATAGGGAGATGGCTAAGAATTTTGTCTGGTTTCTTCTTTTGATAAGAACTTGCAGATGTGGTAGAATTATTCATAAGCAAGAGAGAACAAATTTATGATTTTAAAAAGTTTGAAATATGGGGGAAAGTAGAATTGACAGATTCATCCATCCAGAGATATTTGAGCACTTAGCTTTTAAAAATTTAGAAGCTTTCTACCATATTTGGGGTATGAAATCAGGGTTGCATTTTTTTATGACAGGTTCATTTTTAACTGGTCACGTGGTCTGCTTATCTCCATTCTTAGAAATAGCTCTGTATCCTTTGGCTAGTACAGCAGAGTGAGAATTTTGTATTTTTATTAGATAGATGATAGATAGATAGATAGATAGATAGATAGATAGATAGATAGATAGATAGATAGATGAGAGATAGAGAAAGAGATAGATACAAAGATAGATAGATAGGAGAGGGGGAGAGAGGGGGAGGGAGGGAGGGAGGGAGGGAGGGAGAGAGAGAGAGAGAGAGAGAGAGAGAGAGAGAGAGAGAGGTGTTTTCCATATATATTTTGCACAATGTCAAATGGATAGAAAGGTTTCTACCATTGAGTAAAGCAAAACTGAATGATTCTTCTATCCCTAGTCACAGCTATGATAGGTTTGAAACTGGCAGCCTAATTCTAGAAAAGTAAAGATTTCTTCAAGTTAAGTTTACTTCCTGGTGTTTACATCTCTATGGTTGGCATCCTTGTGGAATAGTTCCAAATGGAACAAAAATTTTGGAATTCCCTTTTAGTTTTGCATCCAAGTATCATCCAAGGTCAACCTTACTTAGCTTCCAAAATAAACTAAAGTAAGACATTCTATAAAATCAGTAACGAATAGTCATTACTGAAGGTTCACTAAGGACAAGGAAAAATCCAGGTCCACACTGAAAGTTTTATGACATACCACTAAAAGAAAAAGATCAACAAACTCAGCTGTGCTTCTAGTAAAAACATGAAGCTTTCTCAGTCATTATGATTAATGGTTGTTTTGCTATTGCTATACTACTCTGTAGATTTCTCTCATCAACATTGGCTGGTTGAAGGAAGGGAGCTGGCTGGAGCACAGAATTTCTGAATCCCCACCAAAAGATTTTCTGAATGCTTCTGCTTAGCATCTGCTTAGATCTAACCAACAATTTTGTGGTGTATGACACAAGCATTAGTTTACTTCACTGTGGTGTGTATAACATGGGTAGCCCCCAAAATATTTGTCTGCCAAGAGGCAGCCCCTATCCTAGAAAGATCTTGATCCTCTCATTTCCTTAGGAATGTTTTGTTGCATATATTTATACTACAGTCATTAAGCTGAAAAGGCCATAAATAGTATTCAGGTTTATATCATTAGATTTTCTTCAAAAGGCAATATAAATGTCTATGGAACTATAAATACCACAGCCTTTCCCTTTATCTCCTAGTCAAAGTGGCAGTTTCCTAATCTCATACATTCACTGTTGTGGTATATAATCTTTCACCTCTATCTGGCTTATAGGCACTGTTTTCTTAGGTTTCTTGACTGAGCACACACAAAAATTAGACAGACTTCTGGAACAAAAAAACAAGGTTGTGGTTACTGATCAGAAGTCTGTTTTTTTAGCCATTAGCCTGAGTAACTGCACACCAAGCTCTTACTGATTTTGTTTGTTAAGAATATGTACAAGATGCAAAACCAGAACAGATTTTTCATTGCTATTCAGAGTTGCTCATTTTTAGATCCGTGTGTTTGTGTGTGTATTTGTGCATAGTGGATGAAATTCTTCCTTTTATGCCTGAGTCCTTGATCTGAGTGTTCATTTATTTAGATATGTGTGCCTATTGTAATCAGGCTTTTCCTCAAATTAAATAGCCCAAAGAATGCTGCTTTCAAAAAATAGGCTTATAAAATAGCTTATTTATTATTATTATTTAGATTTTTATACCGCCCTTCTCCCGAAGGACTCAGGGCTTGGCTTATGAAGCAGTTTATAAGAATCATTTGGCTGCTTACAGAAGTTCTGAGGTCCACAATTTGAGTCAAGTTCAAGAGAAGATTAGGCAGATGATATATGTTCTTCCAAAAATTTGATAAGTACCAGAATAAAAATCTGCACAATAATATATTGATTTTCTTTGATACATTATTTTTCTAATTATGGGTTGTACATACATTGTCTCTTTTCTCTGACAGTGTATATACAAAGAGTGACTGACCCAAATCTGGTCAAAGAAAGAGTGACTGACCCAAATCTGCCTAGCCATTTCTATAGTCAAGCAGAAATTTGGATCTAAATCTCTTAGTCCATGTATAAGCCTGTACAGTTAGTTCTCAACTTCTGAACATAATTGAACCCATTTCTGTTGCTAAATGAAACAGTTAAGTGAATTTGTCCCATTTTATGACCTTTATTGTCATAATTAAGTGAATCACTGCAGTTGGTAGATTAGTAACCTAGTTGTTAAGTGAACCTGGTTTCCACATTGACTTTGCTGGTCAGAAGGTCAGAAAAGATGAACATGTGGCCGTCGGACATTGCAATCATCATAAATATGAATCAATTGCCGAGCATCTGAATTTTGATCATGTGACCATGGGGAAGCTGCATTGGTTGTAAATGTGAAAGATGATCATACGTCACTTTTTTCAGTGCCCTTGTAACCTTGAATGGTCACTAAAGAACGTTGTTAGTAGAGGATTCCCTTGTACCCACACTATAGATCTAGCTCTTAGCAATATTTACAGAGGGAGGCAAGAGGATTAAAGTGATGAAAGCAGCATTGTGACCTCTCAGTAAAGTCCTACTTTCTTTTTTTACATGCATCCCCTTGATGTTTTGGAAATCAGTTCAACTAAGTTCCATGAAATCTCTCTAATATTATGGAGTTGAGCACCTCATCCCAGAGTTGCTTTTGGTCCCCAGGGGGCAAAACATACAGCTGTCTCTATAAGATTTCATAATTTTGCATATTTTGCTTAGGGTTCAAAAGAAAAAGAAATCTATCACCAGACAGGATGGTAGGAAAAAAGGCATACATTTGCATCATATTTGCTAGGTATAAGTCTAGATAAAGTTTTAGAGGGAGTAACTGTAATTTAAGTGGAAATGTAGTACATCTTACTTTTGTGGGGAAGACACACAACTTGCACTGAGGACAATTTCAACAGTCCATCACTTTCTTTTCTTTCAATTCTTTTGTCTTAAACTAGACTTTTATTCAACAGCCTCGTATATAAGGGTTATCTTGCTTTTTACACTTGCCCTATACAGCAGTGCTTCCCAAACCAAATTGGGTAACAGTGATTTTTCTTTGAGTAATAACACCCAAATCCATTACCCAATTACAACAGGAACTTTCTGATATGAGATTTTGGGTAATGAAGGAAAAAGGTTGAGAAGCAGTGCTATAGAGTAAACAGACATTGAGGTTAGGTGTGCACAGCTACCTCAAACAGAAAATGGAACACAGAAAGACAATTAAGACCTTTTACAGGTGATTCTATACTTAAACTGAATCAGGAATTACAGTTGTAAGTTGTGATAGTAATTAAATAGACAATCACATCACTATGCCCAATTTTATTCTTTTTGGGAGTGATTGTTAAGCAAATGCATTGGTTGTAAAGTGAATGCTATGGCCATTAATCAAATCCTTTGTCCATAATGGGCATTTTACTCTGGAAACTGAAAGTAAATGCCAGTTTCTGGCAAAAAACATAAATTGCAATCATGTGACTATGGGTCATTGCCCACAGTTATAAAAATAGTCCAAAATTCAATCACATGACCATGGAAAAGGGTCTGGCCATTAGAATATTGAATCTAGGTCATAAGCAGTGCCAGAGAGGTTCGTTGTAACTTCAAACAATTGTTAAGGGACCAGTTGCAAATTGAGATCTTCCTATATCCTTAGCACTAAAAAAATAAATCACAGTATACATGGCACCAGAGATCAGATCCACCAATCTAGTTCCATCATTTAAATTAGATTTTTAGCAGCTTTAAGACATGTGGACTTTACCTCCGAGTATTCCCCATGCTGGTTGGGGAATTCTTGGAGTTGAAGTTCACACATCTTTGAAGTTGCCAAGAGTGAAAAACATTTAGATAATGTAGGAAGAAAGCCATCTTAATTTATGATGGCAAGCATCAGGAATGATACCAAACCTCTTCTAATTCTCCCTATCATTTACTGCTTTTAAAATCTGATGCTTAAAGATCAGGGACTCAGCCAGCATATGCCAATCTCTACTGGGTGTACAGCAAACGTTCACAATAGATGTATCCCTTCCATATGCACCAAAGCTTTGTGTGAGACTCCCACAACAAATCCAAAAATCGCTTCTGTGAATTGTATGTATGCAGTGGAGTACCCCAAGTATGCAGTGGAGTACCCCAAGGCTCTGTTTTAGGCCCAGTACTCTTCAACATCTTCATCAATGACTTGGACGAGGGGATAGATGGGGAATTCATCAAATTTGCAGATGACACCAAGCTGGCAGGAATAGCCAACACTCCAGAAGATAGGCTCAAGTTACAGAAAGATCTTGACAGACTTGAACATTGGGCGCTATCTAACAAAATGAAATTCAACAGTGAAAAAAGTAAGGTTCTACATTTAGGCCAAAAAAACAAAATGCACCAGTACCGTATATGTGGTACCTTGCTCAATAGTAGTACCTGTGAGAGGGATCTTGGAGTCCTAGTGGATAACCATTTAGATATGAGCCAGCAGTGTGCAGCAGCTGTTAAAAAAGCCAACACAGTTCTGGGCTGCATAAACAGAGGGATAGAATCAAGATCACGTGAAGTGTTAGTACCACTTTATAATGCCTTGGTAAGGCCACACTTGGAATATTGCATTCAGTTTTGGTTGCCACGATGTAAAAAAGATGTTGAGACTCTAGAAAGAGTGCAGAGAAGAGCAACAAAGATGATTAGGGGACTGGAGGATAAAACATATGAAGAACGGTTGCAGGAACTGGGTATGTCTAGTTTAACAAAAAGAAGGGCTAGGGGAGACATGATAGCTGTGTTCCAATATCTCAGGGGCTGCCACAAAGGGGCAGGGGAAGAGGGGCTGTTCTCCAAAGCACCTGAGGGTAGAACAAGATGCAATGGGTGGAAACTGATCAAAGAAAGAAGCAACTTAGAACTAAGGAGAAATTTCCTGACAGTTAGAACAATTAATAAGTGGAACGACTTGCCTTCAGAAGTTGTGAATGCTCCAACACTGGAAATTTTTAAGAAAATGTTGGATAACCATCTGACTGAGATGGTGTAGGGTTTCCTGCCTGGGCAGGGGGTTGGACTAGAAGGCCTCCAAGGTCCTTTCCAACTCTGTTGTTATGTTATGTTTATGTTTAATTGCAATGTTGCTTATTATGACAGAAAGCAAAACCTAGTACCAACCAATTCAATTGAAACAGGCTCAGCAGGCAGTACCAGGAGACCACCAAGGAACTGGATCTCAGGACCATAGGATAAGTCTAAGAAGTTGATATAATATCCCCCCTAGTGGTGGGTTTCAAATTTTTTTACTACCAGTTCTGGGGGTGCAGCTTGGTGGGCATGGCTTGGTGGGCATGGCAGGGGAAGGATACTGTAAAATCTCCATTCTCACTCCAGGGGAAGGATACTGCAAAATCCACATTTACTCCCAATCAGCTGGGACTCAGGAGGCAGAGAATAGATGGGGGCGGGGCCAGTTAGAGATGGTATTTACTGGTTTTCCGAACTACTCAAAATTTACGCTACTGGTTCTCCAGAACTGGTCACAACCTGCTGAAACCACCTCCGACCTACCCACCCTCCCAAATGAGAAGCTAGTTTTGTTAATGTTACCCAAAAACTTGGGCTAATCACACTTGGCCAATAAAAATATTCTATTCTGTTCTGTTCCTATTCCCATTCCCATTCCTATTCCTATTCCTATTCTATTCTAAATCTGTCCATGAAATCACCAAGATCAGCTTAAAGCTGGCCTCCTTTTAAACAATTTCTATTAATATTACATTTTTAATTAATAAAATTCAATCCTTTCATTTTTAAGAGTGATCAGCAGCATTCACATGTTACGATCAAGTATGGTTCTTGGCCTGATTGAAGGGAACAATGTGCTTTAACAAGCACTCAGTTTTACCCAGGCTCTCTCCCCCACTCTCTTGTCTTTCAAAAGAAAGCTGTTTCTGCTGGCTACAAAATGAATGATTTTTTTTCTCTCTCTCTCTCCCTAAGTTAGAAGGCAAGCCTCTCGTTCTGTGTAGAATGTCAGTCAAGAAATGGTTTGGATGTTTTCAATGGTAGCTAATGGCAGCTAAATTGGTCTTGAAGAGAGCAGTGCTCTTGGCTACAAGTGACCTCTTGGAAGCAGAAGGGAAAACCTCCTACACGCATACAACCTGTCATAACTGTGTGATTGGAATCATATGCTCAGCTTTCCTGGGGTGGGGGGGAAGTGGTAGATTGGTGAAGAACAAAATCATTGTGCTTAACATTTTCCAGAATTGACACTGGCTCTCATTAGCTGGTGTGTTGCATGTCTAACATTCGGCTGGAGACATTTGATTTGCATCAGACACTTAATGCTGAAAACTCTTCAGCAATATAGATTTTTTTACATTTCAAAAAATAGGTTGAAGACTGTTCAGGGTTGCTCTCCCCCCCCCTTTCCCCCCCCCTTTTCTTTCACCTCATTTTAAGACATTTTGTTGATGGCAGCCGTAGTATGTGAGCCAAAGAAGAGAGTACATGGAGTACTTCATGGCCTTAAACTGAAAATGAGCACCTTTTATTAGCCCATTTTTCAATTCTTGGCTGTTCTTTCCACTTGCTAAATGTCGTGTTCTCACAGAACATGGCTATAGATTTTACTGGACTCTAGTTTTGGGCCAGAAGCAGCTGGAAATAAGCACTTGAACAATAGTTTTAATTTTTTACGTGCCTTCTCTTTCTTTTTTTTTTTTATTCAAAAAGTTTTACAGAAAATTTTTTCCCCCTTTCCCCTCCCCTCCTTCACAACCCCTCCCGACTTCCCGGAACGAGCACAAGGTATAGTTAAAAATAAAACAAACATATGCTAAAAAATTTTCGTCCCAACTTAATTATACCCCTACAATCATCAATTCCTAACTTCCCCCGAAAACAATCAAAAATAATACATCATAATCATTCAAAAACAGTCTGATAACTCTTAGTCTGATATCTACGTTGAATATAGTCAATCCATTTTTTCCATTCCTTTAAGTATCTTTCTTGCGTATTGTCTTTCAAAAAGGCTGATATCTTCGCCATCTCAGCCAAATTGGCAACTTTCAATATCCATTCTTCTATTGTAGGTACTTCTTTTTTCTTCCAATATTGTCCTATTAGTAATCTTGCTGCTGTTATTAGATTTAAAATCAATTTAGTCTCAATTACTGTACAGTCCGTAATAATTCCCAACAAAAAAAATTGCGGCAGGATGCCTTCCCTTTCTTGAGGTACACATATAGGATTCTGTATGCCTCATTTATTCAGACTAATGAGATAGGTGATACTCAAATGTTGTGATTCCATTTCATCTGGTCAGTTGTAATTTGGACTTTCACCTTATTAGCATCCCTTCCTATCCATCATGACAAGAAAATGATGGAAAATGTTGTGATGAAATGTCTAAGTTTCACCTTTTCATACTTGCATGACAGAATTATGTGTAATTGTGTAAGGGAAGGAGTTTGCATCTTGAAATTGTGATGTCTTAGTCGTTGGATCCCTTCCCTCACAGATATCTGGATCTGGATCTTTCCAAAATTTGCACTTTTCCCAAAGGTAGGCCGTATAGGGCTACTGGAGCTTATAGACTTTTTAATAAAGTGATCAGAACTAAAAGCAATCTGAATATAGGATTAAATAAAAACAACATATTCAACCATGTAGTCCATAGATTTCGAATGGTTAATACAGATAGTCCTCGACTTACAACAAATCATTTAGGGATCATTTAAAGTTACAACAGCATTAAAAAAGTGACTTATGACCATTTTTCACACATATGTCCGTTGCCCCATTCCCCATGGTTATATGATTTATATTTGGACTTTTGATAACTGATTCACATCAGTGGTGGGGGGCTCAGCCCGTTCGCACCAGTTCACATGAACCGGTAGCTAGCAACATTGGCTGGCCCTGCTCCTCCCAACCACTCCTCACATGGCTAGCTTTTTGCCTAGGTTTGTCCGGCTGTCAAGGATAGGGGCCTGGAGAGGAAGTGCCTCACCTGCTGTGGCTGCCAGCAGGCAGGAGGGTGGCCAGGGACCATGCGGCTGCACCACCTGCATCACCCCTTCACCAGCTGTCCCTCCTATGCCCACCCATTGGCCCTTGTCCTCCAGCCAAGTGCAGCAAGCCTGAAATAGATCTCCCTCCCCTGCCATTGGCCTTACCTTCCGGCCTGCAGGGCTTGCACCGCTCTGCTCACAGTGTCTACTGTTAAGTTCGGGAAGTAACGAGGCTGGAGACCAGGGTAGTGACAACAGCTCTTTAATATATGGTGAACCCAGCAACCAGGCTGGGGAAAAACCTCTCCTTATATACAGTCTAACCGGCGGCTTCAACCAATCAGCAACGTGCTTGTTTCCCGCCAAAATATTTAAAGATACATTACACTCCTTCCCTCCCAGAAAACACTTTACCCCTATTTACATGATATTTACATATTATTTTTCAACGTAATCACGCAAATAGACTGGGCGTCTCCTGACTCTTTCGGACCTGCGCAGTTCATTCCCTGGGAGTGGGTCGAGCTGACCGGAGGGGCTGTTTGCTCCTCTCAGCTCCTCCTCTAGGCCATCCGGCCCTGGATTATTTGCAGAGTCGTCCCTGCTGTTTTCTAATGGAACCTGTTGGCGTCGCTGGACCTCCTGGAACTCAGATAAGTCCTGCGATTTTCCCGGGTTTGAGTCAGCTGTGGATTCAAACATTGTATAGTCAGGGCCTGTTTCGTCTAGATCGGATTGTTCAGCTATGCGTTTTCGTATTTGGTCTATGTGGCGCCTCCATACTCGGCCGTCCTTTAACTCCACCAAGTATGATTTTGGACCTGTTATATTTAAGATTTGTCCTGCTACCCAGATTGGGCCTTCACCATAGTTATGTGCCCACACTTGGTCGCCTATTTCCATCCCTCTAGTTTTTTCAAGTCCCCCCTTGTAATCCTCCGGTGTATAGTTTGGATTTAACCGGTCTAGTGGGCACCTGAGCTTTCGGCCCATTAATAATTCTGCTGGGCTTCTGCCGGTTGTGACACAGGGGGTTCTGTGTTGGACGGCCAGGAAAACATCGATTTTTGTTTGCCAGTCGCCTGGCTTGATTCTGGACAATGCCTCTTTTGCGCTCCGGACGAAACGCTCTGCAAGGCCATTTGTCGCAGGGTGGAAAGGCGCCAAGAGGGCATGTCGGATGCCCTCTTCTGCCAAGTATTCCTCAAACTGGGTTGCCGTGAATTGCGGGCCATTATCGGAAACTAGTGTGTCGGGCAACCCATGGGTTACAAATAGGTGCCTGAGAACTGAGATCACGGCCTCGGCTGTCATGGATCTCATGAGAATGATTTCCAGCCATTTGGAGTAGGCATCGACTACTACCAGGAAGGTTTGGCCGTGGAAGGGGCCGGCAAAATCAATGTGGATTCTCGACCAGGGCCCTTGGGGTCTCTCCCATTCCCGAACCGGGGCCGTTGGGGGTAGCGGTCTGGACTCTTGGCAGGCCTGGCATTTCCCTACCCTTTCAGCAATTTCCGAGTCCATTAAGGGCCACCACACATAGCTTCTCGCTAGACCCTTCATCCTTACGATCCCTGGGTGACCCTCGTGGAGGAGATCCAACACCCTTTTCCTCAATTTCTCTGGGATCACCACTGATCCCCCATAGCAGGCACCCCTTGAGCCGAAAGTTCCCACGTTTCTTTACAAACTCTTTAAAACGCCGCCCGGCGCAGCGGCCACCCTCTTGTACCCAACCAAGTACAGTTCTCAAAATAATGTCCCGGTATGTCGCCTAGCCACCTCCTTAGACGTGACTGGGCCAGAGTCCAGAGAGTCTATTAACAGTATGGGCGTCCCGGAGTGGGGTCTCGATCGCCCCTGGTAGTGGGCATCTGCTTAATGCGTCCGCATGTCCCAATTCTTTTCCTGGGCGATGCCGCAGGTTGTAGGAGTAGGCGGCCAAAAGATAGTCCATCGGGTCAATCGGGCGAAAGTGCCACAGGCGTTGGTCGCCAGCCAGTAACCCTAACAATGGTCTATGGTCTGTAACAATTTCAAAGTTTCTACCAAAACATATTCGTGAAACTTTTTACCCCTGACACTATAGCTAGAGCTTCCTTATCTAACTGACTATAGTTCCTCTCTGTCGAGGACATCGTTCTGGAGTAGAAGGCTATTGGGGCTTCTGTGCCATTTGGAAGCCTGTGGCTGAGCACAGCCCCCACTCCGTAAGGGGAAGCATCGCAAACTAATACCAATGGCATTGTGCTATGATACTGAATTAGTAAGCTATCGCTCGAGAGTAGGTTTTTTACTGCTTCGAAAGCCCTAGCTTCCGTCTTTCCCCAAGACCAAGCAGTATTCTTTCCCAGTAACTTATGTAGCGGCTCGGCGACGGTTGCCTTATTTTTCAAAAAGACCGCGTAAAAGTTCACTAGACCCAGGAATGCCTGTAGCTCTGTTTTGTTTTTGGGCGCTGGAGCCTTTCTTATTGCCTTGACCTTGCTCTCAGTGGGGTGGATTCCTTCCTTGTCTATTCTGTAACCCAAGAACTCTACGGATTCTACCCCTATTTGGCATTTGTTCACTTTAACCTTTAGACCGGCTGACCGGAAAATGCCCAGAACTTTTCTCAATCGTTCCCCCAATTCTTCTAAATTTTCGGCTGATACCAATACATCATCGAAATAGGGGACTACCCCCGGGAGCCCTTGCAGAAGTCGCTCCATTAAATTTTGAAATAGACCAGAAGGCACACTCACCCCAAACTGTAACCGGGTACACTTGAAAACACCTCTGTGAGTCACAATTGTCTGGGCTTCGGCTGTGTTGGCGTCTACGGGCAGTTGTTGATAGGCTTGGGCCAAATCTAATTTGGCAAAAACGTGCCCTTGCCCCAGCGAGTGCAGCAAGTGTTGCACCACGGGGACCGGGTAGGCGCTTTTTTGCAAGGCTTTGTTTAACGTTGCCTTGTAATCAGCGCAGATTCTAACTGACCCATCTGGTTTCACTGGGGTGACGATTGGCGTCTCCCACTTTGCATGATCGACTGGCACCAGTATCCCCTGACTGATGAGCTTGTCTATCTCTCTGTCAATCTTGGGTTTAAGGGCAAAAGGGACCCTCCTTGCTTTTAACCGTATGGGGGCTACCTGGGGGTCTAAATTAAAGGAAATAGGGGTCCCCTTGTACTTGCCCAGGCAGTCTTTGAACACATCTTCGAATTCGTCCATGAGTGTGTCTTTTAGGTTAAAGTCACTTCTGTAGATGCCAGTCACTCCCATGCCCAATGCCCGGAACCAGTCTAGTCCCAACAAACTTGGCAGGGTCCCCTCGACTATCGTGATGGGCAGGGTCTTCTTGTGTGGTCCGTACTCGACGTGGACGGAGGTGGTCCCTCGAACAGGGATGCGATTCCCTTGGTAGTCATGAACTCGTAGCCGCTGTGTTTGCAGTTTGCGTTTGGCGATTCTCGGCAAAGCTTTCACAAAAGTGTCCCAGGACATGATTGTGATCGCTGACCCGGTGTCCACTTCTAGTCGGCACGGCACTCCTTCGATTTTCGGTTTAGTGAAGATTTTCTTCTCGACGCGGGTTGCTGCACGGCCTATTATCACGGTCGTTCGATTTGAATTCGCGCCCTTTTTGTTTTGACCAATCGCGGGTCGCCTTGCCGATCCTGAGCTCTGATTGGTTGGTTTGAATTTTCGGCGGGAAGGTTGGGGTGCTCGACAGACTTGAGCCAGGTGCCCCTTCTTCTCGCACCGACATGTAGCGTCCTTGAACTTGCATCGTTGGCGCTGGTGTTGCCCTCCGCAACTTCCGCATTCATCCCGGTCTTCTTTGCCCCTTCTCTCGGTGAGGCAAACTCCTTCCTCATCCTCGCCGTCTGATTCGGTCTGGATTTCTTCATTGTGGACCGGGTTGATTTCGCCGCCATTGGTGTGAGCGGCTTTTGTAGGGTTTCCGCCGCTTGGGTGGACATCTCATGAGCTCTGGCTTCGTCCAGAGCGTTTGCCAGCGTTAGATTGCTTTTGATAGCAGCCGCCTCGCAAACGAATGTCTCTGACCCCACGGATGAGTTGCTCTAACAGCTCCTCATCCAAGTCTCGGTACCCACAATCTTTGGAGGCTTTTCTCAGGGCGGCCATGTAATCGCTGATGGATTCCCCCTCTTGTTGTCTGCGCTCTCCAAATTCAAAACGCCGACGTATTTAGACGGTGTTGGCGCGAAATGGTTCTTCAATAGATTTTGCAGAGTTTGCCACGATACCGATTGTACCGGCGTTGGCTCTGCCAGGGCTTCCGCGATGTCGGTGACCTCGGACCGCAGTGGCTCAGGAAATATGCCCTTTTGCGGTTGTCTGGAACTCCTTGCAGTTCGTTAGCCTCGAGGAAACTCTCGAAACGGGTCATGTACGTTCCCCATTTCTCCCTGGATGGGTCAAACGGCGCGGGCGGAGTGTAGCTGGCCATCTCCGCGTTTCTGCCCTGAGTTTGCTGGGTTCGGTTCTTCCGTGCGTTCAGCTCGTTCCTGGTGCTCTTTAGCCTCGAGATCCCATCCTCGTCGCCAGTGTTAAGTTCGGGAAGTAACGAGGCTGGAGACCAGGGTAGTGACAACAGCTCTTTAATATATGGTGAACCCAGCAACCAGGCTGGGGAAAAACCTCTCCTTATATACAGTCTAACCGGCGGCTTCAACCAATCAGCAACGTGCTTGTTTCCCGCCAAAATATTTAAAGATACATTACATCTACCTGTGAAAGTAAGCTGATGATGGGGGAGGGAGATCCATTCCGGGCCTGCTATGCTTGGCTGAAAGGTGCGGGCCAGTGGGTGGGCATAGGAGAGCCATCTGGCAGAGGGGCAATGTGGGCAACCTTGCAGTCCCTGGCTGCTGCCTCCCACCCCCCGGCCACTGGCAGCCTTGGAAGGTGAGGCCCAGCAGTTGAGGAGAATCCGGGAGTAGGGGATAAGATGCCAGCACCTTCCATTTCCTTTGGATGCAAAAGGAGTGGCATCGGGCAAGCTTTGCTTGGCAATGAGGTTACATTGGGGAAAGAGAAAGAGGGAAGATCCAGCAGGCACTTGTGGGTCCTGCTGCTGCTGCTTGCAAAGAGATCCTCAGCAGTGTCACGATGCCTTCGCTGCCCTGGCTTCCTGGCACTTTCTTCTACAGCCTTTGCCTGGAGCAAAAGGGGAAGGAGCCACTCAGGGGCCCGTAGAGAGAAGAAGGGAGGGGAAGGGCATTCCAGTTGTTTGCATTGAGGCTCATTCACAGAGCATTCTAAGCTATATCTCTTTGGTTCTCAGGTCCTGGTGCTGCAGCAGAAATCAGTTGGGAGGGCAGGAATCCTTCACCCATTCATTCATGCACACCGAGGGTGTGTTGTGTTCCCACAACAGATTAAACCAGGGTAGAATAAACAGCCATCAAGGGAAAGGCAAAGTTCATTCTCTTCTCCTCAACCTCTTGCAATGGCTTTTAGAACCCCTTTAAACTAAGCATGATTTTTAAAGTTTGATGATGTGCTTTCCTTGCTGTTTTGAACAGTGAGATGTACAAAAAGTGTAAATGCTAAATTAAGCCTAGCATGATTAATATAACAAAGCCGGGCGAGGAGAGGCAGGGCAAGGCAAGCTGCCCCTTGATCTGAGTGACATTGAGTTGGCCATGCCCGCCCAGTCACATGACCACCCAGCCACACCTACCCAGCTGGTTATTATGGCACAGAACTGGTTGTTAAATTATTTGAATCCTACCACTGGTTCATATTTATGACAATTACTATGTCCTGGGGTCATGTGATCATCTTTTGTGATTTTCTGATGAGCAAAGTCAATGGGGAAGTTGGATTCACTTAACAACCATGTGGCTAATTTAACAACTGAAGTGATTCACTTAACAAATGTAGAAAGAAAAGTCATAAAACTCACTTAACTAATTTCTCACTTAGCAACGTAAAGTCTGGGCTAAGTTGTGGTCGTAACTTGAGGACTAGTCTAAGTTTCATAGCTTGTGATTTCAATCATAACTCTAGTTTAGACAGATAGATTCCCTACAGTAGGAAGTTCTTGTCACTTTGCTGGGAATAATATAGTTCTTGAAACAAACTTAATTCAATTTACTTACTATAATTTACAAGTATTTCAGGGGTGGTATTCACTTACCTTTGCTATCAGTTTACAAATGTGAGCATACACAAGGCCTTCTGTGCATGTGCAGAGAATCAAAAATGGAATGTGATGATGTCCGGGCAGGCGGGTGGAGCCTCCCACAGCCGCTGCTACCTGTTCGCCCGAACCAGGTAGAACTGGCTGAATACCACCACTGAAGTATTTCTATGTTAGAAAAGAATAATTCTGGGGATTTTCTATTTGAATGCAGGAAAAAGCACAATCTGATATATTCATAGCAACTGGACACACTGGTGTATCCAGTTAATGCTTCTTCAATTCTCTTTCATGAGCAGTATACCAATAAAGCAACAGTGTTCATCTATCCTGAATAAAGTATATATTTGGTGTGAGAAAAGCACGGTTGAATTCTCACTAAATTCTATGTCTTAAAACAGTTTTCAAATATGCAAAAGTCTTTTGGTTTCTACTTTCTGATTAAATGGCCAAATTTAAAATTCAGTGGTGCGTATCTGCCATGTCCCATATGCAAAGAGAGTGGGCTGGGAATGGAGCTTGTGACTCAGGCCAATGGCTCATTGCACATGTTAATATCATGTGGGAGTAAAAATAAGGCAGTTTTCCCAGGAACAGCGAGTTTCCACATGTAGCTGTATAATATAGGAGATACTCTTTCTCTGAGTCAATTACACTGTTCTTTGGCTCATTTTGCTTTTCTCAAGTGGGAAATTCCTTTTGCTGGGAATTTGGCCCTCTTCTGGACCTCTAAACCTGATATTGCAGTTTTTGTTCCAAGAGACTTCTGCACTTTCATATTTCTAAGGTTTTTTTCACAGATAAGGTTGAAGGAGGAGACAGACGGATTAATTAAAATTTAATTTTAAATCCTTTTTTCAAAAATTAATATAATTCTGTTAGATGGAAATTTGGAGTTTATAAACCCAGGGATAGGAACTCTGAGTATAATGGAAGAAACATTTATCCCAAAGTCTCATAATTTTCAACATAAATGTATGAGCAAATCTATTCTTTTGATATATTTCTTTAGGCAAGCATGACTTAAAAGTGTATACTTACAGCATTGCTTATGTTGGCTAAGAATTCTGGGAACTGCAGTCACAAAAACATTGGAAGTTTGTTTCATACAAATACACTCAAGGTTACTGGGGAACAACTCTTAAAGTTATTTAAATCATAACAGATATAGATAGGCATAATGTCCTATATGTAAAGGACACAAAATATATAAGCATTGTCCAAATATCATTCTTATATCTGGAATTTGTACTAGTCCTGATTTGAATACAACTACTCTTCTTGCTGGATTTATTGAGAAATTATATTTCACCAAACATTAGGAAAGTTAGAGGAATTGTGAAGCTCAGTGTGAACTTACATTTTGGAAGAATATGCAAATAATGCTGGTATTGGTTTTTGCAGTTCCAACTATTCAAATAGCTATCAGCTGAGAGAGAAGTAGGAAAGCCAATTGATATAGTCAACAGTGGGCAACCACCGCCACCAAAAAAGCCAATGCAACCCTATTGCAGCTCAACTACAAGTTGAGCAGCTTGACTGCAAGTTAAGCTACGTGCATGCGTGTGCACCACCCTGCCACTTGTGTGAGTTGAGCTGTGTGTTCATGCCTGTGTGCCAACCCATGGCCTGGATGCGAATAGAACATAGCTGGGGAACCCTGGTCTCTTGCTCGAGCATGGGGTTGGACTAGAAGACCTCCAGGGTTCCTTCCAATTCTCTTATTTTATGATCTATGTTCTATGTTCTACTGACAAGCTTGTGATGCTTTTATTATTTTGCTAAAGAATTATGGAAACTGTGACTGACTTATACAGACAAATATGCAGAAGTGTAGTGGGTTGTAAGCAGATTAATTCATCCATTTGGGGAGTATAGGAGCATAAACTCCCCTTAACGGGAATCTAATAAGGTTAGAAAACCAAATAAAAAGCTATTGTATCAGGAACTGATCAACATGTGATCTCTTTAAACTGTAGATTTGCCCTGTCTGTGTTTGAATGTTCTTTTACAAATTAACAGAGTTGGAAGGTCATCTTTAACCTACAGGAATATAAACTTTTAATAAAGCTTATATTCCCAGCATAACACTTTAAAAATATTTCTTTAAAATAATAATTACGGTAATAAATTGACAGTTATTTGTGAAGGAATAAATCAGCCCCAAGCACAATAAGTCTTTCAAGGAGGCCTCTGAATCTCACCTAATTTTGACAAACTTCCTGAGAAAATAGAAAACCAGGCCACTGGTTTCTTTGGACTACCTTACATTCTCTACTTCCAAAAAAGATAAAGCAAAACTGAAGTTGTAGAGAAAGAGTAGATATTTTAGATGTGGCGGGAAGCAACTTCACTGGTCACTTTGTCATGAATGAACGGTTTGAAATTGGCCATGTCTACCATGTCAGCCATTTGGGGAGAGTGCTCATAATGTTATGCCAACATCCTACTGTTCTCCTGGCCTCAAATGAAGTGTAGGTTCCTTTGATACCATCTCATTTTTAATCGTAGAAGCTCCACCTATTACTCATCTTGGATTTATCCACTTCCCATTTACTACTGAATTAGATAACTTTTACTTGCAAAAAATATTTCAGTGAACATTTCTTTGCCTACCAGAGTAGGCATTGAAAAGTAGACCAGATATCTGCTTGGATCATGCAATATTCTTGACATCCATATTCTTTTAACTTTCTATATGCTTGAACTATACTTTGAATAAGCTCTCAGCTTGATTCTTTCTTCTTGGTCCTTGTAGCTATTTCCCTCTTGTCAATTAGCTGGACAGAAAAGAAAGGACCTTTTCTTTAAAAAAGAAAGAAAAGGTAGAAATGGCTACAGCTAGGTCTTAGGCAGGGGGTCCTTTAATTGGCGTAGATAAGCTGCTTGCTGCAATTCTGCGTTAATAAAAGGTGCTGTAATTGCTTTGTGAAAAGTGACTTATCAGATTCAGCTTTCTCGGACAAGATAAATAAATACAGTAAATGTCATTCGCCCATCCCTTTTTAAGGTTCTTCTTGTGGCAGAAATGGAGAAAGGGTTTTAATTACAATAACCAGATATGATTTTGAATCAAGACAGTTATCTGCATAAGGATTTTGTTTATATAAGCAAATCCACACATTCAGCCAATCTCGAGCTTGTCTGAATACCAATTATTCTGGTCCTCTAAAACTTAAGCCATTTGCAGATGACGGTGCCGATATATTGATATGTACAAGGGCAAGGATTCAGATTGGCACCTGCTGTTTCTTTCTCTCTTCTATTCACATTTAGTACACTCGTCTACCCAAGCATCATGCCTTTTACTCTGATTCAGGATAAAAAAGCAAATTAAATAAATAAAAGCTTTCCACAGACTATTTAAATCAGGTGTGTCAAACTCACATTGTCACGTTTGTGGTCTATGACTTATTTTGACTCCCCCCCTTTGCTAAAATGGGGGTGGGAATCAGTGGTGGGTTGCTACTGGTTCTCACCGGTTCGGGAGAACCGGTAGTAAAAATATTTAGTAGTTCACAGAACCGGTAGTAAAAGATGGCGGGCCAGGCCCCCAAACCGGTCACCGGTCGCTCGCCCCAGCTGCCATGTTTGTTGCCGTCCCACCACTGCTGCCCCCTGCTGCCGCCACCGCTGCCCCCTGCCCCCTGCCCCCCCTGCTGCTGCTGCCCCGCTGCCTCCAGGCATCTTCAAACTTGCCTCCTTTAAGACTTGTGGACCAAGAGCAGAGCCCCTCCTCCCGCTCCTTCCTGAAGGGTGATCTTGGGGGTGGGGTGGGCTCTCTCCCCGTCCCGCACATGGGGGGGTGTGCCAGGTTGGGGAAGCTACTGCTCACCCCAAGTCCTGATGTGCCAAAGGACTGCAGGTTTTTGGCTTGGCGTGGCCAAGGTTCGGCCCTTCTGCCCAGAGAGAGGAGGGAGAAAGAGAGAGAGAGAGAGAGAGAGAAAGAAAGAAAGAAAGAGAGAAAGAAGGAGGGAGAGAAAGAAAAAGGGAGGGAGGGAGCAAGAGAAAGAAAGAAAGAAGGGAGGGAGAGAGAAAGAGGGAAAGAGGGAAAGAAAGAAAGAAAAAGAAAGGGAGGGAGGGAGGGAGAGAGAAAGAGGGAGAGAGGGGGGAGGAAGGAGGGAGAGAGGGAGATAGAAAGAAAGAAGGGAGAGAGAAAAAAAGAAAAAAAGGAGGGAGGATGAGAAAGAGAAAAAGGGAGAGAGAGAGAGAGAGAAAGAAAGAAAAGGGGAAGAGAGAGGGAAGGAAAAAGGGAAAGAGAGAAAGAAGGGAGAGAGAGAGTGGAAGAGAAAGAAAGAGAAAGAGAGGAGGAAGAGAGAGAAATAAATATAGAAGGGAGGGAGGGTGAGAAAGAAAGAAAGGGAGGGAGAGAGAGAGAGAAAGAAAGAGGGAAGGAAGGAGAGAGAGAGAGAAAGAAAGAGAAAGAAAGGGAGGGAGAGAGAGAGAGAGAGAGAAAGAAAGAGGGAAAGAAAAAAAGGGAAAGGAAGGAAGGAAGGAAGAAAAAGAAAAAGAAAGAAAGAAAGAAAGAAAAAGAAAGAAAGAGGAAGGGAGAGAGAGAAAAGAGAGAGAGAAGAAGAAGGAAGGACCACAAACTGGCACTAGACTTGGCTTCAGAAGACGCTTTGAAACAGGACAGCAATCTGGAGCTGGAAGGGATCTTAGAGGCCATCTAGTCCAACCCCTGCTCCAGCAGGAAACCTTCTATCATCTGGATTATTTTGGTGCCTCTAACAGAGAGGAAAATTGCCAGAAAGGAGAAGGAGTTTACGTCCACCCAGTCACATGACCACCAAACCACGCCTACCCAGTCACATGACCAAGCCACACCCATAAAATAAGCCATGCCCACAGAACTGATAGTAAAAAAATTTAGAACCCACCTTTGGTGGGAATGGCCAGCATGTAACATTGTATACATTAAGTATATCTATATCTATATCGTACATTTATATCTATATCTATCTATATCTATATCTATATCTATATCTATATCTATATCTATATATCTATATCTATATCTATATCTATATCTATATCTATATCTATATCTATATCTATATCTATATCTATAGGTGAAGATGATGAGTGAGACCTTGTCGAAACATCGCCAGGATGCTCTCAACCTTACACGGGAAAAGACCCGAATATGCCAAGACCTACATACCTATACTCGTGAAATGGAATTTTGGAAGTTGAACACCCTCGTCTTAGTTACAAAATTGAGCAGCACTGTATATGGACATATGTCTGTATAGATAAACTACTTATGGATTGTTGGTACTTTCTTATAAACCACCTAGAGAAGTTGGGAATAAACAGTATAACACATTTAATAAAAAGCAAGCAAGCAAACAAATTATGTAGCATAAGCCTACATAATGGAGCCAATTTATTTCTCTGTACTACCCACTATGTGCAATTGCATTTGGAAAAAATAAGCCAGTTGCTATGTATTTGAGTTGCAAATACAGCAAAACACTCATTTTGGTAGACAGAAGATTGGTTGGAGAATATGTAAAAAATTATCTCCGTGGAATTTCATGTATCTGCCTCTGACTATATCTGTAGCTTGTTACAGATGTCAAGCTTGTTAGGAATCATGAATGTGATCAAATGGGAATGACAAAGAATATAGCTGTGAGAATTCTCTCACTCGTTTAGCACATCTGCATGCTGTGCCCCCTCTGCTTCTGGTAGATTTCTGAAAGATAGGAATTCTCAGAGTAGAAAGGAAACAGTAGATTTGCCTCACGTTTTGACAGTGCAGGTAGAGCTCAACTTATAACCACTCATTTGACAAGTTACAATGACACTAAAAAAACTTACAACTGGGTCTCATACTTATGACTATCACAGCCATATGATCAAAATTTGAGCACTTGGTAATGAGCATGTATTTATGATGGTTGCAGTGTCCCAGGGTTATGTGCTCTCTTTTTGTTATCTTCTCAGTTGACGTCTGACAGGCAAAGTCAATGAGGGAAGCTGTATTTGTTTAACAACTGCATGATTCACTTAATGGCTCCAATGATTCACTTAACAACCATGGTGAAACAGGTTGGAAAACTGGGCACAACTCACTTAGAAACCATATTGCTTAGCAAAGGAAATTATGGTCTCAATTTATGGTTGTAAGTCAAGAATTATTTCTACTACTACTACTACTACTACTACTACTACTACTACTACTTCTACTTTATTTTATTTATTTATTTTATTTTATCACATTTATATACCGCCCTATCTCCCAAGGGACTCAGGGCGGTTCACAGGCAGGTAAAAAAGCACATATAAATACAGACTAAAATAACAGTTAAAAAACTTATTCTACATGGCCGAATTATTAAAAAGCAATATAAATAATAAAACCCATTCTTCTTCTTCTTCTTCTTCTTCTTCTTCTTCTTCTTCTTCTTCTTCTTCTTCTTCTTCTTCTTCTTCTTCTTCTTCTTCTTCTTCTTCTTCTTCTTCTTCTTCTTCTTCTTCTCCTCCTCCTCCTCCTCCTCCTTCTCCTCCTCCTCCTCCTCCTCCTCCTCCTTCTTTGTGTATTCCCACCAGTGCATTGTCTGCTTTTCAGATCATAGAGTGCCACTTTGCACGATCAGTTGTGTCTCCAGAGTGCAGGTCCACAGCTTGCATATCTTTGTTGATGTTGTCTTGCTATCTCTGCTATGGGCACCTGTGAGGTTGCCGACCATTGATTTCTAGTTGGTAGACAGTCTTGGCCACGGAGGAAGACTGCTCTCTGGATATGTCCATACCAGCAGAGTTGGCCTTCTCTCAACCTCTCTATAATTGGTGCCACACCGAAATGTTGTCGAATGGTATCATTTGTGATATGGTCAAGAAGGGAGATGCTCAATATCCAATGGAGCATTTGAATTTCCGTGGCGTGGAGATAGCTTTTGGTTCCTGTGGTTGCTGCCCAGGATGCTGCCCAGAAGGATTAGCTATACTTCCTTAAGACTAATTTCTTTATTGTAATAGATACACAAGTTGAGCATTTTTTTTCATGTTATGGTTAGACAAAAAAAACAAAACACTACCTAACATTGTTTATAAAGGATGGCAGCAAGGTGGGTTATACAATTTTGGCAATACGAAAATCACAGACAGTTTCTTTTGCTAGCATGTGAGAGTGTGTAAACCATGCAGGTTTTTTTTTTAAAAAAACCAGTCAGAATAGTTTATTCCAACTAAGATGCAAAAGAGCTTTAGATGAATAGCTGAGGTCCTCGTGCTTGTTTTCCCCCTTATTTTCCCCACCATTTTGAAATTAGTAATTTGTATGGAAACAGCAGGATAAATCCCAGCCTGGCACGATTTCTATCCCCAGCAATCACGCATTTTTTATTCCTGTGAGAAGTCCTGCTGTCTCCATTTTCAGAGGAACCCAGCAAGAAACAGGACAGCATGAAGTGTAGGTGGTTAAAGGGCATACATTCAGTTGAGGTGGTGAGCAATTCTTCTAGTAAGAAAGCTGCCCAAATAGAAAGCATAGAACAGTAATTTTCAAAAAGGCAAAATAATGAGAAAGCCGGGGAAAAAAAAAAAGGCTCTCTGAATTCTTAGATTTCTCTTTCAAAATGTGAAATGGTTTGTAATTATTAACAGAGACCAGAGCTTTTCATTACCATGAAATCGGAGAGTTTCATCTTTTTCTTTGTACATGAGCATTGATTTTTTTTAAAATAAAGGGCATTCCAGCTTAAGTCTGGAGAATGAGAATAGGGAAAATACTGAGAGCCTTCAAAAAGCAGTGCCTTCTTCATATTTATTAGCTTTGGTGGTGTTACATTTAAAAATCCCACTATTACTAATCATGATTCTGCATACTACAGCCTTCACACTGAAAGCAGGAGGGAATGTTGAGGTCAAATATTTGTTCTGTTAAGGCTGTTGCCCAGTTGAAACGGGATTACATTTAACATTTCCCCATGATTTAATCACTAACTAGTTAAGTTTAATTCCGGAAAGATTTGAATCCAAGTAAATAATTGAGCAACTAAATGAAGGTATTACATTCAGTCGGCTTGATGAACCTTGAGCTCAAGACTATAAAACGTATCTATAAAAGGAGACAAAAGAACAGAAAACATCCAGTGAAGAAATTATTGAGCATCAATTGAAAAGGGAAAACTGGAAAAAATGGACTTGGACCCATGGCAATATCACAGATAAATACAGTGCATTATGAGGGCTGACAAAGCTTAAATTGTATGATCCTTGTGTGAGCTTGGTTGTTTTCTTGTAGATGTTTCATTACCCTACTACATAGGTAACAGCTTCAGTATTAGAGGTCAGCAGAGTTTGTTAAACACTGACTGGGCAAGCTACTTCATATAAACAGAGAACAAACTCCACTCTCTTCTAGCACTGATGTTGTGAGAGGGATCTTGGAGACCTAGTGGACAACCATTTAGATATGAGCCAGCAGTGTGCAGCAGCTGCCAAAAAAGCCAATACAGTTCTGGGCTGCACAAACAGAGGGATAGAATCAAGATCATGTGAAGTGTTAATACCACTTTATAATGCCTTGGTAAGGCCACACTTGGAATATTGCATTCAGTTTTGGTCGCCATGATGTAAAAAAGATGTTGAGACTCTAGAAAGAGTGCAGAGAAGAGCAACAAAGATGATTAGGGGACTGGAGGCTAAAACATATGAAGAATGGTTGCAGGAACTCGGTATGCCTAGTTTAACAAAAAGAAGGACTAGGGGAGACATGATAGCAGTGTTCCAATATCTCAGGGGTTGCCACAAAGAAGAGGGAGTCAAACTATTCTCCAAAGCACCTGAGGGTAGAACAAGAAGCAATGGGTGGAAACTAATCAAGGAGAGAAGCAACTTAGAGCTAAGGAGAAATTTGCTGACAGTTAGAACAATTAACCAGTGGAACAACTTGCCTGCAGAAGTTGTGAATGCTCCAACATTGGAAATTTTTAAGAAAATGTTGGATAACCATCTGACTGAGATGGTGTAGGGTTTCCTGCCTGGGCAGGGGGTTGGACTAGAAGACCTTCAAGGTCCCTTCCAACTCTGTTGTTATTATTATTATTATTAAATATGTTACTTAGTTGGGTAATGAAACGTTGCAAGAAAAAAAAAACCTATACCAAGGATATACCAGTTCAGTCCTGAGCTACATTCTTTTCTCTCTCCCCCATTTTTTTAGATTTTTATTTTTAAACTATACATCAACATTAATACATGAATAGTGTGGCATCTGGGTATCATTCATTTTGGGACAAGTGGCAATAATAATAATATTGATAATATTTGTTATGAAATCCTAGAAGTCCTAGCTCTCTTCTAAAGCTATGAATTATTCTATTTCTGGATCTAGCTATACATTTGTAGACATGACAGAATACTCCATTCATTGTAGAATTATGGAGTCCTGGAGCCAAAAAGTTATGGCCATTGAATGTTATACTTGGACAGCACTTCAGTGTACATGAGACCAGGACAGACAAGTCCAAGACAAAAATTAAATTAAATTAAATTTATAACTATTTTTAAATTCAAAGTATCTTTTCAAATAACAATTACTTATCTCCATTTAATGTCTTTGGGATCACCCAGCTGAAGCTGTCATCTTCACCTTTTTAACCCCTCTCCCAATAACTCTGGATTTATTTAATAGAGTCTCCCCGCTTCCCAAGTAACATTGCAGTGGCACAGTGGCTAGAATGCAGTACTTCAGGCTACTTCTGCTGACTGCCAGCTGCCTGCAATTTGGCAGTTCAAATTTCACCAGGCTCAAGGTTGACTTAGCCTTCTATTCTTCTGAGGTTGGTAAAATGAGGAGCCAGATTGTTGGGGGCAATATGCTGACTCTGTAAACCGCTTAGAAAGGGATTTCTGAACTGAATTTGGAAACCACAAGACTTTCATAAATCATATGTGGCCCCTGTAAGCTCAGATCATATATATCCCTGCAAGGGTAGCTAGGTGCCTGAGAAAAGATTGCTCTTAGGTTGTGTTTAATTTATCTCCCTCCTACGTCTCCAGCTATTCTTCATCCACCATTCTTTTCAGCACAAGATCATAGATAAATATATCATGTCTGATGGAAGTCATAAAATGTGTCTTTATAACATCTGAAGTTCTACTTGTTGTTTTCATTTATCCTGAGATCAGTAAACTGTTAAAACAACTATAGGTTTATTGTTCATTTTGCAAACTTAATTACCATTCATTGACAAACATCCATGCTGATATTCTCCAACCCAACTCAAAGTCTATTGGTCTAGCTGAGTTTGAGTTTTAGAAAAATCCATCATATAGAAGATCTTGTTCTGAAAGGTTATAATTTTTAACCATTTTATAATTTCCACCAAAGTTTGACAAGTTGCACCTTAGGACTTTTTCTGGTACTTTTCTTTTGAATGTCATTGCTGCATTGAGATCATCTCTCTTTTTAAGGGCCACTTTGAAAACTACTTTTTTTATTATATCTTCTTAGAAGTCCTCATTCTGATACATAAAATAGATAGATACTGAATTTTTTTAAAATATATATTTACATTTATATCCCGCCCTTCTCCGAAGACTCAGGGCGGCTTACAGTGTGTAATACAAATAATACAAATCAACATATGATAACTAGCTTGTATTACAGGAAACAAAATTGTAACTCCTTCTTTTTCAAGTAGAGTCCGAGGCACCATGAAACTTATATAAATAAGTTAGTGTTGATCATGTGGTAGGGAAAAAATACTATGCCAAAATCAGACATTTGTCTACAATAGTAAGACAAAGGGATAAGAAATGAATCAATCTATTGTCATGAGAAAAAGATTAACAGATGCCACATGTGACATATGGGGCTGGCATCAGACACTTCTAAGATAGATTGCCTGAATTAGTTGTACTTCCCTCAGGGTTGTTTGTGAGAATAACTCAGTAAAGTGTTGATATGTAATATATGCTACTAGGACTGCATGACATTATGGTGAATCATTAATAATTGATGGGTGGGATAAATTAAGATAAAGGTGGGGTCACATTGATACCCTGGGAATGAAATACGTATAGTTCAGATATCCCAAGTTTATAACTCTGTTTCCACATGCAGAAGTTTGGATGTATCTATAATAAGCCAAATCAAATTAATTTAATGAGTTGTACTTTTGTAAGGATTGGGGGAAATTGCAGTTAAATTTAAGTTGTGTATTCTCCAAAAACAGTACAACTTAGAATATATATTTGAGCATTAACATAAGATTCAGTATGTATGGTAGCCAATGAATGACTAAATGCCATTTGGTACATTTGTGTAGGAGTGCACCATAGGTTAATTCATACTGGAATTTCTTCAAACATTTCCCCCCCTAAGCAACCTAAATAAACCATAGTTTTTCTCCCATAGAAAAACCAGCAGTTCCCTTATGGCTAATGCCATCAACTCTATCTGTAATCTTCATGGATTCCCTATCTTTATTTCCAAACAGGATAAAAATTTCTGCCCGCTCACTCAACATTATCATGGTGCCATCAGACCTGCCCACCAAATTCTCTGCCTGATATAGTCTATCACTTGGCTTCATTTCTGTCACCTCGCAAAATAATGCTCTCTGCGTTTGTCTGTGTGAAATATTAAACCTTGATCGTTTCAATATTATTCCCATTATTTATATTGTAACAAAGGCTAAAATGAGCATCTGAAAGGAGCAGAATGAAGTAAGGGAAAAAGAATCTGTAGGTCACAAGTAGAAAGGCAGGGAATAGATTCTCATCCCTAAATAATTTCATGCATCACAGATCACAGAGTCATTCATTGGCTTTATGTAGTTATTTTGGACTGTTGAGCAAAAGGAATATTACTGACAGGGAATTTCTTTTCTT
The DNA here is from genome assembly GCF_028640845.1 of Ahaetulla prasina. NCBI lineage: Eukaryota > Metazoa > Chordata > Lepidosauria > Squamata > Colubridae > Ahaetulla > Ahaetulla prasina. The sequence continues at coordinate 129,718,621 of NC_080542.1, read as the reverse complement.
ATCTGTTTTTGCAAAGTAATGGCTTTTCACATTTCCCTTCATCCTGGGCCTGCAATAAATGAAGGGCAAGAAAGACTTAGCTGGGATTGGCATCATAATCAGTGCAATGATGGGTAGAAATAGCAAGAGTCGCAAACAGGAATTTTGTACTTTAGAAGCCAAATGACAGCCACTTTCGTCACACGCTTATCGTTCTTTAGTTGTATCATACTGCTGCATGCCTTGGAAAAAACATAACACATGCAACATTTTGGATGGTGATGTTGGTGTCTGAATTAATGCAATTGGACAATGTGGGTTACAGAGGATGTACGGGGAAGGGTTTTTAAAAATCACCAAGAAAATAATAATTCTGAAAAATTACAAGAGAGTTAAGCTTCAGAACAAAAAGATGTCAGTGGTTCTTTTTTTTTTTCCTAAGCAGCACCTTTTTGTGAATGGAGACCTATAATGGTTATGAATCACGTTGTTGAGGACAACTGTGCTATATATAGACAGCCAATTTTCCCTTATAAGCAAAAAAAGGATACATCTGTTCCTTCCGCTGGTGGAAAGCAGGGGTGAGGTTTCTTCTTACTAAATAGGATACTGATACATAGGTATTATAAATAACTTTAAAACCCCATATTTCCTACACCAAATTGAAGGAGATGGGCATCCTTCTCTTTAAACCTCACCTGTCACCTTTGAGGTGGAAAAATTTTCAAAATCTCAGCCTACTGGAGAAAACAACCAGCTCAACAGCATTAATTTGTAGCTGCATAGTATGTATATACTCTTGCATAGTATGTAAGAAGGATCCTTTCAAAAACATTGCAGTATTCAAGGCAACCAGTTCAGAGGTGGGTTTCAGCAGGTTCTGATCAGTTCTGGAGAACTGGTAGTGGAAATTTTGAATAGTTCGAAGAACCGGTAGTAAAAATTCTGATTGGTCCCGCCCTCATCTATTCTCTGCCTCCCAAGTCCCAGCTGATCAGGAGAAAATAGGGATTTTGCAGTAACCTTCCCCTGGATTGGGGAAGGAATGGAGATTTTACAGTATCCTTTCCCTCCCATGTCCATCAAGCCATGCCACACCCACCAAGCCATGCCACACCCACCAAGCCACACCAACAGAACCGGTAGTAAAAATTCTGACTGGCTCTGCCCCCATCTATTCTCTGCCTCCCAAGTCCCAGCTGATCAGGAGGAAATGGGGATTTTGCAGTATCCTTGCCCTGCCACGCCCACCAAGCCACACCCACAGAACTGGTAGTAAAAAAATTTGAAACCCACCACTGAACCAGTTGTTACAAATCTTCATTCAATAAAATTACAAAACCCTGAGCAAGTTGCAATAAACTGCATGTTTGTGGGTGTACACCTTTCTTTAAGAACTCTTCAAGGTTGAGTGTGTTTTAAGAATTAGTGTATCAGTTAATAAGGTAAAGCAATTAAATACTATATGTTATTACATATTACACTGCCAGCAAGACATTCAAAAAGTAAACCTAGACTAGAGTCCTCTAATTCTCTAATGATGGTACACTTAATTTATTTTTATTTTATTATTTATTTATTTAAAACTTTTTTTATTTAAAATATTTATCTGCCGCTTCTTATTTTAAAGATCTAAAAAAAAATCTCTTTTTTCTTTCTGATACCTCATTTCCTGTTACTCAGGAGAGTTGTAAAGCCCAAACATCAAAACTGTTCAGATTTGCTCCTGGATAGAAAAGTTGGTTAAGGAAAAATTTAGTTTCATAAAAGATCACCAAAAATTGATTTTCTTTAGCTTATTATAGTTGTACTTTTATAATTGGGAAGTAGGAGAGAGAGGCTTGTGAAATTTTCTGTCAAAGGTGTCAGAATAATAGGAAGAAAAATGTCATTTACATTTCTACCATAGGCAACCAAATGTATTCCTAAATCAGCCCTGAAATTCATATGATTTTCATCTCTTTCCCTACATCTTTAGCAGGAGATGAATAGGTTGAGCCCAAGGGTAGGGTCAAATGTGTCATCAGTCTCAAATCCCTTCCTGCCCACAAAAGATCTAAGTCTAATCTACCTTGAATTCCATTTATCTACCGCCAATTTGCTTTGACCGGTTCTTGTAGGGACCCTGAACTTGCAATAAACTTTAATATTCATTTTAAATTCATTATTTCCCTGCACCTCAAATTGTCTCCTTTTCTCAATCCTTATTCACCCCTGTAAATACCTAGAAAACAGTATGGATGTAAAATAATTTTTCTGCTAGTTCTGTTGGTATATAATGTAGGCATTTTATTCCAAATGGAACATTTTCTTTCTTTCCTTCCTTCCTTCCTTCCTTCCTTCCTACTACCTACCTACCGTCAGAGTATGAATATTCAAAGACTGGAATAAATCAGCCAATGGGAACTGAATGGAGACATAGTAACAAGGTCAGCCAATGAATAGGCATAGCAACTAAATCAGCCAATAGGAGCTGACTGGTGAATTGAAACTGAAACTGGAAAGAGTCTGGGCTTGGCTCTGTATTAAGCTCTGAGTTCTGAAGCTGCAAACTTGTCTGTCTGCTATACTCTGCTTGTGTTTTGCTTGTAACTGTCACATTGGAAGAATCAGCTATTGGTATTGTATATTTATCTTCATCTGTTATTATGTATACAAAGAAGTTAATGAATCCTGCTGCATCAGTCTTCCTGTGTGTGCTTTCTGGATGTTTGATTTCTGCAACAAACTCTGACACTATTTACCTGCAATTTATATAGCTACCAATCACATGGAAGTGACTTTAGGTATCTATATTTCAGGGATGTGAATGGTAGTTAGAATTAGACATTGACCAGTATTCAGCTTTCTCAATGAAAAAAATATCTCAAAAGTATATGAAAATAGATAAAAATATACAATAAAATTATTTAAAATTTCATATACACAATCAAATACATATTTCCTGGAATCCCAGTTTTCTATCCCTAAAAACTCTTTTTTTCTTGACTGAGTCAGCCAGAAGAAATTACCCCATTTCCTACAAGATGAACAGAGCACACAACAAAGACAAATGGAACTTGCCGTATTCTCTCTTTAAAAGCTCATCTCAAACATCTTTATTCCTAATTAGCTCTTATCATTTGATTTTTCCAAGACTTTGTATTTTTAGTCTGTAGTATACATACATTGACTGATTACATTTGGGGGTTCCTTCAACTCATTTGGTTTTGAATTTTCAGGATAAAGTTTATCCCCATTCACTGCTGTTATATATTAACTTTAATTTCTAATGCCTAGAAAATCTCAGTTTATTAGGATAAATTATAACTATAAATTCTTACTGATTTTCTAAGGGTCTTAAAACTGCATACAAATTACCATCCTGAAATACAGAGAGTAAATCCAACCCAATTTCAATTGGTCTGTTCATTCCAAAAAGTGTGAATGCAAAGCCCAGGGGAAATCTGTAAAAAGACAGTACATTTCTACCTTCTATAATCTTCACACAACTATAAAACTAGATAGCAACTGGGGAAATACATGAAAAAGGACTTTAGACCGTCACAATAAAGTAGTATGTGTGTATCCTAACTACGAAAGCAATACCTTCTGATCTACGCTGATCTAAACTAGCCTACACTGAATGCACAATTGAAAGCAAAATAAATGTTGAATGTAAAATCAAGAGAACCAGTATAGGGGTGAAATCCAACCAGTTCCATCAAGCTCAGGTAAACCGGTGAACTGGTAATGGCAGCTGCGGGAGGCTCTGCCCACCCACGCGGACGTCATGACGTCCCTTTTTTGTGACATTTTAAGCATTTGTGCATGAACACACAATGGCGCACACACATTGGCAGTAGGGAAGATAAGTAAATTTTACCCTGGTCTAGTGGTTTGGCACCAGACTACAAAATGGGAGATCATGAGTTTGAGTCCCATCTTAGCCATGAAAGCTGACTGGGTGACTTTAACATAACATAACATAACATAACATAACATAACATAACATAACATAACATAACATAACATAACATAACATAACATAACATAACATAACATAACATAACATAACATAACATCAGAGTTGGAAGGGACCTTGGAGGCCTTCTAGTTCAACCCCCTGCCCAGGCAGGAAACCCTACACCATCTCAGTCAGATGGTTATCCAATATTTTCTTAAAAATTTCCAGTGTTGGAGCATTCACAACTTCTGAAGGCAAGTCGTTCCACTTATTAATTGTTCTAACTGTCAGGAAATTTGTCCTTAGTTCTAAGTTGCTTCTTTCTTTGATCAGTTTCCACCCATTGCTTCTTGTTCTACCCTCAGGTGCTTTGGAGAACAGCCCGACTCCCTCTTCTTTGTGGCAGCCCCTGAGATATTGGAACACAGCTATCATGTCTCCCCTAGTCCTTCTTTTTGTTAAACTAGACATACCCAGTTCCTGCAACCGTTCTTCATATGTTTTAGCCTCCAGTCCCCTAATCATCTTTGTTGCTCTTCTCTGCACTCTTTCTAGAGTCTCAACATCTTTTTTACAGTGTGGCGACCAAAACTGGATGCAATATTCCAAGTGTGGCCTTACCAAGGCATTATAAAGTGGTACTAACACTTTGTGCCAGTCACTTTCACTCAGCCCAACTCACACCACTGAATTGTTGTTGTAGGGAAAATTAGGAGGAGGAAGGTGTGTTATTTACATCAGCCACCTTGATTTATTTATAAAAATAATAAAGGTGGGATATAAATAAATAAAAACATAAAAAAGATATGGAGGAAAATACATTAAGAACATGATCGAGGCTAAAGTAGAGACTAGACATTTATTGTACTACGGTGTTCAAAAATAAATGGAAAGTTTATCTCTTTGAAAGCTGCTGAATGGAATGGTGTGTGCATAATTTTATTTCTTTATATAGTCACCAAATCCATAAGAAAGTGACCAGGGGTGAAATCTACTTACCTTCCTTACCAGTCTGGAAGTGCATGCACTGCACATGTGCGCTCACTTCACTCGTGCGTGTGCACGCATCATATGCACGAGCAGAGCTTCTGCACATGCGCAGAAGGTAAAAAACACATTAATTCCTGGTAAAAAACACATTAATTCCTGGTTAAAACCAGGAAGTAATGACATCTGGATAAGTGGGCAGAGCTTTGCTCTGCCATTGCTACTGGATCGCCGAACTACCGGCCATGATTGTTACCAGATCACGTGATCCAGTCTGATCTGGGAGCATTTCACCCCTGAGCGTGATTCTGGGTAGCATATAACATTTAATGAACGGGGGGGAAACAAATAAATACATATAAATGATTTACAGTATATGTATATACATTAATTAATTTGTCTATCTATTATTTCTAATTTTTTAAAAAGTCTTGCCCTACAAAAGAAGTTTCAGTTTTTCTCATTTCCCCCCCCCCTTTTTTTAAAAAAAAAATATTGAGCTTCTTTTATGGTTACAAGGAGGAAGAAGGGGGGGTGGTAGAATTCTGTAACACATCTTGCCATAAAACTTCCCTGTTCTGGAAAAAAAAAGCACAATATTGTCACAATAATGTGTTAAATGAGCTGTGGGAAGTCCAAAAAGGCTGCAGATTATTGTAGAGATGATGGCACACTTACAAACATTAATACACATGCAAAGTTCACCAAGATTTTATTGAGAGTTTCTTTTTTTTTATTGGGAAGAAATAAAATAAAAGCCCTTTAATTTCTATCAAATGGTAACAGAGTGATAAAACACATTAAAGGAAGCACATTGAGTGCCGAATGGCCTTTCCTTCCTCAAGGAGATAAATATACTCACATTTTAGCATCAGATGTATAACTAAGAATGGCATTCTGAGTTTAACTGTTTCCATAGCAGAAATTAAGGCTAAATAAGAGGACATTTCAACCCCGGTTCCCCTCTGAGAAAAAGCTAGAATATTTCTGTTGTGATTTATCTTCCTTGAAATCTATTTTACTGGAGTTCTTTGTCTATTATTATACTGCTTGGTCTATCATATTAGGCAAATTATTCTCTTTTGTCATCAGCTGCAAAATAAACCTTGTTTCCTTCAGGGCTTTAAGTGTGTGTATGTATCTCTCTCTGTGTGTAATCCGAACAAAGCTGTTTTGCGCAAAGTTTTTTTTTTTACTTTTTCCATTTTATCTCCCTGCCACTGAATAAAATGACCATTAAGAGGAATTAGCAATGTGTAATTATCCCTGATAATAGTTAAAAAACCATTTCCAAAAGACCAGCCCCTCCGTTGCTCATTTAGATTTTCCTTCCCTATTACCTGTTCCTTTGTGTCTATAACAAGCATCAAAGCCCATTTCAGGCCCTCAAGTAGACAATTTGTACTCTTCTTCTTCTTTTTTTGTCCCTTCACTGTTCAGGTGTTTTGTTTTTTCTTCTTCACTGCTCTCAAGCCAGAGAAGAAACATGAGGGTTTAGATAAAAATACAAAATTATATCCCCATTAAGGATTTTGTTCCCAGATGTAAAAAGCCTCTCCTTCATGAGAATACTTTGCACAACCTTCACAAATTCAGGTCGGGTAACAGACACATCCAACCTGAAGGAGCTGCTTTGTGAGAGATTAATATTCATTTAGCATCACCGACATTTCACAGAAAAATGTAGGGAAGAAAAACAGCCCCACAGTCATTAGGAAAGGGAAATATATCCTAGAAAATGTTTGTGGGTGCACATCTCTCTCTCTTTCCCTGTCCCTCTCTCCCTCCCTTTCTCTCCCTCTCTCATCCTCTCATCCCCCTCCCCCGTCTCTCTTCCTCTCCCTCCCTCTCTCCTCTCCCTGTCCCTCTCTTCCTTTTCTGGGAAAGAGAGAGGGGGGAGATGAGAGAGAGAGAGAGAGAGAGATGGAGAGAGAGATCACTCTGTTGTTGTTGTTGTTGTTGTTGTTGTTGTTTTTGTTGTTGTTGTTGTTAGTTGTGAAGTCATATCCGACCCATTGCAACCCCATGGACAATGTTCCTCCAGGCCTTCCTATCCTCTCCCATCCTCTGGAGTCCATTTAAGCTCAAGCCAATTGCTTCAGTGACTCCATCCAGCCACCTCGTTCTCTGTCATCCCCTTCTTCTTTTGCCCTCAAACTTTCCCAGCATTAGGCTCTTCTCCAGTGAGTCCTTCCTTCTCATTAGGTGGCCAAAGTATTTCAGTTTCATCTTCAGGATCTGGCCTTCTAAAGAGGAGATCACTCTTAGAAGGAATAAAGCCACTCGATCCAAGTATTGTTGATCTTGATTGGTTGTTGGGAAGGAAAGAATGTCTACCTTTGTGTAGATGCACAAAGAATAATATTTAAACTCAGGGTAGTAAATAAAGTAATTTAAGCTGGACATAATAATTACTACTGAAATACTTCGTACTTACTATCTTGGAAGGAAAAAGTCCAATATGTATAAATTTTCAGTGACAATGTTTTTAGTTTCTTTGTATCCCACTGAGTTACAAATGGTATTTCAAGGACTGTAGTTAATATTAGTCCTCTTGGTTTATCTTCCTTTTAAAAGACTGAAAGATCTCTTAGAATCTTTCCCCATAACTTAATTTACCCCTTACCCCCATTAACAGACCATCATCTGATAGGGAAAAAAATCTCACAGATATAGCAAAGGAGCTGCAGAGTATTTACAAATTAAGTATGTTCAATAATGAAACAACTGAGATCTGTTTTTAATTGCATTACAGGATCTCTAACATAATCTGGACTGGTGGTCTCAATCTGGTTTGCTTTAGTTTGAAGGAGATCTTGTCCTTTGACTCAGCTTGGAATGCAAGGTCACTTTGGAAACATTTCAGTAATAAAATGATTCTTGTCCTTGAGAAAAGAAAAATTATGTCCCATATCATTTACAGATATTACCAAGAGCAGTGGAATCCCGTATTTCTGCTCTTTATAGGTGGGAATAATTATGCACAAAGTGTGGGAAAAGAACTATTATTATTATTATTATCATCATCAAATTTATGTGATAAATTGAACCACCCAGCTTGTGGTTCAAGCGGATACAATGTGGTTTCATTATTATGGTTTCAGAAGGATTAATCTAATGTTATGATAAATTGGTCTTCCAAGTTTCCCAGCATTTCCAGGGTGTTTCAGAATTTCAGTTGTTCTTGCAAAGTTCATTATTTAAGGCAGCACAATTTCCATTACTGGGCAAGTTTATGGTATTTTCCCTTGGAATTTAGCTGAAACATGGGTTTGGGTGTTTTGAGCACTGTAGAGCAGGGGTCTTCAACCTTGGCAACTTTAAGACTTGTGGACTTCAACTCCCAGAATTCCTCAGCCAGCTTTGCTGAAGTCCACAAGTCTTAAAGTTGCTAAGGCTGGAGATCCCTGCTGTAGAGAGCACAGAGAACAATTTTTAATGATAAAATTCAGTACAGGTAGTCCTTGACTTGTGACTACAAGCAGCACTAAGCTAGGCAGTTGTTAAGTGAGTAATGCCTGATTTTATGATTTTTTTTTGCCATGGTTAGTAAGCAAATCATTGAAGCTGTTCAGTGAATTCCCTTCCCTCAGTGACTTTGCTGGTAAGAAACCAGCTGGGAAGTTCTCAAATGGCAAACCAATGGACATTACAGCCATTGTAAATATATGCCAGTTTTTATGTGGGGATGTAAAAATGATCATAAGTGTGAGGACTAGTCACAAGTCATATTTTTCAATACTGTTTAACTTCGAATAGTTGCTAAACAAGGTTGTAAGGTGAGGGACTACTGTCCTTGCAGATTAGCTAAACTGGTATAGAGTTACTATGTATGCAAAAACCTTTAAAGAAACAAATAGGCAAAGGCCTTTTCATTTGCAGTTTATTAGATTCATATCCAGTGGTGGGATTCAGCCTGTTTGCACCACTTTGGGAGAACCGGTTGTTAACTTTCTGAGCAGTTTGGTGAACTGGTTGTTGGAAGAAATTATGAGGGCAAAGAATCGGTTGTTAAATGAGTTGAATCCCACCATTGTTCATATCCCACATTTATATTATATATCAGAATGCTTCTACCTCTTTTCCTCCACATTGCAATAACTCCATAAAGAGGGTTTGACTCAGAATGAGAGTAATCCAAAATCACCAAGCCAACTTTCATACCCAAGAAAAGGTCAGATGCCCTGCAATCTAAAACAAACCAGATTGAGACCACCAGTTCAGACTAAGTTTGATTCTTTATCTTGCAATTTCTAGTCCAGCACCTTAACTATCCCACCAAACCACACACTTAAAAATTTCCACAGATTTTTCTTCTTCATCAAATTTACAGACGACACCAAGCTAGCAGGAATAGCAAACACTCCAGAAGATAGGCTTAAGATACAGAAGGATCTTGACAGACTCGAACATTGGGTGCAATCTAACAAAATGAATTTAATGGTGAAAAATTAAGATTCTACATTTAGAAAAACAAAATGCACAGGTACAGTATATATTATATCAACAGTAGTAACTGTGAGTGGAATCTTGGAGACCTAGTGGTTAATCACTTGTCTAGTTTAAAAAAAGGAAGGCCTGGGGTGACATGATAGCAGTGTTCCAATCTCTGAGGGGCTGCCACAAAGAAGAGGGAGTCAAGCTATTCTCAAAAGCACCTGAGGGCAGGACAAGAAGCAATGGGTGGAAACTAATCAAGGAGAGAAGCAACCTAGAACTAAGGAGAAATTTCCTGAGAGTTAGAACAATTAATCAGTGGAACAACTTGCTTGCAGAAGTTGTGAATGCTCCAACACTGGAAGTTTTTAAGAAGAGACTGGATAACCATTTGTCTGAAATGGTATAGGGTTTCCTACCTAAGCAGGGGGTTGAACTAGAAGACTTCCAAGGTCCCTTCCAAATCTGTTATTCTGCTCTGCTCTGCTCTGCTCTGCTCTGCTCTATTCTATTCTATTCTATTCTATTCTATTCTATTCTATTCTATTCTATTCTATTCTATTCTATTCTACTCTACTCTACTCTACTCTACTCTATTCTTAGTCTAGTCTAGTCTGCAATTAAAAAGAGTCAAAAGCATTTGCCTCCCATCATATGATTAAAAATGTAATAATAATCTCTATCTTCCAGGTATCAAAGATTATTTACATGAATTGATGTCCTTATGGTCAGTTTGCTTCTGACTGTTGTTTTCCTGCTTCTTCCTCTCAAAGGGAAACCATTAGATCAGACATACAAGTTGCATCAGCCTTATGTGTGTAATGTGTATATGAATCTCACACAGAGTCATACACAATGTATACACCAAAGATTTACACTCAAAAATGAAATATCAGAACTGCATCCCTTCATGGAAAAATATTATGGTTTCAAGTCAATTTGATTCCTGGTGCCTACATGGATAAGTCCTTGCAGTTTTTCTGGCAACATTTTTAGGATTATCTTGCTATTGCCTTTCCCACAGTCACCCAGTCTGATTTTTGGCCTAAAGGCAGAATTAAAACTTGAATTTTCTTTACTAGTCAAGCACTTTAACCACTAAATCAGTTTTTCTCAATCTTAGCAGCTTTCAGATGGGTGGATTTCAACTCCCCGGATGCCCCAGCCAGCATGTTTACTGAGGAATTCTGGGAGTTGAAGTCCACCCATGTTAAAATTGCTAAGAATGAGAAACACTGAACTGGGTCAAATTAGCTCTCCTAATAAAACTATAATAGATTTTTTTTTAAAAAATAGAGCTAACAATAAAAGGAGATTCAATAATCAAATTGAAATGTTAAAATAAATAAACTAAAAAAAAGCTTTGTTTGCTAAAATTGAGAATTAACAAAAGTTGTTGTAGCTGTTGTTTGACCAACCTCCCCCCACCCCAGGAAAAAAAATCAATTTCACCAGGAAGCTGAAAAAGATCATTATCATCTACTACACTATTCTGCCCACCTTTGTGAAACCACAGGAAAGGTATTTGCTTCAGAGCCATTACTATAATATCTGCTAAGATGCTCATTTCTCTAATTAGGACTTTGATGTAGCTTCATCTAGGTTATATACATAACTGTATTCATCCAAAAGCTTTGACGGATGACAATGCTGGATAGTCTCATATTTTTCCTTTAATCTCAGCAGACTAATGTCAGACTATTTCCAAAATGTAGATATGTCATCTTTCTCTTTATATATGACAATTGGTGGGTATATTATAAAAATTGAGTCTATCTTTGGAGGCATTAAGATCATTACGAATATTGTTAACAGCAACAAAAGTAGGAAATCTTCCTATATTTAGTCAAGCTGGATTTAAAATCCATGTAAAGATGTGCAGTACAGCAAAATTACAATGCACAAATTTGGAGCAGGCTCACAACGCTTTCCAAATACTACAGTATTATAAATTCATCACACATTAATCTTCCATTTCCATAATGGAGGTTTGCATTTCCATGTTTTATACGCAGCAGCAAAAAGTAAGTGTGTGTATGTGTGAAATAGAGAGAGAGGGGGGAAGGGAGGGAGAGGGGGGAGGGAGATTTGTAAATCCCAGATTATTCCATTTCTTTTATGGTTATAAATAATCAAATACAATTTGTGATTCTTTGGTCTGTAGTGCATTTATATTGACTTGGAGTATGATAGAAGGGAGAAAATTTGGCCTGTACTTGAGTTCACCAAGGACTACAGTTCCCTGGACATTTTTCTCTCTTTCCCTTCCCTCCCCCCACCACTTTCCTCATTATATAGCACACTGTTGTGTGTTCAGCAGCCTCTCTGAAGACTCAAGGGAACGCAAAGCTATCATTATATATGTCCCAGTGAGCACTGCTGATGGGAACTGGTTCTGCAGGGCAGATTGACAGACTGTGATGAGGAAAAGAAAGATATTTTTTTTTCCACACACCGAGATTGGTCAGCTACTAGTTGCTACAGGTTTTGAGCTGAAATCTCTTGATACAAACTGAAATGCATGGTGATAATGCACAGCCAGTCTGAATCTGCTCTGACAGAAATATGGTCAATAGCATGTTTTTTACAGTTCAGCAAACATTTATTTCAAGGATGAGAGGAGCAAGTCATGGAAATTTCAGACCTGTTTTTGGTGTTTTCAGGTCATAGATGCATAATAGACTAAGTTTTTGCCTTCTTTCCATCTCTCTCTCCCTCTTTCCCTCTCTCCCTCCCTCTCCCTCTGTCTCATTCTCTCTCACTCTAAACTTTTATCCTGATTTCTGTTTAGCATTGTTTCCTTTTTAGAGTCAATTTGGTCTAGTGCTTAAGGGACCAGACTAGAAACTGCGAGTTCTAATTCTGCCTTAGGCACGAAAGCCAGTTGAGTGACTTTGGGCCAGTCACTCTGTCTCTACCCAATCCATGTCACAGAGTTGTCATTGAGAGCACAATAAGAGGAGGGAGGAATATTATGTGTATTTGCTACCTTGAATTATTTACAAAGCAATAAAGGTATATTAGTATACTAAGAGTGATTCAAAGGTAAAGTATTTACCATATTATTTTGACCTGGGTGGAAAGGTGACTCAAAAGAAATTGATAACGGAGAGATTGATAATGGACGATACAGTCCTACACTGGTTCAGGGGTGTTTATTTCTGAATAGAAAAGCATCTGACTTTTGTGATGCTGAATCAAGACTCTGGCACTGAGAAGTTGAGACCGAGAGTGCTAAAGATCATATCCATCCAAGTGTTTCTTCTTTCATGCTCTAGTTATGATTCAGGAAATTATGTCAGCTCCATTGGCATTGAAACAAGGTAGGAGCCAAGTTCAAGGGCAGTCACTGCCAACATGTTCTCTCCATCTTTTCTGAATTTTTTGCACAATCTCAAAGCCTTGGCAAGTCTGGGTTATAGTGTTGGGAACTGAAGCCAAACATATGCAAAGATGTTTCAATCGTTCACCCTGGTCTGTAAATTTCAGCATGCATCATTCATACAACGGTGCCTTGGTACTCAACTGCTTTGAAATTCAAAGATGATTAGGAGACTGGAGGCTAAAACATATGAAGAACGGTTGCAGGAACTCGGTATGTCTAGTTTAATGAAAAGGGGAGACATGATAGCAGTGTTCCAATCTCTCAGTGGCTGCCACAAAGAAGAGGGAGTCAAGCTATTCTCCAAAGTACCTGAGGGTGAACAAGAAGCAGTTGGTGGAAACTAATCAAGGAGAGAAGCAACTTAGAACTAAGGAGAAATTTCCTGACAGTTAGAACAATTAATCAGTGGAACAACTTGCCTCCAGAAGTTGTAAATTCTCCAACAGTGGAAGTTTTTAAGGAGATGTTGCATAACCATTTGTCTGAAGTGGTGAAGGGTTTCCTGCCTAAGCAGGCGGTTAGACTAGAAGACCTCCAAGGTTCCTTCCCACTCTGTATTCTATTCTATTCTATTCTATTTTATTCTATTCTATTCTGTTTGTTTATTTATTTATTTTGTCACAACAGTATATATAAGCATAAGCACGAAATAACTATACTACATATAAGCATATATATAAGCATAAGTATGTAATAATATATTAATTGGATATAATGAAAGGAAACAATAGGACAGGAACGGTAGGCACGTTTGTGCTTTTATGCACGCGCCTTATGCACACTCCTCTTAGGAATGGGGTGAGGTCAATAGCAGACAGTTTTTGGTTAAAACTTTGGGGATTATGGGAAGAGACCATAGAGTCAGGTAGTTTGTTCCAAGTATTTACAACTCTGTGTGTTCCAAGTATTTACAACTCTGTTACTGAAGTCATATTTTCTGCAATCAAGGTTGGAGCGGTTAACATTAAGTTTAAATCTATTGTGTGCTCGTATTCTATTCTATTCTATTCTATTCTATTCTATTCTATTCTATTCTATTCTATTCTATTCTATTCTATTCTATTCATTGAATTTGGTACTAAACACATTTTGAGCTGAAAATATTGTTCCTGTACTCATTGTTTATTTGGTACTAAATGCACAAGATAGAACTTGTCAGTGTTGGCTTTTTGTGACTCACAACATTATTTTTTTATGACAAAAATTGTTTGGTACTTATTGCACCTCCTGGAACTAGTTAATATTGAATACTGAGGTACATATACATATTTGTACGTACACAGAAAGGCAAATACATACACATAATTGTACAGAGGCAAAAGCATACACAGAATTCTACTAATATATATTGTGTGTGTTATAGACCATACTCTTCTGAATAAAAAATGATCTTAAAGGATAAGATCAATACATATAAATAGATTTTCTAATATTTTCTTCCCATAGTACAATATATATTTTTGGGTACTTTTAAGGTATCCAAAATAAACCCATTTTAACATAACATAACAACAGAGTTGGAAGGGACCTTGGAGGCCTTCTAGTCCAACCCCCTGCCCAGGCAGGAAACCCTACACCATCTCAGTCAGATGGTTATCCAATATTTTCTTAAAAATTTCCAGTGTTGGAGCATTCACAACTTCTGCAGGCAAGTCGTTCCACTTATTAATTGTTCTAACTGTCAGGAAACTTCTCCTTAGTTCTAAGTTGCTTCTTTCTTTGATCAGTTTCCACCCATTGCTTCTTGTTCTACCCTCAGGTGCTTTGGAGAACAGCCCGACTCCCTCTTCTTTGTGGCAACCCCTGAGATATTGGAACACTGCTATTATGTCTCCCCTAGTCCTTCTTTTTATTAAACTAGACATACCCAGTTCCTGCAACCGTTCTTCATATGTTTTAACCTCCAGTCCCCTAATCATCTTTGTTGCTCTTCTCTGCACTCTTTCTAGAGTCTCAACATCTTTTTTACATCGTGGCGACCAAAACTGGATGCAATATTCCAAATGTGGCCTTACCAAGGCATTATAAAGTGGTACTAACACTTCACGTGATCTTGATTCTATCCCTCCCTTATGCAGCCCAGAACTGTGTTGGCTTTTTTAGCAGCTGCTGCACACTGCTGGCTCATATATAAATGGTTATCCACTAGGACTCCAAGATCCCTCTCACAGGTACTACTATTGAGCAAGGTACCACATATACGGTACTGGTGCATTTTGTTTTTTTGGCCTAAATGTAGAACCTTACTTTTTTCACTGTTGAATTTCATTTTGTTAGATAGCGCCCAATGTTCAAGTCTGTCAAGATCTTTCTGTAACTTGAGCCTATCTTCTGGAGTGTTGGCTATTCCTTCCAGTTTGGTGTCATCTGCAAATTTGATGAGTTCCCCATCTACCCCTCGTCCAAGTCATTGATGAAGATGTTGAAGAGTACTGGGCCTAAAACAGAGCCTTGGGGTACTCCACTGCATACTTCCCTCCATGTGGATGTAGTTCCGTTGAGGACTATACGTTGAGTGCGGTTGGTCAGCCAGTTACGAATCCATCTGGTGGTGGTGCTGTCTAACCCACATTTTTCTACTTTATCTAGTAGTAGGTTATGGTCTACTTTATCAAATGCTTTACTGAAGTCCAAGTAAATTATATCGACAGCATTTCTGTGGTCTACTAATTTTGTCATTTTGTCAAAGAATGCGATAAGATTAGTCTGGCATGTCTGGCATTGGAGGCCACTAGTCTAAAAGCTTTCTTTTTATGAGACTCCTGATGCTATATTATTTTAGGTTCTCTGGCTGCAGAGTTTAAAAGAAATTCCGTAATAATTGGAGTTACTTTTATTTAGCTATTAGAATTGTCAGCTAAACTTTAGACCCTATAACTGATGTTATCAATTCTATTTTTTTTATGTTGTACAGCAAGCCCTCAATTTAGGAACACAATTGGGACCAGAATTTCTGTTGCTAAGCAATATGATTGACAGGTGAGTCCCACACAGTTAAGTGAATCATGTGATGATTAAGCAAATCCATCTTCTTTGGCTATCCTTGTTGGAAGCCGAATATAAAGGTTGCAAATAATAATCACATGACTTCAGAATGTTGCAACTGTCATAAATAGATCCAGTTTGATCATGTAACCATGAGGCTGTGCCAATGGACATAAGTATGAGAACTATTGTAAGGCATTTTTAGTTGTCATTATAACTTTGAAGAGTTGGTAAGTGAATGGTTGTAAATTGAAGTATATCCTTATGAGTTAGGGCTGAAATTCTGATTTAATGACTATGGCGTTTACTTAATGACTGCAGCAAAAAAAAAGTCATAAAATTGGGTTGGTCACATAGTGCGTTGACTTATGAGGGTCATGACTTCCAATGGACATTCCAGGGTCCATTATGGTCATAAATCGAGGACTATCTGTACTGGTTTTAAATATATACATTGTCTAAGTTAGCATCCCCCAAACTTTTGGGCACAGGGACCAGTTCCATAAGACAGAGCTTTTTCTATGGACCACAAGAGTCATGGTTTTTTGTGCTGCCTGCATCCCTCGGATGGGGCTTCATAGGTTTGCGTGCCCTGGTTTCTGGCATGCCATGGACCAGTATTGGTCCACGGCCAAGGGTGTGTGTGTTGGGAACCCTGATCTAAGTCAATTCTCAGTATGTTAGAGTCTTTTATGCCAAGAATAGATACTCTTTTTGGTGGGGACATATTCCAAGTGTTGAGAGAGTGTGATTAACAGAGACACAAAGTTTTTTGCCAAAGGAATTTTTCCCATTCATAGAGTAGCTGTCATGGTAGGCATGCTTTTTACAAAGTAACTGTTTATCCAAGATGACCTAGCCTTTCAGGGTTATGTCTACCGCACCAATAGTACCATGATGGAGTATTGATGCATATATAACAAATATATATTTCTGGAAGGTTATGCTTTGATATCCATCATGTTATCTTCCCAGTTATTTTAAATAAGCTTGGTTTTAAAAGTCAGGTGACCCAAGAAGATTGATCAGTACCAAAAAAAAAAGGTATATAGTAGCATGATGGCGTCCATGAGCACCATGGAATGCTTTATCGAAATAAATTTTGATTGGTTACTAAGCAAAATTGTGTGCCTTTTTAGATAATTCAGAAAGCTGACTGACTGATATATGGACTATATCAGTCAGTCAGACAAGCAATTTATAATGATTTTTTTTTTTTTACCAAAATAGGATTTGAATTTTAGTTATGCAGAAAACTGTCACTCCTAAATGTATTCTCAAGCAATACCAATTAAGCCCAATGAGGAAAACATTTTCTTGGGTCTAATGGACTTTTGACATGATCCTATGAAGCAAAAGATATTATAGATTTACTTCTCCACTTCCCCTGGCAAGGTTAATAGATGCACCTGCAGGTGGGGAAGAGGGCCTTTTGAGGAAAAAAACAACATGTCAGATGCTTTTCAAAGCAGCTTACATCCACTAAGGTTACTACCACTGCCCTGGTTAAGTTTTCTCTGCTTAACTGAGGTATCAAAAAACCTCCAGCAGCATTCCTTTGGTACCTGGCCCTTAGTTAGAAGTTCAAATCACTGCTCACTTTCATTTGTAGCAAACTCAGGCTGTCTTGTAGAAAAGTTCCTTTCAGTTTTGCTTCCTGGGATATGACTGCCTTCCTCAAGGCAGCCTATCTTTCTTTTTCATCCTTGGTTTTGTTCCTGTGAGAATGACCACTAGTTTTACCCAAAATCAATTCCTCTCCTCTTTAGTCTCATAACCTGACCAAAATCTAGCTTCTCTAAGCAAAGTTCCATATAGTAGCATCCAGTGGTGGATTTCAAATTTTTTTACTACGGGTTCTGGGGTGTGAGACTTGGGAGCAGAGAATAGATGGGAGTGGGGCCGGTCAGATTTTTTACTACGGATTCTGGGGTGTGAGACTTGGGAGCAGAGAATAGATGGGAGTGGGGCCGGTCAGATTTTTTACTACCGGTTCTCCAAACTACTCAAAATTTCCGCTACCAGTTCTCCAGAACTGGTCAGAACCTACTGAAACCCACCTCTGGTAGCAGCATATAAAATGTAATATTACATATTTAAGTATGTTAGATGTACAGGAAACAAGACATTGGTGATCTAGACATTTTTAGACAGTAATTGTTTTCTGGCCAATCTATCAGCATGGAATGAATATATTTCTCTATCCTGTATTCTTTTGACTGCTCCATTCAGCCCTCTCATTAATGGAACTACAGTCTGATCACCATTGATCTTAGATCTGTTGTAGCCTAATGTTTCAAAATATATTACTATTCAGTGTATGTTCCACTTTTTCTATGCTAGTTTTTTTTCCTGATAGTTAGACTCATTACCTTACATTATGTACTTTGAATTTCATAAGCTACTTATCTCACTCCTCTGTTCTGAATTTGGTTGCCCTTCCTCTTTGTTTTGACTGCCCTGCCACTTTCTGTCGGCAGTGACTATAATCCACTTATCACTTCTTCTTGCTTGATACATAAAGTGAACAAAATTGATCTTAATGCTAATCCTTGTGACTCTCTTCTAGTCACTGCCCGACATGTTGAGCTCACAATTGCCGTTTCTTTCTGATGTTCAAGTAAGCCCTTTCCTTCTTTGAAGTCAATTATCATTTCCAAAATTCCAGACAGATTTGAATGCCAGACAGCAATTGGACTGCATGAATCCCATACGTTCAAGAAGACAGGTTAGAACTAATAATATGCCTGTTTAAATAGTACAGTAGAGGTTTTCCTACTGGTCTTAATTCAGAGATGCTTTTGTATATTTCTGGAAGTACCTTTTCTTATGTGTGGTTGGCTGATTCATAAGCTCATCTTTAGAAGCTCACCTTACATTACGTATGCTGCTGTTAAAACAGAGACCAGTAGTCTTCTCTACACTAGTCCTCAATCTATGCAATATTTTCTTGGACTAATTGACCATAAATTCTGAAGTTTTTGAGCTGGGGTGAGCCTACTTGAAATGTTGAGGGCATGTGATTATAATTTTTATTGTGCTTCGCACAAGGAGGTTCACATAAGGTTGACTGTATGCCAGAGAGCTCCATCAAAGAAAAAATACAGTAGTGAAATATTAGTTAATAAATAAATGTGAAAACATTTTACATTGTAACATTTTGAATTAATTCAAAACAAGCAGCTTCTAGCTAATAAAATTATATGTAATACTTTGCATATAAGCAATGAACACGAACTAATATTTTGAAGCCAATATTGCTAGATTAAGCCCAACATTCTATATAAATAAATTTACCACAGGCTAGAGTTATCTTGCAAAATATTTTTCTTTGTTCAAGATTGCTTGCTAATCCTGAAGAGTATTCTTAAAAAGTGTTAGTTTTTTTTAACATTAATCCTTTAAATCCTTAAATGTTAGTTTGATTAAGCAGCCTTTCTCAGCAGGATGCTCCCAAGAAGTGTTGGACTGGCAACTCACCAGGATGGCTTCTGAAAATCATAGGTTCCACAATTCTTCTACAGGGTGCCAGGTTGGAAAGCTTTAGCCCCCTTGAAGACATTGCTGGAAAATTTTATTCTGGTCTGTTTTTATTTTGCTGTGGTTTGTGCATATAATCAATCAATCAGTCTATTCTATAGTTCACACTGTAACTGTAAAACATACAGAGACTTTTAAGACTGAATGGCATACACCTGCATTGTAAATATAGTTGTATTTATTATTTTCTTTCTAGTCATTCAGAACATCTAGAATGGAATGGAATGGAATGGAATGGAATAGAATAGAATAGAATAGAATAGAATAGAATAGAATAGAATAGAATAGAATAGAATAGAATAGAATTTTTTATTGGCCAAGTGTGATTGGAATTTGTCTTGGTGCATATGCGCTCAGTGTACATAAAAGAAAAGATACCTTCATCAAGGTACTAATAGCAGTACTGTAATAGGAATATGATTAACATTGATTTATAACCATTGCTAACTGTTAATCATCATTATCATCATCATCTTGTAGATTTTAGTTCAGCATTCAATACCATCATTCCAGACATTCTTCTAACTAAGCTAAACCAGCTACAGGTACCGGAACAGACTTGTAAGTGGATCACAAGCTTCCTAACAAACAGGAAGCAGCAGGTGAAGCTAAGCAAGATCACATCAAATACCTGTACAATTAGCACAGGGGCCTCCCAAGGCTGTGTGCTCTCCCCACTTCTCTTCTCTCTGTATACCAATGACTGCATCTCCAACAATCCATCTGTTAAGCTACTGAAGTTCGCAGATGACACAACAGTGATTGGTCTCATTCGAGACAATGACGAATCCGCATATAGACGAGAGGTCAAACGACTAGCCTTGTGGTGCAACCAAAACAATCTGGAACTGAACACACTCAAAACTGTAGAAATGGTGGTAGACTTTAGGCAAAACCCTTCCATACTTCCACCTCTCACAATACTAGACAACACAGTATCAACAGTAGAAACCTTCAAATTTCTAGGTTCTATCATATCGCAAGATCTAAAATGGACAGCTAACATCAAAAACATCATTAAAAAAGGACAACAAAGAATGTCCTTTCTGTGCCAACTCAGTAAGCTCAAAGTGCCCAAGGAGCTGCTAATTCAGTTCTACAGAGGAATTATTGAGTCTGTCATTTGCACCTCTATAACTGTCTGGTTCGGTTCTGCAACCCAACAAGAAAAACACAGACTTCAGAGGATAATTAGAACTGCAGAAAAAATAATTGCTACCAACCTGCCTTCCATTGAGGACCTGTATACTGCACGAATCAAGAAGAGGGCCGTGAAAATATTTGCAGATCCCTCGCATCCTGGACATAAAATGTTTCAACTCCTACCCTCAAAACGACGCTATAGAGCACTGCACACCAGAACAACTAGAAACAAGAACAGTTTTTTCACGAAGGCCATCACTCTGCTAAACAAATAATTCTATCAACACTGTCGAACTATTTACTGAATCTGCACTACTATTAATCTTCTCATAGTTCCCATCACCAATCTCTTTCCATTTATGACTGTATGACTATAACTTGTTGCTGGCAATCCTTATGATTTATATTGATATATTGACCATCAATTGTGTTGTAAATGTTGTACCTTGATGAAGGTATCTTTTCTTTTATGTACACTGAGAGCATCTGCACCAAGACAAATTCCTTGTGTGTCCAATCACACTTGGCTAATAAAAATTCTATTCTATTCTATTCTATTATATCATCATCATCATCATCACGCAGTCCTAAACGCTTATGAAGTGTTCGACTAGTGATCTGTGATATGAAATCCAGTATAGTTATCTCGTTTGCTGTGTGTACTGTCATTTTGTGTAAATAAAATAATAATAATAATAGTCTTTTGTCGTTGAGAGCATTGCTTGTTGCAAAATTTGGCATCTTTTTTCTGAGATGTCCGTAATTCTCCAAAAGGAAACTCTTCCTTACTTTTACAAAAATAGGTTACTTTTCATCCTTGTACCAAGCTCCGAAGGGATAATTAGGGAGGGGAGAAAGAGCTCTATGCATGGGTTTGCATAAAAATCCAGGTAAATTGGAAGCCTCTCTTCCTCTGTCAGCAGTTTTTATTACAGCTCTGGAAATCCCATTATCGTTTGTTAAGCACGAATTCCCTTTTGTGAATCCATGCTGACTTTTCCTAATTAAATTGTTATTCCCTTTATTCTCTCCCTGACTAGTACTTGGAGTTGTTCTTTCTATGTAGCCAGCTATCGTGTGTATGAAATATACAAGCCCTTTGTTTCCTGAGATTTCCTCTCTGTTTCTGAACTACACAAAGATACATTTTGCATAGAAAGATAGAAAGATGGAGAGAGAACACTAGTCTCTTGCCCAGAGGATCTGGTTCAGCTCTCATGCCTGACGAAGACTTCCTGTGTGAATACTTGTTTAATGGGACATGTAGATTGACTTCTTCTCAACCATAGAATAAGAGGGTTAATCTCTTTTGTAAGAATAAACTCAGGGGTGAAATTCAGCAGGTTCTGACAGGTTCTGGAGAACTGGTAGCGGAAATTTTGAGTCATTCGTAGAACCAGCAAATACTACCTCTGGCTGGTCCCAGAGTGGGTTGGGAATGGAGATTTTGCAATACCTTTCCCCCAGGACTGGGGAGGGAAGGGGGATTTTGCTGTATCCTTCCCTGGAGTGGGGTGGGAATGGAGATTTTGCAGTATCCTTCCCCTGCCACGCCCATCAAGGCACATCTAGAGAACCAGTAGTAAAAAAATTTGAATTCCGCCACTGAATCAACTAGATGCTTTTCTACAACACCCCAACATTCTGACCTATTGAAGTGATGTAGTAATTAATCTGAAAGGAGAAGGAAAAGCAAAGCACAAAACACAAACAAAAATTAAAACAGAAGCAAAGCAAATCAGAGACCTCAAGAGTGACAATCAGAAGGTGAATTACACATGGGTTGCTAAAGACAAAGAAATTACAGGATCTTTCAGGGTAATTGGGTTAGATAGCTTGTCTTAGAAATGACAAGAGGAGCAATCCACCAACTTCTGGGAACCCACATTTGGAAAAGGCTGATTCAGAAGAAAACAAGAAAACTTTATATTGTTATATGAGATAGGTGAATTCTTTTCTCTGGTAATGATAATATAATTTTCTGGTTTTGTAGAAAAATTGTCCAGTGGCAAAATTATTTGGGAGTGGGGATTGATTATTTATTTATTTTCATTCATTCATATATTCATTTATATTGGATGTCAGATAAATGAAGAGACCATTGTAAATGCAAAATACCAATCAATGCCACACTGTCAGGGGAATAACAACTTGGTCTGACTATGAGTATTTTTTAAACAGTTCCTTGAAAAATTCCTTATTTTCAAAGATTTATGTGAAGGATAAACAGTGACACAAAATTTATTAGTCTCCCAAGAAATACGCTAATCCAGTATGAACTTGAAATAGTGCCACTTCTCTCCTTCCAAATGATCATTTTTTTAATATTTTGAAGGGGAGACCCAGGGCATTGGGGAAGCCAAGGGTAAAACTTTTACGATGTTGCCAAAGGCCTACTCCTTTGTAGGAAAACAACTAGCTTACCACTATTGTAGACATTTGGACTATATTCTGATTAGTGTTCAAGATACCTTTTCATCTATTTTATCCGGTGGCATTTTTTTGTAGGGCTGAAGGTTACTTGGACTGACTGGCTTGGTTTTAGGTATTTATGTATTATGTGATAAGTATTTTACACGTTATTTCATCACTAGGTACTAGAAACAAACCATAGGAATATATATTGAAATTGTGTTCTCTTTTGTGTAGTGAAGTGTAGCATAAGGGCTACCTGAACCCCAGTGGTAAGTTTCAAATTTTTTTACTACCAGTTCTGTGGGTGTGGCTTGGTGGGCGTAGCATGGCTTGGTGGGCATGGCAGGGGAAGGAAACTGTAAAATATCCATTCCCACCCCACTCCAGGGGAAGGTTACTGCAAAATCCCCATTTCCTTCTGATCAGCTGGGACTTAGGAGGCAGAGAATAGATGGAGGTGGGGCCAGTCAGAATTTTTACTACAGGTTCTCCAAACTACTCAAAATTTCCACTACCGGTTCTCCAGAACTGGTCAGAACCTGATGAAACCCACCTCTGCCTAACCCTAATGATACACTTCTATCTTTCTAAACTGAGACCTTAAATAAGGAAGGTATGTTCCACTCATAAATTGTCAACAGTGGGATTGGTCATGGATTCTGTTGCAGCAATCTCAAAATATTGAGGAACCAATACTGCTTGGAGGAAGATGATTCAGGGACAAGGGAAATCCTTGGGACACTCATCATAACACAGCACTAAAAACAAAAACTAGAAAATGTCTTAATGGTGTACAGCAGACACAAAGTTTAGATGGGCAAAATAAGGCAGTAGGCCACAACTTTTTTGGCACCAGGGATCGGTTCCATTGTGAGAGATTTTTCTGCGGAATGAAGGGGAGGTAGTTTCTATGCTATCTGTATCCCGCAGATGGGGCTTAGCTTATTTGCATGGACCAGTTATTGTCATGCTGCAGACTGATGCTGATCCATGGACTGGGGGTTGGGGACCCTTGGTTTAAAGCTTATTACCAGCCTTTTTAACATGTTGTTTGTTTGTGTTCTTTGTGACAGTTGCTGGAATTGGGTTTGTCTAATTTAATGAGAAGAAGGACTAGGGGTGACATGATAGCTGTCTTTCAATATTTGGGGGACTGTCCCAGAGCACCAAAAGTCAGGACAAGAAAAATGGATGGAGACTAATCAAGGAGAGAAGCAACTTAGAGCTAAGGAGAAATTTCCTGACAGTTAGAACAATTAATCAGTGGAACAACTTGCCTCCAGAAGTTGTAAATGCTCCAATTCTGGAAGTGTTTAAGAAAAGACTAGACAACCATTTGAAATAGTATAGGGTTTCCTGCCTGAGCAGGGGGTTGGACTAGAAAACCTTCCAGCTCTGTAATTCTGTGTCTACATTTCGAAATAGAGTGTGGGAATTGTCATTCAACATCTCTTTTGAATACAAAAAAAGCAGCCTGATTTGGGTAGGTTTAAAGGTTTGAACCTTTACTTACAACCTCTGCAAGACATACTGCACGTGTTTTGCTTCTAAATTCCCCCATATAAATGCAAAAAATAAAGGCTATCCCACAGACACATACCCGCACACACATACAGACATTTCAATATTTCAAGGACTCCAGGCGATTTTTTTTTTTGTCCTTACAAGTGATACTATGGGTGGATGCAACATTCCAAGAACTATTCCTGTTGAATCCAAGCTGAGAAATGCCCATGGTAACCGTGATGTTCTGCCCATTCCAGGTCTTGAATATGATTAATAGAGTTGTGAAACTTTACTCCATCACAAAGTGAATGTTAGAAGGAAGAGGGAGAATGTAAATCGTACAGCAAAACTCCAGGAGGAATTGCAAAGCTCTTTTTAAAAAAAAAAAAAAAATCAGGCACACTAAAGCAGCTTTTGTGTTTCCTGAAGGTCACAGACACTAGAATAATGCTGGGAATAAAACCCTGGGGTAATGACTTGCTAACCTCTGGTTTAATCACCAGCAAATATCTCCAGAACTGTCTTTTCTATTTTTAAATACGAAGAAAGCATATAAACGAAATCTATGAGGTTTAGTCAAAGCCCAGAGCATATTACAGTAAATGTGTAATGCATTTAGCTTTTGAAAAGTGACATTTCCAGAAAAACAAATTTTGATGAATCACAGATTTGGAAAGCAGGAACAAAGTTAAACAACAACAACTAAAAATAGTAAAAAGATTGTAGCTAATCTTCTACTAGTTAAAAGATGAAAATATCTATACCAACCTTTTCAGATTAAAACTCTCAGAATTCCTAACCAACAGGAAGTCTAAAAGTTTTAGACTTAACACATTTGAAAATTGTCAATTCTGAGATTATCATAATATGACTTTTTTGTGCAGTTGATTTCTAACTAGTATGTAAATAAAGATGGATCACCTATCTCAGTACTGAGTGAAATTGTGCTGATAACTTTGGGAACAATGAGGATCTTTAAATCAAGAAAATAAAGTCTTCATATAAATTGGAAAACAGGCTGGTTGCAAAGTTGCTTATAATAACTATTGCTAATGGTTTATATGTACGTTGAAAGAACACAAAAGCAAAAGCAAAATGATTTATACAATATTAGGTATTCCCCAAGTTCAGAATCTATAGGTACTTTTTTGCCAATGTACATATATTCTCTTCCAATATTGTACCACCTATACTGCAACTTCCCTAATATTCAGTTTCTGGGATTTTTAAACAAAATAGACAGGATGTCTGGGAATTGCAGTCCCAACTCCTTGAGAGGTGTTGGTCGTCTAAATCTGGTCTAGATTTGCAGGGTGCTGTAGAGGAATTCCCCTCCTAGTCCAGGATGGTTTAGTGCAGTTTTCTGAACCTTGCCAACTTTTAAGATCTGTGGATTTCAAGGAGAAACCGGAAGCATCGCGGTGATACTGGCTGGAAAATAGCGAGCTCCAACAAGCTTCACAAAAATCCAACCAGACAAACCGCTGTCGGGATTTTTTTGGATCAGAACCATCTTGGAGGGATGTGGAAGAAAGAGAGGTGCCTCGGAAGATCAAAAGGAACAGGCAAGTTCCTCGAAGAGTCATAGGCAGGTCTTTGATCCAGCTGTGGGGGCAACGGCCATTGAAATGACCACTACAAGCTGGGGCAACCGGACTAAGGTTTGCACTGGAGGCAGTGATTTAATGGATTATTGTTACCGGATGAGTGATTGGCCAACTCACAGGTAAGAAGAAAAATCTTTTGAAAGCTTAAAAGAGGTCCCAGTGTGAAATAAGTGGCTAATTGGCACTTGGGAATTCAAAGTGAAGGAAAAGAAAAAACAAAGTGGAACTACTTAGAAGATTAAAGCCCAAAAAGGAGAACTTTCTACCTGGATTTAAAATTGGATTTGGAGGAAATTAAAAATAATACAAGAAAAAGAAAACTGAGGGAAAGCATTATTTAACAAAACAAAAGAATTAATGGAAGAGAAAGTACTTTCTATGTGGATTTAACATCCACATAGAAAGTACTTTGTTGCCTGGGGATTTGTGGATTGTAGAGGGTATAGTTGGATTGACACTGACAAAATAAAAATGGATGGGGGGGATATAATTCAAAAAAGAAGGGAAGAGAAGGAAATGGGAAAAGATTGAGGGGGAGAATCAAAAGGGTAACAAACTTAAAAACTAGAGAAAAGATTCAGGAGGAAAGATACAATAAATATAAAAAGAAAAAGAAGAAAATAAGAGAATGGGAGAAAGGGAGAAAAATATCAAGAAATGGAATTCTGGAGACCAAAAGAAAATGGTTAAAAGGGGAAGAATAGTGGATAATAGAAAGGGAATTATTTATTTATTTATTTATTTATTATTTAAATTTTTATACCGCCCTTCTCCCGAAGGACTCAGGGCGGTTTACAGCCAAGTAAAAATACACCATGATACAATATGAATACAATTAAAATACAATTTAAAAAACTTATTAAATTGGCCAAAATTAAAAATTTAGAATAAAAACCCATTAAAAACCCATAAATTTAAAACTAACCCAGTCCAGCGCAGATAAATAAGTGAGTTTTGAGCTCGCGACGAAAGGTTCGGAGGTCCGGAAGTTGACGGAGTCCTGGGGGGAGTTCGTTCCAGAGGGCGGGAGCCCCCACAGAGAAGGCCCTTCCCTGGGCGTGCCGCAACGACACTGTCACGCGACGGCACCCTGAGGAGTCCCTCTCTGTGAGAGTGCACGGGTCAGTGAGAGGTATTCGGTAGCAGCAGGCGGTCCCGTAAATAGCCCGGCCCTATGCCATGGAGCGCTTTGAAGACGTTCACCAACACCTTGAAGCGCACCCGGAAGGCCACAGGTAGCCAGTGCAGTCTGCGCAGGATAGGGGTCACACGGGAGCCACGTGGAGCTCCTCTATCACCAGCGCAGCTGCATTCTGACTAACTGCAGCCTCCGGATGCCCCTCAAAGGGAGCCCCATGTAGAGAGCATTGCAGTAATCCAGACGAGACGTCACAAGGGCGTGAGTGACTGTGCACAAGGCATCCCGGTCTAGAAAGGGGCGCAACTGGCGCACCAGGCGAACCTGGTGGAAAGCTCTCCTGGAGACGGCCGTCAGGTGGTCCTCAAAAGACAGCCGTTCATCCAGGAGAACGCCCAAGTTGTGCACCCTTCCATCGGGCCAATGACTCGCTCCCAACAGTCAGCCGTGGACTCAGCTGGCTGTACCGGGATGCCGCATCCACAGCCACTCCGTCTTGGAGGATTGAGCTTGAGCCTGTTTCTCCCCATCCAGACCCGTAGCTTCCAAGCACCGGGACAGCACTTGATAGCTTCATTGGGGTGGCCGGTGTGGAAAAGTACAGCTGGGTGTCATCAGCGTACAGCTGGTACCTCACACGAAGCCACTGATGATCTCACCCAGCGGCTTCATATAGATGTTGAACAGAAGGCGAGAATCGGCCCTGCGGCACCACAAGTGAGGCGCCCTCTGCCCCGTCAACACCGTCTGCGACCGGTCAGAGAGATAGGAGGAGAACCACCGATACACGGTGCCTCCCACTCCCAATCCCTCCAACCGGCGCAGCAGGATACCATGGTCGATGGTATCGAAAGCCGCTGAGAGGTCTAATAGGACCAGGGCAGAGGAACAACCCCTATCCCTGGCCCTCCAGAGATCATCCACCAACGCGACCAAAGCCGTCTCAGTGCTGTAACCGGGCCGGAAGCCGGACTGGAACGGGTCTAGATAGACAGTTTCCTCCAGGTGCCGGGGAAACTGATATGCCACCATACTCTCTACAACCTTCGCCGCGAAGCGAAGGTTGGAGACCGGACGATAATTACCCAAAACAGCCGGGTCCAGGGAAGGCTTCTTGAGGAGGGGCCTCACCACCGCCTCTTTCAAGGCGGCCGGAAAGACTCCCTCCAACAAGGAAGCACTCGTAATCCCCTGGAGCCAGCCTCGTGTCACCTCCTGAGTGGCCAGCACCAGCCAGGAGCATTAATTAAAAGCATTAATTTGTTGATTTAAGGGAATGGTATTAGTAGTAGAAACTGTATGTAAGAAGTAAATTAGAAGAAGTATATAGATTACTGTAAAATGGAATAATTAAGATACAAAATTGAAATGTTAGTATGTAAGGATGAAATGTAATGTATGTAAGAACCAAAAAAGAAGTATATTGTTTATTGTAAAATGGATCAGTAGATGGAATGTGAAAGATAGAGTGGTTTAAATGTGAAAATAATTGAAATTGAAATATAAAATTGAAATGCTAGTAAATGAGAAAAACAATTAATTGATGTGGGAATAAGAAATTAGGAATTGAAGAAAATAAGACGTTGAATATTAATTTAGTTATAAGGTTTTAAGGTAAAAATGGAATAAGTTGAAATACACTGTTAAAAATTTAAAAATGTGATGGGGATTCTGAGAAATTTATTCAGTAAATGGAGAAAAAACCAGGGTCGCCTGGACACTGTAGTGGAAAATATTGAACTGAAAATGAATATAGCAATAGAGGGAGAAAGGAAGAAGGAGTAGGGAGATAGAAGGAAGAGAGAAAAGAGGAAGGAGGGAGAGGAATAGAAGAAAGGGAAAAGGAAAGGAAGAAAGGGAGGGGAAATAAGAGTAGGAGAGAAGGTTAGATAGGGAGGAAGAAAGGAGGAGGGGGAGAAAGGAAGGGGAAGTAGGATGGAGTAGGAGAAGAGGAAAAAAGAAAGTAGGAAGGATAAAAGAAGGGAGGAAGGGGAAAGAGAAGCGAGGGAGAAGAAGGATTGCTGTAAAACAAAAAAGAACAAAATGGAAGAAAGGCAACCCCAAACATGTTTAAACTTATCAGGATGAAGAATGAATTTCTATGAAAGTTAAAAGAATATATGTGATTAAAAATGGAGAAATTAGAATTTGAGGGTGGAAGAAGATGTTGTTTATATAATAAGCATAGAAGTATTAAGATAAGATTTAAAAATATGGAAAAAGAACATTTTGGCAGAAATTGTAACTATGTAAAATGTGTTTGGATATGACAAGTTGTATAAGATATGATATGGTCAATACTCTGTTCATAAAATTAAAATAAATAAATAAAACTTGATTTAAAAAAAAAGATATGTGGATTTTAATTCCCAGAATTCTCCAGCCATTATCCCATTGTTGGCAGAATTCCCCAGCCAACAGTTCTGAGAAGTCCACACATCTTAAAATTCCCAAGGTTGAGAAACATGGACTTAATGAATTTCTGCAGTCATCAGGGAGTCGGACTGAATGACCTTCATGCCTCCCCTAATTGTATATTCTATAAGTCTCTGATTTATTCTCTTTCTCTTTCTCTCCCCCTTCCTCTTTTATACACTGTCTGACATGTACATAGTTCCCTGCTGGGATGAAAGCATTTCTATTTTTCAGACATTTCAGTTTCTTGATTATGTGTTAGGTCATGACTTTCATCCTCTTTATTTCCTTCTACCCCCACTCCCCAAATATATTTCTTCCTCACTAGGGAAAATTCTTTGTATTTCTGACAAGTTTATGACTTGTGACTCCTCTACTATCCTTTTGTGCCATTCAAGTTGAATTCACTTGTTTATTGCAGTAATGTGGTTTCTGTTTAAGAACTAAAATAGGTCTTCCTTTTGGATCAGTGGTATCCATCTGAGTGCACTTAAGTTTCATCATATCAGCATATCAGTTTCTGCATTCTTATTAAAATGGGCCTTCAAAGCCAGGGTTCACTTCACTGTTAGTAAAAATATCTTTGGAATGTTTGCCTAATGGATAGAAAACTTCCTGATGGAGTACATATATTTCTGCTCGTGATGAGTGTTTGTGGCTACTTAGAAATCTGTACCAAATGTGCTTTTTCAAAAGGCAACTAGACTTTCTTTGTATTCCTCTTCCAGGAAGATTCTTCAGTTCTGTTGATTTCTCTTCAGTTCTTCAGAATTTAAGAAGCTTCTTGGATGAGAAGCGAAACATCTTCCAGCAGAAACAAATAAAGAACCTTTGGGACAACCATGAACTAGATGACTGAGAATCTCTGTAGACATTTAGAAATCTATAATGGTCCTGTAGTAAACACTCTAGTATTTTTGCTGGAAATATATTGGTTCAAACCAGTTCCTTACCTTCAATCTTTATTCTTCTCTTTTCCCCATCAAGTTTTTATTTTTTTAAAAAATTATACATACCATTATGTGGATAGTGTGGTGTTTGAGTATCATACATTTCAATACAGATAAACATATTCATAATTATTACATTTCATTTTCCTTATTCCATATTATTTATCCCAATCTTTTACACAAAATTTTAATTTTCATATAAATAACATCAGTAACACGCAATAACAACTAAACAGATATGCTTTAATGTCCAACATATTATCTTTCGTTATAATTTCAATGGTATAATCCTCAAGTAGAAAAAATACGAAGTTGTCCATCTGTTTTCTTTTCTCCTGTACACCATATTTCCCAATTTTAAAACAACAATCCGTCTCCTTTCCTGTTCTTTCTCCTCCTTCTCTTCCCTTCTCCCCTCTCTTTCTCTTTACTTCCCTCCTTCCTTCTCCTCTTTTTTCCCTCTACTTTCCTCTCCCCTCCTCTCCCCTCTCTATTTCCCTTATCTCTTCTTCTCTGCTTCCCTATTCTTCCCTTTCTACTCTTCTTTTCTCCTCCCCTCCACTTCCCTCTCTCCTTTCCCTTCTCTACCCTTACTATTTCCTCCCTCCTCTCCTACTCCCTTCCACTCCACTCCATTTCCGTCTCTCTTTTCGTTGTATATAATATTCCCAATACCTCCCAATACCTCCAGGATATGGTGTATGTATCCAGGATATGTATTTTCCAATTAATATCCCTTTCAACTATAACTATACAACTTCTTAAAGTTACATTTAAAAATAAAAGAAACAGACTTAACCACTTAAACATGTGTTATTGATAATAATAATAATAATAATAATTCTCTTTTCTTGAAGTTGAGTGAGACCCCAGATTTTGAACTGATATAACCACATTTCTGTTCCCTTAGAATATATCACACTCACACTTCCTAGGCTTAAAAGTTCTTAATAGCAGCTCTGCTGAGGGACTAGAAAAGGGGTCGGGAAGCACTTCATTACCGAAAAAATTGATTATTTTTTCCCTGGCCATGTCTACTATTACAGCCATTTTGTTAGTTTTCAAAATGTCAGTGGCCTGTCATTGAATGAAAGACAAATGGGAGAAGATAACTTTAAAGAACTTTTAAGGTCATTTATTTTCTGAGCTATTCTCCTGCTCCAATGTGTTGTTTTTGGTATTTAACTTTTTATTTTAGTTTTTTGCTATAGCAATGCATTTTATGTTAAAATGATTTTGAATAATGATATAAGATTTTGTGAGCAGCTTAGTTACAGATTATTTTACACTGATCACCGCTCTGCAGGAAAGTTCAAGTGTTATTTTATTTTTTTCACAAAATAATAGCTTTTCTTTGTTGGTTTAAAATCTACTTTGAATGTACTTTCAAGTGCACGATATTTCTCTGTATTCGTGAATCATATCATATCCCTATTTAGGCTAGGTTTGGACTATACTGCACTGAAAAAAATAATCTAATGATTGGTGGTTAATTACTTTAAGAATTTGTGTATGCTGTGCTACAAATGTATTTTATGAAATAAATAAACCAATGAACATAAACAAATATCTGGTTTATTAAGTTTTTCATTAAGTAGATATTACCTCACGTTCAGTGGAATATCTAAGAATTCTGCCATTTTAGTTCTATCCAAATGTGTTACAGTATAACTCAGAATCATTTTATTTATTTATTTATTTATTTATTTATTTATTTATTTATTTATTTAGTCAAACACAACAATATATATAAATATAAGCATGAAATAACTGCACAAAATGAATACAATTAAAGAGAACATTAGGACAGGAATGGTAGGCACGCTGGTGCTCTTATGCACGCCCCTTACAGACCTCTTAGGAATGGGGTGAGGTCAACAGTAGACAGTCTTAGGTTAAAGTTTTGGGGATTTTGGGATGAGAATTTTGGGATCATTCCCAAAAGATTCTGAGTGTTTGGCCCAACATAATTGGAGGGGATCTAACTGTAGAAGCTTACATCAGAGTAGATAATCTTTCAATGTCCAAGAATGAGATACCGTATTATGTTTCTAGGAGACTGACATATAGCAGCTGAGACCTCCTTTCTACCTGTATAGGAAGCTGGGATTGTCTATTTTTTTAATTGGGTATTGTACAGAGAATTCATGATTTTTTCCAAGTGTTATGCAAACTCTTATTTTAGAGCTTACAACAAATAACAGTCTCAAAATAAATAGAAGCTATGATGTCATATCATACAATGTAAGGTCCATGAGGTCTTCTTATGTACAGAATATGAAAATTCTGCACCACCATCACCAGATGGATTCTGCTGGACAGCACCACCACCAGATGGATTCGTAACTGGCTAACCAACCGCACTCAACGTGTAGTCCTCAACGGAACTACATCCACATGGAGGGAAGTATGCAGTGGAGTACCCCAAGGCTCTGTTTTAGGCCCAGTACTCTTCAACATCTTCATCAATGACTTGGACGAGGGGATAGATGGGGAACTCATCAAATTTGCAGATGACACCAAGCTGGCAGGAATAGCCAACACTCCAGAAGATAGGCTCAAGTTACAGAAAGATCTTGACAGACTTGAACATTGGGCGCTATCTAACAAAATGAAATTCAACAGTGAAAAAAGTAAGGTTCTATATTTAGGCCAAAAAACCAAAATGCACCGGTACCGTATATGTGGTACTTGCTCAATAGTAGTACCTGTGAGAGGGATCTTGGAGTCCTAGTGGATAACCATTTATATATGAGCCAGCAGTGTGCAGCAGCTGCTAAAAAAGCCAACACAGTTCTGGGCTGCATAAACAGAGGGATAGAATCAAGATCACGTGAAGTGTTAGTACCACTTATAATGCCTTGGTAAGGCCACACTTGGAATATTGCATCCAGTTTTGGTCGCCACGATGTAAAAAAGATGTTGAGACTCTAGAAAGATTGCAGAGAAGAGCAATGAAGATGATTAGGGGACTGGAGGCTAAAACATATGAAGAACGGTTGCAGGAACTCGGTATGCCTAGTTTAATAAAAAGAAGGACTAGGGGAGACATGATAGCAGTGTTCCAATATCTCAGGGGTTGCCACAAAGAAGAGGGAGTCAAACTATTCTCCAAAGCACCTGAGTGTAGAACAAGAAGCAATGGGTGGAAACTAATCAAGGAGAGAAAGCAACCTAGAACTAAGGAGAAATTTGCTGACAGTTAGAACAATTAATCAGTGGAACAACTTGCCAGCAGAAGTTGTAAATGCTCCAACACTGGAAATTTTTAAGAAAATGTTGGATAGCCATTTGTCTGAAATGGTGTAGGGTTTCCTGCCTGGACTAGAAGACCTCCAAGGTCCCTTCCAATTCTGATATTATGATGATGATGATGATGATGATGATGATGATGATGATGATGATGATGATGATGATGATGCTGCTGCTGTATTTGGATGGAAGTCCTAACTTTCTGCCAAATATTCTGAGCATGTTCACTCCTTGGGAATATGCATTTCTGCCTTTTGTGCCACTATGTAGACAGGAAAGTTTTAAAAAACAAACTGGAGAAAAAAACAGGATAAACTTTTTGGATGAGTCTTTGAAGTATTTAGATACCACTTTAGTTTGAAGAGGTTCCTTTTTACAACCCTTGATAAATAAATAAGAAATAACATGAAGGAAAAGAGTAAGAAGGGGATTTACTCAAATAACAGAACAAAGGTTCTGAATACATATATTGCATTTAATAATAAATAAATCCCAATTTTATTCTGAGTACAGCTTGCAAATACACCAACCTTCTCCAACCTGGTGTCTTTTAAATGGGCTCAGCATTGCCAAAAAGTGTGAATTCTTGATGTTTCAGAATCTGAAGAATAACAGGCTGGGAAAGAAAAACACCAGGAAAATATGTTCTTCTGGATGAAGCTGTCCTGATGAATACCTAGACATGGTACCTCTTCCAGCATTTTAAATGGCTTCCATTAAGTCTGTGAAAGAAATTCACAATGTTTCCATGGCCAAACACACACAAAACTAAACACAGATTTAGTTTTTTCCATATTACTTATTTTCAAGGGAAATAGTGGGTAGGTGGGGAATTCCACATACCAATCTCATTCCTTTGACACAACTGAGGATGATCCAAGATAAAGATAGAACTCTCTCAATTACTAAAGAATAACAATAAAAGGCAACAGAGAAGTGATAAAGGGTTTTTGCAAGCTAATTGATATGCATTAAATGGGGGATAAATTCTCAAGTATCCAGAGACTCTTTTAGGATGGAGCCTGCAGTAATGAAATGTGCAGAGAACACAGCTTCAGTTATCTGATTAAGTTACAATCCCATGCACCCTCTGACATATTACGTTGAATAAAGCAAGCCAGACTTTGGCATCTCAGCATAATTTATGCAAACCCCAATCAGTAATTAAAATGCCTAATTAGCCACTGGTATCAGATTCTCTAATAATCTGGAAAGTGAGATAACAGACACAAAGCACAGAAGTCCTCAGTGCTGCCCATAATAGTTATGCAGTGTGGCCTGCATAACCTGGCAGTGATCATTAATTTGGCTCTGTTCTGATGTCGTGTTTGCATTAATATATTCCAGTATGTTTGAGGATCTGAAGTTAACACCTGGCATGCAAACTGCTACCTCGGCAAAGCCAAAAGGGAATTTGCTTTTCTTAGTCTGGTGGTATTATCATTAAAAAGAGTTATAGGATTTGAAAAAGCCAAAGGGACACTTAGCAAACAACAGTCAAAGGTGACCACGCAGTGATATACAGAAGATAAAGACTACCACAAAGTTCTATGTTAAATGTTATTTTTTCTTAAGAAGAGCCTTCTCCACAGCCCATTAACTTGATAGAACTACCACCTTTGTTTTATATATGCTCAGAAAGATAATATACATACAACTTTGCAGATACAACTTTTTTGCACCT
This sequence comes from Ahaetulla prasina, assembly GCF_028640845.1. Taxonomy (NCBI): domain Eukaryota; kingdom Metazoa; phylum Chordata; class Lepidosauria; order Squamata; family Colubridae; genus Ahaetulla; species Ahaetulla prasina. Next base: position 129,683,252 of record NC_080542.1, on the reverse strand, counting down.
GGGTATCTTTAACTCAGTGTTAACCCTGGACCAGTCCCTGCAGTTTTCTTGGCAAGATTTTATTTTATTTTTATTTATTTATTTATTTTGTCAATCACATATAAGATAACAGGTAAAAGTATAAACATAATTTGGATACATGAAAAGAGTAAGTAAAAAAAGAAATGTTAGGATAGGGATGATAGGCACGCAGGTGCACTTATGCATGCCCCTTACAGACCTCTTAGGAATGGGGTGAGGTCAACAGTAGACAGGCTTAGGTTAAAGTTTTGAGGATTTTAGGAAGAGACCACGGAGTCAGGTAGTGCATTCCAGGCATTGACCACTCTATTACTGAAGTCACATTTTCTGCAATCAAGTCTGGAGTGGTTTACCTTAAGTTTGTATCTATTATTTGCTTGTGTATTGTTGTGGTTGAAGCTGAAGTAGTCATTGACAGGTAGGACATTGTGGTAGATAATTTTATGTACTATGCTTAGGTCAGACCGAAGTACGGCGAAGTTCTAAATTGTCTAAGCTCAAAATTTCGAGTCTGGTGGTATAAGGTATTTTGTTGCGAGCAGAGGAATGGAGGACTCTTCTTGTGAAATATCTCTGGACTCCCTCGATTGTATTTATGTCCAATATGCAGTGCGGTTCCAGACAGATGAGCTGTATTCAAGAATTGGTCTAGCAAATGTTTTGTATGCTTTAGTTAGTAGTACAATATTACCAGAGAAGAAGCTACACAAGATTAGGTTAACAACTCTTAGTGCCTTTTTGGCAATGTTGTTGCAGTGGGCTCTGGCACTTAGATCTTTAGAAATGAGTAATGACATTTCAGAATGGTTTCTGCCATTGCTTCCTTCCCAGGGCTGAGAGAGAGGCACTGGTCCAATGTCGCCCAGCTAGCTTTCATGGCTAAGGTGTTTGTCAGAAAGTGGGACTAGAACTCATGGTCGTTGGATTTCTAATCTTATAATTTCAACACTACACTAACATGGTTCTTAATGTTAACAATGCACATTCCCTGCCAAAACAAAAAAAAAATGTCAGGGATATTAATCAATCAGTGAATTTAAAGGCAAAAATAAATTTAAACTGCCTATTACCCAGCAGCCTTTTAGATTCTGGGGCACTACAGTAGAAACATGTCCTGGGCAACAGACTCTATTCTGAAGGTCAATTTTTTTTTGTTTTTAATGGGAGGTGAAGAAGATGCAAGAAGCTACATATTGAAGAGATGACCATCTTTCTCTTACCTATTTTTACAAATACAAGTCTAAGTCTCTACAAAGACTTGTTTCCCATTGATTTACAAGCCAAAAGACTCATAATACTATATGACAAATAATTGTCTTTAAATATATTGCAATACTTGTTTATGCCTAAAATATAATGCAAAATCTTATTCTTTTTGTTCTTGCTGATTTTATATTGCTAGAGCCCTAATCTACCATAGGTTATTATCATGCAGCAATATATAACACCACAAGCCTTATCAGGAAGGAAAAAGGAAAGATAACAAAAAATTAAACCCTATGTATTTAATTTTGCCACCATTCTCTAATCTATCAGAGGTTTTACACATTTTTACACATTTATTTTACACATTTTCTTCTGTCCAATAACCAATGAGTAGAGTAAGAATAAACTAATATTGCTTATTTTAGCTGTACTTAAAAATGAAATATTGGAAATGAATAAAATATTGTGCGTTGTCACATATTTCTAAACACGCACCATTAGATAGGCATTCTTATGAGATCCTTGATGAGTTGCAGGCAAATTCTGCATTTAATTCTGGCAATTAATATCTATTTTGGGCTGAACAAAAGTGGCCTACAATCTTGCATTTGCTAGTAAATTAACTGAATATTTTTTTCAAGCGCTATATCAAAGCTTCCCTTTGTTTATTTCTCCTATCTATAAATTGGAGTTGCATTTGTTATTGGTTCATCCTATGTAGGACAACACTCTGGTTAAAAAAATGATAGCACTAATTTCCTTTTTACTTACTCTTTTTATGTATCCAAATTACGTTTATACTTTTACCTGTTATCTTATGTATGATTGACAAACAAATAATAAATAATAAATAAATATTTATTAGTGTATTTGGAAAATAGCTTTGAGAAGATAGGAGCAAATAATTAATTTGCTGTATACCTTTCAGTGTAATGTAGAAATCAAAGTATTAGACAAGATCAAGTAAGATCCAAATTGAAGTCCACCTTCAGCTATAGAAATTCAATGGGTGATATATAGGCAGCCCATTATACCTGCTAGATTATTACTATTAAAAAATTGAAGAAAAAAGTAACATGTATGATGCCTTGAAGTCTTGGAGGAAAATTAGATGTTTATATAACAAACAATAAAATACATAAAGAATCAAGAACAAAGAGCAATGAGATGCTATCATCTCATAGTTTGCTTGTGACCTTTTATACTAATCATATCCAATCTGGTGCCATATTGATGGGGGAATTATGAAAATGCTACTTTGCTAGGTTGGGAAAAGCTGGGGCTATATTTAATACTCTCAAATATCTGAATGTTGCAGCAGGCAGAGATAATTCCCAATTTAGATAGACTAAGAATTTTCGGGGTTCCAATAGGAGATGATTTTCTTTTTAAAGTTGCATTACACCTATTCTAATTATACTTGTTGTGAATCAAAATATCCAAAAAGGATTAAGAATGCGAAGAAACTGAAATTCAGTGCTTCAGTTGGAGACAGCTCCCAAAAAAAATACATAAAAGAGATAGGAGTTGCAAGGATCTTGCACAAACTGGTTCATACATTATTGAAGAGTTGGGTTGAATGAGTCGATCCAATAGGGCATCAGTATCTAATTTTTAAACTTTTTTTCATATTCTCTCCACTCTGATTGCAGATTTCTCTGCATCTGATCAAGATGTAGAAACATTTGGGGCAGCCTTATTGCCAGAAGCAGCACATTTCCATGCCTTTCATTCATGAAATAAACATGTCTGTTTGCAGAAGATATGTGGGACTTCAGCAGGAGTTTACCAATGCACAATATTTCTGCTGAGTTCGAAGGCTGTCTAATTAATACACTGCTGCATGTCCTTTGGAGCTGAATGGGATAGGAATATAAACAATAAATGAGCTCCACATGCTTAAACAGATCTTCCTGAGACCGGTGGAAAAATAAACAGAAAGGGAAATGAGTTCTCAAATCCATGTCTTGGTTTGAAGTGGGATTAGCTCAGAATTTCTGTTGGTCAATCTCTTCTATACTATGATTCAGAACAGAACTTTATTCACAATGGAATTTTTCTACAGCAACCATGGATGAGATTAAAGATACTACAAAGGTCTTCTGAAAGAACTCCCATTTAGTTTTTGTAGAAGACTCCAAAGGCAATGACATATTACCAGACCTACATACGATAATTAACCATGGTTTAACCATAGCTTAAGATAAGCTATCCATGCATATTTTTCATTGTTTTCCCAGTGAAATATATGTAATCCAGTGATTGGGAAGGAATTGGAATGCCAAGTAGAACGTATATAAACAACTAACATTGCCTAACTGAATTGTGGATAGATGTGGAAAAAAAATATCTCATTCTTGAGTTGAAAGACAAATTCTAGGTTAGGCAACATAATCGGGGCAACCAAGATCCCTCACAGGTTAGCTTCCTTCTAAGAACAACCTGTGGCCCAGAAGGAGCAAGATGGCAGTCTAGAACCTAAGAATATTTTATGGCTAACCTGGTCTAGTCGAAAAGCTCGCTGTTTAAAGTAGACTCATACAGAAGAAAGGTTCTGGCTTGTTGCTCAGCTCTTGATACAATTCAATATTTTAAGGCCCTCATGGCAATGGGTGCCATATATAATAGTGTCACAGATAATGTTTAGTGATCATTCATAGCACTTCCCAGCCAGAGATCAAATTATAAGGGCTCTGAGAAACACCAAGAACCCAACAATGAGAATATATTTCATTTAGAATACTTTTGCATCAGGACACAGAAGGACTTCCTCAAAGACAGACAAACCAATACATACAATGAGCAACAAATGTTGATAGGATGCTTATCAACCGATGCTGGAATGCTTCAAATGAATTCATTGGTTGCTTCTTCCATCTCCAAACAAACCTTTAATGCCAGATAGTGAAACGGCTTTCAAACAAACAATTCTCATAGGAGCTGTGAACAGTTCCTCTTCTATGCTCATTTTTCTTTTGCGTTGCTGACAAGGAGATAAGCTGTTAAGTGTGCAGCTGGTGGCTGTGCAAAGCAAACAGTTGCAAATTCACAAATCTGCATTCCTTCATTGTGAAGCTGCTGGAAGCTGCACATGTGTCTCACTTCATTGTACATGGAGCCTCCAGGGGAAATCCAGTTCTTGACAGCTGGTCAAGGAAGGGTCCTAATGTCACTAGCAGATCCAGCCAATTGTTTACAAATCCAAGCTGCAAAAATTACTTTTAACAGTACTGAATTGGAAGAAAGTCTTTGATAATAAGGTTTCTGATAATGAAGAAAATATTCATAACAAAACCATAATTCTCCTTATCTAGTTTAAATCTTTCTGCAAACTGAGCATGGGAAAACCACCCACAGCCATGGTCTTCCATTTCCAATTCTTTTCCTGTTTTTAATTTATTTTCAAGAAAATGAAAAAAACCAAACTGATATTGTAAAAGAGAAAACTGATTTTGAATTGGATTTGTGTACTAATGATGAGTTATCAGTAAGATGGATAAATTTTTATTGAAAATGAATATGGAAGATGAATACATTAAGACTGACTGATTAAATAGGTAATTTTTTAAAGCTAAAATGCTTGATCAATGTAAGAATATGTGGAGTAAAGATTGAAATTTACACTGGATTATAATTTGGTTGAAATGATGAACCGTTGATATTCAATACCTGAAAAATTGTCAGACAGGTATAAGGAAGTGTCACATATATGTTCGAAATGCAAACAATGTGAAGATACTTTTTTAAATCTTTGATGTATATTTAAGAAACTTAAGAAACATTGAAATTAGATAGGTACTTTAATTCAAAGAATTCTTAAAATAAATATATAATAGAAGTCATAGGTTTTCCTTGTAGGCTTGATAGATAAACAAAATAAAAGAAAGCATGGGACTTTGTTTCTATATTTGACAATTGCAGTAGGATATCTGTATGCATAAAAGTGGAAAAACTAAGAAATTGCTTGCAAAGAGCCATGGTCGCGCAGTGATTAGAATGCAGTTTTGCAAACTAATTCGCTGCTCACTGCCAGGTGTTCAATTCTGATCAGATCAAAGTTGACTTAGCCTTACAGAGAGGGCTGTAAAGCACTATAAAACAGTATATAAGTCTTATTGCTTATTGCTATTGGATGTTGAAGCTAAGTTTGGCTGAGATGGCAAAATTGATTACTTTAATTAAAGAACCCTTTGCTTCTACATGGAAACCTCTTTTGGAATTTTCTTCTTGAAACTGAAAGAAATGAAATGTTAATATTGAGATTTAATGTTTGGAACTGTTTTTGATGATAGAAATATGGGGCCTTATTATTAATTTTATAGTAAGAGATTAATGTATGAAACAAAGTTAAAAACTATCCTTATTTATTTATTTATTTATTGTTTCAATTTCTATACCGCCCTTCTCCCAAAGGACTCAGGGCGGTTTACAGCCAAAGTAAAGACAGTTAGTTAATTTTCTAATCCTTTCTTTTATTTATTTTTTTCTGCAATTCTAATTTTGTTCTGTTTCTGATCTTACTTTTTTAAAACTTTTATTTTTGGGGAGAGGGTTTCCTTATATTTTATCTTTTGTTGAAACTTGACGGGTTATGAAAAAAAGGAAAGTATTCTAACAATACACTGGAATATGTGATATTTCATATTGATCGAGAAGTCCCCTGTTGTTTTACTCTCTGCAGCTTTCGTATGATTGTTATTATCTTTTTCTAAAAATATCTAACAAATGTGCTTTGCAGAGGTGGGTTTAACATAATTTTACCACTGGTTCACTGTGCACCAAAAATGTGAGCTTTGCTTGCTTGCGTGGCTTCACACATGTACACGGCTTAGAAAATGTGGCTAAATAGGACAACATAGTGCCTGGGTGGTGGTGGGGGGCGGGGGCCGCAGGTCGCTACTACCGGTTCACCCAAACCGGTCTGAACCAGATGAATACCACCACTGGTGCTTTGAAAATATATAACAAACATGTTTTTTAAAAAGAAAACATTGCCATCCAACTCCAGTGAAATCCTTTTTACTAAATTCTTTTTATTGTTCAATTTTAATGGCATAGGTTGCCATGGTCAGAGTAATATATTCTGCACACCTATAGCCATTTTAATTTTTTGCAAGCTTTCCTCTTCCAGAAAATTTAAATCTTACCCCAATGTGTTTGGGGTTGAAATCCCAAGATTAACTGAAAAAGATAATAAATCACAAAGATAAAGCCTGTGTGTCTCACATACTATAATGTATTCTATCTGCATATTAAAGAATCGGTAAATGAAGTGAAAAGACAAACTTATTTTTATGTTGTTTAAAATATATTATAAAGATGTAAAAGTACATAAAGTAGAATGCATTAAATGGATCGTGCAAGCATTGAAATGTGTAAAAAGCATACATTGCAAAGACTAGAACTTTTTATCTTAAGAGGATTGATCAGAGAGCTAATTTAGCAATCTAACATTTGCTTTTCTTGCAAAATGGAATCACCTATTATTCTATGCATTTCTAATTATTCCATGCTAAGTCAAAAAGACTCACCACACACAAAACTTCTTAATACCTCACAGGAAAAAAATTGTACCAACCATACATTTTGCTCTCTGTTTCATTTTAAGCTGGGGGGGGGATCATGTTTTTGATTCTTAGAAATATTTCCTGTGGTTTTTTTCTCTCGATTCAAAGCTTTCACTATATTTGCTTGTCTAATCTCAAGTTTGTGGTTGAAACCACAAAATACTTACCTACTTGTAGAATTCTTTTCATGAGAAGAGTTTGCATATTGTTCAACACTTTTCCTGAAATTAGGAATCTTGAACAGGCAGCAATTTCCTGCCCCTAGGAAATCAAGAGATCTTATTTGTTATACCAGCATACTATGCAGAGGTAAATCCTAATCTGCCACCAACATTTAGAAAGCAGTCATCTGGCCTCTGATCCCCTTTCCTTCATTGACACGGAACACCTTCATGATAAACAAGGGTGCAAACATAGTCAGCTGAACTTTCAGAGACAAAGATTTACAAAGTAAACATGGAGTGAAATGCAAGTGAAATCTGAAAGAGGCTTTACAATGGTATGAGAATCCAGAATAGTGGTGGGGGAATAAGTTTTTTGTTTTAAAAACTAACTGACACAGTCATTCTCACAGGGGGCATATTGGCTCAGCAGTTAAGGATACTGAGCTTATCAGTTGGAAAGCTGATAGCCTGGGTTTGAGACCTGAGTACCACCCAATGGAGGGAGTTCCCATCACCATTCGTTTAGTGACCATTCAAAGCTAAGGTGACAGGTGATAGATGAAAAGTGTCTTACACATACCCTTGCATCTACCATGGTTACAGTATTCTCTACAGTTACACAATCAAAATTTGTCAGCTTGGAAACCAGCACTCACATGTCCCAGGGTTGCCATTTGCAACCTACCCAGGGGGCTTTTGACAAGCAAAGTCAATGATTTGCTTAATGACTGCATAATTCACATAACAATGGCAATGATTCACTTAACAACCGTAGCAAAAAAAAGAGAAAGTAAAATTGGGATAATTGAGTTCACCACCACTTTGTTTAACAACGTAAATTTTAGTCCCAGCAGTGATTGTAAGTTGAGGACTCTGTATATGCTTAGCTAAATTCACACAGAACCTGGTATCAGTGCATGGACAGGCAAACAATTTTTCCAAGTGCAAGGAATAAGGTAAAAAAGTGGGTATCTAAAGCATTTGAAATGCAAGCAGAACACTCATGTAAAACCTTAGTTGCTGTACATTATTGAATATTACAAAATATTTTTGAAGTTCAGTTTTAGGTGGTTTTTGCATCTGATGCTTTCTACACATTATTCCTTTGCTTTCATCTTCCAATGAGAACAAGTTAAATCTTAATTATTTCAGCAAGATGAGACACCAACAAATTAAACATAGAAATTTTCAAATTTTCAATATGTATCAGGATATGTTCCTTTCCTTCCTTTCCTTTCCTTTCCTTTCCTTCTCATCTTCTTTCCTTCTTTCCTATCTCCTTTCCTCCCTCCCTCCCTTTTCTTTTTTCTCTTTTTCCTGCATTCCTTTCTTCTTTTCTTCATCCCCTTCCCTTTTCCATTCTTTTGCTTTGCTTTGCTTTGCTTTGCTTTGCTTTGCTTTGTTTCTCATCTTCCTCCCTCCCTCCCTCCTTTCCTTCCCCACTCCCTTTTACTTTTCATTGTCCCAAAAATGACCTTCTTACTTAGGAACTGCTGATCTCCAAGAATTTGCCTCATTTTCTTTTAAATCTGTCCAGGATTTCAGACAGTGGCCACTGCCTCATCTTGCAGTTGCAAGTTCTGATGATGAGCAATCAGATTTCTGAAAATCCCCTTTCCTTCTCTTGGGTACGGCTCCCTCCTCATCCTGCTATTTTCATTTGCTCCCCCCACTCCACCCCCTGGCCAAAGAATAAAATTGTTCTGTTGGCAAAACTGGTAGCAAAAAATAGATATGATTTTTTAAATTATTTTATTTATTTATTTATTTAGCTTTATTTATTTATTTATTTATTTATTTATTTATTTATTTATTTAGCCGGTTTAGCTCACGCTGGTAAAGCCTGTTATTAAGGCTTATTAAGAACACAGTAGCCTGCAATTACTGCAGGTTCGAGCCCGGCCCAAGGTTGACTCAGCCTTCCATCCTTTATAAGGTAGGTAAAATGAGGACCCAGATTGTTGGGGGGGCAATAAGTTGACTTTGTAAAAATATACAAATAGAATGAGACTATTGCCTTACACACTGTAAGCCGCCCTGAGTCTTCGGAGAAGGGCGGGATATAAATGTAAACAAAAAAAAAAAAATTTCATCAAATACACATTAGATAATATTTATAAGCATAAATAGAAAACATAAAATGAATACAATTAAAGGGAACATAAAGACAGGAACGGTAGGCATGCTGGTGCTCTTATGCACACCCGTTACAGACTTCTTAGGAATGGGGTGAGGTCAACAGTAGACAGTTTTGAGTTAAAGATTTGGGGATTTTGGAATGAGACCACAGAGTCTGGTAGTGCATTCCAGGCATTAAAAACTCTGTTACTGAAGTGATATTTTCTACAGTCGAGATTGGAGCAGTTCACTTTAAGTTTGAATCTATTCTGTGCTCGTGTATTGTTGTAGTTGAAGCTGAAGTAGTCACTGACAGGAAGGACATTGTAGCAGATGACTTTATGAGCTAAGCTCAGGTCATACCAAAGGCGGCATAATTCTAAATTTTCTAAACCCAGAATTTCAAGTCTCATGGCATAAGGTATTTTGTTGCGATCAGAGCACTGGAGGACTCTTTTTGTGAAATATTTCTGGACACGCTCAATTGTATTAATGTTCGATATGCAGTGTGGGTTCCAGACAGATGAGCTGTAATCAAGAATTGGTCTAGTAAATGTTTTGTATGCTCTGGTTAGTAGTGTAATCTTACTGGAGAAGAAGCTACGCAAGATTAGGTTTATAACTCTTAATGCCTTTTTGGCATTAAGGCTTTGTTGCAGTGGGCTTTGGCACTTAGATCATTTGATATGAGAACTCCAAGGTCTTTGACAGAGAGAGGGTCATCTACAAGGTCATGTTCACCTAGGTTGTATTTTGTGTTCTGATTCTTTCTGCCAATTTGTAAGACAGAGCATTTGTGGTTGATATTTGGAGTTGCCAAACTTTTGACCATTCCGACACAAAGTCCAGGTCTTTTTGAAGGGTAGCAGCATTGTTGGTAGTGTTAAATAGTTTAACATCATCGGCGAAGAGAACACAGTTATTTATAATATGATCACAGAGGTTATTTATGTATAATATGAAGAGTGTTGGTCTTTGGGGACACCACTATTAACAGGTGCAGGATTTGATAGGGCGTTGCCTATTTTGACCACTTGTCAAAAGGCTAAAAAGCATGTAATATAACATGTTAAGCTTCAATATAGTTGTTTGCTTTTGGCTTAATGTGTTCTGAATTTAATCATTGGGAGAAGATTACCATGATACATTGCTTGATGTATTTTGCAGATGTGGTTTATTCATTAAATTCTGGTTTATTGAAGTAAATCGTGGTTTTCCATGGAACCTATTCTGTCTGTATGCCTCTTGCCATTGTTCTGTGCTTTATAATTTTAGTGATGCAAATTCTTTATATTTCTTTTGGATCTTCTGCTTTAGGATATTTCTTTTTTACTAAAAGACAGCACTCTTAATTAAATAATGGTAACAAATATCCATTCCTACATGTTGGATTAATGATAAAGTAACTTGAATTGGTAAGTTTACTAATAAATAATGCCTGTTTCCATGCTCTGGTTTGTTTTGAAAAAGATGGTTTGGTCCAAGAATAATGTAAAAAGCTGTCAATATTTATAACCATTTAAGCACTTTCTTTTGCAGAAAGCAATAATGATGTCAAAATAAATATAAGGTATTATATTACTACTACTACTAACACAAACACAATCTGCATTTCTTTGGAACAAATTACAATCAAGAAATGGTGTAGGGTTTCCTGCCTCGGCAGGGGGTTGGACTAGAAGACCTCCAAGGTCCCTTTCAACTCTGTTATTATGTTATGTTAATCACTCATGCTCTAGTCACCTTCTGGTTGGACTACTGTAATGCATTCTTCATAGCACCGCCTTGAAGAGTATACAGAGTTTTCAGCTAGGGCAGAATGTAGCAGCATGTCTGTGTTACACCTCTTCTTCCTTGAGCTGCATTGGTCACCAGTCTGTTTCCAGGTCTAATTCAAGGTGCTGGTTTTGACCTTTAAAATCCTATAGAACAGGAGACCCAGTTATTTGAAGAATCCTATCTTCCCAATTACAGTTATCCATCATGCCAGATTCAATAGAGAAGGCAAGTTCCAGGTTCCATCAGTTAGGGAGCTTCTTTTGGTGAATCTGAAGTGATGGGCCTTCTCTGTTGAGGATCCTGCTTTGTGGAACTTCTCCCTCCCCTCTCCACGCCCTAGTGAGGTTGGCCTCATTCCTCTTAACTTTCAGAAGTCCCTGAGGACCTGGTTCTGACAACGAGCCAGGACTCCAAGGAACTGGCAAAATAAAGATAGAGCTCTTGTGTAATTAACACTTGTTCTTTGCCCAATCTCTTTTTCATTCTATTTTAGTTTTTGTGCTTTTTATAATTTTAAGGTTTTTAAGATTAATATAAATTCATATATATTGTTTTTAGCTTTTTCGTTTACTGCCCAGAGACACTTGATTGTGCCACACTAACCCCAAATTGCAATGGTGCACTTGAAGGCCCCCTGTGCGTTACAATCGTTTGGGCTTGGCTGTCTTGGCGTCTACTGGCAGTTGTTGGTAGGCTTGGGCCAAGTCTAACTTTGCAAAGACTTGCCCTTGCCCCAAAGAGTGCAATAAGTGTTGCACCAGGAACAGTGGCGCTTTTCTGTAAGGCTTTGTTAAGCGTCGCCTTGTAGTCAGCGCAAATTCTAATTGACCCGTCCGGTTTTATTGGGGTGACGATTGGCGTCTCCCACTTTGCGTGATCGACTGGCACCAAAATCCCTGATTTATGAGCTTGTCCAGCTCCTTATCGATTTTTGGTTTTAGGGCAAAGGACTCTCCTCGCCTTAAGCCTAATGGGGGCTACCTGGGGTCTAAGTTGAAGGAAATAGGGGTCCCCTTGTACTTGCCCAGGCAGTCCTTGAAGACATCTTGAACTCGTTAAAGAGAATGTCTTTCAGGTTACAGTCACTCCTGTAGATGCCAGTCACTCCCATGCCCAGGGCACGAAACCAGTCTAGTCCCAACAGACTGGGCAGAGTTCCTTCGGCGATCGTGATGGGCAGGGTCTTCTTGTGTGGACCGTGCTCGACTCGACGGAGGTGGTCCCTCGAACAGGATGCGATTCCCCTGGTAGTCGTGGACTCGTGGCCGTTGTGCTTGCAGGTGGCGCTTGCGACAGACGGCAGTGACTTCGCCAAAGTGTCCCAGGACATGATGGTGATCGCTGATCCGTGTCTACTTAGCCGGCACCGTACTCCCTCTATTTTGGCTTGGTGAAGATCTTCTTCTCCACTCGGGTCGGCGACCTATGACCACAGTTGTTTGGTTGAATCCGCGCCTTTTTGTTTGAGCCAATCGCGGGTCGCCTTGCCGATTCGCGCTCTGATTGGCCGATTTGAATTTTTGGCGGGAAGGTTGGGCGCTCGACAAACTTGAGCTAGGTGCCCTTTCTTCCCACACCGCGGCAGGTCGCGTCCTTAAACTTGCAGCGTTGCGCTGGTGTTGACCACCGCAGCTCCCGCATTCATCTCTGTCCCCTTTGTCGCGTTTCTCGGTTCGGCAGACCCCTTCCTCATCTTCACCGTCGGATTCGGTCTGGACCTCCTCCTGGTGCACCGGAGTTGCCTTCGCCGTCGCCTTTGGTGGGGCAGGCTTCTGGAGTGGCTCCCGCGCTTGGGTGGACATTTCATGTGCTCTGGCTTCGTCAGGCGGTGGCCAGCGTTAGGTTGCTCTTTGCTAGCAGCCGTCGCCGCAAGCGGATGTCTTTGACCCCTCGGATGAGTTGCTCGAGGAGCACCTCGTCTGGGTCGCGGTATCCGCAGTCCTTGGGCGCTTTTCTTAGGGCCATGTAGTCACCGATGGATTCGCCCTCCATCTGCCTTCGCTCTCAATTCAAACCGCCCGCGTATTTGGGCGGGCGTTGATGCGAAAGTGGTTTTTTAGTAAAGTCTGTAGAGTTGGCCATGACACCGACTGCAATGGCGTTGGCTCTGCCAGGGCTTCCGCGATATCAATGACCTCCGGACCACAGTGGCTTAAGAAATAAGCCCTTTTTCGGTTATCTGGAACTCCTTGCAGTTCGTTGGCTTCTTGAAAGCTTTCGAAACGGGTCATATACGTTCCCATTTCTCTTTGCCGGGTCAAGCGGTGCGGGCGGGGAGTGTAACTGGCCATCTCCGCTTTTCTGCCCTGAGTTTGCTGGGTTGGTCTATCGTGCTTCAGCTCGGTTCTGGTTCTCCTTAGCCTCGAGATCCCACCCCGTCGCCAATGTTAAGTTCTGGAAATGAGGCTGGAGACCAGGTAGTGACAACAGCTCTTTAATATAGGGTGAACCCAGCAACTGGCTGGGAGAAAAACCTCTCCTTTTATACAGTTCTACTGGAGGCTTCGTCCAATCAGCAACGTGCTGATTTCCCGCTCAAATATTTAAAGGCACAAACATGAATACATAACAGTAGCCACTGCCTCATCTTGCAGTTGCAAGTTCTGATGATGAGCAATCAGATTTCTGAAAATCCCCTTTCCTTCTCTTGGGTACGGCTCCCTCCTCATCCTGCCATTTTCATTTGCTCCCCCCACTCCACCCCCTGGCCAAAGAATAAAATTGTTCTGTTGGCAAAACTGGTAGCAAAAAATAGATATGATTTTTTTTTAATTATTTTATTTATTTATTTATTTAGCTTTATTTATTTATTTATTTATTTATTTATTTATTTATTTATTTAGCCGGTTTAGCTCACGCTGGTAAAGCCTGTTATTAAGGCTTATTAAGAACACAGTAGCCTGCAATTACTGCAGGTTCGAGCCCGGCCCAAGGTTGACTCAGCCTTCCATCCTTTATAAGGTAGGTAAAATGAGGACCCAGATTGTTGGGGGGGCAATAAGTTGACTTTGTAAAAATATACAAATAGAATGAGACTATTGCCTTACACACTGTAAGCCGCCCTGAGTCTTCGGAGAAGGGCGGGATATAAATGTAAACAAAAAAAAAAAAATTTCATCAAATACACATTAGATAATATTTATAAGCATAAATAGAAAACATAAAATGAATACAATTAAAGGGAACATAAAGACAGGAATGGTAGGCATGCTGGTGCTCTTATGCACACCCGTTACAGACTTCTTAGGAATGGGGTGAGGTCAACAGTAGACAGTTTTGAGTTAAAGATTTGGGGATTTTGGGATGAGACCACAGAGTCTGGTAGTGCATTCCAGGCATTAACAACTCTGTTACTGAAGTGATATTTTCTACAGTCGAGATTGGAGCAGTTCACTTTAAGTTTGAATCTATTCTGTGCTCGTGTATTGTTGTAGTTGAAGCTGAAGTAGTCACTGACAGGAAGGACATTGTAGCAGATGATTTTATGAGCTAAGCTCAGGTCATACCAAAGGCGGCGTAATTCTAAATTTTCTAAACCCAGAATTTCAAGTCTCATGGCATAAGGTATTTTGTTGCGATCAGAGCACTGGAGGACTCTTTTTGTGAAATATTTCTGGACACGCTCAATTGTATTAATGTCCGATATGCAGTGTGGGTTCCAGACAGATGAGCTGTAATCAAGAATTGGTCTAGTTAGTAGTGTAATCTTACCGGAGAAGAAGCTACGCAAGATTAGATTTACAACTCTTAATGTCTTTTTGGCATTAAGGCTTTGTTGCAGTGGGCTTTGGCACTTAGATCATTTGATATGAGAACTCCAAGGTCTTTGACAGAGAGAGGGTCATCTACAAGGTCATGTTCACCTAGGTTGTATTTTGTGTTCTGATTCTTTCTGTCAATTTGTAAGACAGAGCATTTGTTGGTTGATATTTGGAGTTGCCAAACTTTTGACCATTCCGACACAAAGTCCAGGTCTTTTTGAAGGGTAGCAGCATTGTTGGTAGTGTTAAATAGTTTAACATCATCAGCGAAGAGAACACAGTTACTTATAATATGATCACAGAGGTTATTTATGTATAATATGAAGAGTGTTGGTCTTTGGGGACACCACTATTAACAGGTGCAGGATTTGATAGGGCGCTGCCTATTTTGACCACTTGTCAAAACGCTAAAAAGCATGTAATATAACATGTTAAGCTTCAATATAGTTGTTTGCTTTTGGCTTAATGTGTTCTGAATTTAATCATTGGGAGAAGATTACCATGATACATTGCTTGATGTATTTTGCAGATGTGGTTTATTCATTAAATTCTGGTTTATTGAAGTAAATCGTGGTTTCCATGGAACCTATTCTGTCTGTATGCCTCTTGCCATTGTTCTGTGCTTTATAATTTTAGTGATGCAAATTCTTTATATTTCTTTTGGATCTTCTGCTTTAGGATATTTCTTTTTTACTAAAAGACAGCACTCTTAATTAAATAATGGTAACAAATATCCATTCCTACATGTTGGATTAATGATAAAGTAACTTGAATTGGTAAGTTTACTAATAAATAATGCCTGTTTCCATGCTCTGGTTTGTTTTGAAAAAGATGGTTTGGTCCAAGAATAATGTAAAAAGCTGTCAATATTTATCACCATTTAAGCACTTTCTTTTGCAGAAAGCAATAATGATGTCAAAATAAATATAAGGTATTATATTACTACTACTACTAACACAAACACAATCTGCATTTCTTTGGAACAAATTACAATCAAGAAATGGTGTAGGATTTCCTGCCTCGGCAGGGGGTTGGACTAGAAGACCTCCAAGGTCCCTTTCAACTCTGTTATTATGTTATGTTAATCACTCATGCTCTAGTCACCTTCTGGTTGGACTACTGTAATGCATTCTTCATAGCACCGCCCTTGAAGAGTATACAGAGTTTTCAGCTAGGGCAGAATGTAGCAGCATGTCTGTGTTACACCTCTTCTTCATTGAGCTGCATTGGTCACCAGTCTGTTTCCAGGTCTAATTCAAGGTGCTGGTTTTGACCTTTAAAATCCTATAGAACAGGAGACCCAGTTATTTGAAGAATCCTATCTTCCCAATTACAGTTATCCATCATGCCAGATTCAATAGAGAAGGCAAGTTCCAGGTTCCATCAGTTAGGGAGCTTCTTTTGGTGAATCTGAAGTGATGGGCCTTCTCTGTTGAGGACCCTGCTTTGTGGAACTTCTCCCTCCCCTCTCCACGCCCTAGTGAGGTTGGCCTCATTCCTCTTAACTTTCAGAAGTCCCTGAGGACCTGGTTCTGACAACGAGCCAGGACTCCAAGGAACTGGCAAAATAAAGATAGAGCTCTTGTGTAATTAACACTTGTTCTTTGCCCAATCTCTTTTTCATTCTATTTTAGTTTTTGTGCTTTTTATAATTTTAAGGTTTTTAAGATTAATATAAATTCATATATATTGTTTTTAGCTTTTTCGTTTACTGCCCAGAGACACTTGATTGTGATACACGCAGCTATATAAATACAATGAAAAAATGCATGCTTGCATGAATGAATATCTGAAGAGAATATAGTTCAACCTCCCATCTGCCAGATGTGTTGGGATTACAACTCCTGGAATTCCCAAGAGCAACCCAGGTAAATAGTACCATTTGGGGGAAGGCTGATGAAATTTAATGATAAAATACTGAACTGCATTTACATCTGACTGCTCCTTTTATGCTGCAGATATGAGATCTATCTGCTATAATTATGAATGTATTTTTCAGTCAAATGATGTTAAACTACAGTGGTGTTTCTCAACATCTTTAAGACTCACTGTGGCATGTTGTGATCATTGATGCTTCCTCTTCTTTCTCACAATTAAGAATTCAGATCACTTCAATTTTAGGAGCATCTTCATCTGGTATGTCACTTCTCCATCTTAAATGAGAAATCTGTGAGTTGAAGTCTACACATCTTAAAGTTTGTGAGTTTGAGAAATACTGATTTGCAATATTCAAATTAAAAAAAAGACTTACAATTCTTTAGACTCTTTTTTTAGAGAGAACAGAAGAAAACCCAATCTCATCAAGACATGTAAATATTTAATTAATGTATAAATTGAATACAAGAAAACATGTTCCAGTATGCTGACTGTAGTCCACATGGAAACCCATATGCATGCGTGATTAAATCTTACATTTCACAAAACAAATCAATATGTACTGTATTTTACCAGGAAAGGGGGGAAAAACATCCAGGTGAAGGAGTTAATTAAAATAATACCTGAAGGCTATCAGAGAAATGTAAGGAGATGAGGGAAACCTGAGAAATGTTTTAAATGAACATGTGATAAATACAGAAATGTCTGCCAATTCCTTCTCCCTTTTATGAAGTTATTCTCTTTAGGCATCATCAGAGCAGTTTTCCAAAACAGAGGAATCTGCAAAAGACAAAACAATATCATTCCATTTCTGTTAAGTTAGAAGACCATTCCATGACCAGAACTCTGCATAAAGTATATCTAGATTCCATCAGGATACTTATCTGCCAAATTAACTTGACAGTGTTGGAGTCTGTGGCTGGTATCCATTTCGGCTGACATATATGGACATCAATTGAGACTTCTCAGTCTTGCTCATTTCCTTATCATTTCAGCATGCACAGATATATGTAAGAATCAAAACAGGTAGCTGGCTAGCGATACTAGTGAAAACAATTCTATTACTGTCCTCGGTTCTCTTTGTCACAGTTCATAATGATTAATTGTTTCAAGGTACAGTCAGTAATGTAACTACAATGTTGAAGATCCCTCTGAAAATACATTTTAGAATTCATGTAGCAGAAAAGAAATATTTTCCATATGGACATTCATATATTCCATATATATCAGTAAATAGAAATGTAGGTTCAAGTTAATAGGTGGTCTTTCCATGTCATGTTATTTTTGTCAAATTTCCAAATCATTTTGAGAATTGAGAAAAATGGAAAGGAAATTCAGGTTCATTTTTGGTTTTTTGCCCTAATATACACATTTTTAAGCTGGAAACTCTGACAAAGTCCAGAGAAATATAATTATACACTATTCTATATTGTACTCTAGGTAATATAAATTATATCTAATTAATTATCCAGCCACATATCTTTATCATGAATCAGCAAAGGAAGACTTTATACTAGAAATGGGAGAGTGAGGACTGGGAATGAGCTCCCATAGTAAATTATCCTGTCCACTCCAAGCTAGGTTCAAAATTGACAGAGTTACTTTGTAAGCATAGGAAACAGGGTGGTCTTTTTAACCATGGGGATAATGATTCAAGTGTGAACTGCTCACCCAACTATAAAATTTGACATGTTGCATTATGAATGATTTTATTTATTTAAGATGAAAGGTGGATAAATTCCAAGCTAAGGTCGCAACAGAGAATTATAAGTGAGAAAGAATGTATATTGATAATCCAAGAGAAAACTTTTCTCAGAAACTAAGTCATTAGTGGATTTACAGTTTGCCTGAAAGTTGTCATTGATTTGCTCAAGACTCCTGGTGTTTTTTTCCCTGTAAGTATCTTGTTAGGAATACTTCCTCTTTGCTCAAACCATTGATAGGAGAGGATAGGAAGGGTAGATAGGACTTCAGGACCACGCACAATCTTTGATCTTTTCTAAATATCACTATTACAGGTATATTTTATTTATTTATTTATTACATCTATACTTTGATTGTCTTTTGATCAGTC
The DNA here is from genome assembly GCF_028640845.1 of Ahaetulla prasina. NCBI lineage: Eukaryota > Metazoa > Chordata > Lepidosauria > Squamata > Colubridae > Ahaetulla > Ahaetulla prasina. The sequence continues at coordinate 129,664,687 of NC_080542.1, read as the reverse complement.
AAAGAGACTAAGTTGGTGAAAGAATTTTCCCTAAATTTTATTCCCACAAGGAAAATCTTTTGAAGTAGCTGAACTGAGAAGGAACAGTTGGACCAATTACCTAATAATCTCTCATGTAAGTGGGATCTCCTGCCTGAATCCTGTCCCCTCAAAATTGAAAACAAAAAATAAAATTATAACTCATTCATAATGTTGAGCACAAAGAATGGGATAAAAGAATAGGATGAAAACAAAAAATAAAATTATAACTCATTCATAATGTTGAGCACAAAGAATGGGATAAAAGCATTGGGCTCAAACTATTAGATTGGGATCTTTGGCATAGATATATGTCACATGTTTTTTAATGAGAGGGCCTTAATGGTAATAATAATAACAACAGAGTTGGAAGGGACCTTGGAGGCCTTCTAGTCCAACCCCCTGCCCAGGCAGGAAAGTGGTGTTATATAGGTTCATTGCTAATGTTTTATATTTCACTACTTAGAGTGGGCATCCCCACAATGGTGATGTCATTGCCAATCCTTTAGAACCAGAAGTGCCTGGGAATGTCCGACATTAGTGTGACGCAAACACTTAGAGTTTCATCAGATAGACTTTAAAAATGATAAATAAGTAAATCTTAATAGGTTAAATTTTCTTCCCCAAACCTTTAAATGCAGCCCTAGCACTCCTTGGCTTAAACTAATCTGATATTTCTGATGGAACTATTGTTCTAGTTGATAGAATAATTAATTAAAGAAACTTTGACTTCCAAGACTGAATTTATAATATTATAGGACCATTTTAGGGTAGAATGCTACACACATACACCCAGAGATATGCACACAAACCCTTGTTCAGTACAGAAATCCAAATTAAAGCATACAACCAGTGAAGGGAAACTCATCACTTCTTTGATTAATTGGTTCCACTATTGTTCTATTCTTCCTGCCAGGAACTTTGATTCACTCAAAATCCACCTTTCTATACCTTTAATTCCTTATTTCATGTCCTATGGTCTAGAACAATAAAGAACATCTGGCATTCTTTTTAGGATTTGAAATTCACTCTTCTCTCTTCATAGCTAGGTTGTTCAAGCTCTCTTGTTAAAACTGTAATTATTCTTGAACTGGACTTCAGATGGGATCTGACAAGCTGAGAAAAACGTGGGTTTGTTAGATCTCATGTTTTGGAAATTAAATTTTGGTTGATGCAGTCTAAAACTGCCTTTGCCTTTTTTTTTTTGCAGCTCATCATACTATTAACTCACATTCAGTTTGTAATTAATCAGATTTCATAGAGGAGGGAGAGAGAGACAGACAGACAGACAGAGACAGAGACAGAGACAGAGACAGAGACAGAGACAGAGACAGAGACAGAGACACTAAACTTAAAAATAAATAAACAGGAAAAAATAACAGAATAACAGAGTAAAAAGGGATCTTGGAGATCTTTTAGACACGATAACATTTCAGATGTTTGACTATTCAATCTCTTCTTGAAAACCTCCAGTGATGAAGGACCCTCAACTTCTGGAGGCAACTCGTTCCACTGATTAATTGTTCTGTCAGGAAATTTCTCCATATTTCTAGGTTGGTTTTCTTCTTGATTTTGCTTCTTTCTGCCTTTGGGTGCTTTGGAGAATAGATTGACAACCTTCTTCTTTGTCTTTCTCTTAGAAAAAATTAAATTTAAAATTTAAATAAAAATTAAATTAATTCCATGGTCCTATATAATTCTAATAATCAAGCCCCAAAATCAACTTTTCACTTCTTTCATTTTTTCACAAAAAGTCCCAAAGTGGTTTCCAAATAGAAATAAAATTTGTTAAAATCTTCTATCAAGGCTGCTAATTTTGCCATGTCCATCAATTCCACCTGCTTCGCCATCTATTCTTCTATTGTAGGTATTTGTAAGGCACTTTGAGCATATAAAAGTCTTCTGTATACAGTATGTAAAAACAAAGTTTTCTAAGATGTCTCCATTTGTTTTCTCCTTAAGCCCAAAAGAAAAGTCTCTATACGTTCACTTAAAATCTTTTGCACCAGAATACATACTTAATCCCAATATTTTCTATCTATGTTGCATGTCCACAAAGATAAGAAAATAACCTCAGTTTGACTACATTTCTAACAAGAATTTATAATTCCCTTGTATATTTTTGATATTTTATCTGGTGTCATACATCAATGATATAATGGTATTTGGGTTTTTTTAAATTATATTTCAAATTTCAGGCCATTCTTTTACTTGATTTCCTTTGGTCTAAGTGTATATTACTTTTTTGCCCATTTCATCATACCACTTAACTTGTTTGTGCTCTAATAAAACATTTGTGCAACTTGGCAATAATGTGATCATGATTTGTATAGAATGGTACTCTTACTCTTTTTGTATTCATAATTCTTCTTGAATTCTAGAGCGTTAGTTCTCCTAGCCAATTTTGTGTCATCTATGCATTGGTAAGCATCTTCACCTTTTGTAGGGGTGAACATCAAAAATCTGTTCTTGTCCTCTGTGGAGTTTCAGAAGAGACAGAAGCCAACTGTTTGTACAAGCTGTGCACATTACTATAGTTTCTTTCTACAGTTGCTGGTTAATGATGCTCTCCGTACTTGTTTTTCACCCTTGAATAGAAGCTATCGGGGACAATCATTATTTGAAATCCCTTGGCTTTAACATTAACAGTGGCAAATAGATTAGACTTCACTAATGGTTACGTTTGCATTGGCTGCTTTTCAGCATGTAATGCTCCATGCACATATTGTGTAGCCAATGGTTTGTGTAAAGTGTATCCCAGAATGTTCTGCAGGGTCAGTTCATATATTCCAAACTTACAATTGATTTAGCAACAACAGTGAAAATAAACTTGTTATGGAAAGAATACGTATTTGTTTGCAATGTGTCTGCAAACAAATATGTATTTATTTGAAAATAAATATGGCTGAGTTCATACAACACATATTGCTTAAACCCTCTAGTCCGTGCAGCACCAGGTTACAAGAGATGCATTCTCCAGGACATCTTGAAAGTACAGTGTCCTAGATGCTTGTCAATTAACCAGTTCTTCTGATAACCTATTGAGGGAGCACCAGACCTATAAAATTCCTATCAGGAGGCTGTCAAGGATCCAAGAACTATTGATTTTTTAATCCAACTTATATACACATGTAAGCTGGTACACTTGATCTTTATTTTGGAGTCAGTTCACACATCTAAAGTCATCAATTGAGAAATAATTGAACTAGCTCTTCAAACAGACCCTTTCTATCAACTGACATTGCTATGATTTGTGAGTTATAAAGCAAACCAGCACACATTCTGCAAATGAGAGCTGAGTTGTGGTACTTGAAACAGTTCATTTTGCCAAAGACAGTATTTGACAATGCTCTTGATAATCCTTTTAGTTCTTCCCTAAACTATGGTCTTACAAAGCAATAAAGTATTGCATAACTTGGACCACATATTTATAAAAGCCATTTCTCAGTAGACCTTTCTACCTTTTATTATAAGGCAATGTATCAGCTTGTTATTAGACCCACAAGCTTGATCTTATGCTACAGGGATAGCCAATCGAAATAATAATCCTTTCACCTTAACTCCAAATTTCTGCCTAAATGCAGAAACTTCTAAAGCAAAAGAAGTTTTAAAAAAGAAAGAAAGAAAGAAAGAAAGAAAGAAAGAAAGAATGAATGAATGAATGAATTTCTAACGTATTGCCTAAATCTGCATCTCTATATTTTCAACCCTTGATTCTGATGTTGTTCTCTGCAGCAATAGAGAACAAGTCTAGCACTGATGATGTTATCTAGTTTGGGTAATGAGACGTCGTCAAAGAAACAAGCAAGTTCAGAGAGCACCAAGGATTCTTCATTTCAACCCTGAGCTACAAATATTCTCCTTTATTGCTAAAATCTTCTCCACTCAGTTTCTCTTCAGAAAGCTAAGCATACCAGGTTCATTTAATATGTCCCAATAGGATGGTTTCCATATTAACAGGCTTTGTGTGTACTAGCTCCAGTTTGTTGGTATTCTTTTTAGAATGAATAGTGAAGCTCCAAATTGAATATAATATTTAGTGCAGGTGACCTGATCAAGGCAAAGCAGAATTATAGTCCCAAAATGGAAACTGTCTTCTTAGCAGCAACATCACATTGTTCTCTTATGCTGAATGCATGATCTCTAAAACACTTATATTCCCTTCCCATTCACTGTTGTGAAACCAGATTTTCATGTTGTTGTTAAAGTCCAGGCCATATGGTTGAAAGATAATGAAGTGAAAAGTTCCCCTGAAAGTTGTTCATTCAGAACAAGAACAATATATTTAAGTTTACAACAACAATTCATTATTACAGTCTTAGTCCAGAACAAATAAAAGCACTCAATATATATACACTTAAAACTTCTAATATAAAACAACAAAAATCTATAATAAAATCCAGTGTCAATTATACATGGTCTGACTATATAATAGTTGCAATCCCTAAACTGTGTGGTCCGTTGTAGGTTCAACACTAAAAGGGAAATGACTAAGCAGTGCAAAAGGTTTGCCATAATTGTTATATTTATTTATTATTTATTTATTATTTTAATTTCTATACCGCCCTTCTCCCAAAGGACTCAGGGCAGTTTACAGCCAAATAAAACAACAAACACAAAAATTAAAAACATTTTTTAAAAACTAATTCAATTTGGCTAAGAAGAATTAAAACTCTAATAACCCCCCCCCCATTAAAACTATTAGGCCAGCCCTGCGCGATGGAACAAAAATGTCTTCAGCTCGCGTCGGAAGGTCCGGAGGTCAGGGAGTTGATGTATCCCTGGAGGCAGCTTGTTCCAGAGGGCAGGGCCCCCCACGGAGAAGGCCCTCCCCTGGGGATCGCCAGCCGACATTGTCTGACCGATGGCACCCTGAGGAGACCCTCCCTATGGGAGCGCACTGGTCAATGGGAGGCCACTGGTAGCAGCAGGCGGTCCCGTAAATAACCCGGTCCTATGCCATGGAGCGCTTTAAAGGTGGTAACCAATACCTTGAATTGCACCCGGAAGACCACCGGAAGCCAGTGCAGCTTGCGCAGGAGAGATGTTACATGGGAGCCTCGAGTTGCTCCCTCTATATATAACATCACTATGGTGGAGAAGACGTGTTTGTGACAAATCCCCAGTGCTGCTGCACAGAACCCAGCCACCTGTGCTGTAGTTATGGACAGTTCATCCTTAAGCAGCCACTGAAGATAGATAGTGTTGGAATGGCCAGGATACCTGGCAGTTATTGGCAGAATATCTTTTTTTCCTAATCTCCATATAAAAGGAACATCGAAGGAGCATGTGACCCACACTCTCCACCTCTCCTAAGCCACAGGGACAGAATTTTTCAATGAATGGTATCTTTTTATACTTGCCATATAGAACGGCTGATGGAAGTGCATGGCACCACGTGAGTGCAAATGCTTTCTGGTGGTTTGCTGACTCCAACTAACTAAGATAGCTGGCAGGAGCAACAATGCATTTAATGGCCTCTGGAGCCAGAAACAGTGGAGCTTTCCTTAAGTCGGCCTGCCTCTCAATGTCCTCCACCCTTTGTCATAAGGTTTGTCTTGCTAGATCATAGTCCATCTTGAGTATTAAAGCTGGGGAGAAACCTAGTTTGGCAAGGTTGGATTCAACAGCCTTGATCCATGATGAAGAGAATTTGTCTTGGAGGATTAATGGAACAAGCCCTTGAGGAAAGAAGTTAAGATTTAGCCAGAGATTTAAGGACACTATACAGATTCTTGCTTCGACTTTTGTCAATCCTGTCTCCAGGCACAGAAGTGCATTTGAGCCACAACGCGGCATCTGGAGGATTGATTTAATGAATTTGGATTGAGTTATTTCTAATGGTGTAAAACATAAAGCTGACGATCCGAGCAAGGTCCCATAAAAAGGCTGTGCTAGTGACTTGGCCACAAAAGTAAAAACATTTTTAAAAAACTAATTCAATTTGGCTAAGAAGGATTAAAACTTTAATAAAACCCTCCATTAAAACTATTAGGCCAGCCCTGCGCGATGGAACAAAAATGTCTTCAGCTTGCGTCGGAAGGTCCGGAGGTCACGGAGTTGATGTATCCCTGGAGGCAGCTCGTTCCAGAGGGCAGGGGCCCCCACAGAGAAGGCCCTCCCCCTGGGGGTCGCCAGTCGACATTGTCTGACCGATGGCACCCTGAGGAGACCCTCCCTATGGGAGTGCACTGTTCGATGGGAGGCAATTGGTAGCAGCAGGCGGTCCCATAAATAACCCGGTCCTATGCCATGGGCGCTTTAAAGGTGGTAACCAATACCTTGAATTGCACCCGGAAGACCACCGGAAGCCAGTGCAGCTTGCGCAGGAGAGATGTTACATGGGAGCCTCGAGTTGCTCCCTCTATATATAACATCACTATGGTGGAGAAGACGTGTTTGTGACAAATCCCCAGTGCTGCTGCACAGAACCCAGCCACCTGTGCTGTAGTTATGGACAGTTCATCCTTAAGCAGCCACTGAAGATAGATAGTGTTGGAATGGCCAGGATACCTGGCAGTTATTGGCAGAATATCTTTTTTTCCTAATCTCCATATAAAAGGAACATCGAAGGAGCATGTGACCCACACTCTCCACCTCTCCTAAGCCACAGGGACAGAATTTTTCAATGAATGGTATCTTTTTATACTTGCCATATAGAACGGCTGATGGAAGTGCATGGCACCACGTGAGTGCAAATGCTTTCTGGTGGTTTGCTGACTCCAACTAACTAAGATAGCTGGCAGGAGCAACAATGCATCTAATGGCCTCTGGAGCCAGAAACAGTGGAGCTTTCCTTAAGTCGGCCTGCCTCTCAATGTCCTCCACCCTTTGTCATAAGGTTTGTCTTGCTAGATCATAGTCCATCTTGAGTATTAAAGCTGGGGAGAAACCTAGTTTGGCAAGGTTGGATTCAACAGCCTTGATCCATGATGAAGAGAATATGTCTTGGAGGATTAACCGACCTTGTGGAAAGAAGTTAAGCTTTAGCCAGAGATTTAAGGACGCGATACAGATTCTTGCTTCGACTTTTGTCAATCCTGTCTCCAGGCACAGAAGTGCATTTGAGACACAACGTGGCATCTGAATAATTGGTCTAATGAATTTGGATTGAACTATTTCTAATGATGTAAAACATGAAGCTGACGGTTCGAGCAAGGTCCCATAAAGGAGCTGTGCTAGTGACTTGGCCACAAAAAAATTAATAGCAGTAGGGACATAATATCTTCCATTTGTGCGGAAAAATTTAAGAATGGTGCTCGCTGATCTTTGGCCCAAGGCAGCTACATAGTCTCCATGTGCTTTTCTTGAACCATTAGCCTTAATGACCACCCCCAGGTATTTGAAGGTGGTTGAACCTGCTCTATTTTGTGTCCATTTAGATACCATGAATAAAATTTTGGCCTTTTTGCAAAGGCCATGATCTTTGTTTTCTCATAATTTATGCCCAGTTTATTTTAATTACAGTACTGGAGAAGGGCTGCCAAGGCTCTTTTAAGGCCTACTGGTGTCCTGGAGAGGATCCCCGCATTATCTGCATAGAGCAGGAGGCTGTATTTTAAGTTTATATATTTATCAAATTTTTGTACTGCCCATCTCTGCCCATCTCATATTAAAACTACTCTGATGTGTGTTAGAGCAAATATGATGGGTATTATGGGAACAATCATCTACATTGCTCTATGCATACATATATACATAAATGTATATATGCAAGGTGAGGGGAAATCTCATTCTGCTGAGACACTCAAATAATTAAAAGCAAATCTGAACTGTCAATCCAGTTTGATGGAGAGAGTTATCTGAAGCCTACACAGCTCCAGCATGGAAAGACAACCAACAGTGTACTGAATTCACATTCAGGTGGACAATTAAAAAGAGGAAAAGTCATTTTGACTTTTGACTTTCTGTCTTCCTCTCATTTTTTCCTCCCATTGGAGGATGAGAATTCTCATCCTGAACTTGTTCTGAGCTAGGTAAGCAGTTCTCCAATAAAAATGCTGGGTTACAGATCCAGAAAAAAAGTAGAAATCTATAGGGAAAGGTAGAGAAAGATTAGAATTTTGGTTTATATTTTGTTGTTCATGTTAGTTGCAAAGTCATGTCCGAACCATTGCAACCTCATGGAAAGCATTCCTCCAGGCCTTCCTGTCCTCTACCATCCTCTAGAGTCCATTTAAGCTCACGCCTACTGCTTCAATGACTCCATCCAGCCACCTCGTTCTCTGTCGTGTCCTTCTTCATTTGCCCTTAATCTTTCCCAGCATTAGGCTCTTCTCCAGTGAGTCCTTCCTTCTCATTAGGTGACCAAACTTTTTGAGTTTCATCTTCAGGATCTGGCCTTCTAAAGAGCAGTGAGGGTTCATCTCCTGTAGAACTGACCCAGTAGTGGGTTTCAAATCCCGGCACTACTACTTCGCTATCGGTAGTACATGGGTGTGCGTACTCACTTTGCGAGTATGCAGCACTTCTGCGCATGCGCAGAACATTTTTGATAATGTCTGTGTGGGTGGGTAGAGGCTCCCACCCCTGCCATTACCAGTTCGTCCAAACCGTGATGAACCATGAGCAACCCACCACTGGACTGACCGGTTTGATTACCTTGCAGTCCAAGGGACTCACAGGAGTCTTTTTATTTATTTATTTATTTATTTATTTATTTATTTATTTATTTATTTATTTATTTTGTCACAACAGTATACACAAACAATTGTCATAGATAAAACAACATGTATTGAAGAAAATATATAAGTAAAAATATGCATCAATAATATTAATTTGATATAATGAAGGGAACAATAGGACAGGAACGGTAGGCACATTGGTGCTCTTATGCACACCCCTTATAGTCCTCTTAGGAATGGGGTGAGGTCAATAGTAGACAGTTTTTGGTTGAAGATTTTGGGATTTTGAGTAGAGACTATGGATCAGGTAATGAGTTCCAAGCATTAATAATTCTGTTACAGAAGTCATATTTTCTACAATCAAGTTTGAAGCGGTTGATATTTAGCTTGAATCAATTTTTTGCTCTTGTAATATTGCGATTGAAGCTGAAGTAGTCTTTTATAGGAAGGATATTGCTATAGATGATTTTGTGTGTTAAACACAGGTCATGTCGGAGTCAACAGAGTTGTAAGTTTTCTAATCCCAGGATTTCAAGTCTGTTGGTATAAGGTATTTTGTTGTTTTCAGAGGAGTGAAGGACTCTTCTAGTGAAATATTTCTGGACTTGTTCTATTGTATTTATGTCAGAGATGAGGTATGGGTTCCAGACGGATGAGCTGTATTCAAGAATAGGTCTGGCAAATGTTTTGTATGCTCTGGTTAGTAGTGTAGAGTATTTAGAAAAGAAGCTGCGTAGAATTAGGTTTACAACTCTTAGGGCCTTTTTTGCTATGTAGTTGCAGTGGGCTTTGGCATTAAGGTCATTTGATATGAGAACTCCAAGATCTTTGACAGGGTGTGGGTCGTCAGTTAGGTAATGTCCATTAAGTTTGTACTTGATGTTAGGGTTCTTTTTTCCAATATGTAAGACTGAGCATTTGCTGGTTGAGATTTCGAGTTGCCAAGTTTTAGACAATCAGAAATTAAGTCGAGATCTTCTTGAAGGGTAGAAGTATTATTAGTGGTATTAAATAGTTTGACATCATCAGCAAAGAGAACACAATAACTTGAGATGAGGTCACAGAGATCATTTATGTATAGTATGAAGAGTGTTGGTCCAAGAACACTACCTTGGGGAACGCCACTTTTGACAGGAACAGGATTTGATATAGCGTTGCCAATTTTGACCACTTGTTGTCTATTTGACAGGAAGGCATTTATCCAATTGTGAAGAGGTCCTGAAATACCATAGGATTTTAGTTTGAGGAGTAGTTTATCATGTACTACTGAATCAAAAGTTTTGCAAAAGTCTATGTAGATTGCATCTATTGTTTTTCCTTGATCAAGGTTGGTAGTCCATATGTTTTTGCAGTGGAGGAGTTGTAGGTTACAAGACAATTTTTTTCTGAAACCAAATTGTTTATTAGAGAGTAGGTTGTTTGTTTCAAGGTGGAGTGTAATGGATTGGTTTATGATGGATTCCATTACTTTGCAAGAGACACAACATAGAGAGATAGGTCTGTAATTTTCAACAAGGCTTGGATCTCCTTTTTTGAAGATAGGGATGACTGTGGCTAGAGACCAGAGTTTTGGAAGAGAACTAGTTTTGAAGGCTATATATTGAAGATTATGCTTAGGGGTTCAGCTATATTAATTGAAAGTTTTTTTAAAAAAGTATGCACATAGTCCATCTGGTCCAATAGATAATGATGGTTTCAGGTTGTGAAGGGCTTTTTCAACATTATCTTCTGTGAAGTCTATATGTGATAGGTCGTTGTTATCATCTGTTGAGTCTATTTGAGTTAAGTCGTTGTTAACATTTTTGATACGATTGAGGAATGTTGGACGTGAGCCATCACTGTTTACAAAAACTGAGCCGAAAAATGTGTTAAAAAGGTTTGCTTTAACTGTTTCATCAGTACATTCTTTGCCATTAGGTTCTTTTAGTGGTGGAATGGATCTTGTTTCTTTAAGTTTATTATTAACAAAATTAAAAAAAGCACGACTGGAATTGGTGCGTAGAAGGTCTTCTTCTTGTTTAGTGTGGTAAGTGTTACATTTTGTTTTTATTTTGTTGCAAATATTTTTGTAGCAGTTTTTGAAGTTTGCTACATAATCCTTTTTGTTTTTTTTGGATTGCAGCTTTTTTATTGATATGGGAAATTTGCTTTTCCTTTTGATTTTGGTGATGAATTCTGGAACGTATAGTTTGATGATTTTATTGATTTCGAGTAGGAATACTTTATAGTGGTCTTCTGCAGTGATACAGATTGAGAATAGATTTTGCCATTCAAGAAATGAGAGATCATTGTTTATAAGGTCATAGTTGGCTTTTTTTAAATTGTAGTTTGGAGTACTATTGCTGAGACGATTTATGCGAGGACGTATGTTTAGATAAAAGTCTATCATGCAGTGGTCACTGTTGGAAAAGGGTTCTCTTACTTGTAGTCCATAAATTTATTTATTTATTTATTTATTTATTTAATTAATTAAACTTTTATACCGCCCTTCTCCCGAAGGACTCAGGGCGGTGTACAGCCTACATTAAAACAATTAATATACACACTAAAATAACAATTAAAAAACTTATTCAATAAAGGCCGAAATTAAAACCGTCCAATTGACCATATAAAATACCCAATAAAATATTAAAATTTAAAAATTTAAAATTTAAAAATCAGGCCAGTCCCGCTTGGATAAATAAATAAGTTTTCAGTTCCTGGTGAAAAGTCTGAAGGTCGGGCAATTGGCGTAAACCGGGGGGAAGTTCGTTCCAGAGAGTAGGTGCTCCCACAGAGAAGGCCCTTCCCCTGGGGGCCACCAGCCGACACTGCTTAGCGGATGGCACCCTGAGAAGACCCTCTCTGTGAGAGCACACGGGTCGGTGGGAGGCATGTAATAACAGCAGGAGGTCCCGTAAGTACCTGGGCCCTAAGCCATGGAGCGCTTTAAAGGTGGTAACCAAAACCTTGAAGCGCACCCGGAAGACCACAGGTAGCCAGTGCAGACTGCGCAGGAGTGGTGTTACTCGGGAGCAACATGGTGCTCCCTCAATCACCCGCGCAGCTGCATTCTGGACTAGCTAGAGTCTCCGAGTGCACTTCAGGAGTAGCCCCATGTAGAGAGCATTGCAATAATCCAGACGAGAAGTGATGATAGCATGAGTGACCGCGCATAAGGCTTTTGATACCATCGATCATGGTATCCTGTGGTCAAGAAAGGGGCGCAACTGGTGGACCAGGCGAACCTGGTAAAAAGCTCTCCTGGAGACGGCCGCGAAGTGATCTTCAAACGACAGCCGTCCATCCAGGAGAACGCCCAAGTTGAGCACCCTTTCCGTTGGGGCCAATGACTCGCCCCCAACAGTCAGCCGCGGTTGCAGCTGACTGTACCGGGATGCCGGCATCCACAGCCACTCCGTCTTGGATGGATTGAGTCTGAGTCTGTTTCTCCCCATCCAGACCCATACGGCTTCCAGGCAACAGGACAGCACTTCGACAGTTTCGTTGGGTTGGCCCGGGGTGGAAAAGTACAGCTGAGTATCATCAGCGTACAGTTGATAACTCACCCCAAAGCCACTGATGACCTCGCCCAATGGCTTCATGTAGATGTTGAACAGGAGAGGCGAGAGAATCGACCCCTGAGGCACCCCACAAGTGAGGCGCCTCGCGGCCGATCTCTGCCCCCCTGTCAACACCGTCTGCAACCGGTCGGAGAGGTAGGAGGAGAACCACCGATAAACGGTGCCTCCCACTCCCAACCCCTCCAACCGGTGCCGCAGGATACCATGATCGATGGTATCAAAAGCCGCTGAGAGATCTAACAGGACCAGGGCAGAGGAGCAACCCCTATCCCTGGCCCTCCAGAGGTCATCCACCAACGTGACCAAAGCCGTCTCCGTGCTATACCCGGACCGGAAGCCGGACTGGAACGGGTCTAGATAGACAGCTTCCTCCAGGTACTGGGGGAACTGCCACACCACCACACTCTCTACAACCTTCACCACAAATTGAGTTTGAGTTATTACAAAAGATGAGGTCAAGGCAGTTCATGAGTCTAGTATTGTTAGTTACTAGTTGTTCAAGGCCAAGGTTTGTAACTGCGTTGTATAGAGTAGTATGGATTGGTTCAGTTGAACATTCATTTGTTATCCAGTTTATAGAAGGTAGATTTAGGTCTCCCAGAAAGATGAGAGGATATGGGCAAGAGGTAGCCCATGTTAGTAGTGAGGTTAACAAATTTGCATGAGCGATGTCATAGTCAGGGGCTCCGTAGCATAATATGAATCTTAGTGTGGTATTGGTGGATAGGTCATATACAATAGTTTCAGGTAGAGAGCGTTTATGTGCAACTTGAATATTTTTTAAGTTCAGTGATTTTTTGTAAAAAATAGCTATTCCACCACCTCTGCGGTGATCACAATCTGATCGAAGGACTTGGTATTCTTTGTTTGAAATAATGGAGTCAGTGAAGAATGAGTTTAGCCATGTTTCACATACAGATATGATATCAAATGTACCATTGTTTAATAAGAGGATAAATTCAGGTAATTTGATTACAATACTTCTTGCATTTAATAATTTACATTTGAGACCTGTAGAATTAAGTGTATTGGACATAAGGGGCGTGCATACCTATTTTTGATTGGTTTTTGTAACAGGTGGTAGATGGTAGGTTGATTGAGTAGTGAGTGGTTGATCGTTGGATGATTGGGGTTTTTGAATGGGTTGTTGAGGATTTGTGAGTTGATCGACGGGTGAATGGGTGTTTTGATTTATAGATGGATGGATGCCTTGTTTGGTGGATGGTTGAATGTTTTGATTGGCGTGAGATTGGGTGATGGGGTTTTGATTGAAGGATTTTCTTTTTATGCAATTTGCACGGTAGTCAATGTAAAGGTTGGTTTCTCCTTCTTCTAGTCGTCGTTTGAGCTCTGAATGAAGTTCACGGGATCTAATACGTTGTAGGAATGATAAGTCTGGTCTAGCTCTAAGTTTGTTGTAGCTGAGGTTGTTTTTAGCTATTGTGTTTATAGTATAAATGAGATTTCTTTTGCTGGTTTCATTTTTGCATATGATTCTACAGAATTTGGGTGCTATTGAACCATCATTGTATTTAAATTCAGGTCCATCTCTGGAGACTTTGGTTATTTCACTAGGGTCAAAAGATGTTAATTTGTGATTTGAAATGATGTTTCGTATTTTATCAATATCTGGTTCTTTTGTTGCAACTAGACCAAATAAAATAGCATTTTGGCATTTTTTCTCTCTCTCCATTGTATCTTTTACTAGCATTTCAACATTGTTAGGCTGATTGGTTTGTGATTTAGTTTGCGTACAAGGCAATGTTTGTTGAGTTGGGAGATGTTTTTGGTCAGTTGTGATTTCATTTATTTTAGTTGTAATTTTGTTTTCAAGGTTGGCTATAATTTTATTTTCAAGGTTTGAGAAACGTGCATCAAGTGTGTATCCAGGTTTGTGAAATGTATATCTAGGTTTGTGAAACGTGCATCCAGGTTTGTGAAACGTGCATCAAGTTGTGCATCCAGATGTGCTAGTAATTTTTTTTCTAAATTTGTTTGAATGTTGTTGATGATGGTTTTTTCAATATTTGATATAATAGAGTTAGTGATAGTTTTTTCTAGGTTAGCTTGAATGGATTCAATGATATTTTGTTGAGATTTTGTAAATGTGTCTATTTTTGATCTCCAGCACCAAAGTTCAAAGGCCTTAATTCTTTGGCGCTCAGTCTTTCTTATGGTCCAACTTTCATAGCCATACATTGCAACTGGGAAAACCATAGCCTTGACTATATGCACCTGGTTTATATTACGTACATGAAACTGTTTTAGCTCTGGTGCCTATGTTATTCTTGTTGTATGCTTTTTTATTTGTGTATATGATGTTATTGGTTGAAGGAGCAGCAGTTCATTGCCTAGTTATTATTTAGTCCCCTGTCTTCCTTTCTTCATTTAACTTCCCGTTAATTCTTTTATTCTTACTAAAACTACATAATAAAGACTTGACTCCTTACTATGACCTTATTCTGAAAAGGATTTTATCTGAGAGATTTGGGAGAAGGGTCAAATGTTACAGTTTCCTGTTTAAGAAAGCCAGAGGGCCCAAACAATCATAATCTGCACTTGCAAATTGAATAATAATAAATGTATCTTTATTTCTGAAGTGGTAGGGTAGAAGGCAAGTAGCAAGCATCACAGAATTCTGTTTCTCACCAATTGTTCTATGGGAAAGTTCTTAGAACTTCCTTTGTTTTCCATTAGAATTAATTGTATGTCTTTTTTAAAAGGTAAAGTTTTCTCTGTACAGTCATGTCTGAATCTAGGAATGGTACTTATCTAGCCAAGGAAGCCTGCATTGTCCAAAGAGATTTCCACCGAAGTGTATGGAACTCTGCTACCTTCCCACCAAAATGGTGCTTATTTATCTACTACCTTTGCATGTTTTCAAACTGCTAAGTTGGCAGCAGCTGGGGCAAGGATGGGAGCTCACCTCATCACAGTCATATGGTACTTGGTCTCGAACTGCCAACCTTCCAGTCTACAAGCTCAGCATCTTAATCACTAGGCCACCTCATTGCCTTTTTTAACATCTCCTTTAATGTCTATAAAATGTTTTGGACAATGTTATCCTGACCTACAAAGACATAAAGGATTGGAATGCATAAATAAAGTATGCAAATTTTATTTAGCAACTGCCTTTCTCTATATTAGCAATTCCTTATACTCCCCCCCCCAAATGCAGTCCTTTTCTTTTACATATTGTTTCTCTTTATGCATGCTAAAAGAAACACTATTTTTCTTCATTCTTTTGTTTTTGGCTTCTCCCTTGAGTGCCTATGTATAATTTTTACCACTCATAAAAATCATATGTTTATATTCAAAGAATAGTTTGAACCTTGACCATAGTACTCATTCTGGGGCCACCAGAGTCTCTCACCTGTTTAGTTTATTTTTTTCTTCATGTCAGCTTCTTCCCCATCTTTATTTCTTTCCAATAAGCCACAGAAAATCCAAAAAATACTTCTCCATGTATACAGAAAAGTTGCGTAGAGAAAATAAATGGCTTGAATAATATTTAAATGACTTAATTTCCAACATTTGAAGGAATAACATTCATATGTTTCCATGCTCATCTCAGTGTGGGTGAATATTTCAAGTTCTTGGAAAATGCATCAAACAATTTCCAAAAGATAGAAATTTTAATCTCTTTCATCTGCTACTGACTATATATATATTCTTTTTGATGCCTGAAAGTCAATTGATATTTTTTTAAAAAGCCAAGATCATGCAGTACATCTGTCATTTATTGTGACAAATGATCTTGGATTTTCCCATAAGAAATAAGAAGGCAAACTGATGCATAAACGGGATTGAAATGTGTACAGCAAATCTATTTGCATTGTTTGGAACACAGCCATATGTTTGCAGTTACATATATAGCCTAAAACTGGAATTTTTACAACTGGTCTTCTCTTTAATGCAATCAGGGATGGCCATTTTAATCAAGCCTCCATTCTAAAATGAGAACAGCTTTGTATGTGGTTCCAACCATTCATCTGTACTCATCTCCAAATCTTCAATATATTGTTGTTTCCTAAAAGTGAAAGTTGTATCACTGTTCATTTGATAATCAAATTAGAAAGTATGTTTTAATTGTTTTTATATTATATAAAATATATATCCAATTAATATAGTTATTACATACTTATGCTTATATATATGCTTATATATTATATAGTTATTTCATGCTTATGCTTATGTGTGTGACAAAATAAATAAATAAATAAATAAATAAATAAATAAATAAATAAATAAATAAATAAATAAATAAATATTATATAATGTACATCACTCAGGGTCACTTGTTGAAATAGGTAGCTATAGAAATCAAATCAATGCATGAATGAAAGAATGAATGAATGAACGAACGAACGAACGAACGAATGAATGAACGAATGGATGAATAAATGATAAACACAGCATTCACACCTTTTTTGTTCACAGGGTTTTTCTTATATGCCTGAAAATGAAATAGAACAAATATAATGTAAATATATATGGTTCTAACATCAAACTATTTCCAAACACAGTAACTTTGCAACTTGATTTCAACTGTGTATCATAATTTACTTCAATATTAATTTTGTCTTTTTAGATAAATGCAGATTACCTAAATCTAGATTACCTAAACTGGGAAGGAGGAGGAGGAGGAAGAGGAGAAGGAGAAAATGTGGAGGAAAGAAACAAAATGTGTTCTGGAAAGTTATTGAATTGCTTATAGAATATGTTTGTTCAAGAAAAGAAAGGGGGCATTTGCATTGGATTATAGTCTAGGGATATATGGGCAAGTGCAGTAGCTGATAGACAGATTACATGGTAACATAATTTGGCCACAGTTGCTGTGGAGAATTTCATTGTAGAGTTTCTGTGGGCCAAAAATGCAGGCATTAGTAAATGAACCATTGGAGATTCTCCTGCCATCTAACCCGGCAGGTGATCAAAACTAAGCTTCTCTTGACTAGACACACTTTTTATCACCATTAGTTTAGTATGCGCTGTTGCCTCCATGCAATTCTTCAGAAGGTGAGATTTTGCCAAACATAGCTCTTGGACAGCAGGCAGTGCAATAACACAGTGGCATCGATGTAATTGAAGCAACAGTGGGCAATTGCAACATAATGAAGGTAGCTCAAGATAAGGCTACAGCATCTGTGGGAGTGAGATCTACAATCGGAGGAACAACCATTAACTTTCTATGTCCTGAGCTTTTCCATTATTTTTGAAGGCTTTATCCCTGATGAGTAGATCATGCTTAGCAGGTAGGGCAGTGGGGGAGGGGTGAGAGGAAATTTAGTGAGATGCTTTTCACACAGGGAAGTATGTGACAAATAGCACACTCAAGGTAACATAATGCTACAAGCATGCGGTGCTCAGCAGGTTGCACATGTTTGGCATTACACAGTTTTAGTTACCAAGCCTCAATTTTGCCATTTTGAAATTCAGGTATCAGAGGGGTACAATTTTAGGACTTTACGCAACATGTTGATTACAATATGCTTTGTAAAATACTCTTCTTATTAAGTGAGATGTCAGATTACTTAAACTATGAATTGTTTCGTAGATGGCAGCCTTCGACCCTAGTGAAATAACCGAAGTCTCGAGAGATGGACCTGAATTCAAATACAGTGATGGTTCAGTAGCACCTAAATTCTGTGGAATCATATGCAAAAATGAAACCAGCAAAAGAAATTTCATTTATACTATAAACACAATTGCCGGAAACAACCTCAGCTACAACAAATTTAGGGCTAGACCAGACTTATCATTCCTACAACGTATTAGATCCTGTGAACTTCGTTCAGAGCTCAAACAACGGCAAGAAGAAAGAGAAACTAACCTTTACATTAAATACCGTGCTGACTGCATAAAAAGAAAACCCTTCAATCAAATCCCCATCACTCAACCACACTTCAATCAAAACATTCAACCATCCATCAAACAAAGCATCCATCCATCTATAAATCGAAACATCCATCCACCCATCGATCAACCTACTAATCTACTAATACCTACTAATACCACTCATTGCTCAACCAACCTTCCTTCTACTACCTGTTACAAATAACCCTCAATTAACTACCAATCAAAACTAGGTATGCACGTCCCTTACCTCTCCTACACCAAACACTACAGGTCTCAAATGTAAATTAATAAATGCAAGAAGTATTGTAAACAAATTACCTGAATTTATCCTCTTATTAAACAATGGTATATTTGATTTGTATTTTTTTTATTTTTATTTATTTATTTTGTCACAACAGTATATATAAGCATAAGCATGAAAGTAACTATATAATATATAAGCATATATATATAAGCATAAGTATGTAATAACTATATTGATTGGATATAATGAAAGAAAACAATAGGACAGGAACAGTAGACACGTTTGTGCTCTTATACACGCCCCTTACGGACCTCTTAGGAATGGGGTGAGATCAATAGTGGACAGTTTTTGGTTAAAGCTTTGGGGATTTTGAGAAACAAAGATCTCTCATTTCTTGACAGGCAAAATCTATTCTCAACCTGTATCACTGCAGAAGACCACTATAAAGTATTCCTACTTGAAATCAATAAAAATCATCAAACTATACGTACCACAAATCACCACCAAAATAATAATAAAAAAAACAAATTACCCATATCAATAAAAAAGCTTCAATCCCCCCAAAAAATCCCTCTGGAGAAGAAACAAAAAGGGCTATGTAGCAAACTTCAAAAACCGCTACAGAAATATTTGCAACCAAATATGCATTAATTCCAATCGTGCTTTTTATAATTTTGTGAACAATAAACTTAAAGAAACAAGATCCATTCCACCACTAAAAGACTCTAACGGAAAAGAATGTACTGATGAAATAGTTAAAGCAAACCTCTTTAACACATTCTTCGGCTCAGTCTTTGTAAACAGCGATGGCTCATATCCGACATTCCCCAATCGTACTAAAAATGTTAACAACAACTTAACACATATAGACTTCACAGAAGATGATGTTGAAAAAGCTCTTCGCAACCTGAAACCATCATTATCTATTGGACCTGATGGACTATGTGCATATTTTTTAAAAAAACTTTCAATTAATATAGCAGAACCCCTAAGCATAATCCTTAATATAGCTTTCACGACTAGTTCCCTTCCCAAACTCTGGTTTCTAGCCACAGTCATCCCTATCTTCAAAAAAGGAGATCCCAGCCTTGTTGAAAATTACAGACCTATCTCTCTATGTTGTGTCTCATGCAAAGTAATGGAATCTATCATAAACCAATCCATTACACTCCACCTTGAAACAAACAACCTACTCTCTAATAAACAATTTGGTTTCAGAAAAAATTATCATGTAACTTACAACTTCTCCACTGCAGAAACATATGGACTACTAACCTTGATCAAGAAAAAGCAATAGATGCAATCTACATAGACTTCTGCAAAGCTTTTGACTCAGTAGTACATGATAAACTTCTCCTAAAACTAAAATCCTACGGCATTTCAGGACCTCTTCACAATTGGATAAATGCCTTCCTGTCAAACAGACAACAAGTGGTCAAAATTGGCAACGCTCTATCAAATTCTGTTCCTGTCAAAAGTAGCATTCCCCAAGGTAGTGTTCTTGGACCAACGCTCTTCATACTATACATAAATGATCTCTGTGACCTTATCTCATGTTATTGTGTTCTCTTTGCTGATGATGTCAAACTATTTAACACCACTAACAATACTTCTACCCTTCAAAAAGACCTTGACTTTGTATCCGATTGGTCTAAAACTTGGCAACTCCAAATCTCAACCAGCAAATGCTCAGTCTTACATATTGGGAAAGAGAACCCTAACCATAAGTATAAGCTTGGTGTACATTACCTTACAGATGACCCCCCACCCTGTTAAAGATCTTGGAGTTTTCATATCAAATGACCTAAGTTCCAAAGCCCACTGCAACTACATAGCAAAAAAGGCTCTAAGAGTTGTAAACCTAATTCTGTGTAGCTTCTTTTCCAAAAACTCTACACTACTAACCAGAGCATACAAAACATTTGCTAGACCTATTCTTGAATACAGCTCACCTGTCTGGAACCCTCACCATATCTCTGAGATTAATACAATTGAATGCGTCCAGAAATATTTTACAAGAAGAGTTCTCCGCTCCTCTGAAAACAACAAAATACCTTATACTACCAGACTTGAAATCTGTCCATTCGTGTCCTATTGTTCCCTTTCATTATATCAAATTAATGTAGTTGTTGCATACTTTTGCTTATATATATGTTTATATGATGTGTTGTTTTATGTCAATGTTGCATATACTGTTGTGACAAAATAAAATAAAAAATAATAATAAATAATGAGTATCAATAATATTTTTATAACAATCAAAATACTTGGATTTCTGCTTGGAATCCAAGTTAGTCAATATATCAGTGCCACAAAAATCCCCAGGGCTCTTGTAGACTGCTTCATTTTCCAGAAGGTTAAATGAGAAATAAAACAAACAAGTCTCTGGTAGTTGATCCAAACTAAAATGGAAAATCTAGTTATAGAAATAAATTTAGTGGGAATTTTGAAAGAAAACAACCCCATCAACGTCAGGTTCAAGATAATATGGAAAGAGAAGCTGAAGCGTAGAACTAGATGCCTACTAGACTTCAGTAAAACCAGCTTCACCAAGTTTAGAGAAATACTAGGTCAAGGGGAGCACAAGAGGTTTGGAAGTTTCAAATAACAAGATTTTCGAACAATTACACGTAATTTCAATGGTAAAAATAATAAGGCCAGTTTAGGAAATCATATAGATTCAACTGAACTAAGATTTTACAGGAACTCATATAGGAATTGGAAGATGGGCAATGGGCCTATTCACTGAGGAGGTGTATCAGCATTAGTTAATATCAGCAGAAAGAAAATTAGAAAAGCTAAAAGAAAAGAAAAAAACTTAGGGTTGCAATGGAAGCTAAAACCAACCAAAGTCTTTTTTAGAATATACGAACTGTAAAGGTAAAGGAAACCCTGTGGATTATACTCTATTAGCCACTGCTGACTATAGGAAGCAGTGCTCATTTTTGTTTCAAGGCCATTGAGTTAGCACTGTCCAGAGACATTTCCATGGTCATGTGGCCAACATGACATCAGAGCACTGTTACCTTCACACCAAAGTGGTACCTATTATTCTACTTACATTTGCATGCTTTCGAACTGCTAGCTTGACAAGACCTCAGGTGAGGATGGAGTTCTCCCGTTGTGTGGTGCCTGGGTCTCAGACCTAAGCTGCTGGCTTTCCAGCTGACAAATTCAATGTTTTAACCACTGAGCCATTGTGCCACTCCTGTCAAGTGTAATAGGAAGGGAAATGAAGTAGTGGGAAAGATGCTGGATGGTCTCCAATGATCAGAAAGGCCTTACCCAATGGCTTCTGGGACATTACCATAATTGACTTAAGATTTCAACCTCACATTATAAGAACTACTTGCTATTTGGGTTTGGTTTTTTTTTGTTTTTTTTTTGCAGATTCAACTATTTTCCTAATAACTTTACAGTAATATATGTTATCCCAGCTGAATAAATTGTGTGCGTCTATATGCATGTGTGTTAACTGAGAAACCTGAGTAAAGGCTAACATACATGAAAATTGAACTTAATTGTTCCAGTTTTTAAGACAACTAAACGTGTTGAACTGGAAAACAGCAATAAAAATGAATGGAAGAGGTTTGCTTTTAAATGTAGGATATTTTGTTCTTGGCTTTATTCCATGTTTTAAATTGCAATGTATTGCAAGTTTTAATGATAAAAAAATGAAATATTTTATAGAATATAGGCATATGCTGCCTCTGCTGTGTACTAAAACTCCGTCCTAACTTTTTATTTCTTGATTTTTCTAAGCAGTTGTTGACCTGCCCATAACCAAACTGTCAGCCCATAGCACTTGCTCTATTTTTCACTCTTCACTGACTTTATTCTTAGATCAATGACCTGGTGTGACTTCTGCCTGTGATGTTCTCCATAAATTTAAATCTTAGTAAGACCATATCTGTTACCATAAAACATGATAAACTCTTTTATTCCTTCCAATTCACAGGAATGACAATAAATCAATGTAGGCAGTTATGACGGCCTGAAGAAACAAACAGTAGCTAAAACTAATCTCAATTGACTAAATAAGCACAATGTACATAAGTTGATATAATGCAGAGTTTGTTGTCTTCTAAGATACATTGTGCTTGCTCTTGAAATTAAAATTTTTTTTATAGGATATGTCTGAATCCATGTAGTCGTCTTATTAAATATGGAATTTGTTGTTCAGTTGTTAAGCCGTTTCTGACTCTTGATTATTCAACATGGATAATCGAGCAATTACTCTTATAGGACAAAGCAAGACACCACAAAATAATGTTCAAAGTACCAATAGAAAACAGTATTTGTAGCTCATAGTTGTACTGTGGAATCCTTGGTACTCTCTGAGCTTGGTTGTTTTCTTGCAGCCATTTCATTATCTAACTAGGTAGCATAAAGGTAAAGGTTTCCCCTGCCCAGTTGCGTCAGATGCTAATGGCCAATCTCATCTTCTTTGTTGAAAGACATTTTGATGTTTATGTGACCAGCATGACTATATGCCAATGATCTCATGATCACAACATGTAACAAAGTAAGTTTGTTACTTTCCCATTGAAGTGGTATCTATTTATCTACTCACATTTGCTGCTTTCAAATTGCCAAGATGGCAGGAACTGGGGTAAGTAATGGGAACTCACCCCATTGCGTGGCACTTGGGTCTTGAACTTGGTATCTGTAAGCTGTCTGTTCATATATAGTGGCTTGGCCTGTCTATATAGTGGTTTGCACTCTAATATGTTACCTAGTTTTATTTATTTATTTATTTTATTTATTAATCATACTTATATACCACACCATCTCCCGTAAGACTCAGGGCGGTTCACAGGCATATTAAAACAATATAATAAATAAGCATTAAAACCCAGTTAAGACTAAATATTACCATGGCCTGATCACTAAAACAGTAAAAACCAGTAAAAACCCCATTAAAATTTGCTAAAACATTTTATTTTTAGGCTAGTCCAGCGCGCTGAAATAATAGAGTCTTCAGTTCTCGTCTGAAGGTCCGGAGGTCAGGGAGTTGTCGTAATCCCGGAGGAAGCTCGTTCCACAGGGCAGGTGCCACCACAGAGAAGGCCCTCCCCCTGGGGGTCACCAACCTACATTGTTTGGTCTGAGGAGGCCCACTCTGTGGGAGTGCACAGGTCGTTGGGAGGCAATCGGCGGCAGTTGAAACATCTGCAAGAAAACAACCAAGCTCAGAGAACATAAAGGACACCACAATATTCAATGTTTTCCAATCCTCTGCAAGTCAGTATCAGGTCATACAGTTAAAAAGAAAAAGAAAAAAAGGAAGGCATGGGGAGAAAGTAAGACAATGTAAACCTTAAGTCAGATGTGATCATGAGGACTACCCTGTAGAGGATGTTTTCAAGATGGAAAGTACCAAATGAATGAAGAAAATTAAGCAGGTGTCATCTTGCAGGTAGTATTTTAGACAACTAACAGCTGAGTCTCCAATTTCTGAAAAATATGTGCAAGATGAGTCTGTTTCTTATTTTGGAAATGCACAGGTTCATGTCTGGTCTGAAAGACAAATTAAATAAAAGCATGACAGCCTTTCTATTTTCCTGATTATATCTAGTTGGCAATAATTTATGAAAATACTTTTTAATTGAATGCAATGTTTTATAATTTGATTAATGATCCTTGATTAGTGATTCTTTCCCCCTTTCTGTGGTAGTATGCTATATCCTCTGTTCCTCCAGTTTCCACAATATCAGAAAAACCACTGTTACTGTATGTACTTAATAAGGTTTATTGTTTTAATGTCTGTGGGGATTAGAGTATTGATTCATGATTGCAAACTCATTTATAGCAGCCCAAAGATGTTGTCATTATATCTTCCTCTTTTTGTCAGCTGCTAAGATGTTGATCATTGGTTTTCTTCTAGATATCCTTAATTTGATTCCACATCACAAATATTTTGTGGTAATTCTTTTCACTGAAGCTGTATCTTGGAGCAATTTTTCCTGCTTACCATCATGGATACCTGTAGGACCTTTTTTATGGTTGTAAGTTACTGAGTAGTAATAGCATCTAAAGACAATGCACAGGATTTAATAATACAAAGTACACATAAGTTATTTTAAAAAATTGCAAAAACCCAGAGGCTTGAAATAAGTCTTTATTTACTCTTCTAATATACATCTTAGAAAAACAAACAAACACTGTGCTTATTGAAGGCAACTTATATTCCTTAAGACAATATTCCAGGTGTACCCCAACCATGTACAGAATTTTGCACACAATTTTTCTTCATGTAATGTTTTTTCTTATATTTTTTTTCAAAATATCTTTTCTATCTTCTCCTGTACTTCGGTATTTTTTTTAACGTTAAAACTCAGAATGGCATTAACAAAATTAATTGTTTAAATGCTGTGAAATGTATATGCTGAAGGATGAATGTATTTGGACCTTCTGAAATGTTTTGGGTTAATAGATTAATAGACATATTCAAGCAAATGTTTTGGGTAGTACAGATTAATAGACATATTCAAGCAAATATTTGTCCATCCAGATGGTCAACATTGCTTAGTCTTCACCAAGTCTTTTTGGACCTGATTGTTACATGTTTCAAGCTGCTTCAGCTTCATGTCCTTTACCAGTTTTAGAGCAAAAAACAATTCATTTGTAAGTGGAAAACTTGGGGCCACCTTACTGAAAGCTGTTAAGCATAACAATCAAGATGAAATCCACAAAGTTTTAAAATGCCCTGCAGAGGTTTGGTTTGGTTTTTTTAATTTGTTGGCAAATAAAAAACCATTTACAAATCAAGGAACTGGAACAGACCCTTATTTCTGAACTTCTGTATTATTAGTTGCCCTTGTGTAAATTAAAATCCTCATTTGCTTTCTGTGCTGAAATTGCTACTACGTTTCTCATGCTCCTTGCCTTCTTAGCTCTTTAACTTTGGTAATTAGTGAGCCAATGATGGTAAATAATTAAATTGATGTGCACTTTACACTTATCTGGCTCATTCAATCAGAGGACTGTGCTTTGCCACTTACAGATAATGTTCTTGTCACCGCAGCAGGAGAAAATGATTTTGCTTCTCTGCCACGTAGGTTTTGCTATATAATGGGTCACAAAGATGAACATTTAGACATCTAGAACTGATATTTTCAGAAAACATAGCATACTGCCTGATATACAGTGGGTTAGATAATAATGACATCAAGAGGAAGACTCAAGTGTCAACTTAGAAATGGATCAGGCCTGCCACAGCCATCTTTCCGTTTATCTGATTACCACAGAGTGTGGGAGGGGGGAACTCTGGAATGTCAGAGTAGACAACAAAAACAGATCATCTCGTGGAAACCAAGGTCATCTCAAGAGGTGCTAGCCAGAAACTTGAGGGGAGTTGCCAAGAAGATGCCAGAACATCTAACTGAACAATGTGACCTGTGTCCATGAGGACGGAATTATCTTGTGAAATATCTAGAACTTGTTATATTTTCATTGGTGCCAAAATGATGTACTCAATAAAACAATAAAATAAATAAATAAATTTCTCAATAAAACTTTGAGAAAGCTGAAAGTTTCAGAGTGCTGAATTGGTTGGGTTCATTGACATCAAGTCTGTGAAATTAGGCTCAATTCAGTTTATCTTCTTTGGCAGGTTTTAGATAGATAGTGCTGTTGGTCACCATAAGCCATCATAATTATTTTAACTTAATATTGCTGTTTGCATGAATTTCATGCCTAGAAATGGTGAAATGACCGAAAGAAATTTCAAACAAAAGAGAAAATGAGTATGGAGCCCCCATGAAAGAGCCATAGGAAAAGGGAGAGAGTCAAAGAAGTCAAGATGATGATCACACCATGGAATAGCTGTCTGGCACTTTTTGATGAGTAAAATAAGGAGCTATCTATTGTATATGGAAACAAATTGCTCCAATTCAAAAAAAAGCAGGATTAACAGGATGGATATCTGCATGTGAATGTCAAAAAAGTCAATTTAGTGGCTTCATGAACAATGCTTGTAGAAAGGTATTGTTCTTATTGCAAGATGGAAACAGTTGCCATCTTCACTTTTTTGGCCTCCCTTTCAGTCACATCATCATCATCATCATCATCATCATCATCATCATCACAGCAACAGACAGGCACCTGCCACATAACACCCCGGACTTAACAGTTATCAATAAGAAAGACAAAAGAAGTCTGGATAGTGGATAGTGGCAGTACCTGGAGATAGCAGAAGAGAAGAGAAAGAACTGGAGAAGATAACAAAATATAAAGACCTACAAACAGAAATAGAATGACTATGGCAAAGGCAAGCAAGGGTAGTAACAATAGTCATAGGTACCTTGGGTGCAATCCCAAAACAACTGGAGCACCACCTGAACACCATAGGCATTGATAAATTTGCCATCAGTCAATAGTAGAAGGCGGCTTTACTTGGAACTGTTTCTATCCTGTGACGATATGTATAACACCATCAAACATCTAGATTTGCTATCCCAGGTCCTTGGTAAGGACTCGATAGGGAGACAAAAATGCTAAACCCAGTCTAAATATCTGGCTGACTCTGCGAATAACTACTACTACTACTACTACTACTACAACTACTATAATATATTGGAAATTAGTGTGGATATATAGTTGAAAAATTAGTAAAAAATGAGCAGGATAAAATATTGTGGTATTCCCAAATACAAACTGAAGTCTTGGCTCCTAATTTACCAGATTAACTGTAGTTAAAAGAAGTGTGGATAATTGATGTGGCAATATGAGGTATAGTAGAATAAAAGACAAAGAATCACGAAGAAGATCTGAAAATCAAAGTTGAAAGATTACAACATTATCCAAATTTGGTAGTCCCAATAGTTATCGGCACACTGGAAATCATATAAAAAACTTGGATAACTCTTATAAAATCTGCACATTGACAAGCTTTCCATTTGTCAATTACAAAAGCCTACACAATTTGGATCCATATAATTGTGATACATTATGACATTCCAGGTTCTTGAGAAGAACTCAAGCATATGAAGGCCAACATCAACTAGAGAACTGGCAGATGTGATTTTATATTTTTGTGCATATACTGCTGCTGCTACTACTACTACTACTACTACTACTACTACTACTACTACTAATAATAATAATAATAATAATAATAATAATAATAATAATAATAATACATTGATATTATTAAACAATAACACCTGCCTATTCCAGATCCTTGGGAAGTTTCAATAGGTGTCAAAATGCCAGATCTAGTCTAAAGTTCTGGCTGATATTGACCAATTATAATAAGGGGAAGGAGGAGAAGGAGAAAAAGGAGAAAAAGAAGAAAGAGAAGAAGAAGAAGCAGGGAGCAGGGAGAAGGAGAGGAAGCACAGAGAAGGAAAGGGAGAAAGAGAGGGAGAAGAAAAAGTAGGAGAAGAAGGACAATGGATTCAAATTATTTTCTAAGTGAAATGTGCATCTTTTTCCAACTGGTGGTTACCTGTAGCCACTAGTATTGAGCAAGTTGTTATATCGTGACTAAGAAAGACAGATTCTTGAGTAGAGTAAGAAAAGAATTGTATGTCAGATGTCCGCTCAAACCAGGGTGGAATTTGAGGGGGGAAATGTTATCGTAGGATAATTAAATACTTCGATTCTTCAACTCTAAAGCAAATAAGCCAATTAATATTAGCTTTTTTTAATTTCATTTTGTCACAACAGTATACATAAACATCGACATAAAACAACAACACATCATAAAAGAAAAACATATATATAAGCAAAAGTATACAACAACTGTGTTAATTTGATATAATGAAAGGGAACAATAGGACAGGAACGGTAGGCACGTTTGTGCTCTTATGCACGCCCCTTATAGTCCTCTTAGGAATGGGGTAAGGTCAATAGTAAACAGTTTTTGGGATTTTGAGTAGAGACTATAGAGTCAGGTAGTGAGTTCCAAGCGTTAACAACTCTGTTACAGAAGTCATATTTTCTGCAATCATGTTGACATTAAGTTTGAATCTATTGTTTGCTCTTGTATTATTGCGATTGAAGCTGAAGTAGTCTTTTACAGGAAGGATATTGCAATAGATGATTCTGTGTGTTAAAAACAGGTCATGTCGGAGTCGGCGGAGTTCTAAGTTTTCTAATCCCAGGATTTCAAGTCTGGTGGCATAAGGTATTTTGTTGTTTTCAAAGGAGCGAAGAACTCCTAGTTCTTCTAGTAAAATTTTACTATTATTTTACTAATATTTACTAATATTTTACTCCTAGTAAAATATTTCTGGATGCGTTCGATTGTATTAATGTCAGAGATGTGGTATGGGTTCCAGACGGATGAGCTGTATTCAAGAATAGGTCTGGCAAATGTTTTGTATGCTCTGGTTAGTAGTGTAGAGTTTTTGGAAAAGAAGCTGCGTAAAATTAGGTTTACAACTCTTAGAGCCTTTTTTGCTATGTAGTTGCAGTGAGCTTTGGCACTTAGGTCATTTGATATGAAAACTCCAAGGTCTTTGACAGGGTTGGGGTTATCTGTAAGGTATTGTCCATCGAGTTTGTATTTAGTGTTTAGATTCTTTTTTCCAATATGTAAGACTGAGCATTTGCTGGTTGAGATTTGGAGTTGCCAAGTTTTAGACCAATCGGATACAAAGTCAAGGTCTTTTTGAAGGGTAGAAGTATTGTTAGTGGTGTTAAATAGTTTGACATCGTCAGCAAAGAGAACACAATAACATGAGATAAGGTCACAGAGATCATTTATCAGCCACCTATCTCCACAACCCCCATCTCAGACACACCAACAACAGCCAAGCCTCCTACAACTGACCCCATTTCATTGGGTTCACAACCCCTAGTGATCACAGAAAAGGAAGTGCAGGACCTATTTCACAGACAAAAGCCAGGAAAAGCTCCAGGCCCAGACAAGATAACTCCTTCTTGCTTAAAAGTCTGTGCTGACCAATTGGCCCCCATCTTCACCCATATTTTCAATAAATCACTAGAGATGTGCTATGTTCCTTCTTGCTTCAAACGCTCTACCATCATCCCAGTGCCGAAGAAGCCCACCATCAAGGAACTGAATGACTACAGACCAGTTGCTCTAACATCTGTAGTCATGAAAACCTTTGAAAGGCTAGTGCTTTCCTACCTGAAAACCATCACGAATCCGCTCTTAGACCCCTTGCAATTTGCATACCGAGCAAATAGACCAACAGATGATGCTGTTAATATGGCTCTGTACTACATCCTAAAACATCTTGAGTCTCCAAAGACCTATGCAAGGATCCTTTTTGTAGACTTTAGTTCAGCATTCAATACCATCATTCCAGACATTCTTCTAACTAAGCTAAACCAGCTACAGGTACCGGAACAGACTTGTAAGTGGATCACAAGCTTCCTAACAAACAGGAAGCAGCAGGTGAAGCTAAGCAAGATCACATCAAATACCTGTACAATTAGCACAGGGCCCCCAAGGCTGTGTGCTCTCCCACTTCTCTTCTCTCTGTATACCAATGACTGCATCTCCAATGATCCATTTGTTAAGCTACTGAAGTTCGCAGATGACACAACAGTGATTGGTCTCATTCGAGACAATGACGAATCCGCATATAGGCGAGAGGTCGAACGACTAGCCTTGTGGTGCAACCAAAACAATCTGGAACTGAACACACTCAAAACCGTAGAAATGGTGGTAGACTTTAGGAAAAACCCTTCCATACTTCCACCTCTCACAATACTTGACAACACAGTATCAACAGTAGAAACCTTCAAATTTCTGGGTTCTATCATATCGCAAGATCTCAAATGGACAGCTAACATCAAAAACATCATTAAAAAAGGACAACAAAGAATGTTCTTTCTGCGCCAACTCAGTAAGCTCAAACTGCCCAAGGAGCTGCTGATCCAATTCTACAGAGGAATTATTGAGTCTGTCATTTGCACCTCTATAACTGTCTGGTTCGGTTCTGCAACCCAACAAAAAAAACACAGACTTCAGAGGATAATTAGAACTGCAGAAAAAATAATTGCTACCAACTTGCCTTCCATTGAGGACCTGTATACTGCACGAATCAAGAAGAGGGCCGTGAAAATATTTGCAGATCCCTCGCATCCTGGACATAAACTGTTTCAACTCCTACCCTCAAAACGACGCTATAGAGCACTGCACACCAGAACAACTAGACACAAGAACAGTTTTTTCCCGAAGGCCATCACTCTGCTAAACAAATAATTCCCTCAACACTGTCAGACTATTTACTGAATCTGCACTACTATTAATCGTTTCATAGTTCCCATCACCAATCTCTTTCCACTTATGACTGTATGACTATAACTTGTTGCTGGCAATCCTTATGATTTATATTGATATATTGATCATCAATTGTGTTGTAAATGTTGTACCTTGATGAACGTATCTTTTCTTTTATGTACACTGAGAGCATATGCACCAAGACAAATTCCTTGTGTGTCCAATCACACTTGGCCAATAAAATTCTATTCTATTCTATTCTATTATGTATAGTATGAAGAGCGTTGGTCCAAGAACACTACCTTGGGGAACGCCACTTTTGACAGGAACAGAATTTGATAGAGCGTTGCCAATTTTGACCACTTGTCTGTTTGACAGGAAGGCATTTATCCAATTGTGAAGAGGTCCTGAAATGCCATAGGATTTTAGTTTTAGGAGAAGTTTATCATGTACTACTGAGTCAAAAGCTTTGCAGAAGTCTATGTAGATTGCATCTATTGCTTTTTCTTGAACTTGATTTTTCTTAAAACTTGGTTTTAAAACTTTTCTTAAAACCAAGTTTTTCTTAAAACTTGGTTGCCAAGTTTTAGACCTTATGCCACCAGACTTGAAATCTTGGGTTTAGAAAACTTAGAACTCCGCCACCTTCGACAGGACCTGTGTTTAACTCATGGAATCATCTATTGCAATGTTCTTCCTGTTAAAGACTACTTCAGCTTCAATCACAACAATACAAGAGCAAACAATAGATTTAAACTTAATGTTAACCGCTTCAATCTTGATTGCAGAAAATATGACTTCTGTAATAGAGTTGTTAATGCTTGGAACACACTACCTGACTCTGTGGTCTCTTCTCAAAATCCCCAAAGCTTTAACCAAAAACTGTCTACTATTGATCTCACCCCATTCCTAAGAGGTCCGTAAGGGGCGTGCATAAGAGCACAAACGTGCCTACTGTTCCTGTCCTATTGTTTTCTTTCATTATATCCAATCAATATAGTTATTACATACTTATGCTTATATATATATGCTTATATATTATATAGTTACTTTCATGCTTATGCTTATATATACTGTTGTGACAAAATAAATAAATAAATAAATAAATAAATAAATAAATGTTTCACAAGCAAATATAATATCAAATGTACTATTGTTTAATAAGAGGATAAATTTGGGTAATTTGTTTACAATACTTCTTGCATTTATTAATTTACATCTGAGACTTGTAGTGTTTGTGTAGGAGAGGTAAGGGACATGCATTTTGATTGATAGTTGATTGAGGGTTATGTACAACAGGTGGTTGAAGAAAGGCTGGTTGAGCAATGAGTGGTTGATCATTGGATGGATGGAGGTTTTGTATGGGTGGTTGGAGGTTAGTAGGTTGATCAACAGTTGGATGGATGTTTCGATTGTCAGATGAATGGATGCCTTGGTTGATGGATAGTTGGATGTGTTGATTGAAGTGTGGTTGAGTGATGGGGATTTGATTGAAGGATTTTCTTTTTATGCAGTCAGCACGGTAATCAATGTAAAGGTTAGTTTCTCCTTCTTCTTGCCGTCGTTTGAGCTCTGAATGAAGTTCACGGGATCTAATACGTTGTAGGAATGATAAGTCTGGTCTAGCTCTAAGTTTGTTGAAGCTGAGGTTGTTTCTGGCAATTGTGTTTATAGTATAGATGAAATTTCTATATTTTATTGCATCATTCCCTGAAAATTCTATTATCTGATTCAGGATGGTTATCCAAATTTTCTGCCTGGCTTTATCAGCTATAGCATTTTCTGACCATCTTTGTTTTACTTCCTTTCTAGTAATTTTACCTAAATGCTCTTTACTGGATCTTCAGTTTCCAGATCCTGGATAATAATAATTTAATAATAATCTTGGTATACTGAGAAACAAAGAGGAAAATTCAGTCTCTAATTCTCAATATATCCCTCATAGCAGGGATGAAATGTAAAATTTGTTACTACCGGTTCTGTGAGTGTGGCTTGGTGGTGGGGGTAATGTAACTGGGTGGGCATGGCCAACTTTTTTTTTTACTTTTGAAAGCATTTTTTCTACAGCCTCTTCAGCTGTGGAAAATCAGTTGCCTAATTGCCAGAACCCTTTAAAAGCTTTTTTTTTACAGCTTCTTCAGCTGAAGAGCTTGTAGAAAAAATGCTTTGAAAGGGTTCTGACAATCTCAGCTGAGCTGCACAATCATCAGAGGCCTTTTTAAAAAACTTTTAAATGCATTTTTTTCAGCCAAAGAAAAAATGCTTTTAAAAGTAAAAAAAACCTCTGATGATTGCGCGGCTCAGCTGGGCATGCATGGGGAAGTGGGGGAGGGATTTTTGCTACTGGTTCTCCGAACCACCTGCCGCCATTGCTACTGGATTGGGCGATCCGGTCTGAACCAGGAACATTTCACTCCTGCCTCATAGTTTTCTACAGTTTTGCATTGACATATCAGCAGAGGAGAGAATGAGGACAAAAAGAATTTGAAATTTGATATTAAATGAATAATATTTAGAGCAGACCAAAAGTAGCCCACAGAATATGTTCACATGCCAGCTGGCCTAACTTCATATATTTATAGTGATAAATATTTTTATATTCAAAGGTTCTTAACCATCGACAAATCATATTGGAAAGATTGCCTAATCTGCCTTCTGAGTAATCTGCTTCTTAAAAGACAAAAAAAAAATGGTTTGTTTTTTTTTGTTTTTTTTTACAAAAACCAATCACCAAATAAGATGTGAGGTCTAATTTTCACATTCCCAGCAACCCTATTAATAACAGAATTAAGCTTCCATTCTCTATGCATGCCTCTTGAAATAAGAGAGAGGCACTTGATGCTTCTTCTGTGATCTAACCATTGTTTTGGCCAAGAATTATGGTAAGATCCAAGTGAAGAAACTTTATTTGCAATTCTTGACAACAACTACAATATCCATATTTCAGAAAAAGAGCATGCAATATTTTCCAAATGGGGCATCAACTGTGTTAAAATGGGAAATGATTAAAGACCCTTCCCTTATTAACATGTGCTGCACACATCAAATAAACATAAAAAAGAGCAGCACTTAAAACGCTCAATTGTACTCACCATTTTGACATCTGAACACCTTATAAATGCTCCTGTTTCTGACACCAAAAGTCTAAAATGTTAGTGAAGAAAAATCTCACATGTGAGATTTGAGGGCCTAAGCAACCAAAAGAACTTGAGCTCTTTCTCAAATTTAGCAGATTTAGAGTAATGTCCAAAGAACACATATTTCCTTGTGAGAAGTTATTAAATATCAAGGAATGCCATTTATCACAAAGAGAGGTTCTCACAGCTGCTCTTTGACTCTCAGTGTGACATCAGTATCACTCCCTGAAAGGAGACTGAACAATTGTCTCAGGAACTGAGTCTGGGGTTATAAGGTCTAAAAAGATAGAAAGGAATAGCAGAGTAGTTTGCAATTTTGCATTTATGCTATGCTCTGAGGGGAGCCTTCTTTCTTGCCACACACAAAAAGTATAATACTCTGCAATACATTTCGAGCAAAAATGACCAGGCTCAAATTGTCGGATATCTCAGATATTTCATACAAAGACCAAGCTCTGTGGAAAAGGCTTCTGATGACAACCAGAAGAAGGATAGATGGACTTGGTTATAATGGTGATGGCAGTCCAATTACAAGACTTGTAATTATCAGGTTAGAGATGGGTTGTCATAGAGAAAACCTATATATAATCACTATGAGATAAGACTAATTTGATGGCATATAATCAGTTAAACTGATAAAACAAGTAGCCTTCGTTTAGTGATGGTAATTGAGACTAGACTTCCCATCATTAAGTGATGCTGTTGTGAGCAATGTCATATGACTGTGCTGCTTAGTGATAGCAATTCCAGCACTTCTAGTTGAATCCCATGTTAAGCATGACATCATACGGTCACCATTGGGACTTCCTGCCAGCTTGTCCATTGATTTTTCTCGCCAGAAATAAATGATGACCACGGAAATGCTACAATCTCCATAAGTATGATGACTGTTCAGTTCTATTGTAAGTTATTTATTTATTTATTTATTTATTCATACTTTTATACCGCCCTATCTCCCTAGGGACTAAGTTCAAGCAGGCATGAAGGGCTGCTTGTTAAGCAAGAACTATTTGGACTTTAGTTTATATTTATTAAAAAAAATTACAAAGGACATGCACTAGGGTGCTCTGCATGAAATTATTTAGAATGCTAATTCCTGCTATATAAAAAGATCAAAATTCATATAATGGTCAGATAGTTGTCATATCTATGGATTACCTAAAGAGAGATATTTATAACTCCTGAAGCATGTAAGAAAAATGTATGTAAGTAGACAGTGCTAAACTATTTGATGTATCTTGGGTATTTTCTAAATTAGAAAGGAAAAGGTATAAATTTAATAAATTAAAAAAAATTGACCCTCTTATGGTCAAGCTATTAGCAAGCCTGGTGAATCTGAACTTGTTTGTAAAATGGCTAGTTGACCATCCTTGCTTTAATTGTTTTCATCAGTATATAAAATCAAATTTATCAAGTTCTTCAGTGAATCTGTTGGAATCTGCCTCCTGGCTCTATGGACAGATCATGTTTCTGCCTTAAGGATCATCTCAACATATGCATCCTCTCTTCCCTATTACAATAATTATTTAATGATTTCCTCATGTGAACAATGTTTCTCCACTAATGTCCATGCCCTTAAAACTCTCAAGCCCTGCAAGAAAGTAACAGTATATAAATAACTCCATTGTGATGAAAACAGCCTCAAGCATGTTTTCTTAGAGTATGTATTAACAGCTTTTCCTTGTTGTCTTTTTATTATTTATTTTTGAAATGAGAATCAGATTTTATTGTGCCATGTTCAATAGCTGGCTGTAAAATATGTAAGGCCAGCTGAATTTCTGCAGCTGCCACTTTCAAATGATTTGCAGAAGGGAATACAGAGGCATTAGAAGTAGAAACATTAGTGACATGTGACGCCTAAGTGGGACAATATGACAATAAGCATGCAATTGTGCCTAAATCTTTGTGTAAATGTCTTTGGAAAGAGAGAACATTCTTAGGTTGCATGTGCTTAGGATGTGTTCCGCCTATAAACAAAGTCATGAGATCCCAAAAGAACTACATATTCCATATATATGAAAAATCCAACTGGCTTCAGTGAAGCAATATAGACAATGGGTGAGTGAGTTGTAGTGACTATATCCAATACCTTCTGCCTCCTATTTTCCCCACCACAAAACCAACCTTGTAAGGTGTGTTGGGCTGAGAGAAAGTGATTGATCCAAAGCCACCCCATTTTCATTGCTAAAACAGTAATTGAAATCATGGTCCCCTGCTTTCTAGCTTGGTTCCTTGACCATAAGACCAAACTGGCTCCATTATATGATAGTTTTACAAGATTATTATGAAGTGATTATCCAATATCCAAGAATACAACTCCTGAAGTAGACAGTAGCATACATTAACATTTTGTAAAAGAAGAGGAAAGTTAGGTGGACAAGCCAGAATTCTTGAACAAGTTACTGGCATTGGACCATAAGACCAATGGTGGTGCAGTAGTTAGAATGCAGTCTTGCAGATTAATTCTGCTGACTGCCAGCTGTCAGCAGTTCGACAGTTCAATTCTCACCAGTTCAAGATTGACTCAGCCTTCCATTCTACCAAAGTTGGTAAAATGAGTACCCAGATTGTTGGGGGCAATATGAAAACCACTTAGATGGCTGTAAAGCCCTGTGAAGTAGTATATAAGTGCTAATGCTATAATGTTTACCACTGTTGCCATTATCCACTCTGTTATTTTTTCCTTAGGACCATGATCAAGGAATATGGGAGCAATAATCTAGTATATGTGGAAAACACCTGAATGGCAACATCTGAGATAGATTAATAAGAATAAGGAGAAAAAGCACTGGAACAAGAAAAAATCTCTGATGACTGCCCAAAGATCTACTTCTGAGCAGATATTTATCTATCTTATCGAAATAGCTTTAAATCTCTATAGAAAAGTCATAGCAAAGGGAAAAGCAGGCTTACTAACGCTAGGCCTACTGTATCAATTTCAAGGTGCAGAAGCAGAGAAATCCAAAAAGTAGTCTTTTTGGGTCACAGGATCCAAACCCACAAAGTCCTGGCCATAAATGTTCATGCTTTGCTCAGTTTTAACAAACAGTTGAAGACACTGAAAGATATCCAGATGCATGATTAAATACCACAAGAGGCTAAAATCTTGCAGGAATCTTAGTCTTGTAGTTCTCTGTCTTAAGTGCCTAATATCCTCTAACTTCGAATACTAGGTTTTCTTGTAGTTAGAAAGAAAATGATAGAAAGCAGATCTTCCTTCTCATCTCCAGGATCATTTCAGCTTCATTCAGCATCTGTTTCTTGGTTGACTTCTCTGCCTTGTTCCAGCAACTGAATTGTTGAAACCCATTTCATTTGGAAGCTGGGCTTCTGATAGTTCTTCTGAGTCTTCACATAACTATTTGGATGAATTAAAGAGGTAGGGATAATAATATCTACTCATTACTCATTACTCTTAAATCTCAGCTCCCACAATACTTATAGGATAACATATAGGATAACAGTGATGAAAGTGTCAAGAGGATGATTATATTTGTGCATAGGAGAAGTAACTAACAGTTTAGAAAAGAAATAAAAGATGTAAAAAAAATTAAAGAAGGCTACACAGGAGCAATTCACCTAATTCTTTTCAATTTTTTTTTCAATTTGCATTTATATCCCGCCCTTCTCCGAAGACTCAGGGAGGCTTACATTATGTTAGCAATTCCTATACACCATGGGCCATAAAAAGCACCTCTTCAATATCTCAAAAGGTGGTATTGATTTTAGGAAGTCCTTTCACAACAGAACTATAAAAACATGATACTCCTTTTTCAGAAAAAGCTACTGTACAATCAGTCACTTAATTTTGTGATTATAGCTATTATTGATTTCCCTGCAGAATGAAATGTATCAATATCTTTGGTTTCAGAGGAACATGCAGCAACAAGAAAACATACATTAAAAAAAGCCAGGCACAAAATGAGCTGCTTTATTTTAGATTTATGAAGCTGCCTTGCTGACTCTGCTACATACTGTTAGAAGCATCCTTCCATTGCTTTCATAGAGAGAAGTGGATCCTTCTAATGCTAGTTGATTGACAAGCTTACCCTTTTTAACTTTGGAAAAGATTGTTTAGCAGTTAGAAGGACTAATATTATTATGCTTTTAAGTTACCAGACAAATTCCTCTAAATGATATCATAAATCAAGTAAGCTGATATTTCCTATGCATCCAGAATAGACATTTATGTTTGCCCCCAAAGAGTTCTTTCATCAGAGTTTTATGCATGCACAGAATTCTATTTCTCTAAAAAGTCTCACAGTCTCTTGGGGCTTAGAGTAAATAGTGAAACCCAAAGCCTGACTCCTGATCATCACAACGATGCAGCGTTGATAAATACATACCAGTAATACAGATTAGAACAATAATTTAAAGACTGGAAGTAAACAATGAAGTGTTTCCAACTGATACTGAAACTGGATTAAAAGAAGCAAATATAGCATCTCTGACATAAATACAATAGAACGAGTCCAGAAATATTTTACTAGAAGAGTTCTTCACTCCTCCGAAAACAACAAAATACCTTATACCAACAGACTTGAAATCCTGGGATTAGAAAATTTACAACTCCGTCGACTTTGACATGACCTGTGTTTAACACACAAAATCATCTATTGCAATATCCTTCCTATAAAAGACTACTTCAGCTTCAATCGCAATATTACAAAAGCAAAAAATAGATTCAAGCTAAATGTCAACCGCTTCAAACTTGATTGCAGAAAATATGACTTCTGTAACAGAGTTGTTAATGCTTGGAATTCATTACCTGACTCCATAGTCTCTACTCAAAATCCCAAAATCTTCAACAAAAACTGTCTACTATTGACCTCACCCCATTCCTAAGGGGACTATAAGGGGCGTGCATAAGAGCACAAAAGTGCCTACTGTTCCTGTCCTATTGTTCCCTTCATTATATCAAATTAATATAGTTGATGCATATTTTTTTTACTTATATATATATATTTCTTCAAGATATGTTGTTTTATCTATGATAATTGTTTGTGTATACTGTTGTGACAAAAAGAAATAAAAGAAAGTATATCAACTTAACATATGCAAACCATTAAAATTTATAACATACCTCATGCATATTGGATTTTCTCAATCTGCTATGCGTATTGGACATAGATGACAATGACAGTCCAAATCACCTTAAATACTTATTGTTTTGTTATGAATTCACACAAAAGTGTGGTTTTGTGTGTGTGTGTGTGTGCGCGTGCGTGCGTGCGTGTGTATGTGAAAGAGAGAGAATGAGAAATCAAGAAAGAGAGAGGTAGAGAAAACAACAACTTTTCCAAATGATCAGAGTGCAAATTACAATGAGAGCACCATTAAGTGGATGAAACCCTGCAAAATTGTAAATGCTGTATTGTCTATGGGATAATCCAATGAAGATCTGTTTTTCTTATAAATGAGATATTATATCTTTGTGATATTCTTGCTGCATTTTAAATATATCTCAGAAGATGCAGAAAAGTTTGTGTTCGGCCATAATAAGGAATTATGTTATTATGGAATTATACAATACAGTGAAGAAAGACGTCCAAAAATAATTGTGGAATTCTTTTTATAAGCCTTTTCTCTATTGTATTTGTACCTTGATAGGCAAACTGGTTTTTTAATAAGACTTAATTGACTTCAAATTAAGAACTATTATGTTCTGGTTCCATTTTTGGGGATCATACAAGGCCTCTTTTCTGTCTTGGTTCTATTGTGAATTTTTACTTCTGCAAGATAGCTTAATATAGTTGTCAGGGTTACAGTTCTACTAATGCTATCACCATCCAATATATTTTTATGCCTGTTTAATAAATCATACATTAATTCTGCCAACACATTAAAGAAATGCTATAGATGACTCTTAAAAATATGAAAAAATGCCATTAATCTTTTCTGGCCATCTGATCTTCTATAGGAGTACAGAAGCCATGGCGATTATTAGTTCCCCTACTTTTTTTTTCATCCCAACGTAAGGAATTCTAAACATGAATCCATTCATGTAATATGTGGCCTATTTACTTAGAAACAGACTGTTTAGGCAAGGTGAATTTTTTAAAGGAATGTTCTATGTGGCTGTGAATTATTAGGAAACTAAAGATAATGCAGCATTGGGTCACGGCTATTCCTGGTACTTGCATTTTTCCAAATTCTGGCATTCATTTTTCTATTTAACAAAACGAGCAAAAATGTGTCCTTTAGCATAAATTGGGCAAAACAAGCATATGCCACAAAAATGGAAATAGATTGCTCTGCAATAAAAAAATTGTACCGTGTCCTTAAGTGGGAAGAATATGGAATGGATGACAAACTGAATGCAGACAATATGGAAAAGGCATTCATTCATCAATCCCTCCAAACACTCAGCAATAAGAACCCCAAGAATAAGAAAGGAGTTGTTTTTTAAGTCCCAAAGAAGGAATTATCATATTGTATGTGCCATTGTATCCTCTGTTTATCAGTCTACAGTGTATTCCCAAATGTTTAAAAACATTAATAGCAGAGCTGAATATGAATTAAACATCTAGAATCACGAATCCATGCACTTAATCCTTATTTAATAATTTATTAAGCTTGTATGCTGCCCAACTCCCAATGATATCTCTTAACAGTAAACCAAAGAAATTACAATAAAAGATAAAAGGTGACCACATGTCAGATGGAATGAAGCAAGGGATTTCCGTTTCCCACACCAAAGGCCAGGGATGAAGAACCAGGTGTCCAAAGTTATTCTCAACAACAGCAGAGAAGAAGTTATCTTAATCTTATTCCAGAGGGCAAATGTTGCTACTTAAAAGGGGCACTTCCAGCATCTGAAAGATGATATTTTTGATTCAAAGGATCCCGGTGTGTGTCAACCATACAAAATCAAATCAGCCAGGCAGATATGATGGGAAATAGGGAGTCCCTCACTGAATGCTGGTTTGACGTAGGGAATAAAGGCATCAAAGTAGAAGTCAGACAAGTGTGAGTTTAGCTGTGTGATGTTGGGCCGGTCATCTCTCTCAGTCCTACAAAAAGGCCACATCAAACTATTTCTGAAGACACTGCCATTGTCTGGATTTGTCCAGGAGTCAAGACCCATTTGCAGGCAGAAACACAGTTATACAAAAAATCCTTTTAGTAAGCAAACTGAACTTTTACAATAATTACAAGCTTTCCAATAATCCAGAATTTTCCAAGTGAAATCGTTTTAAAAAGCCAGCATCCAGAAGCTTTCTAATTTCCATTTTTAAATCCATTTAAAAAATTCTTTCCCACTCCCCAATCCATCCTTCAGTGGTTGGAATTAATCAAGAACAGGCACAGCTCCACTAAATTAGAACACAATTAAAAATTCCAAA
This sequence comes from Ahaetulla prasina, assembly GCF_028640845.1. Taxonomy (NCBI): domain Eukaryota; kingdom Metazoa; phylum Chordata; class Lepidosauria; order Squamata; family Colubridae; genus Ahaetulla; species Ahaetulla prasina. The sequence goes on along the minus strand of NC_080542.1, from coordinate 129,623,694 downwards.
TGTAACCCTCGTCTTTCAGCTGAAATGGGTAACCATTTCAGTCAGTAACCAATTTCACAACTAAGATTACATGGGAAATCTTACGTCAACGGTTAGCGTCTCCATGTAGCTGCCCTGTAGGGAATTTAATTTCCCCTGAGCCCCTTCAAAGAGCCATAATGCTTAGAGGACCATTTTGGTATTTGTCCAAAATAAACCCACAAAGGTCCTCCTGAAAAATGAACACTTTTGCACGAACTTGTAATGTAATTTAGAATCTGGCTGATATTTAAAGCTTTCCCTAGAGAACATTTGTGGGAAAGCTAAAGTCTTTCTGAAAGTCTTGCTAGCTTCTATTATTGATGCACAAGCAGCCAGATATCAGACATATGCTTTATCACATTTTTCTGTAGCTCACTTATCTTACTGATTGTAATGAGCAGGACTGTGACAAAAAGGAACTAAAAAATAGGGACATCTTAAGATGTTTTATTTACACTTCTGAGCTAGAAAATCTGATAATTGTATCTCTTTAATCCTGGCTGTAATGACAGGATAACATTAAAAATATAAATATCCTTCCACTTCAGTGATGGTGAACCTTTTAGTCTCAGTATGTCAAAAATTGAGAAAATGCATAACTTGACATTGCTGGTGTGTCATGCGCCACAACCTGAACAAAGGAGAAACAATTCTTTACATTTCATTTATTTTAGAAAGAACAGTCCGATTGTGTGTGGTGCTATGCATCATAAAAAGAAACATCAAATAATTACATAAATGAAATATCAGCTCATTTTCAGAGGCTCTGGAGGCCAAGTGAGAGCACATCTCATTCTTATGAATCCCCTCCGCAGCCTCTGAAAATTGTGTGAGAAAGGGAAGTGCTTTTGAGAGTAGTTCTTTCATGTTGATGAGCACCATCATGTCTCCCCAAACATGGTGGTGGGTCACCTTTCCCATTTTGTACCATCTGAAATCTGGTATCTGGTATAGTCCTACTTTAGCCAATGCTGGGACTGATTCTGGATGGAAGAAGGCAGAGAATTAAGGAAAAATGCTAGCTGCTGGCTGTCAGCTCAAAATCAAGAAGGACATATGATGATTTGTCCAAGCTAAGTTCATTATTTAAAACAGGTAAAGGTAAAGATTCCCCTCACACATACATGCTAGTCATTGACTTTAGGGGCGGTGCTCATCTCATTTCTAAGCCGAAGAGCCAGCGCTGTCTGATGATGATTCCATGGTCATGTGGTTGGTCATGTGGTCATGGTCATGTGGTTTGTGCATAAGAGCACAAACGTGCCTACCGTTCCTGTCCTATTGTTTTTCTTCTTCTTATATATATATATATATGGTTATACCTCCTAATATTTCCTCATATATATGTTTATATACTATATAATCTTTTTGTGTGATGCTTATATATATTGTTGTGACAAAATAAATAAAATAAAAAATAAAAATGACAAAACACTGAAGGCACATAGAGCACTGTTACTTTCCCACCAAATTGGTCCCTATTTTTCTACTTGCATTTTTAAATGTTTTCAAACTGCCAGGTTGGCAGAAGCTGGGACAAGTAACAGGAGCTCACCCCGTTATGTGGCACTAGGGATTCGAACTGCCGAACTTTCTGATCAACAAACTCAGCGTCTTAACCACTGAGCCACCACATCCCTTTAAAACAGTTAGTCTCCTTTATAATTTAAACAGTACAATTAAAAGACTAACAGTGGTAGATGCAAGCATTTCGTATTGACTCATCAGTACCAAACTTACAATAACCAGGTTGAAAATTGGCATAAAATATAAGATCTAACAAGAATGTTAAGGAAACATGTGACATGTGCGGAGAACAACCAATGGCAAATCTCACACCCATGGGAGGCATAGATTGACACACCCCTATTTCTGCATGCACAAAGGAGGCTTCAATCAATTGATGGCAACCCCTTTTGCAAAAACTAGAATTCCCATGGTACAATAAAACTTTGAATGCAGTTATTTGGGTCAATTTGGTGACCCATAACTAATAAATGTCTCATGATGGCTGAAAAAAAGAATTTTGTGGAATAGCATGATTTGCTATTATTATTGGATTACTCAAAGCTGTCTGGACCCATTTCAAGAAATGCTCCTTCATTCTGAAAGCCAAACACCTATTAGTTCTGCCAGTGTAATTGTCTCCACAATTACAAACAAAGTTCATTACTGAACTTAATAAGTTTATTATTGTTTCATACCTATAGACAAAATCTTGCCAGACTGAGGACTCTAATATATGTATCTACAATATACTCTGTGAATTGTTAGAGAAGTGCTGCCTACACTCTCTTTCTCATACGTAATGTCTTGGCTTAGTGGCTCTGGAATTCACCCCTCCTTCTTGGGGGTTCACCTCCTCACTATCTTTCCCCACATGGCTGATATTCTACTTCATCAAAGAATTAAAACTTGCACTTTTAAACTCCATGTTGTAGTCTGGCAACTCTTGCAACTCTATGGAGATCCTCCAGGTCATGGTTTTCCCAAAGGTGCTTTTTCTTTGCTTTTTCTTGAAGGTGTTTCACTTGTCATCCAAGAGGTTTCCTCAGTTCTAAACAGTACTTCAGTCAGAACTGAAGAAGATTCTTGGATGAGAAGCAAAACGTCTTCAAGGAAAAAGAAAGTCCAGCTGCCTCTTGAAAAAGCACCAATGGATCTTTTGGCTAACATTTAGGCACTTAGGAAAGTGGTTTTTTTAAATTTGCTTCCTTTCTAGACAAGATGACTTTCCCTTCAGCTTGCTCTGTTGCTATCTTTCTCCCTGGTGAAGTAAGGATTATGTGGGAAAGATACAAATTTTCGTTCCAGCCCATCAAGGCACCTTATTAACATTGCAAGATTGTACCTCTGATCACATTTCTTTTCTGATTGAATTTATGTCTACAGGGAACATTTCAAGGATGCCTATGAACATGTCAGCTTTCACAGTATGTGTGTGTGTGTGTGTGTGTGTGTGTGTGTGTGTATCTGAATTCCTAGTCAAAGATATAGAAAATTCACTTCTATGCTCAAAATCCATGCTCTGATAGCAAAGCACCTTTATGACTTGCATGCATTTACTGTAAACGGAACACATTTATTTTTGCATATGAACAAGATTAAGTACAATACAAAACACAGGCACTAATGTCCACATGCCTTTGATTTGTCACTGATGTTTCTAAGCAAGCAACACTGGTTGTAATTGTATTTTTGATGTTTAGAAAACACGATGCTCTATCTATTAAGGCAGCAGATCGGACCCACTTTCAGAAACAATTTTGCGAGCAGCTGGTGACAGTAAAGGGTGTTGGGATCACCCATCATATAAAGTCCTCTTTTAAGCCAGCTGCTAAATCTACAACAGCATACAGCTCTAGTCATACTATGGAAAAGCACCAAGCATTGTGGGGCTGAGATAATTGGTATCAGGTGGGCCACAGCTGTGGATTTCCAGTTTGCTTAGAAGGTGGCCTCTCTGCTTGGTAAGACGCTAATTTGTAACCACAATATAACTCAAAGGACCTGAAGTGCTTGTATTAACTCCATAAAGGTTGCCACTTTGATGTTCCTTATTCAATTACTCTATAGCTGCAAGAACCATGCAAACTCATAACCACTCTTTATTCTGGATTTGCTTAAGAAATGTTTCCCCAAACCAACCCTTAGTATTTGAATTGAGCAGAATTCAGTCCATCCATAGCTGTGGTCAGGATCCTGCAGTTGGGGGGATAAGGATCAGGTCTGTATTAGGAATGTTGTATGACTCCTTTAAACAAACAAACAAACAAAATACAAGGCTAAAAGGAAAGAAAATCAAGGGGGGGGGGAAAGATACATCATGGTGATGCTTGGTCAACTGCCAAAATAAAGAGACTTGCAGATTTCTAGAGGTGAGAGGCCAGGAGAAAAGAATGCTTCTAATTTTCAAGCAAACAAAACATATTAAAAGATATTTTTGTGCACCTATCAAAGATTCAGTAGGTGAAATAAACAGATCTCAAACCAAGCAATTGAAAGTACAGGTATAATAAAACTAGGGCAATTTTTTAAATGGGCTATGATGAACAAAAAGCAAGGAGTTAAGGTAAGGTGGCCTGTCAAATCAGCCTGAGAATCAAGAATACAGGCCTCAAAGCCTCTAGCCCTGGGAAAGAAAACTTTGGTCAAGCTAAGGAAATGCCTTGTCAGCTATACTAAGGAAACTGCTTTCCCAGCCTGATGTATGGCCCTGTGACACCCATACAGTTGTAGCTTCTAAATTAGATAATTAAAAAACCTGGTTGGAGGAAGTTAATTTTTGTTTCAGAAATGTAGATGAAAGCATTAATGTCAGCTTTGGAAGCCATACTAGGCCTAAGGCCTAAGGCTTCGGCGCTGCCACTTTCCAATGTGTGGGAAAGTAGGACGGGGGGTTGGTAGAAAGGGCTATTAGACATAATAACATTCTTCCTGCCGATCAAGGTCAGGCTGAGCCTACATCTGGAGAAGGAGTGGCCGGAGTGATGTCTCGAGATGGGACGGTTGGAGATTGGAGCATGTGATCGGTAGAGGGGTCATGAGGGTGGGGATTTTGGGGTTTGTCTTACTGAGGGACAAACCTGGATCCCTAGATTTGGATTTCATTCAACTGTGCCAGTTTACCTATGTTAGTAAAATAACTTTGAAAGATGTTTGCTTTGGAGTCTTTTTTGCAGGAGAGGTTTTCTGGAACTCTGACAATTAATTTGTTATTTTTTCACATTTTTGTATCCTCTTTTTTCTCTTCAGGTGGGCAAAGATGTGTGCTTCTGCTGATTTTTGATTTAGATATCAAACCAATTTGGTCAGCATTTCCAATTATGTCCATTTACTCTGCCTTTTTAAGAATACCCACAGGACATTGTCATGTATATCAAGTCAAGATGGTGACTTCACTGTTGTGATTAAAGTCTTACCATATATACAGAGCACATAAATAGAGGTTGGGATCCCATTACAAGGGGATTTTGACTTTTTGACATTTCCTTCTCTACAGATACCTCTGATATTCTTAGAAAAAACTATCTATTTCCCCTTAAAAAGGTAAAGGTTCCCTCGCACATTTGTGCTAGTCATTCCCAACTCTAGGGGGTGGTATTCATCTCCGTTTCAAAGCCAAAGAGTCAGCACTGTCCAAAGATGTCTCTGTGGTCATGTGGCCGGCATGACTAAATGCCAAAGGCACATAGAACATTGTTACCTTCCCACCAAAGGTGGTCCCTATTTTTCTACTTGCATTTTTTACGTGCTTTCAAACTGCTAGGTTGACAGAAGCTGGGACAAGTAACAGGAGCTCACCCCGTTATGCAGTAATAGGGATTCAAACTGCTGAACTGCCGACCTTTCAATCGACAAACTCAGCATCTTAGCCACTGAGCCACCGCATCCCTTTTTACTTCACAACTAAATAAAACAGTATCCCAAACAACCTTTGTCTAAACTGCTGAACAAAATTCCCTGGAGAAGGCTAGCTCGTGGACTAGTTATTTACCAGGCTGAGTTGTCCTTCTGACAGGAAGTGAGAAATAACCCTGAGAATAAGGGAAATCTGTAGACTCTTTAATCTTTTATTTTATCATGTTGAAGGTCAATGGAACCCGTATTCTTTTAACAGGAAAGAACGGAATAATTCAGTCAAAATGGATTAAGCCTTATAAACCCCAAATAAATTAACAAATTCCATATGTATTTCCTGTAAGAAGAGAAGGAATTTATTTTTCTGTTTTACGCCATAGATCATCCATTTCCTTGATGAATAACAGTTATCAGCCATATCCATGTAAACTTTATTTAGAAAAATACGCCAGCAGTCAAAGGAGAATATTCTTTCATTCATCCCCTGTATTACTTGCTTTGTAGAGCTTTTGACATGATTGATGAGTTGATGGAGGAGATGAAATCAAGCTTGCCAATTCACAGAGCAAGTCATGTTGGTGTTCGTATGATCACTAGCAAAAAAAAATAAAAGGTTCTTTGTCACAATTCCAGAAATATTTCACTGTTCCAGAAAAATGAAACAAATTAATTTCTCAGGCTGGGTGGAAACCTGGCAAAAAGATGGAGAAGGTCATCATGAGACCTGATCCAAATATCCATTCTAATTAAGGGGGAACACCCACTGGGAATGGAGAATGTTGTAACAGGAGATTATTTTCCAAGTATTGTTCTGTGAGAAGGAAATTTGGTCAGAAACTTGAAGGCACAGTTCCACAATTTTGAGTGTGCCTTTGCTTAAAATTGCATAATGGTTGAAAAAACTCACAAATGTGTGTCTGATCAGTACATACCCATTGATGTACTGTACATACTTCCATGTTGTCTCTTGTCTGACATTTCTGTTCTAGGAGTGGAAAACCACCTTTATCATATTTTTTTTATTATTTTAAATTTAAAGAGATTCTCATTTCTTCTGGTCTAACTGCTGTTAAAATCTGAAGCTGTTGAAAACGAACACAAGATTTTTAATTTGCTAGGCCCCATCTTACGATAGATGCAGTGGTGAGATACAAGTAATTTAACAACCGGTTCTCTGCCCTAATGATTTCTTCCAACAACCAGTTTGCCAAACTGCTCAGAAAGTTAACAACCGGTTCTTCCGAAGTGGTGCAAACTCGCTGAATCCCACCACTGGATAGATGATACATTGAGCACACTGTGTATTCTGCATCCTGGCACTACAAATAAGATTGGAAACCAAGCAAGCTTTGCAGTGCTGAGGTAAACCAGCATTGGCAATACTGGTAATCAGGAACACAGGAGTCTAGACAGTTCAAATGATTTATAGATTTATCACATGTTAACACTCTCTACAAAAATCTGAACTGCTAATGTTCAAGGCAAATTGGAGATAGATTAGAGTCAACAGGATTCAAGGTGGGCTGGATTTAGCTCTCTTGTGGGCATGACAAAAGTCAAAATTCATGATGTGTTTAACACCAAGCCAGGCTTAGCCTGGTCGTCTCCTATTATGGCTAGATAAATCAATGATCTGAATTAGAAAAGACATTTTCCTATGATGTTCAAGCATTTATCACATTGGATTTTTTTTCTGTCTAAAAATAAAAATTGCCGATGGGCAAAGTGATCAAAATCAAAGCACAGTGATATTCATTATTTTCATCTTTTGCCATTATGCAGATAAAAATATCTATCCTCCTACAAAATTACTATTGGCAACAGGAATAATCCCCCATTCCTTCCAGAAACTGGCTGTTTAAGTAGAGGCAATAAAAATAATTCTCAATTTACCACTGATCATTCAAAATTATGATGGACTCCCCCAAAAAGCATTAATGACATTAATTTAAAGTTCCAATAGTTGCATTCTGTGGTCACATGATTGCATTTTGGGCACTTGGGAGCCAGCCCTCATTTAAATTTGTAGTGTCCTGCTGTCACAAAACTGCAATTTATCATGTTTGTATCATTTATGAAACCAGCATTTAGTTTTAATTCCTGGCAAAAATTGCCTATTGTGGATAATGGGTTTACTTAACAGTGCAGTGTTCATTTAATGAATGCAGCATTTGCTTTACAACCATCATGATCACTTAATGACCGCTGCAAAAAAAAGTGATAAATTAGAGTTGATTGCATAGGTATCTCAATTTTTGACCATCATAACATATGATAGAAATTCCAGGCTCCATTTTGATTGTAAATTCAGGACTACCTCTAGTCTTCCTTCATATATTATTCTATATAAAGGAAAGATAAACTAATATTTTCATGTTTCTAATACAGTTCTGATGCAGATTTACAGTCTAAATAGTGAACCAATTTAACATAATAATATTATCATCCCTTTTTAGACATGTTCAGAGCTGGGTATACCATGAAATTTTTTTACTGCTTACTATTTTGCTATTTAGGTATGCATATAAGATTGTACTAACAATTTCCAAGTAAAATTCAACTATCTCAATTTTCTATTTTAAGCCTCTGCAAATTCTTAGGTCTAGAACTTGGATTTTACCAAATTCGTAATTAGATTTTTTTTTTAAACTGAGCCCTCAGCATTTACTAGTGTGCTTTAAAAAGAATAGTTCTAACAATTTAAAATAATTTCCAAGAGCCAAAAGCAATTAGGAACATTCAAAGTTCCCAGAAAGAACAGTGGAATATTTCCAGGAATTCCATATTTCTGGAAAAGTTCAAGTTTTTCCAAGTTTCCAAAATAAGTGCAAAAAGTTTTTGCAGGGGGGAAAAATCCTTAAATATTCTAAGGGAAAATGAATTGGTTCTCAGTCAAGTTTTTCTAAATAAGATGCAATTGGTCTTAGTTCTCTTTTTGAGAACAAAGATAGTGCTAATCATCATTTTTCAGAGCAATCACAACAGAACATGTTAAAGACAAAACGGGCGAAAAGCATTTTTGCTCTGTAGCAAGTGCTACATGAAGGATGATGAGTTGCCTCTGTTATGTTCAATGGGTTGAAAATTCAGGACTTCAAAGCTGTCAGGCTGACACATTTCACCAGTAATGACAGTTATTACTAAAAATATTTCAAAGAATGCAGGACTGGCAAGGTTTGTTCCTTCCTCCCAAGGTGATGAAATGGTGATATCATTTTGCCATACTATCTTGCAAGTATAGATATGTTGGTACTCAGGAAGTTACTTAGTCCAATATTTCTATCACCAGAAGGTTGCTAATAAATTTTTACCTCTTTGGGGTTCTTACTAAGCCTAATATGAGTGAAGCTCTGCTAAATAGGTCCAATTGCCTAAACAAACATGGCCTTAAATACAGTGGTGGGTTTCTACTGGTTCTCCCCAGTTCGGGTAAACTGGTAGTAGTGGCAGTGGAAGGCTCCGCCCACCTGCCCAGATGTCATCACGGATGCTCTGCACATGCGCAGAAGGTTCTGCACATGTGCAGAAGTGCCATGAGCGAACAAAGCAAGAGCATGCGTGCATGTTCACAGTTACGAACTGGTAGCGAAGGTAAGCGGAACCCAATACTGCTTAAATATAATGCTTTTGTTAGAATGTTCATATCTTTCTATTTACAATCCAGATTGTGACTGAAAATGGTCAGTGAGTGATGTTAAATTTTACATTAAAATGATCTCATGCACACATTAGAGAACAGAATCAGCACAGTTGGTTGAAACCTAAGATTTTTGGAACATCAGTTTTAAGGGGGAAATAAGAAACTCATTCAATAAGGAGAGAAAATTTTTGAAGGTTATAAAGTGCACAAGAAATTGAGTTAGACATTGGCATGGCTGATTGACTGAAGAAGACATGGTTGAAACCTGAAGAGGGTACTCCAATAGTGTGTTAAAATTCCCACTCACCTCTATTTTGTTACTCATTCTGAAAGTACAACAAGATAGTATAACCATACAGGGTCAAATGGCTTGCGTGCTTCATATGTTCATTGTAATTCTCTTGTTCATAGAACATTAATGAGCCACAGCACTAGTAAAGGCATCCCTGCAGATTTTACTCCACTAGTTGTTGCCAACTCTAGAGGGAGGTGCTCATCTTCATTTCAAGGCCATTGAGCCAGTGTTGTTTGAAGACATTTCTGCAGTCATGTGGCCAGCATGATGTCATAGGATGCTGTTATCCTCCAACGGAAGTGGTACCTATGTATCTACTTACATTTTTATGTTTTTGAGCCGTTAAGTTGGCAAAAGCTGGGGTGAGGACAGGCACTCACCCCAAGGGTGAAATTCAGCAGGTTCTGGAGAACTGGTAGTGGAAATTTTGAGTAGTTCAGAGAACGGGCAAATACCACCTCTGGCTGGCCCCAGAGTGGGCTGGAAATGGAGATTTTGCAATATCCTTCCCCAAGGAGTGGGGTGGAAATGGAGATTTTGCAGTATCCTTCCCCTGCCATGCCCACCAAGCCACTCTATGGCCACAGAACCAATATAAAAAAAATTGAATTCCACCATTGGCTCACCCAGACATGTGGAGCTCAGGTCTCGAACCAGGGCTGTTGCCTTTCCAGCATCTTAACTGCTGAGCCATTGTGCCACCCCACAGCACTAATACTTCTTAGTTATTTGGAATACATAAACCCACACATATCGACATGGGGCCAAGTTGCTTACAGAACCATCTACATCCCAACATCAGCCCCCCTCATGCAGCAGGCAGAGAAGGTAGACCTCCATTTAGCTAAAGAATTCCAAGTGGCAAACTCCAGGGAGAGACGCTTCTCTGCGGTGGCTCCTGCCATATGGAATATTCTTTACCCTCAGAGGTTAAATGGAATCCTGACTTTTGAAAAATAACTAAAGGACTGGTTCTGCCATCTTACTTGGGGTTCACAAAGAAATATGCAACCTTATGGCTGCTTAACACCCTGAAGCTCCTCCACTCCCTTTTAAATAAATTTTAATATCAAATTTTAACTATCTTTACCTCTATTTTAAATTTTTATACTCATTTTTTATGTTTCTACTATTTGATGGTCCCTCTTTGCGGGGATGGACATTTTTCAATGTGATAAATATATAAATAAAAATACATTGTTTCTTATTTTCTTGATTATTATCATTGGTAATGAATAAAAGCAATAGTGATCATGAATTGCATTTGACTGGAAGACTAGGTGTAAAATGAAAAACCTTGCAAAAAGCTGTCCAGACAGTACATTAAGAAGTTGCCTTTAGCTTTTAATAATTCTTTATTATTAATAATGCTTAATGGGAGCTGTTTTCCTACTTACATCTCAGAAGCAGTTCGTCTTCATTATGCTTTTTAAATTCAAAGAAGAAAAAACCCACAGAATCAACTGAGTCTTAAAAAAAATAAACAATAAACAATACATTTGCAACGCAACATCAAACAACTGTTTTCGCTGGCACACCTTCATAATGGATTCTTTATGCAAACTTTATAGCCTTAGTAGCTTTTTCAAGCAATACAGTTTCCAGTACATTTCATTCAATGAATGCCGCAGCAAACCTCATGAAGAGTTTTAAAGATTGGCCTTTAATCCCAATCTTTGGGATATGCATTTACATTGATAATTAGTATAAATACCCAGTGGCAGAAGGAAAATAAAACACTCTCTTTAAGCTATATCCCTTAGAAAACAGATATCAGTTCCCACTGCTTATGAGATATTATAATCTTTCTTGAATTTCCTACTCTGATTTATTTTTTTTATTTTTTTGCACAGGTTAAGGTTTCACTCCAGAGGTTGGGAGGCTGTGAATTCGGTCCTGTCTTAGGCACAAATGGAGCTGGTTGACTTTGGTCCAAACATTTATTTTAGCCTTTGGTAGGAGAAAATGGCAAGCCACTTTTGAAATCTAGCGAGAAAACTCCAGGGACAGTCCAGGCATTGCCCCAAGTCAACACTGAATCAAAGACACACACATACACAACACATACCCACAAAGTAAAAGCAACTTCACCTGGAATGCTGATTGGCATCTAGAAGACTTGGCCAGATTAGAACAATTAATCAGTGGAACAACTTGCCTCCAGAAGTTGTGAGTGCTTCAACACTGGAAGTGTTTAAGTTGTTGGATAACCATTTGTCTGAAGTGGTGTAAGGTTTCCTGCCTAAGCAGGGGCTTGGACCAGAAGACCTCCAAAGTCACTTCCGTTATTCTATTCTATTCTATTCTATTCTATTCTATTCTATTCTATTCTATTCTACTCTACTCTACTCTACTCTACTCTACTCTACTCTACTCTACTCTACTCTGTTCTGTTCTGTTCTGTTCTGTTCTATTCTATTCTATGAAAGATCTTTTAGCCTACTCTTGATGAGAAATAAACCTGATGCCTTTAACTGTTCTGATGATTCACAGCAGAACCACCAAAAGGAAGATCAAGGAGTCAAGACAGTGCGCAAGCAGTGTGCAGCAGCTGCCAAAAAAGCCAACACAATTCTGGGTTGCATAAAAGAGGGATAGAATCAAGATCACGTGAAGTGTTAATACCACTTTATAATGCCTTGGTAAGGCCACACCTGGAATATTGCATTCAGTTTTGGTCGCCATGATGTAAAAAAGATGTTGAGACTCTAGAAAGAATGCAGAGAAGAGCAACAAAGATGATTAAGGGACTGGAGGCTAAAACATATGAAGAACGGTTGCAGGAACTCGGTATGTCTAGTTTAATGAAAAGAAGGACTAGGGGAGACATGATAGCAGTGTTCCAATATCTCAGGGGTTGTCACAAAGAAGAGGGAGTCAAGCTATTCTCCAAAGCATCTGAGGGTAGAACAAGAAGCAATGGGTGGAAACTAATCAAGGAGAGAAGCAACTTAGAACTAAGAAGAAATTTCCTGACAGTTAGAACAATCAATAAGTGGAATAACTTGCCTGCAGAAGTTGTAAATGCTCCAACACTGGAAATTTTTAAGAAAATGTTGGATAGCCATTTGTCTGAAATGGTGTAGGGTTTCCTGCCTGGGCAGGGGGTTGGACTAAAAGACCTCCAAGGTCCCTTCCAACTCTGTTATTATGTTATGTTAAGATGTGCCTTTTATTAATATGTACTGCACACATTGTATAGATGTTTTTCCTTTTAGAATCAATTGTAAACGCACAACTGCCATTGCGACTTCTTGTACTGCCTCCCATGAATGTTCTAGATTTATAGGACAATCCATCTGATGAAAAATGGAATGGAATGGAATGGAATGGAATAGAATAGAATAGAATAGAATAGAATAGAATAGAATAGAATAGAATAGAATAGAATAGAATAGAATAGAATACTTGCCCAAGTGTTTAGACACACAAGTAATTTGTTTCTGGTGCAAAAGCTCTCAGTGTAAGTTGATTTGATCAAAATTTGTCCATTTAATGAGAAGAAGCTGAGCGGAGCTCCAGGAAGTCTTTCCTTTTTAACCATACCTGTCAGATTTTTTTCCAGCACAATCTGAACTAAAGTAACTCTTTTACATAGGGGCCTGGGTGAATTTCTGGCAATGAAATCAGAGAAACATAAAATAATATGAATTCGGACTGGTTGATGCCCACTGTTGTTTTATCATTTATTTATTTTTTTATTAAATATATTTTTATGCTCCACAAGCAAAGATACTCTTAGCATCTTATACAGGAGCAACAGAATTTAAACATCCACAGTATAAATTTTTTAAAAAAGAAAAGAAAACAATATGATAATACAATAGAATGGAAACATTCAAAGACACACAAATACTGTAACCTGCATACAATGTACAGCTATACAAAATAAAATTCAGAATGAAGATAGCTACATCAACTAATAAATGAAATAAGTCAGTCTTTAAGAGCTTCCAAAATATGAGAAAAGAAGGTGCTTCTTTTCCAAAATGTTGGATCTCTCAAATGTTTCACACACACTAAATTTGACCCCATCAAAAAATCAACCAAATATTTATTCTAACTTCTTCTGTCAGTTGTCCAAACTATGGGATTATACTGGGGGCAAATATTAAAATTTTAGATAATTAACCATCTATCTTCCTACACCATTGTGACCTCAAAATTATACACTTATTAGATAGCTGACAAGGAACAAGGGCATTCTTTTTAATCAGTTATTTTTTCTCCAAACAGTACAGAATTGAAGACCACCCATCTTAAAGTTGCTAAATTTAAATCAATGGGAAAGGAGAAGTTAAACCCTAAACCTTGGCCTTGATATCTAGTCTGTCATAGGCATCCTAGAAGCTAAGCAGCTGCTTGTTAAATTATCCTTTTTTTAAAGTTAGACTGATAAGCTAAGCCAACAGTTCTCAACTTTGGCAACATTAAGATGTGTGGACTTCAACTTTTAGAATTCCACAACTAGCAATAAGATGAAAGATCCAGAAGTGGGCATTTTAAAAAAAATGTCTTTATTTTCTTCAGTTACAAAGTTGTTGTTGTTGTTGTTTTTCCTTCTACAAGACTGGCCCAATGACAATAGGAGGTTTCTTTCAACTCACTTCCCTTTCCTTGCTACAGCTGATTTAGACATAGAGTATGTTTCCTTTTAAAAGAATGACGCTTAATATAGAGTGAATTACCTAGGGTAGACAGAGTAATTTATTCTGTAAAGCCTTGTGTTGTGAGCTGAAATTGCTTTTTTTCCTTCTGGCATGTGGCTATCCAGAGTACCCCTGTTGATGCATAGCTC